>NW_026606600.1:2177500-2777500 GCF_029890125.1 Rhinichthys klamathensis goyatoka
TATAGAGGGAATAGCATTTCGAGTCAAATAAAAAAGTTCACTTTCCCTTTTGGGATCAATATGGGAGGCCTTTTTACCCCAGTAAAGCTACTGATCCTTAAACAATAGTGACAAAGAAAAGAAAAGTGTTGTGTGCTTGGGACTCCTTAGCTCCTGTGGGCTCTATTATAATGTGATGTGTCTATCTCTGAACAACAAACCTCATCATTTTCCTAGAGACCATTTTACTAACTACTCGTTTCTTTCCAATCCACAGTGCCGAGTGAAGTATGTCTAAGCCCTCTGTTCCCTCTTGCGCAGAAGATTTGTAGTAATCATCGCTGAAGACATGTGCTGCATGGACATACTACAACCTTATCACAACCTCTGTAATGTTTTCTGTCTGCACATCTTATCTACATTGCTCAGAGAGGTAGGCAGCTATTATAAATCAGGGTAAAAAAGCAAACACATCAAAACGTCACAGCCTTCCGGTGTTTTCTTTGGGGTTTCTGTTATTGTGATTTTCAACAGAGGCTAGAGAGGATTCACATCTATATTTGGATCTTCAGGATGCTCTTATAAATGTTTGTAGTACAGCACAAAGCACAATTTTCCACTAGCACCTATGTGATGGAGTGGATAGGTGTCCAGAATAGATTGTGACATCAGGGAGACATAACTGTCTGAATAGAGACAGAATGATCCATGACAATGTGAACACTTAAAACACATTAGGCACTGTAAGCGCTGGTCCTCTTGTCACCATTTGTGCTGAATTATACATTATATATATATATATATATATATATATATTAGTGCTGGGCAATGATTACAATTTTTAATCGCGATTAATCGCATTGTTACGCGCAAGACTGAATAATGAATTCTAAAGTAGTGTATTGCGCACTTTTGATTTAAATGTACTGCTATATACACAAAAGTGCAATACCATGTGGTTTGCAAAAACTTTAAACAAATAAGGGGCTTTATACCAGCAGTATTCCCTTTACACAGTATCAATAAAATATTTTTTGCAAATCTCAACTTAAACATTAATGTAATCAAATCAAATATTAAAACAAAGCTATGCCACATGCCAGGGCATTACCTTTTATCTAGCTTGTTAAAACGAGTCCAGTTTTCTTTTCTTTTTTTTTCTGAACAGGTATCAACAGGTATCTTTTATCAGGGAGCAGCAGAAACAGTCTATGTAGTCAGAGGTCATGACCTCTACAGATATAAGTCGACCAACGTTACTTCTCTGATAGTAGCTTAGCTTTGGTCATGACATGGTTTCCCAATTCCCACGTACACTAAGATTACATTAAACAGATGTAAAGCCCAATTTATACTTCTGCGTCGAACTCACGCCGTAGATTCGTACCTGCTGTGTGTGGCGCGCGTACCCTGACGTGCACCTCTCCAAAAATAACAATGCGTCAATTCTACGCGTACCGCAAGCGCTGTGATTGCTAGAACCGCTCCCCGGGTTTCACATGCATGCTCCCTCTGCATGTGTAATTGCGCGTCAATGGGGACAACGACGCAGAAGTATAAATAAAAACCAATGCGTAGTCTATAGCGTAGAGGCTCCGGCGTAGAATTATAAATCAGCCTAGAGTGAGGTGAAGTGGTCGAGCACAGGTGCAGTGACAAGCGGGTGCGTTCCTGTGAAACTGTTGCGGTCATGCTCGCCTCACGCACGCGCCCGCGCTCTCCTGTTGCCGAAGTTGAATTGTCTAGTGTAGCTACACGACGCGCAGCACAAATCATTGGAAGAGACTGATCCTCGGCTCGCTGTTTGTGAGTTTCCCAATCTAAATAGTTATCAGGACGTCATCAACAGAAGGGAATTCACATGGACAGAGCATCTCCGCTAAACTAAACGCAGGCTTATCAGGTAAAGTTATGTATAATTTTAATTTAAGTTAAAAAGGCTACAGCTGCGTAGCGCACAGAAGCCGTTGCCATGGTTACTATCCATGGAGCGCCTGTCATTCACTTGCGGAGCGCTGTCTCCCTTTCTGTTCACCTGAGAGAACCTGCCAAAGCCTCTCCACTGCTTGTTTGGGTGGGTTATTTGCTGGCTGACCAACATCCCACCCCTCATGTGATCCATGGTTTGACTGTAGGCCTATGTGTATTCAGAGCCAGTGAGCAACGGACTTTCAGAATAATAATTAAAAAAAAACTGCGTTAACGTGCAATAAAAAAATTCTCGGCATTAATTAAAAAATGCGTTAACGCGATAATAACGCGTTAACTTGCCCAGCCCGAATATATATATATATATACTGTATATCAGGGTTTCCGTAGTCCGGTAATAACCGGACATTGGCCGGGAAAAAAATGAAATGTCCGACAAAATTAAATCTCTCCGGTCAAATTGTCTGATAAAAAATGCGTAATGATCCCGCCCCCCTAACACAATATGAATTTGAGAATAAGCCTAAAATGTATAAAGCAAAAATACACCAACATTTGGCTATGTTATAAAGGAACAGCCTCTACCATTTTAAAGTTATTAAACAACATCTCATGCTGCATTTCAAATAAAGTGCACGCCTAAAACGTCTGTAATATAGACCTAAACAACGAACGATTGAGTGAGACGTTTCAAATATTGCCAGGCCCAGGCAGGCTAGCCTTAAAAGATTTTTTCAGAGGCCAGACGCGACGGACGATGGTGAATCAGGAACATCTCATTATATAGATCAGTGGTTCTAATCCGCGCACTCGTAGGCTACAGTTTTTTTTTTTCACTCATCAAAACTGAATAGCCTATGTTCATCAGTGGTTACAGCCTATATCAAGCAGGGACACGTTTGTGTGCATTTTATTTTGTGATTTCACCGGAATGAATAGAGAGTCTCCGCAACGGCGAAAGATTGAAACGCGCGTCTGAGTGAAGATTGCGCAACTCACGCAGCGCATCGTCCATGCAACTGATAGCAGCGGACACGAGCGCTCAGCTTGATTTCAAAACCAACAGATTTTAGCGCTAGATCTCTTATTTAGCGAACTAAATAGTAGGGAGGTTAAGCCCAAAAAATAGGCCTTTGACTTCAAGTCATGATGCAAAGGTCTCCTTTGGTATGGAAGTACCTTAGGGTCATACAAATAAATTTATCCTAAGACACAAGTGAGATCACACTTTGTATCAGAAATAAACATGTTTTTTCAAAAATGGCCGCCAATGCGCCGAAAATACTCTAGAGCCCATATCTTTGCTTCTGTTATCGCTATAATGACAAATTTGGTGTCAAAGTGTACATTCTTGGGGTCAAGGAATCCAATAAAATTGGTTTCAAGTTTAAAAAAATAATAATTTTCCCCATACCATGACAATTGGGGGTAAATATGCACATTTCACATAAAAATTGTCATCAGAGTGACTTTACTTATCTTTTCGTTCAAAAACTTTAATTTTGTATTTAAGCAGTGCAGCTACTTCTGTACATTACATTTGTCCTAAGTAGCATGAGATTTCGACCAGTCAGGAGTAGCCTATAGCATATCAGTTCCTGCAACAACACATCCCATCTGCACCAGGAGCTGTGACAGCTGTTGAAGGTCAGAGGTGACAGGTTAACACTTTGAGGTTCGTATGACTTTCTCATTAAATAATTTTTTTTTTTTTAATGTTAGATAACTAATAAATAGCTAGCTAGTTGACTATGGAAAAAAAAACCTTAGAGGGAAAACCTCTTTTCTCGAGAATACTGAAGCCAAAAATTATCCTTATAATTTGTATTAATTTAAAACACACTTGCTGCAGCTAGCAGACCTAGGCGAGGCAGCTCGCGCGCCTATTGGATGCTATGCGGCAACTGCTGCAACCTATCGAGGCACTGCTCGTGACGTAAGCACCAATGAGTGGGCGAATGGGCGTGGCTTATGCCTATATAAGCCAGAGCTCGATAAGATGCTCCTTGGTTTTCATCGACTGAAGCGAAACCAGATGGTAGCACAAGCACGGCAGGGTTACGCAACACTCATTCCCTCTTCTAGAGAGAACCGAGGTTACGTTAGTAACCGTGACGTTCTCTTACGAGAGTACTCTCGTGTTGCGTAAGCTAGCTTACGCTACGGGAATCCAATTTAAAACGCTGTGCGTGCTAAATCTACCACAACACTGACCCAAGGGCGAGCGCCCTGAGTTCATATGATATGGGGATATAAAAAGCCGACATTGGGAATGGGCTTAATAAGAATGATATAAGGTAAACGTGGTTACCTTAAATGCATAGAGGGTGCTTAACACGGTATAACAGTCAGGGGAGGCAATAGCCTGCCTGAACTGAAAACTTTGCAGTCCGCGGAACCGAGTCCGGCAGAACTGAGCGGATAAACTAAACTGACAACAGTCTAGCTTGGAGCGCGGGAACTTCCAGGTTATAGAACCCTATAAATGTAGACAGAGAGGCCCAGCCTGCCGCCATACAGATATCGTGAAGGGAAATCCCACTGGACCAGGCCCATGAAGAGGCATGCCTCTAGTGGAATGAGCTCTGACGCCCAGAGGGCAACGAAGGCTCTTAGATGTATAAGCCAGTGAGATAGCGTCCACTTTCCACCTGGAAAGGCTATGTTTCGAGGCAGCTAGACCTTTAGATCGGCCACCAAACGAAACAAATAGCTGTCCTGACCGTCTGAAAGCAGCCGAACGTTCCAAGGGCCCTAACCAGGCAAAGGAGATTCACGTCAGACTCGCTGTCAGATCCGAAGAGAGAATGTCAGATTGAAGAGGCGGTGGTACCAGTACCAGTCGGTCGCCTTCCAAGGTTTCAGAGCTGCGACGCATTTCTGATTGACCCTGAGGCGAAACAGATCGGAGGCCCAAGCTTGAGACGGCACTCGTGCTTTCAGCCACCACTGCAGTGGGCGCATGCGAAGCAGACCCAGCTGGAGTACTGATGATGATGAGGCCATGAGGCCCAGAACCTTCTGAAATCTCTTGAGCGGGACTATAGTGCCGCAATGTTCAGTATGCGCTCTGGCGATAGTCGCGCTGTCATTGACAGCGAGTTCAGCTCTGTGCCCAGAAAGGATATTTCCTGGCTCTTCGCCCAATTGACTGTGAGACCAAGATTCTCGAGGTGTTCGAGTAATATGGTCCTGTGTTCTATGAGCTCTGAATGAGATCGAGCTAGAATCAGCCAATCGTCCAAATAGTTCAAAGCTGGCATTCCCTGAAGTTTCAGGGGCGCGAGAGCCGCGTCCATGTACATCATAATATACAGGATGCCAGGGACAGGCCGAACGGTAGGACTGTGTATTGATATGCCTGGCCCTCGAAGGTGAATCTCAAAAATCGCCTGTGACGAGAGAATGTCAGACTCGCTGTCAGATCCACAGAGACTTGTGCTCTGAAAGGAGTGGCAAGTACTTTGGGGACATAATCATGTCTTGGTTTGAGGATGACCTTGGAGTCATTAGGCCCAAACTCAAGGCACGACGCACTAACAGAAAGTGCGTGTAAGTCACCCACCAGCTTGACTGAGGCGATAGCCACCAGAAAGGCGGTTTTCAATGAGAGATACTTAAGGTCCACAGACTGTAGAGGTTCGAAAGGGGCACCCTTCATGGCCTCCAGGACCAAGGAAAGGTCCGAGGGGGGGCGAGGAGGGTTCATCCTTCTAGCTCCCCTGAGGAAGCGGACTACAAGGTCGTTCCTACCCAGTGACTGGCCATGCGAATGTTTGACAAACGCAGCAATAGCCGCCACATATACCTTGAGCATGGATGGGGATCTACCCTTATCCAAGAGCTCCTGTAGGAAGGAGAGAACCTCCGACACCCCACAATCTTGTGGATCCAGGTTGCGAGCTGAGCACCAACCTGAGAACACTGACCACTTGGAACCATAAAGCCATCTAGTAGAGGGCGCTCTAGCTTGCGTAATCGTGTTTAACACTCCGTCGGGGAGACTGATGGGTACCCGTTGATGGCCCACACATGCAGAGCCCAAAGCTCGGGTCGTGGGTGCCAAATCGTACCCCCGGCCTGTGAGAGGAGATCTCTCCTCAATGGGACAGGCCACGGAGGCAAGCTCTGAAGCTGCATCAGCTCCAGACACCAAACTTGGTTCGGCCAGAACGGAGCTACTAGAAGTACACAGGAACCGTTCTCCCTTATAGGCTTGATTACCTGTGGTAACAGCATGATCAGAGGGAAAGCATAGAGAGGGCGGCTGGGCCAGTGATGGGCAGCCCAGCCGCCAGTGATGGGCTGGGCCAGTGATGGGTGCTGAACCCATACAAGGATGCGTTCTGCCAGTGCATGAAGGTTCCGTGATCTCAGACTGCCCTGGCGATTTATGTAGGAAACCACCGACATGTTGTCCGTGCGGACAAGGACATGGTGGCCCTTTAGAAGGGGAAGGAAGAACCGCAAGGCGTTCTCGACCGCCTTCATCTCTAGACAGTTTATGTGCAAGCTCTTTTCTTGGCTTGACCACAGGCCAAAAGTCGGTCTGCCCTCATAGAGGGCGCCCCAGCCCGAATTGGAGGCGTCTGTCGAAACCACTATCAGTTTAGAGATTACTCCCAGGTTTACACCTGTCTGATACCAGTCGACCGCCTTCCAGGGCTCCAGAGCTGTGACACAGTTCTGAGTTACCTTGAGACGTAAACGACCGGATGCCCATGCTCGACGCAGGACCCACGTCTTCAGCCAGTGCTGTAAAGGGCGCATGCGAAGCAGACCTAAACGAAGAAATTATTAAGTTGTGAATGGACTGTGTGTTTGGCATGCGTTTTTTAATAAAAAATTGCATACTTCACCTCCAATTGTCATGTTAAGGACAACATTATTGTTTTTTAGTCTTGGAACCTATTTTATTGGACTCCTTGACCACAAAAATGTACCCGTTGATACCAAATTTGTCATTATAGCTATGACAGAAGCAAAGATATGGGCCTCTCAAGTATGGTCGGCGGCCATTTTTAAAAAATGTGTATATAAGATACAAAATGTGATCTCACTTGTGTCTTAGGATAAATTTATTTCTATGGCCCTAAGGTACTTCCATACCAAAGGGGACCTTTGCATCATGACTTGAAGTCAAAAGTCACTTAACCTCCCTACTAAAATGAATGATCTGCTAGTTAACTGGAGATGTTTTATTTATTTGTTTTAGGTACATCCATGCCTCAATGTTTCAAAAAGTGAATGTGTGTAAAACCATACTGCCCAACAAAGCAAAAAGGCAGTAACTACGCAGAGTGCAGAACAGAGAAAAATGACTTTAAAGTTATCCTGTCATCCAGCCTAAGTAGTTGTAGGTAGATTATTGGACATGTGGCTGTTTTGTTACTTTATATTAGCTTATTCTTTGTACATATCAATCCTCATATTTAATTTGATAATTTACCCCTATTTTGCAGTTACTGTATTCTTGCTTTGTATTACTTACCAAAAACGTGGAACCATACCAAGGGAAAAGGCAGTAACTACAGATTCTCCAAAAACTATTTTGCCACAACTTGGGCTCTGGGTCTGATACACTGTGTTTGAAATAAATGGAACCATTTGGACAACATTTTCAAAATTTTTGTGTTGCGAAACTAGTGTTGCGGAGCGGGCGTGTTACGGATATGTGGTGTAAATTTTTAGTAATCAAAAATCATGTCTAATTAATTGAAATCATGAAACTTTTATTATAAACTATTATTAAACTTATACAATGTTTTAAAAACAAACATTTTTGGTCAAACAACATGCTGCACAATGAGCTTTACTGTTAAAATTAAAACATTGAAGAACAATTAAGTTTTAATCTTAATTTATTTGTATTAGTGTTATTATTATTATTACATTGAGACGTTTCTAAATTCTACTGTACAGCAGTAATATATTTCTGTCAAGTTAAACCGAACTTTTATTTTGACGGGTTGCCGTGAAGACCTTGTCCTCATATAGGCAAAAAAAAAAAAACAGCTCGAGCGTCACACACGTGCTTCAGCGCGCGCGCGTGTGTGTTAGTTTGGTAGGGGAACAATTAGGGGAAACACTGCATCTTAAACTAAATTTGTGTGAAGTTAGAAGCGTGAAATCGCAAATGTTAAAACCGTCCCGTGAGGATGCCGCGAAATCAGCTGTGTGTTCACCATGGCAACAGTAACTACACTGCGCAGCAACACGGTTATTTTTTGTTAGGTAAAACATAACAAGAATACAGTAATGGATGTTACTGTACTCTTGCTTTGTTTCACAAGGGCTTTTTGCAGTTACTGTACAAACGACTACCATTTTTCTCCAAAACGACACACATTTGAGATAAGATGTTTTGTCACATAACAAAGGATGCCTTGAATGTCATGAAAATGATAATAACTCATTTTTGACCAAAAATGCAGTTACTGCCTTTTTGCTTTGTAGGGCAGCATAGTAAAAAACAATTGGTGTTGATTGACGCCAATCGGACATTCATGTTTTTTTCCGTCTATTTGAAAGTTAGGCTAATAATAACATGTTGCATTCTATACGGCCTGTCATTTTTTAAGTCCTGTGTGAGTTTCAGTGGAGTTTTCATACTAAAGTTCCCATACCCACATTTGCTAGTGGCTAACAATTTAAGGGCCATCAGTGGCCACAAGACCAAGTGGCTTTCTGTCCTTGTGGCTGTTATTTTCTCAAACGACTCTGTCAGAGTCTCGCTTCAGGACTTTATACCCAATCTTTTTATCTATTGCTCAAGTTCAGTGTGGCTAGGTCAGGGACGAGAAATGTATGAGCTCACATGGTGAGCATCTCATCGTGAGGAAGAGCCTGTAGAAAAGCCTGATGTGCAATTCTGTTTTAGAGTTAAAGAATGGAGTTGAGTTTGTGACCATTAGTTATCATGAACTAAAAATGTTTTTTTTTTATATTATTAAACAATATCACACAAGCAATGCTTACATTGTAGACATGATATTGCAGGTTACCTTGTAATTTTTTTCCTCCACCAACGAGCAAAACACAATTGACCTATCGGTTATCGGTAAGTCCCTCCCCTCGAACGCAGATGAGCCAATGGCAGTTGAGTATTAGTTGCATGGGGACCGGAACTCAGACAACTTAAGGTTCCAGCGCCGTAGAGAAACATTGGAAGATCCGAAGCTCTCATTGGTTTAGTGGTGTTAATGCTACAAACAAATGGTAAAACGATGTGCCTGGGGCACTTGTAACACTGAGGATGGGCATGAGTATTCATGTTTTGAATCACCTTACTGTGCGTTCACCAGGGCTTTTCAAAAGTGTGATAAGATTTGCTCGAACGGACCAATTATCTCCACATTACGACTGAAGCCCGGTTTATTTATCAATGATGTGGGCGCAGTAACCTGGTTCCCTAAGGATTCAACCCCAATCCCAATGAAGACGGAAATGTTCATTTTCTGGTTGTCATACTCTCATTAAGTTACAATTAAAGTTAGTGAGTCCATGCTAATGTACAAACCTAAATAGCTAACTGTTCTCACGTACAGCGTAGGTCAAAAACACATAAACGAAGGTCTACATTTCAGTACCTCTCCATATTAAACTGGTTCAATTTCAATTAATTTAATCTTACCCTGCGGTACATGAACAGTGTTGAACCTGGATGTTGTCACCTGCGATCGTGACGACCATCACATGCAGGTTCTCCCGATTGCATTGTGATCTGTAAACCCTCGCTTCCAAATGAATCTTGTTACCCACCATATGTATATCTTTTATATATCCCTCCATGGCATAGGGGAGAGCGGGGTTTTTGACTTTCTCAGTTTGTGTTAACCTACTTATGGTTCAGAGTATTTTTTTTTTCACATTAATTTCCCACATGTCTAGTACAATTATGTGGTTTTGTTTCATTAATACAGTGTATACTTCTTTCTTGATATATCCGAAAAAATGGAAGTGGAATGTGACAACATGCCCCATAGTTGGGGTAAATTGTAACATGTGAGGGGCTCATTAACATGACCATATGACAGCTTAAAATGTTACCTTATCTGAAGACAAACTAAAATATGTTCTCAATAAACTACAATTATTAACTTTTTTTTATAAAATAAGGCAACACAGGCTCATTGGAAAAAACGTTCATGTGGCAAAATGTTTGCAAATCGCAAAATACGTACCAATACACACATATCAGTGCAGTTTTTAAAAGAAATGCACACTAGAGGCAGTAAAACAGCAAGCACTTTTAATCGCTTTCACACACAATTATTATTACAGGGGCAGATATGGATTAATAAATACTTGTTTTCACACGGCTCCTTGCACAATTATGTTATGACCTCAAAAACACTTTTTACCACAGTGCATGATTTGTAAACGAATATATTTTGGAGTTTGCATATCCTAAAGGTGGAGTGTGTATGTTTTAGCGACATCTAGCGGTTTAGTTGCGAGTTGCACTAAGGGCTCAGCCCACTGCTCACCCTTCCCTTTCGAAGAAGCTACGCTGGCTAAAACGGGACAAACATATCGTCGTCTGAGACAGCAGAGAATAGCCAGAGTAAGCCAAGAGTGTGTAACATTGTCACTGTTTCTGTACCACAGTCCATTATAAACCACATCATGGATAAAGTTTACAAAGCCATATCAGGTGAGGATCAAGGGTCTTAATATATAATATAATAATAGTAATCAGCTGATTGTCTCACGAACGTAACCAGCACATTTCTCCCCACATAGCAAACCCATAATACAGCGAGGGAGAAGAACCACATTGAAACTATGCAACTATATATTTTTTTCTAACAGGGTAGTAAAAGTTTAGCTGGCTAAATATGAGCTGTTACTGTGGCTGAGCTGGTTAAAGCGTAAAGCCTTGTATAAAGCAAGGTGCGCGCGGCAAAAAATGACATGATTGTAACAGCGTGCGCGCCTCCGCATCCCCTAGACACCATTTACACACAATAGGCTTTTTTCTCTGATTTTGAAAACTCTTCGCGATCGACTTAAAATGCTTCCAAGATCGACTTGTTGACCACAATCGACGGGTTGGTGATTCCTGTAACATAATTACTGTTTTACAGTCAATTACAAGAGTACTAATCCGCTGTCTCACAAACGTAACCAGCACATTTATCCCCACATAGCAAAGCCATAGCACAGCGAGGGAGAAGAACTAAGTTACATGAAACAATCCAACTACATATTTTACACCACTGTCAAGGGAAAAGTCACTACTCACAGTGTCTATGGCTAGCTTCTAGCTTTCTGCTGCTTCTCTTTCAAGGTAGTGACGAAACGCGCTCTGTAGCACTGTTTGTTCGCTGTCGGCTACGGTAGAAACATGACGTCACAATATGTGGACCTTGAAGGGGGTGCCCACGGTTATGTAGATATAAATGTCTCATTCTAAGGTAATAAAAACAGTACGATTTATTAAGTAAGTTCTTTATACACTACTGAAAACCAGTGTTGTGCTAGTTACTAAGAAATAGTAACTAGTTACAGTTACTAGTTACTTCATTCAAAAAGTAACTCAATTACTTTGTTGATTACTTGCACCAAAAAGTAATGCGTTACTGTGAAAAGTAACTTTTTAGTTACTTTTTTAAAGAAAGTTCTTTAATGTTCCCATTAATGCCCTTTTATGCGTTATGGTCTATACAAACACAAAACTGACTTAAACAGAAAGTAATTTTTAAACACTATTTTATTTAAGTCAGACCAGCACAAACTGAATATATCACAAGGATTTCTGAAATAAATAACAAAACAAGCATGTGTAAAGCTAGTGATGTGTTTGCTTTCTCAACATTGATATGTTCATGCAGCTGACAGTAATACGTTTTTACTGCATGAATGAATATTTGAGCAATACAATTGTACCTTGATCATTCTTGTTAGTTCATAGTAGGCTAATTAACTAAGGTAATAACAGATACAATAACAATTTAAACTCAATTTCAAATGTATTAAGTAAATGTTGAAATTAAAAAACTAACAATGAATGATACTTCTACAACATTTATTAACCATATTTAATGCTAAAATTGTAATCTCATTGTAAAGTGTTACCATTTTATATGATTCAAGCTTATAGAAGATGGCCATATTTAAATATCTGCAAAGGCCAGAGCATTAAAATTACATAAATGTAGACCTATATATTACATGTATAGTCTTTCACTTTATTTGCTTAAATTTTAGAACACTTGATTAGGAAACTTGATGTCGCTGCATGAACATATCAATGTAAGCAATCACGTCAGCTTTAAAAATACAACTTCGCCGGCTAATGAATGCATAACAGTGACCAACTGGATATAAACTAATGCAAATAGATGGTAACAATTGCGACATAAAACATCTGGGTCAGGTCTGCGTGTGTTTTGGTCACATTGCTTTAATCGCTTGAGGTAAGTTAGCCGTTACTAATGTTATTCCTCTCAGACTCGACGGCAAGCTTCTGTTCTTTCTCTGTTGATGCAGCATCTAGACAAAATATTACTTTATAATGATATGGCAATGTGTACTTTAGTGTTCTGTATTCATACCGTTTCGCTGTCTGTGTTTTAAATGCGCATCTGAAGTGCTCAGCGCTCTCCGTGCAGCTTGTAATCTCCGTGCTGGCGCTGCCTCACGTGTTAACGTAAACAACTCAGCCAGTGAGTTTATGTGTCCTCTCGCTCTGTATAATGCTAGCAGTCTCTTCAGTGATCTCGTACTGTGTAACAGCGCACACTTCTCAGCCGCTCCAGCAACTAATTAATTTAAAAAAGTAACGGACAACGCACCATATGGTAACGATAACGGAGTTACTTT
Source organism: Rhinichthys klamathensis goyatoka (assembly GCF_029890125.1). Lineage (NCBI taxonomy): Eukaryota > Metazoa > Chordata > Actinopteri > Cypriniformes > Leuciscidae > Rhinichthys > Rhinichthys klamathensis. The sequence continues at coordinate 2,190,236 of NW_026606600.1, forward strand.
ATTTAAAAAGTAATGCGTTACAGTATTAGTTACTGTCAAAAGTAACTGCGTTACAGTAACGCGTTACTAGTAACGCGTTACTGCCCAACACTGCTGAAAACATAGTTATGGATGTCATTTCTGTTAATAGATACTCAAATTTTTTACACATTGCACCTTAACGAGTTTAATATCTTCAGTTTAACTGATCCATTAAGCTTGCTCAGTAACTCAGTTGGTACAGAATTGTTCTTCTGATAAGAGTTCGGGTAGCTACGAATCCCGTGAAAGACAAGTCACGATAAAAGAGCTCAAAGTTCAAAATCAGGTTCAAATTCCATGGTTACAATTACGTTTTTATGACGCATTTGCTTTTGTTAACACTTATCGGGTAGGTTTAGGGCAGGGTAGTGTGTACGTTAAATTTAAAACGTAATGGAGCATTAATCTTTTAGCCCACTCACTGGACATTTCAATTCAGAACTGCGGTGTGGAATAAACACCAACACAATTAAAAGTTGCCATATTCACGTGAATCTGTTCCGGATAAAAACTAAACGCTTTTAGCGCCACTCACTGGACATTTCACTTTTTAAACTGTCGTGAAACATGCACGACACAACTTATTTTAAGCTTTGCAATAATGTTGGGACAGTTATGTTTTTCGAATGAGCCTGGGCTGAAATAAGGGCTTTTTTAATAATAATGAATATATATATATATATATATATATATATATATGAGTTTGACAACGAACACACTGCAAAACCCAGCTATGCAGCATAATTCACAACATAATAATAATTGACTTTCAGCATTGACAATAATAATTTCAACATTGACTTTCATCCTTTATTCACCTTTTTCTCATGTTTTTTTTTCAATAGAATTCATAAAAGTATAGAATTGAATAGCATAATATGGGCTCATTGTAACACAGTGTTACAACATTCCCCACCTGCACAACTGGGATTTAAACCTGGTAGTTAGCGAAGCATTAAATAACTATCTGTTAAATACAACTGTTAAATAACAGATTGATTGGAGATTAAAATAATATAAGGTTTGTCTAATTTTAAAGGGGTCATATAATGGTACATGCACTTTTTCAAGTTGATTGTCCTGAAATGTGTGTTGGCAGTGAGTGTTTTCTTACAATACTAATGATAATTTTTAATTGAAGTATATTACAAACTTTTCATTTAGACCCTAAAGAATCAAATTAACTATATGACTCATTTAAATAAACACAAAAAATAGAGATGAAAAATGAACATAAGTAAGAAATTTACTTTTGCTATGGTTAAATAAATGCTCAGCGATATCTTCCAAATATTTCTGAATTTTGGCACACTTTTTTATCTAGATAGTGTTGATATGGCACTAGTAAATAAGTTTCGTCATGCTAGCATATGTGAAAGCATTTAAAACAAGTGTGTTTTCAACTAGCTCGCTCACCCCTATTTAAGTCCCACTTGAATGAGGTGGTCCTTCTGTGTCCAAAATGGATCAAAAATATCTTGGGACAAGGTTTTCACACTGGCAGCTGTCATTGAAAGACAGTTATCAAACATTTGTTTGTCCGAGTTAGCAACAGTAACTGAGGTGGGCGGGGCTTACCGATAGGTAAATTGTGGCATTGCTAAATGGATCTTCAATTTTAAACAAACAGTTGGGTGATTAATTCACTGACTCTAAAATGCAGTCACTAGTTTTTTTCCCAAGATTAGGGCCCTATCTTGCACCCAGCGCAATTGACTTTGTACACCGACGCATGTATCATTCCTATTTTGCACCCGACGCACAGAGGACTTTTCCCTCCACAGACACACGTCGGTAGATTAGGGAATGAACTTGCGCTCCTGGGGGCGGTTCAGCGAAAAGAGGAGGCGTGTCTCGCAAACACATACAGCATGTTGTATAATATTGTTGTATAATATAATATTTTATACAACTAGAAAGGTTAAATTAATATCACCTTGACAAGGATTAATAAACATGGTGAAATATTTTGTATTATTTTAGCCTAAATTCCTGTATTAGATATTCATTCAAATTTGCTTGATGAATTAAACTTTGCATGTACGGAGGACTGAAGACACAAAGTAATCTATGATAATCTGTCTGATCTCACTTACAGAACCATAAACAGCTTAAACTACATCAGACTTCGTCCACATGAATTGAAATACTTCCCGGGACCACTGTGCACAGTTAAGATCTTGCAGTGTCAGTCGATTCAAACATATTATTTACAATGACCCAACATAAATAATGATTGAAAATAGCATTTTTATTAAATGATTCAATGCTGCAGCATAGAGGACAAATCAAGAGTATTTTTACAAGGGTAAAGAGGCAGAGGAAAAAATAATGTATGTCAATACAAAACTCTGCTGCTCAATGAAAACCAATTTTACATCCTTGGCCCAAAACAACAGCATTAATATTCCACCTATTTCAGATATTTTTTCCCTCAATGTGATCACATATCACACTCCTTTGTGCGAATTTATAAGTTCATTACAACTGCAAATAAATGGGCACTCTGGGTGGAAATGATCGCGTAATTTTTGCATTCATTAAGGAGCAGAGATGAGTTGTAAGATATTTCCTAACAGGCAGTGTGAGCTGGTATAAACAGTAGGGTTTTGTTTTTTATGCTCTTGCAATCATATGCAAATCAAAGCATTCTGACTGCTCTCTCAGTTTTTTATACTCCGCTATAGTTTTGAAGAATAATCCTCTTCTTGTGTGGTTAACCATTAGTAAATAGTATTTTTTTTTTTTTTTTGTTAAATTAATTATTGTCCCCGACCCATGCAGAACCTTTAGCAGAATAGCTGAAATTTCTTTCTTTCTCTGATATTGCAATAGCCCAAAAAAATTCTGGTGAATTGTTGCCACACGCTCCCCCTTTACCTGTCAAGTCAACTTCTGAATCCCATTCATTTAAGAAGAGCAATTATTTGTGTGTTATTTTCTTTATTATTTGTTTTCTTTTCTTTCTGAATTTTAAAATGCACTTAAAATCTCTCATCCAGATCTCAGCATTCAGTCAACATCACATTGGCGTAAGAGCTATTCTGCCTTTCTGCATTTGGAATTACCCTCCACAGCAACATTCGTATGAAGTGTGCAGTGGGGATTGTGCATCGCAATGCAACGGCAGGCAGGAAAAATAGTGCGACCATTTTTGTCTCCCACGTGAACGTATTAATTTGTAGCCTGGACTGCTTCTCTCTTCCTCTGCCGGTGGCCCCTGGGTTTAGCAGAACTGGAGCCTCATCCCAGCCGCTGTGCACCTGATTCCTCTTCCTCTCCCCAAAGACCCCAGCGCCGTCCCCCATTTGTCATTGGTAAGCATGCCGACAAGCCATGCTTCACTCGATGGGGGGAAGGGGACCTGAAGCGAGCAAAACAAAGGGACAACAAAATCAGCATAATTCCTCTCAAAATGAAAACACATTCTTCACGAAGGGGGGCAAAATAATGCAATTATCATGGCAAAGACCGTCAGTGGCAGGATGATGAATACTGGGATGTAGACATGGAATGTGACACTGTTCCTCGAAAAAACTGCTTTACACAAAAAGATAAACGGAAGCATTTAGAACTCAGGGCTTCCACCTCTCTTCTTGAAAGCTGCATTTGAAAACACTGCGGCTGTTGTAGAGAATTACATAACTTTACATTTGCAGAAATTTTGCAAGGAGACGTTGATGAAATCACAAAAAAAAGAGAGCAAGTGGAGGAGAGATTGCTGAGCGTGCAATCAAACTTTAGTGACAAATGATTACTCACTGTCATTACGCTTCCTTTGACTGCTCGTGTGTGCTATCCCCCTTGTGAAGAGCAGTCGATGCTTTTTCCAAAGTGTTTTTAAATACCCACGCTTAATAACCTTGATGATGAATGGGTGTACACATATGGTGGAGGCGGGGTGGAGGGAAGCCTGATGAAATTACAATGCGAGCTGATTGATCTATGCAGAGCTGGCGTGCTGCCGGGGAACAGGTTAAACTGATGAATGGAGATTTGTGTCAGAGGCCAATGTGGAGATTGTCAGGAGACCTGACCTTCACAACCATTCCAGAGTCCCCGCATGGGCCCAGATCCACAGCGCTCAACCAAAACCCGTCCATCATTTCCAGGGTGAAATCTGTCTTCGCCGGGGAAACTAGGAGTGGGATTCTGTACAACACACTTGCATGAATATGCGTGTATTGGCTTAGCTGTAATGATTTACAGCACCATTGAGGTGTGGATGTATGATAATTTCCTGCACATCCTGAAAGAAATGACAGTACTAGCAACATAAATGAGAAGCTTTCACAGAGGAGAGAACTGCTTAATGTTGTTGAGCTGCTAGTTGTCATGACAATATCTAATCAGCACTGAAACATTGTAACCGATAAGGAAGGGAGAATTCCAATACATTTCATATCACATCTTTTTAAATTACATATAATTTAGATAATTTCTCTGCAGGCTATACCAGCCCGTTCTCATCCTTTGGCGTCATACATGTGACGTTTTGTACATTTTGTTGAAATCTTACGCACATGGCATCCTTTAGCATCAATATGAGACGCAGAACCCAAGGCGTCATACAGGTGACGCTCGTCTAAATCCAACGCACATGGCATCGTTTAGCGTGAATATGAGACGCAGATCCCAAGGCGTCATAACCGTACCCTACCCCAGACCTAAACCTACCCATTACAGTGCGTGTTATATTGACGCTAAAGGATGCCATGTGCGTAAGATTTCGACGAAATGTCATATGGCGTCACCTATATGACGCCAAAGGATGAGAATGCGTTGGCAATACTGATGTCATCTTTCGTCAACAATCAGAAACAGTTTTTTTTAAGAGGTAAATGTGAGCATCGAGTGTACTACACATTGTTATTGAAGTGTTTGCCCTGTAGTTAAACACACATGCACAAAGTCACACACTCTTAATAATCATGTTAGCTGATGAAGAAACTATGAAAGATTCTTGTAATACTAATATGTTGTTGTTATCGACATATGTACACAGTCAATTCGATCTTCAAAGTACCAGGTTATAGAGACCAAATATGCCACACATACGATTCTGGTTAACCATAGTATGCAAAGTCTGAAACATTAACCCATTAGAGTTTAAAAGAAAACATAGACCAAACAACATAAAGGAAAATCATGAGATGGAACATTAGATACATGTTACATTTATCACATGGTTATATATATATATATATATATATATATATATATATATATATATATATATATATATATATACAGAATATATAGGATTAAAAGGGTTTGTTTCTTCTTCTCAGCAAGAATTAAGAAAGAGTCACACTCTCTGGAAATTCCGTTGGGTCGTAAAATTCATCAGTCTTGTAACAGAACACAGAGTTCTGCCAATGTTGACTTCATTTTTGGGGGAAGTTTCATAGAGAGTCCGTGTATGTGTGTGTGTGGTGTACACAATGTGTGTGTGGATGGTCCCTGGCAAAGATCGCCAAGCCATAAAAGTGTCTGAAAGTTCCTCTAAGTCCCAGACACGTTGGCACCATTTTAGACTTAGATTGTCATGAGTTCTGATCTACATTCGCGAGTTCAGAGTCTAAAAGCTTTGGGGATTTCAGAAGGAATGTGCATTATTTGTGTTCAGATGAACCATGATTCTGGTTCAATCCTTAGGGTGTTTTTAATGCCTGATTCACTTTGGTGCGGCCCAGATACCCTACATGCCCCTTGAAATTGTGAAATTTTAGCTCAAAATACCCAACAGATAATTTGTTACAGCATGTTTAAATTGTCACTTTTTGGGGCTGAGAAAAATGCATTTTAGTTTGTATCCCTTTAAATGCAAATGAGCTGCTGCTGCCGGCACAGAGGGCGGAGCCTCATGAGATCGCACTCAATGGCAGGACAATCTCATCTCACGGAATGATAATATCAAAACAGAAACTCTCAGTAGAGATGTTCATTTCGACCCGGAGTCGGACAATAATGCCCATAGAGCCAGAGAATATATGCTGCATGGAGATAGAACAGGTATAGTTTAGTTTAATTGGGCTTAACTTATTTGTCATCTACCTTTATCCACTAATAATACAAGCCTGCTGTAGTGGATCCCATCCGAATGATGGCCAAAAATGTAATAGTTTTAAAATGAAAAATTATGAGTTTTATGAAGTTTATTGTACATCACACAAAATATGAAGCATCAGTTTTATTCCAGAAAATCACCGTAGAGCTGAATAAACACAGTATAAGAAGTGCACATTCAAGTCTTATCCATAAACTCTCTCATCCCCCTTTCATTATCATCAACATACACAGCGAATTACACAAAAACACTCATTACATCTAACAGTATACAAATATATACACACTTTTTCAGGGGGTGTTTACTAAACTGGAAAACTTTGTATCCGTAAAACGACTCAGATGAACTGTAATAAAGTGTGCGCTCTCCGTTGCATTTCTGCCGTGATCAATAACCATCCTCGAGTAACAAGAGTAAATGAAGACTGCTATGTTCATTCTTACATCTTATAACAAAACACCTCAATCGCTTAGGATACATTCTTGTCTACAGCTGCTACGGCGTCGAAACAATGGCGGACTGTGTACAGCTCACTCAGGGCGGGTCTATGCTAAAACTGCAACAGTGTGGGAGGGGCTTGTGCAAATATACGTCACTTTGCCCCGAATCTGAGAACGGCTTGTTCTGAGACAGTGCTTATGATTTATGGGGATTAAAAAAAAAGCACTGGGGGGATTTCTATCATTATAGGGTGGTTGTGTACATACACTGCTAACACACATTTATGTTCAAACACCATGTAAAAGTTAATTTTGCATAATAGGTGCCCTTTAAACACAAAATAAGATATTTTAAAGAATATTGTTAACCAGACAGTTGACTTCTATTGTTTTTTTTCCTACTATGGAGGCCAATGGCTACCGTCAACTGTTTGATTACCAACATTCTTTGAAATATCTAGCAAACTCATTCAGGTTTGAAACAACTTGAGGGTGAGACATTTTGGGTTAACTATCCCTTTAACAGTATTGTAACAGTGCACGGCTGCGTTTCCCAAAAGCATCGTAAGTATAAGTAGATCGTAGAGAACATTTGTGGCAATGGTTGTCAGGGTTCTGCTTGCAGGGTTCGTTGTGTGCGTTCATTGTGTGTATGCAGTTCTCACAGATATTGACAGTCAGTGCTGGATTTAGTTCCCTTTCGTCCTGGGAACTCCAACGTGTCGTCGGGGAGTTCCCTGACGAATTGGGATCGGACGGCTCCGAAGCTAAAAGCATTGCGCAATGTTTACTTCCGCCCTTTATAACCGCGTTGGTAGGCGGGTCGCGGAATGCAAATCTTGCATGCCAATTTTCATTGGCTCGTTTTAATTCACTCGAAGGCAATTGGTCTCCCTAGCCTGCAGGGCCCGATTCAAGTCGCCATTTGAATCGGGCCCTGCACAAACTCCCGTTCAAAATGCTCACGCAGAAGCGCATTTTCGAATGCATCCGTCCCCAGGATTGGTTTGCAGCGATCGACCTGAAGTACGCGTCCTTCAGGTCGATCGCTGCAAACCAATCCTGGGGACAGATGCATTCGAAAATGCGCTTCTGCGTGAGCATTTTGAACGGGAGTTTGTGCAGGGCCCGATTCAAATGGCGACTCCATCCCCAGGCGGTTCAGCTGATCTGGATTGTTTTCGGAGTTGCACAAGTAGACCTGTTTGCCTCTCCGGACACGACCCATTGCCAGTGGTTTTACTCCCTGTCCGAGGGGACCCTCGGCACGGACGCCCTGGCTCACAGCTGGCCCCGGGGCCTGCGCAAGTATGCGTTTCCCCCAGTGAGCCTTCTTGCACAGAACCTGTGCAAGGTCAGGGAGGACGAGGAGCAGGTCCTGTTAGTGGCGCCGTATTGGCCCACCAGGACTTGGTTCACGGAACTCATGCTCCTCACGACAGCCCCTCCTTGGCCGATTCCTCTGAGGAAGGACCTCCTTTCTCAGAGATGGGGCACTCTATGGCACCCGCCTCCAGACCTCTGGAAACTCCATGTCTGGTCCCTGGACGGGACGCGGAGGTTCTAGGTGATCTACCACAGGCAGTGGTAAACACCATCACTTCTGCTAGAGCCCCCTCTACGAGGCGCCTCTATGCGTTGAAATGGAACCTATTCGTCAAATGGTGTTCCTCCCACCAGGAGGACCCCCGAACTTGCCCGATCAGAGTCGTGCTTTCCTTCCTACAAGATGGGTTGGAGCGAAGGCTGTCTCCCTCCACCCTCAAAGTGTATGTTGCCGCACATCACGATGTAGTAGAAGGTAAGTCCGTGGGGAAGCACGACCTGATCATCAGATTCCTCAAGGGTGCTAGGAGGTTAATCCACCTCGTGTTTTGCACTCTGTACCCTCTTGGGAGCTTAATATCCTGTCCATTAAGACAGCGCTCCTGTTAGCATTGGTCTTTTAAGAGGGTCGGGGATCTGCAGGCTTTTTCGGTCGACGAATCGTGCCTAGAGTTCGGGCCAGGCCTTTCTCGCGTGACATTGAGACCCCGGCCCGGATATGTGCCCAAGGTTTCTACCACTCCCTTCGTGGATCAGGTAGTGAGCCTGCAAGCGCTGCCCCAGGAGGAGGCATACCCAGCCCTAGCTTTTCTCTGTCCAGTCCGCGCCCTGCGGGTTTACACTGACAGAACGCAAAGCTTCAGGACCTCAGATCAGCTCTTTGTCTGTTACGGAGGCCAGCAGAAGGGGAAGGCCGTCTCCAAGCAGAGGTTAGCTCACTGGTTAGTGGATGCTATCACCTTAGCGTATGAAGCTACGGGTGAGCCTTGTCCTCCCAGGTTGCGTGCTCACTCTACGAGTGGTGTTGCCGCCTCCTGGGCGTTGGCTCAAGGCGCCTCGCTGACAGACATTTGTAGAGCTGCGGGCTGGGCGACACCGAACACGTTTGCTAGATTCTATAGTGTGGAACCTATTTCCTCCCGAGTACTCGCTACGGCCAGTGGTGCGAGGGAATAGGTTGTGTCGGCTTGCTACGCCACTCTGTGCCTCAGCCGGATATGTGCGTCTTTCGCTCCGTTGGCGCCCTACGTTGGTTAGCCTCGTGAGTTCCTCCATCACCCCTTCGGTGCCAGGCGTGGCGGACCGCCGGCGCCAGGTCTACTACCTCTAAGGGAGTTGTTGTGTAGACTGGGTGTTATGTCCAGTGGTCTCTTCGGTGACCCATTATGCCACGTCCAGTCCAGCCGTGTCTTCCCCTTGACAGACTCGTTCTGTCGTCCCTGTTGAGTACGCTCCCACTCCCCTTGGAGGGGACTACCTCAGGGACTGCCATATGTTTCACTATCCCCCTGGGCTAGTACATATGTGTATTCCAGGCCTTCTTCAGGCTTCTGGCTTCCGCAGCGTTCCCTTCCCCTTTTTACGGGTTGGGCATGCTTTCCCAGTGTTATCCAATCCACTGTGTGGGTCTTGCGGAACAGCAGTGTGATTCCCTTGCTAGCTCCCGTAATTTGTCAAACTGCTTAGGGTAGCTTAGCTGGGCGCTGGAAGGGGCCAGCACCATGCCGTTTTGTTAGGGATCCCAATTCGTCAGGGAACTCCCCGACGACACGTTGGAGTTCCCAGGACGAAAGGGAACGTCTCGGTTATGTATGTAACCCTCGTTCCCTGAGTACAGGGAACGGAGACGTGTCGTCCCTTCGCCATGTTGCTGTACCTTTGCGGAGGACTGGACACCGTTCGGCTCCTCAGTGAAAAGCATTGCGCAATGTTTACTTCCGCCCTTTATACCCGAGTTGGTAGGCGGGTCGCGGAATGCAAATCTTGCATCCCAATTTTCATTGGCTCGTTTTAATTCACTCGAAGGCAATTGGTCTCCCTAGCGGGATCCCAATTCGTCAGGGAACTCCCCGACGACACGTCTCCGTTCCCTGTACTCAGGGAACGAGGGTTACATACGTAACCGAGACGTTTTCCTTGTTTGATTTCCTTTTTGTTAATTTCTAGTTTTTCTTTGTTCCTGTGTTTTTAGTCTAGTTCTAGTCTTTATTTATTTTTAATCTTCTCTCAAGCCTTGTTTTTTGATCCCTCTTGATTTTACTTTTTTTGGTTGCAGTCTTGTTTTATTCCTTTTGTTTGAAAGTTCCAGTTACTTATTTCTAGAAATTATTTATTTTATTTACTTTATTTTTTTTCCCTTTGCTAGCTCCAGTTATTAAGTCTATTTTGTTTTCTCTAGTCATAGTTGTCAGTTTTTGTTTCTGTTATATCTTGTTGTCTTTTCTTTTTGAGTCTTGTTGTGTGTTTGTCTTGTGTTGGTTCCTGCCCTGTATCCTGTTCTACCCTGGTCATCGACTCTGAGCTGCTGTCAAGTTTCCACCGTTGCTATAGAGCCTGGAGTTGTCTCGTCCCTGACCAGCCTGTTCTCCTGCCCTATTGTTTGGACTGTGTTCCTACCTGTGTTTTGTCTTTGTTAATAAATATCACTCCCTGTCATTCTGCGCCTGGGTCCACCCTTCTCTGAATCCTGACAATGGTTTCCACGATCAACTTGGGCTCACAATGCTTTTGGGAAACGCAGCCCAGTTCAGTAAGTTATTTAATTATTTTCTTTAATACACACAAAGTGCACTACACATACGCTATGCATTCAATGTTAGTTATTGCATTAACTAATGCTAACAAATTAAACCTTTTAGACCATCAGTTTTTCTTATATTTTCTTCAAATGACTTCACAGATGATCCAATCCAAAGCTAGAGTGCTCTGTATTGAAGCATCCTCCATTAAAAATAGATCACACAAAGACGAAGAGTTTAAATGAATAAGTGAACAAACAAAATGAGCTGCTTTTTGCATTTCCAAAAAAGCATGTCCTCACATAGTCAAGCACATCTTGAATGTGATTGTTGTTGTCACTTAATACTAAAAAGCATGTACTGTCTTTTGTTTGGAGATGCAGTTTGAAGCTCTTTGAACTGTAAAGAGACTTGGAAGAGGTCTCCGTTTTCTACTCCCTCTATTCTCACCACTGTTGTTTTGGATATGGCGGTTTATTATTATGCCCAGTGGAGAAATGCCTTTCCTCTAAATGCCATTTTAATCTTTTCTCTGGTGGCACTGGCAGTGAGAGTTACTCATTTCCATTCAGAGTGGAGCACTCCATCTGACCTGTGCTCAAGGAGAAATCTCTGAAAAGCTTGATTTTGAAGGCTTCACTATTGGCAGGTGTTTATGTGTGCGTGGTAGTAAAGGAAAGAAAGACAGCTGTGACATTACTGCTGGACATTGACAAAAAAGCAGAGAATACAGAGATGTATGCTTAAAGGCTAAAATTGTAAAAACAAATGAATAGCAACAAAGAAGATTGTTACAGTAACATCATTTATTTAAGACGAAATGGCAGGACATCAACTGGTCATCAACAGATGCCCTCCTGACAATACTTCAGATTATGCAAACTCTGAATCAAAATGGACCCATGCTAAATTGTTCTATATCCTAATCATTTGTTAACAACATGTATTCTTTAATTCAATGAGCTGACTGATTGTGCCTCAAATACATTGTTTAAATTAATACATTGTAAGTTAACTGTTTGTATATTTGTATATGTACATTTCTGAAATGGGGGCGGTTTCTTCATTAGGGCGACGCACCACTAAAGTGCGAAAGGGACTTTTTCAATCACATTTGCATTCAACCACAGAGTTACGCTAGCCTTTACTGTTGTTGTGCCTCTGGATATCCAATCAGTGTCAAGTCATGTTCTGTGGAGTACCGCCTCTTTTTGGGCGATTTATTTGTTCCCATAGACTTCCATACAAAGTTTTTTTTAATTTATTTTTTACTGCAGGCACTGCAATGCATTCTCTATGGGTTCCGGGAGGGCTAGCACTAACATGCTTTCGTCATCATACGTAACTTTAATAATAATTCATTACATTTATATTGCGCTTTTCTTGGCACTCAAAGCGCTTTTACATAGAGGGGGGGTCTCCTCAACCACCACCACCACCATTGTGCAGCATCCACCTGGATGATGGAACGGCAGCCATATTGCGCCAGAACACCCACCACACACCAGCTTACTGGTGGAGAGGAGACAGAGTTATGAAGCCAATGGGTATATAGGGATGATTAGGAGGCCATGATGGACTGATGCCCACTGGAAATTTAGTTGTGGAATATTTGCTGTTGTTGGTGAACATAAATATGCTATAGAATTTTAAACCAACACGTGCATTTTTATGATAGCAGTTTTGTTTTTATTTATTTTCATTTTTAGTTTAGTGAATTTAACGTCTTCTTTAAAAAGCATTATTTTGTTTTTAGATTGTAATGTAACAATGTTAGAATGTAATGTGATTTGACCCCCTTTTTCGCACATAATAGATAGACTGCAAGGTTCACTATGTTTGTTTTCATATACCTTCAATATGAACATTGTTTGTAGGACAATATTGATCAGGATATGAAATATATATTTTTTAAATTAAATACAGATTTTTTTATTCAAATAATAATAGTTAGGCAATATTTGGCTATTACCCAACCCTACCTTATGGCATGCTTTAAATGCTGAATTTTAATGATACATTTATAGACTAAAAGCTAAGCAGCAATAAAACATTATTTTCACTGTTAAATGGTTATTTACTAGTCCTGCATTAATTCAGTTTGTTTGCGGCCCCCCAATTTTGTTTAGCACCAGCCGCAACTGAGTGTAATCTTACTGCACTGATTTGATTTGATTTGATTTGATTTGATTTGATTTGAATTTGTGTGTTAGAACAAATTGTTTGAGTAAATGATTCAGTGATTAATTCATAAAACATTGATGAATTTGGAATAGCAAACTACTCTTACTATTTCTGCAATAAACATATGGCAAACATAGTAACACTATATGTACACCAGTCACGTTACGTCAAAAGCAAATGGAAAAAGGCTAATTAAAATCTGTGATTATGTCAACACTGAATGCAGAGCGACAAGATACAGACAGTAGACAGATGGCCCGTTCTATCTCTGACATCCTTCACATGGTTGCCCTACTTCCAACAACAGGACTAATGGATTTGCAGTCTTCGCTTTGAGGCATCCAGTGTTGACAGCCTCAAGCTTCTACGGCGTGGCCAGTCATTTGTTTTGTTACTAAATTAATCAGAATTTTTAAACAAATCAGTTGAATTAATGAATCAATGACTCGCTTATAAATATACTTGTCAATTGTTGCCACCTACAGTACTGGTGAAACAATGGAACCTGCAGAGGGCATCTGTAAAACCCCCACCACTAAAGCACAACTGACATTCTATCTCAGTAATGGGACAATCAAATTTAAAGTCTGGAACCAAGTGTATAATAGGGCCTAAGATTAAATCCAGCAACTGACGTAAACGGCTGTAGAAGAGTATGTAAATGACCAGGCATGAGGCATTGTTCTAAAACATAGTGATCACATAGACTATGTTACTGTTACTGGACATTTTTTAAGGCAAGTAGAGTAAAGTATAAAACATGAATAAACAAACTAAAAAATAATGTCCTGAAATGAAAGTAAGAAAATATGAAAATATTTGATAATCCCAGAAAAAACTCTTTGGGTATTGTACATATTATCTGTTATCTATAAGTGCCTGTAGCTATATTACACATCTATTCACATATTTTCCCTCTGAAAATAAGCCGATAAAGTAATTGGGCCTGAATGCAGCACCACGAACAAGATCAACACTTGCAACTGCTGCAGTGTAAAAGTATGTTTATGGAAGAGTGAAACTGAAAGTATGTAAATTTAATCATAGCATTTCATATAATGGGATGCTTGAGGCACTGTAGTAATTTCTGCTTAGAATAGCAGTTGTACTGACAGCGAGCGGCGCTGATTAAACCCTATTAAAGGAGTTTAAGAATATCTTGATAGTAAACTGCTCGCATGACATTGATTTCATCAAGAGCTTCGCCCATTAAGACTTCAAATAGGGCCTGGAAAGTGGCATCTCGTTTTTTAAGTGTGAGATCAGTGCAGAGTGGAGGGTTTGACTTTAATCTGTTCAGCAGAGGTGCTCTGATTTCATAATGATTAAACCTGTGCCAGTCGACCCTGCTTCTCTGTTCTGTGACCAGTGTTGCTTTATAGCTGTTACTTTGTGCATAAATCCTCCAAAGACATGCCTCTGGGGGACTACCCACCGTGCCCATAGCCTCTGCACATTTCCTTTTCTCTCATTTAGACTGATATTTTATCAAAGTAACTGCAAAGTCAGCTCATAATATATGCGTTTAGCTGTTTAAATTCATATTTTTCCATTCACATAATGCACAGTATATGACTGTTTTATGATTAAATGAAGCCCACACATACTCACCCTCATTCTCTTTGCCCCTCTTTTTTTCAGTCACTAAACTAATGATAGTCTGTGCAAGTATACCAGTATATGGTCACTGAGTAATTTGTTATGAGGGTAAATGTTTGGTAAAATGCTCATTATAGCAATTCAGTCAAAAAAGGATTCCTTGTTACTGCTCATTGTTTCCTTCTAGTCTGTCTATAGCGCTGGATGTTTCTTTCTTTGACTCACCTTTTGCCTGGATCTACATCGCCATACCTGAAGGCTTTGATAGATGAGGTAATCTGAGCAAGTTGAGAGATCCATCAGGAAAAAGACAGGCCCATATAATGTATACAAAATCTAGGCCCTTGTTGTTACCCATTGGTGGGGCTCTGGATCTATAATAGTTCCCCAAGGGGCAATAAGTCGCATAAATATGCAAATAGACCAAAACAGTTATTCTCTCCCCAAGAGAGGGTGGGGGGAGGGGGTGGGGGATGATCGGACTTTTGACTTAAGCTCGGCGACTTCTAAGCCCCCCCCGCCTCGGGCCCTGGGTACTTGGTACCCCTTTTCCCCCCGCTACCACGCCCCTGATCACCCATAAAAAAAAATAAAAAAAATGCTTTGCAGGAGCAATATGAAAGGAGTATTTAGCTTAAAAGATCCTGTCATTTATCTCTCCAAACCTGTATGATGCTTTCTTCTGTGAAACACAAGGAGAGGATGGTGGTTCTAACCGTCAATCACCAAAACACATAAAAGTAGCATAAAAGTATGACCTGTGTGCATTATTCCAAGTCTTCTGAATTCATTTGATTATCTGAAAAACATATTATTTGTTGTATTAACGCAAAACTTTGTCATCTCCCATTTGAATCTGGTGTGCATGTGACGGAATAAGCGCAACTCAGTGAGCATGCTTAACACTGCATGAGTGTATTTGTACAGTGTATACAGTATACAGTAGATTTGAATCCCATCCAGCTGTCCTTTTTAATTGCTTTAAGATTAACCTTCTAATATTACATGAAGTGTTGACAAAAACACATGGCTTTGTCACACCTGCTGACTCCTGGTCCCCTCTTATAGTCACTTCTAGATTAACATGAAAATGAAATGAAATACCCTTTTATTGTCACTATACACATGTACAATGAGATTAAAAGCAACTTCTTTTCCAGAGACATAACAACATGTAATTAAATAACCACATCTGCATACTGCTTTGTTTTTCAGTGGAAATCTATTGATTTTTTATTTTATTTCAATTGATAAACTGTTTTGTCTGTGGTCTTTTAAAGGCTCTTCCATTTTCCTCTGTTTACTTTGGGGAGGAAGAGGAAATTTTCTAGGAAGTAGTTTGATAAATGAAAATGTTTTCTTTAAAACATTCATCTCAACTTTAATATTAATACCACCTTAAACATGACCATATACATTTTCCTCAGAGTATCTGTTTTTCTATATATTGATTGATTGGTAAATGTGTAGGTTCTCAGGCCTGACTGACAGGAGTGAGAGCTCTTGCAGAAAAAAAAAGTAGAACTGCGTTTTTCTTTGACGTTTGGAGTCTAGACGTGGCTGAGCCAAATACCTTTTACAGTGATTGCAAACAGCAAAAGTGAGGTGCACCTATCAAATACGTTTATGGTATTCATAAGTCACTCCATTATTGTAAGTAGACTACAGATGTGCTTGGATTTTCAGTAGTCTATTCAGCTAAGGTCAATAAACCATTGAGACACTAATTATAAACACACACCAAAAAGCTTTTTGACTTTACCTACTTTGCTCTGTGTAGATTTGAAAATCATGCTTTCTCCAAGATTGTTGAATCACGAAAGCTACACCAGTTACTTTTGCCAAGAGATTTATATTTATTATGTATCATGTATCAGACATAGGAGATAAACAGGCATTTAATAATAAGGCTATAGGTGAGATGGTCTTCATTACAGTTCCCTTTCGAGGGAACTCTCGATGCGTCACTTGACGCCTTGGGAACGCCCCCAGCGTGAATGCGTCTGAGCATCAATGTCAACTAGTCCAATGGAAAGAATGAGCGTCACGGGCGGGTGACGTCATGACCAGGAAGGGATAAAGGCTCACCCGGTGAAACGCGGCATTAGCTTCTGTGTCTCAGCAAGCGATCTGTGTTACTCTGTCTCTGTCTATTTATTGTTGTCTGTTCGATATTATTGGGAAGAGTTATGGCGAAACAACTTTACAAACTCTGTGCTTCTCCCTGCCCGCGTTATTTAACGGGTGGGGACACACAGGAGCTTTGTGTAGTTTGTTTGGGAGTGGAGCATGCGGTATCAGCCTCCGAGGGCGCGATCCTCGGGGTGCAGGACACGCGTCTGCCGAGGCAGCGCGGAGAATGCATTCCTGTGGATCGCGAATAGGATCTCGTTACGGGGTTGGAGACGGGTCCGCGGATCTTATCTCCTCCCTTTCCACGAGGGATCCAGTGCTCTCTCTCCGGTCTCGGAAGCCCGCGCTGCGGTCTCTTCCGCCCGGGGAGAGAAATCAATGCTTCAGTGCTCTACCTCCGAGGAGGTAGCTGTGCTGGGCATTGAAAGTGTACACAATCATGGGGGAAGTGGATTTGCCATCTCTTCCCCAGCGTATGAGAATTATATATAGCCTATATATATATATATATATATATATGATAGTTTATATATTATATATAAAATAAAGTGTATATATATAAAGAATGTATATAAAAAATATATATATATAATAATAAGCTGGTGGAGGTGTTTACTGAGGCTGTAGATGAATTAAATATTTAATGGCCAGCAGAAATAAGGGGGCACTCGTCCTTAAAATAAATTGAACGAGTTTCCTTCCCTCTATTTTTCCACCTCCATCACGGGGCCTTCCATTTTTCCCGATCTGCACAGCGAGCTGTCTAGATCATGGAAAAAGCCTTACTCATTTTTTAGCCCCACATTCATGTATATTCAGATATTTGGGGGTTAAGAGAGTATGGCTATGGGGCAATACCCCGGGTAGAACAGACACTTGCGAGCTATGTCTCCCGGTTCAGTATCGTCCCTGAAGGCGTCGGCTTCTCTCACTGAACCATTAAAGAAAACTATTTTTTAATCTAGTGGGAAAAGCATATATGACAGTGGGTCTAGCACGAGCCTGCTTGCACACTATAGCAGTGCTGCAAGCATATCAGGCTGACCTGCTGTGGTATTTGGACAGAAGTGACGGAGTTGGCCCGATGGGGTTTGAGAACTCCGTCGGGCCTCAGATTTATCTCTCAGGGATGGCAGCCAAAGAAATGTGGTCCCTGAGAGACACCTCTGGCTCAATTTGATGGGAATCATGGAGAAAGATACAAGATAATCTCTCCCTCGCTATGTCCAACCCACTGGGGCTGCTGGGCGTGAGCAGCTCCAGCCGGCTAGTTTCTCATACACAACACAGCAGCCAAAGCCTTCAAAGCAGAAGCCGGATCCGAGGACCGTTCTTCATGCTGAGAAGGCTGCGGCTCAAAAGAAAAGGTCTGGCGCCACGGCGTCAGACCGGTGAGGGCAGCCCCAACCGGGGTGGAATGGTGTACACCTCATTATACGGTGCCCTTTCCATCTCTGTGCCCTCAGGGGACCGTTCTGCCAACCCCGCCACCCTTGGTGCTTCGGGGCGCAGCGTTCTCCAGCGAGCTTCTGGCGCAGCGTCAACTCGACATTGCGTCGGACTCGCGCCCTCTGAGGGGGGTTCGAAAACAGTCAGTTCGGGTGGTTCCTGCCAGTATGTTTCAGGTCCCCGAACTGGCTGTCTTTATTACACCAGAGGCCAGCCTCGAGGGGCTGGTTCCCTTGGTAGGTTTTCTGGCAGCGAGGAAGCTACTGCCAAATATATCTCTATGGGTAATGGTAATCTCTCTGGTAATGGAGCAAGGGGTAAAGGCCCTGTTAGCAAAGAAAGCTATAGAGCAGGTGTACTCACCCGACATTGCGTCGGGTCTTTACAGTCGTTATCTCATTGTTCCAAAAAAGGATGGAGAGCAGCGTCACATACTAGATCTTCGTCTGTTGGAGTGTTTGGTGCTGGAACTTAAGTCCAAGATGCTGACACTCAAACAGATCGTGACTCAAATCAGATCCGAGGACTGGTTTGTCACGATAGATCTAAAAGACGTATACTTCCATATCTCCATCCTCCCTCAGCACAGGAGGTTCCTGAGGTTTTCTTTGGGGCAAAGAACACCAGTATCAGGCACTTCCTTTCGGTCTAGCTCTATCACCCCGCACGTTCACGAAGTGTATAGACGCAGCTCTGGCCCCGCCAGGCTGCAGTGTATACGCATTCTGAATTGCATAGATGACTGGCTGATTCTAGCGGAATCAGAACAGTTAGCGGTTCGGCACCGAGGTGTCGTTCTCGCTCATATGCAGATGTTGGGGTTGAGGCTCAATGCCAAGAAGAGTGTTCTTATTCCAGTACAGAGAACCACTTTCCTTGGTGTGGTATGGGATTCAGTGACGATGCGGGCCACTTTATCGCCCGTTCGTGTAGCTGCTATCCTGACAGCCACCATAGAGCTAAAGCTAGGCCAGTCACGCACTGTAAAACAGTTCGAGAGACTGTTGGGTCTTGTGGCAGTAGCGTCCAACGGGATACCTTTTGGCCTGCTGTACATGAGACCTTTGCAGTGGTGGCGCAGGACCAGAGGGTTCTCCCCGAGGGGAAACCCACTTCGTATGATCAAGATCACGCGGCCGTGCCTTCGTGCCTTGGTTATATGGAGGAAACACTGGTTCTTAACCCAGGGTTCGGTGTTGGGAGCTCTTTGCCATCGAGTTGCTATCTCGACAGATGCTTCCCTCACCGGCTGGGGAGCGGTATTGGAAGGCCGCTCAGCTCAGGGCTTGGGAGGAGTCATCATCTCGCTTGGCACATGAATTGCCTAGAGATGATGGTCGTCTTCAATGCGTTGAGACATCTCCTCCCAGACCTGAGGGGCCATCATGTGTTGTTCTGAAACAGTGACTGTTAGGCCTCAGGGCAGCAGCGTTCAATGTGATACCCTTTGACCTGCTGTACGTGAGACCTTTACAGTGGTGGCTCAGGACCAGAGGGTTCTCCCTGAGGGGAAACCCACTCCGTACGATCAAGATCACGCGGCAGTATCCCCGCGCCTTGGTTATATGGAGGAAACTCTGGTTCTTGACCCACAGACAACACGTTGGTGGCCTATTATTTTGGTCCCTCAGGAAATTACGCTGTCTGAGGGCAGTGTATATTCCAGGGGGGGCAGAATATTGGAGCAGACACCCTGTCGAGGCAGGGGCTGAGGCCAGGGGACTCCACCCCGAGGCGGTGGAGCAAATATGGGAGTTTTATGGCCAGGCAGAAGTGGATTTGTTCTCGTCTCAGCAAAAGTTCGACGCACTGTCCACTCTGGTTATCCCTCACTCAACCAGTCCCCACGGGGCTGGTTGCTATGGTGCAGACGTGGCTGAGGCTACGTCTGTACGCATTTCCCCCTATTGCTCTGCTCCCAGGAGTTCTGGAGTGATTCCGCCAGGATGGAATAAGCCTATTTAGTAGCACCACCCTGGCCGAGCTGAATTTGGTTTGCGGACCTAATTTTTCTCCTCGACGGACCTCCCTTGGAGGTCCCGATCAGGAGAGACCTTCCGTCTCAGGCAGGGGATGCAATATTGCACCCCCGGCAGGGGATTTGGAAACTGTGGGTTTGGCCTCTGAGGGGGCCCAACTCATAGAGAGTGGTCTCTCAACCGAGGTTGTTGAGACCATTCTAAGCTCCAGAGCTCCCGCTACGAGGAAACTATATTCACTATTTCGAGAGTTTTTCACTTCTTGGTGTTACCAGCGTCAGTGGGATCCGGTTAACTGTTCAGTAAACACAGTATTCGAGTTTCTGCAAGAACGCTTTGTATCAGGTCTATGTCCTTCCGCGCTTAAGGTATACGTGGCGGCCATTGCGGCTTTCCACGCCCTGGTGGGTAGTACATTTTTGGGTCGAGACCCCCTGATCACTCGTTTCCTTCGTGGCACTTTGAGGCTGAGGCCTGCAACTTGCACTAGGGTGCTGGCTTGGGACCTTGCAATAGTTCTAGAAGGCCTATCTGGGGCTCCCTTCGAGCCCTTAGATTTGGTCTCAGAGAAGTTCCTTTCTTTTAAGACTATTTTCTGCTAGCTATTTCGTCCCTATTAGAGTCAGACCTTCAGGCCCTTTCGGTCCCCACCTGCCTTGAGTGCACCGGGGATGGCCAAGGCATTCTTACCCGAAACATGGATATGTTCCAAAGGTGCCTACCATTATTCCGAGGCCTATTGTGCTGCAGGTTTCTGTCCTCCTTTTACATCTGCGGACCAGGAAAGGCTGAACCTCTTGTGTCCAGTGCGAGCACTGGATACTTATGTTCATCGGACATCTTCAATGAGGAAGTCCGACCAGTTATTTATTTGCTTTGGATCACCTAAGAAGGGTCTTCCTGCTTCTAAACAGACGGTTAGTAAGTGGATAGTTGAGGCTATTTCACTTGCATACGAGTACTCTGACCAGCCGTGTCCTTTGGTGGTCAGAGCTCACTCTACGAGGGGTATGGCGGCCTCTAAAGCCTTATTATTTGGAGTTTCTCTTCAAGACGTATGTGATGCGGCAGGCTGGTCCTCACCGCTCACATTCGTTAGGTTTTACAGCTTAGACCTGGATGCTGCCCCAGGTTCTCAGGTGCTTAGTGCTTAGTTTCAACAGACTGACACTCAGGTACTTGGAATTCTGGCGTTTTGGGTATTCTCGTTCCCAAGGCGTCAAGTGACGCATCGAGAGTTCCCTCGAAAGGGAACGTCTCAGGTTACGACTGTAACCGTAGTTCCCTGAGAAAGGGAACGAGACGATGCGTCACCCTGCCATACTTCCTGCTTCCCTGTGATCGGCTTGCTTCGACTTTTTGAAGCTAATGCCGCGTTTCACCGGGTGAGCCTTTATCCCTTCCTGGTCATGACGTCACCCGCCCGTGACGCTCATTCTTTCCATTGGACTAGTTGACATTGATGCTCAGACGCATTCACGCTGGGGGCGTTCCCAAGGCGTCAAGTGACGCATCGTCTCGTTCCCTTTCTCAGGGAACTACGGTTACAGTCGTAACCTGAGACGATTTTTCTGTTCCCCATTTTGTCTATCCTCTCACCCCATCATGCTAGCTGTAAATGGTTTCTTGGGGTTTCTCCTCCCTCACCCCCTCATGCCTTTTTGTTTCTCCTTCCTCACCCCGTCATGCCTTTATGTTTCTCTGAGGTGGTACAGTAAGATTGAACTTATACACATCACAGAGAGACTTTCAACATCCTTGTAAGGTAGCAAAACATGTTGCTTATGTTTAAAAATGGAACGTATACCTCATGCTTACACATGGTACAATCCACTATCCCTCTGTGTATACATTAGTGGTACATTTGCATCAGTTGAAACATTCCTTTCCTTGTAAAGAACATTTACACATTTAATGTATCATCATCATTAGAACATCTCTGCTCAGTGAACGTTACACATACCTCTAAGCAAAATATAGCTCATCCCATATCTTTCATCAGCACACATGTACAAACATAGTCTGACTTCACAAGATACAATATGAAATTATTATGAAAATGAATAAAGAAAAATAACACAAAAAAAATTTAGTCTTCACACTGAAATTTGTATTTCTTTAGTCAAAAACATTACTTTTTGACGCTTTATAGGACACT
The DNA here is from genome assembly GCF_029890125.1 of Rhinichthys klamathensis goyatoka. Taxonomy (NCBI): domain Eukaryota; kingdom Metazoa; phylum Chordata; class Actinopteri; order Cypriniformes; family Leuciscidae; genus Rhinichthys; species Rhinichthys klamathensis. Next base: position 2,212,333 of record NW_026606600.1, read on the forward strand.
TAATTGCAGTTCATATGTCACGTTAGGTTTTGAATCACGTTTGGGTTTTCATGCCTTTTATTTGTTATTGTCATACTGTAGCTATGTTCATAGTTTTGTCATATTCCTGGTCATGTCATGTGATTCTGTTCCTCATGTGATCTTGTCATGTGGTGTCTCATGTGTCTCATGGGTTTATTGGTTCATTATGTTCATTGCTTTCAGGTGTGTCTTATGTCATTACTCCTTTTGTATTTACATGTTCCCATTGTCTTGGGTCTAGCTTTGTTCTATGTAACCCATTGCTGGTGAGTTGCAAGTCGTGTTACTCACTTCAGCTATCGCAGACTTAATAAGCCAGTAATTTTGGGTTAGCCTGAACTATGACATTTCTAGTGAGTAGCCTGCATGATGACAAAAAGCGATTAAAGCTTATTGAAAAGCAATAGAGAAACTGAAAAGAGCCAGTGCTTAATAGATAAATACCTAAAAGTGTATGCAATTATGGTCACTGCTTTCACATCCCTTACTATAGAACATCTTCAACCTTAAGCACACACGTATGACAGATCAGAGAAGGAGGTAGAGGGGAGAGGTGGGGAGTATTTGCCCCCAGACCAGTAAAGCAGGAGAGGCCGCCAATACTCACAGCTTCTTAGTAAATTCCCCACAGAAGTCTGTGTGGCCCTGGAGAGAGTGAGTCAGGATCCTACCTCCCTCCAAAACCTGGGAACAGCTGGGCTTGCCATCTGCCTCCTCTTCATGGTGGATACCTGCAAGTCGATTGTCGCCTCTTTCTATTTATGAAGAGGTGAGAGGGAAAAGCTTGGTACTTACATGACTGCAGTACCCAAGACCTCAACAGAGCCTTAGATCTATCCTGGACGGAGGGATGGACGGAACGACGGGTAGATAGATTGATAGCCAGATAGCAATAAATAGTCACTTTCCGAAGCACTGGCAGATGATTTCTCCATTTTGATGACCGACTCTTTACTAAATATATAAATAATCGACACCTGTTCTTTTGAGATGATTCACCAAATGGCTAATCGCCATTCATCAAAAGTCACTGTGTCATTACTTATCCAAATGAGATGGTGTTAATTACAGTAAATTACAGATGTGTTTGATGCATTAGTGAAGCTACAATGAACACAGAGCACCAGGTTGGTGCCTAATGGCTGTTGATCAATGGAATGTGTGTGTTTGAGCCTCTCTGTTGGTGTGTGTTTAAAGAAAGGGAGAGAAAGCACCTGTGCAACAAGAGACTTCTTTCTGGGACAAAGGGCAAACCCAGTATTCCCAGCCTGGTCTCATTGTCAATACGTAGGTATTAATACGTAACATTCAAAGGCACAAAACATACTTTTTTGTACGTTTGGATAGATGCTGAAACATAAAATATGGACGTATCGGCAACATTTAAACTTAGCTTTATTAGGTTTTTACAGCTACAAAACGTTAAATATTTACAAATCGTTCATATCATAAAGATATCTGTATAATTTCCCTTTTACCATTTTATAAATGTAAGATCCCTTAACCCTACTCCCAAACCTAAACATACCCAATTTAAACATAATATAAAAAGAAAACTTAATGGACAGAGATGTGTAGAAAAATTAAAATAACAATATAGCATAAAAAAGATATTTTGCGCCACTAATCCTACTCCTACCCCTAAACCTACCCATAACCATTTCTTAAAACTACGTACAGGTATGAAGAAAAACATAACAGACAGATAAGTGTAATCATAATAATTTGTTTATTGCGAGAATGTCAAAAGCGGTTCCAAAAGTCGTTCAAATAAGGATGTGTTGCCGTCACATTCCTCTCTGGCATTATATAATAGTTTTGTTTGAGGCACAGAGCAGAATTTAAGTTTTTAATCTATGAAAATGTTATCCCGGCTTGACTCCGTAAAAGCGCGCATTTCCCAATTTCAAATGTACATCGACTAAAATGAGCGTTTGATATCAGTGCCGTAAAACGAGTCTGATGCTTCTTGAGGGGTGCGATTTTATTTATTTATTTTAATTCATCATAACAAGCGCAGGATTTGACGTTTACGGTCGCTCCTGAGAATGCAGATGAAGATGGCTGGATCAAGGACTGAATTTGGATCTGTTTCTTGTAAATATATGGATTCTAAAGATTTGGATTACAGCGAAAGAATACAATTGATTTGATGAATAAATGTATGTTGTTTTGGTGTATTTTAGGGATATATTGTCAGTCGCTGTATAGGAAAAAACGACTTTTGTGTCTCACGGCAAACAAACTAAACATTACAAAATGATTAAAATATTAAAGAAATTTTATTCATTTTAAGGTTTTATAGTGTAGTCTTGTTTAACATTACAGTATGTAATCCTCCGAGTTTGCATCAGAAGTCACGAACACAGCGAAATGTTATTACTTCTTAAGTAGATGAGTAAACTGTATTTAATAAATGCGATTGAAAACATGTAATTGATATGACAATTGAATACAATAGAGTAAAACATTAATGCCACGATTTTAATATTCATAAATAGGAATGCATACAAATTTGTACTTCGGTAAAGTTGTACATGCGTATATAATCTATGTTTTAGTGCTGTCAATGGTAACACTTTAGAATACGGTTCCTTCGTTAATGAATAACTACACAGGAACAAATAAGTAACACAAAATTAACAATCTAGTAACTACTATTAACTAACAAGAAATTCTGATTAACAAATTAGTAAGTAACAGCGCACAGATGAAAGTGGTAGTTCACTATTAAATAATCAATAACTACTTTTTTTAATGCTTACCAGAGAACTACTGTAAGAATCATGGTAACTAACTAGTAATGACTCAAGTGTTACTACATACTTTTTAAGGAATGACTAATTATTTGAATCCGTATTCTAAAGTGAAGATCACGGTAACTAACTAGTAATTACTCAAGTGTTACTACATACTTCTAAAGGAATTACTAATTCTTTTAAGCTTTTGAGGTTTTTGGTGAAGTTTTAGATAGTAATTCCCATAGAAGTATGTAGTAACACTTGAGTAATTACTAGTTAGTTACCATGATCTTCACTTTAGAATACGGATCCAAATAATTAGTAATTCCTTTAGAAGTATGTAGTAACACTTGAGTCATTACTAGTTAGTTACCATGATCTTCACTTTAGAATACGGATCCAAATAATTAGTCATTCCTTTAGAAGTATGTAGTAACACTTGAGTCATTACTAGTTAGTTATCATGATTATTACATGAAAAGCCAATCCTAAAGTGTAGAATCTTCTAATCCCTCACAAGATATTTGCACGCACGTATGAGGTAGGAGACATTAATAAAATCTTTTTTTTTTTTTTTGCGAGGTATAGGTTAAATAATAAAATCACTGTATATGGTATTTGGATGGCCGATAACTCAATATGTTCCAGCCGTCACCGTGACTCTGGCCAATTTTCTGGCATTCCTCTGGACTGGCATTGAATCACTACAGGACAAGTAAGGTCCCGACAACTGCATTTAAAAAGCCATTTCTTTAAAGGGGTCATATAATGCCATTTTTGTACAAGCTAATATGATTCTTTAGGGTCTAAATTAAAAGTTTGTAATTTACTTTAATTAAAAATTCTCATTAGTATTGTAAGAAACCACTTATTTTACCTGGTCAAAAACAGCTCTGTTTTCAGCACGCCGTTTCAGTGCATATGACTTTAAATGATAATGAGCTTTGCTCACCCCGCCTCTCTGTTCTGCGCATACACCGTTTGTAACACAATAACACAATAACCATAACGCGTTGTTCATTATAAACGTGGGATTATGAATTATATTGAGAACGTTGTACATAGAAAACATGCTGTAATGTACCCTGAGTGTAAACCGACGCATTCATCGTGAAGCGTGCAGCTGGCGACTTGCAAAGATTAATATAAATATTAATATAAAGATTAATAAAACGTTACACTCACTTTAGTTCTTCTGAAGGTTCAGCAGGAACACGAATAAGTTCCGATCCTTTATTCAGGTGCAGCTTCTCAGCAAAACCAGCTTTACACTGATCCTCGTTTATAAAGCAGTCCACTGAGAAATGATTCGGCAAACATGAGAGCATTGACGTTGCTCGTGGGGAATATTCCCTTCGAAAACAAACTCAGCCACTGCGTCTTCAGCGGTTCGGATTTAGGAACATTAAAATGACTGCTGTGTTCGTTATTGCACCCAAGAACAGAACACCACAATCGCTTAGACGCCATTCTGCTCATAGACAGTGCTCCAGCATATCAACAATGACCGCGCCGGTCCGCGCAGACTATGATTGACAGGACGAGCGAGGGCGGGTCTGTGTTGAATCACTGCTGTCAATCAACAATCGTGGGAGGGGCGTCCGTTTTATTGACGTCACAAAAACGAACGGCTCAATTTGAGGCAGGGGAAAACATATAAGGAGATTAAAACAAAAACACTGGATGGATTTTTATCATTATATGATGGTTGTGTACAGGCACTGCCAACACACATTTCAGTACAATCAACTTGTAAAAGTGCATGTACCATTATATGACCCCTTTAAAATTATTCAGTTGATAAATATTTCTCTAGGAGAGAGCCTAGGCTAATTATTTCCCAAATCATAAGTCTGCTATGCTATTACATATTGATAAACCGTGTGTATTTGTTTACAGCAGTTATTAATGTTAATGTAGTGCTAGTCATTTGTCCTGCATTAGTTATTGATTAGTTTTGCATGAACTATTAATATTCTTCACTAGTTCTCTGGGAAGCATAAAAAAAATAGTAGTTATCAATTAGTTAATTGTGAACTACCACTTTCATCTGTGCGCTGTTACTTACTAATTCGTTAATCAGAATTTCTTGTTAGTTAATAGTAGTTACTAGATTGTTAATATTGTGTTACTCATTTGTTCCTGTGTAGTTATTCATTAACGAAGGAACCGTATTCTAAAGTGTTACCCTGTCAATACGTAAATATTTTACGTTTTAGTGCTGTCAATATTAAAACCCTCTGGGGACCAAGGTGTTTTTGGGGTCCTTGAGATGTTTTGACATGCCCTGACATTTGTGCTTTTTTCAGTTGCTTATAAACTATTACTGGCACAGGTGAAATTACACTCTATTTAGCACAAACAGGGCTACCATAATATGTGAGCAACATGTATGTACATGTTTGTATTTTTGAGAGCATATTGTTTATGCATGTTTATTGATAAAACTAAAAATTAAAGTTTCTGAAATAAGGCCACAAAACACATACTAAATATGTGTCCACAAGACTTTTGACTAATGGATGTTGTGGCCTAGAGTATTTGATTCAAAATTATCTGAAAATCATACTGCCTAACCATTCACAAAAAACCATAGATTGCTTTAAATTGTGAAAAACATTTTTTTGTTTGAAAGGCAATATGCGAATGGGTGTGAACGGCCCAACCCCCTCATTTATAATTAGGTGATTCTCACCTGAGAAGACAAAGATGCATTCATTTCATTCAGGTGTGTCACAAGAAAGAAAATATATATACACACACACACATACATATATATACATATATATATATAAATAATCAAAATATAAATGAAAGTCAAAAGCACATTTTTAGTCATACCTGGAAACAAATCCTGTTCAAATAGGTTATGTGGGCCATTCAATAGAATTGGTTCAAAGTTAGAGTTGGAAACATCTTGAAAAGAAAATAGTCTTTTTCCATAAATCTCTTATAAAGTATTATTTTTTAAAGTATGCCAATACATTTTATTATACATATTTCAAAGTTAAGGATTCATTATTTTGATATAGCCTAGCTGGAACAAACACTATAACAGTTGATAAGTTTATTTTTGACAAAACATAACATATGAGCAGAAACTGCTAACAAAAGCTTATTTGATGTCTATTTTAGAGTTAAAACTTTATAATCTATCCTAAACTAGTCACACACACACACACACACACACACACACACACACACACACACACACACACACAGATAAACATGATTCAAATTTAAACAGTAGGCTATTTTTGCGTTTACAGACACTAACGTTATTATATATCGCGATTAGAACAAACCACAAGAATAAAACACTCACAGTTCAGCTCGCTCCTCGAAGTGAAAATAAACCAGCACTTGTTGTGAGGTAGGTAAATGTCCCAGGATTATTCCTCACAGCCGCGCAAGACGACAGTACATTAATCTGACTAAATATAGTGTGTTTACAGAGTTTATATGGGCGTTTACATGTCTCAATGTGTTGCTTCAGATCATTAGCGTTTGAATAGCGCGCGCTCTCCGTGGGCGTGTCACATTAGCAGAATAATGAGATGCGAGAAACGATAATGAGAACGGCTGACACATCTCTCTTTTTATATAGATTACATAAACAGAGAATATTTATTTTAGTTTTAAATTAGATCATTTAAAAGTACAAACTTAAATGATCATAAACATATATTGCTCATGTCTGGGTGAATAGTATTAGCTGTGTTTTGTTTAAGTTTAAGAGACGTGCTCCAGAAAAAAAGTTCACGGACACGGAGAGGCAGAACGCACACCCTGTTTATTTTCTTTATTTTACAAAAGCACAATATTTTATTTCGATTGTAGGTGGGCACATAAAAAAGTAGACATTTAACAGGTTTTTTTTATGTTTCATAACTCTGTATGACCAGAAATTATGGAGTAGTTTAAGTCTATTTTTCTGCTATGTGAAAAAAATCTGCCAAAATAACACAGTCTCATCCCAAGACGTCATTTGTCTGACGCTTTTGACCATACGTCAACATCCGTCGTTTTAGGGTACCCTTTAACGTCAGTTAGATGACGATCCTAGGGCGTCATCTAACTGACGCTTTACCTTTAGCGTCAGTTAGATGACGCGGGTAGGTTTAGGTCTGGGGTAGGGTTAGGATTAGATAGCGTCATCTAACTGACGTTAAAGGGTACCCTAAAACGTCGGATGTTGACGTATGGTCAAAAGCGTCAGACAGATGACGTCTTGGGATGAGACTGGGCTGGCCAAAACGCACGGGTGCGTTCTTGGTCCCCAGAGGGTTAAATGTATCAGTGTGTATGAAAACGTAAGTAAATGGACATGTGGTAGAACTACACTTTCCGTAAAAATACACACGTATTCTCATGAGATCACGTTGGCGTTCCAATTGCCTGGGAATCTACAAATCGAAAGTTGCGTTTTATTTTTTTTTATTTTTTACGAAGGCCTTTAGGGTGAAATTAGTTGTTTATTACATTCAGAATGAATGAACCATTTGAAATTCTGAGGCATCTAGCATGAAAAAAAGAGGTCAAAAGCTCCTCGGCATAAAAAGTATGAGTGGCGAAGACTTCAGAGGGGCGGGTGCAGGCCGAGTCCACAGTGGCCCTCGAAGGCGCCCCGGCTTTTAACGCCGCCATATGAGCTGGAGCATGGTATCCAGCTTTGAAGTAGTCTCCTGATCTTGCTCTGCCACTGAGAGGAAATTGAAGTCAAGGGTTCACAGCACCTAATGCTGCAAAAAATGATCTCACAGGACAGAGGAAGAGAAGGGTAGTCGAGGGAATTAACCCGGACACTTCCTCGTAAAATAAAGCCAATGATGAAAACAGCACTCGAGGATGATGTGAAACTGAGGTTCAGTCTCTCATAAACAAGTGGTATGAAGAGGCTTTGGCTGAAATCACTAAAATTGATTTACAGAGGCTCTTGTCCAGTGCCCCCTTTGCTCAATCAAGAACACCATATAATGACAACACACATTCCCCCAGTCACAACACAAAAGCATCACACCGATATTCGGTCGATTTCAAGGTTTCAAACTAATTCATGTGCATCATGTGTCATGGGGCGACTACTTAAATGTCACCCTGCGCATTGAGCCTTCGAAGCCCGACGGGAAGCCCAGGTAATGTGCTTAAATATTTAGGCTTTATTGTTAGAGACAGAAATAGATGAGAAGTGACTAGACTTGCCTGTCATCAGTAATCAGACTGCCTTAATGAGACAGACACAGGCACCTCCAGAGTCAAATATTTAAATTCCTCCTGCTGAGGAAGTGCCTGAAAGGGCTGACGACTGCCTCGGAGCAAGCCCACACCAATCTCATTTTGTCTCTTAAGAATGCCAAAACTCTTCAAAAACGCCCTTTGAACCTGGCAATGTGCCAGCAGCAGCCTGTAAACCTTGATCTCGGGACTGTGTGAATTACCAAATAGCTAATGCAGCAGGCCAGGAGATTATTGAGGCCCCTTTTGATGATGTCAGCAAAAGCAGCTACATAGCAGGGGGCAGTCATTTCGCCGTACGCCGGGGAAATCTAGAGACAATTTCTTCTACTGTCTTGATCCACACCAGTAACATCTCTCTGAAGGTCATAGTTCCAGCAAAGCAATTCCGACCATAGCAAACTGTAGCAAGACATTAGTGATCTCAAACGCATTTAACCCCCCATAAAAAAGTGTATACCCAAAAATAACCCTATAGAGTGTGAAGAGCGCTAGATGGCCATTCTGTCATGACTGGCTCTGGCTCTATTAGCTCGCTACAGTCACACATTGGCTTAGTTTAAGAATAGCTGATGTCAGCCACTTGAATACCTCACTGCATTTATTGGTTTAATCTGTGCTTTTCCAAGCTTCAATTTTCCGAAAAAGAAGGGGGATCCATTTCAAGTCTTTCCAGGGAAATATACTCTTGATTTTGCACAAGTGCTCTGGTGTGCCATCTCAAGACCTTCACTTATTATTCTCTGTGTCAGGGTGAAAAATACATAAATAAACAAATGATTGGGAAAAAAATACTCCTAAATCTATGCCTGAAGTAAAACAAAGATCTTTCCAACTTTTTCTGCCTAAGCCATGCCGATGCTGTGGTAAAACACTCATTAACTCAGAGCTGATGGCTGACCTCATCTCATACTATTATTAGCACACAATCATTATCAGTGGCTCATGAGCTGCGCTGGGGCATCTGCTTGCTGAAACAAGCTATCAGGAGACTATATGTGAAGGATGAATGTGAAAATACTGGGCAGATGCATAAAATGGAAGCTTTTTGTTTACCTCTTCACCTTTCATTCAGCACATCTGTTTGGGGCACTTTGGTTTCCAAGGCAACAGGCCGCATGCAAACTCTCTGACAGGTGAGTGCTCCTGGACATCAGCCGATCTCCCTTGGGTGCATCTGTCAGAGCGGGTGGGTAGACCAAAGTAGAAACTCTCCAGCACATCACCCACCCACATAAAGCCCAGATTTCAACGCAGACCCATCACAAAGAAGATATCAACTAGAAACAAGGGAGGAAAAATTCACTGAAAGGAGACAATAATAATTGGAGTGCTTCATTTCCTTTATCCATGTCCATTTGCATGTGTACGGCTAAGAAAAGACTCATGGAGTAAAATATTCAGCTTGCAACACTCATTTTACTCTAGGAGAGCATTTTTGGTAGTTTGTTTCACAGTGGTAGTCTGCCCTGAACGGACACAGCACTTAGACAGCAGGCAGTCCAATGTGACACTAAGAGGGTTTGTGATATGCCGAGAGCACAGGCAGAATGGAAGTGACCAGGGGCTGTGATTGTTTTTTCCTGCCATTTAATCTCCTCTCAAAGATGGTTCATTAGTCTGGAGGATAGCAAACTGCACAAAGATAAAACCTGATCTGTGAGTCAGGGACACTCCACAAATCCATTTCCATTCAGCTTTGCGCCCAGCGGCTATACCATCAAAAGCATCGCTCTGTTTCTTGCTCAAATGAAATGAATAGAGCAACTCATACATTTTTTTCCTATACTCCTCCCCCTCTTCTTCATCTCACTCTCAATTTCAGTGATCATTTAGCATTTTCAGGTGATAGAAACTTTTTTGATTTTCCATCTATGAGACCATTTCTTCCCCCCTGAACAACACTGACAGGGTATACATACAAATACATTCCTCTGGAAGAAAGAGAGCCTCAAGTGTGCAAGTGCTGCCAATCATTTGTGACCTTGATGTGTGGCTTCCCACTCAAGAAAACAGTTAATTGAATATTTGCATATTAGAAAACTAACATCAGATCATTTGCTGTTAATGCTATTTTTTCTAATATTCTACATGATGAAATACTATTGAAAAGCACCAAGATGTCCACATTTTTGGAGTATATACTGTACTTTAGAAATCGTCACGGGGGACCCGTCATGTCTGAGTCTGAACATTGTGTGACATTCGGAATGATCAGTTGTCATTAAGGGGGACATGGCCTGGGGCCGATGGGTAGAGGACTCCGTTTTTAGGAGAAGTGGGTGTGTGTCTGAGGGAGCAGATTGTGTTCTCGGAGAGCCTATTAAAGCTGACAGGGACGAGGTGGAAGAGTCGGATCTCGGCCTGATTACACCCCTCTCCTCGGCTCCCCTATTGACTGTGGTTAGGATGTAGCTTTCCATTTCCTGCAGAAATAAATTAAAAGTCAGAAGTAATTTGGCTGATGTGGGATGCAGGTAGATTTTTTTCCCTCCCCTCTTTGCCTCCAACTTTCTGAATAAAATTCTCCCCTAGTCTGGAAATCAATTGAAGACCCTCTTTGATGAGGGAGGGCTTATTTTCTGCCAGTGACAGTTTTGAGGCAGGGAAAAAGCAGGGATCTGATGAAACGGGAGATACCCCTAGATTGAGGTCTTGTTCCAGCCAGAAGAAGGATAAAGGCCTCTAATTGTGTCTCCTGCACAATAAAGAGGAGGACGTGGCACCTTCTAGCTGCACCTCAAAATCACCATCTGTGCTGATTTTGAAATCAATCTCATCAATCAGTGGGCTGAATGTGTGTTCTTTACTATACATTATTCTCTCTCTATAGCCTATTGTGTTTTGAAGGTACTGAAGGAACCTCAGATCACAGCGTAAATAAATAAAAAACGACATTTGCTATCATCTTTTCAGTTTTTATTTATTTGTTACTACAATAAAAGAGTGGCTGCATCATGTTAGTTATGACTCTCAGTTTTAAACATAAATAAATAAAAATAAAAATCCGACTTTAATGTTTACTTTATTATTGCGACTTTGGTATGCTTTCTAAAGGCAATGAATTCACTCATGGAGATCCTGACAGGGAAATGACAAACCATCAGTGCAGGCATCAGGGTGATGAATGCTAGAGAATGTGTTGTTTACTGTTTAGCGTCATTGTTAGTGCACCAGCCTCACATACCAGCGTTTGGGGCTCAAGACCGACTCGGAGCAGGGCAATTAGGATTGGAGGCTGAGCTTTGGAGGTGGAGCAATGAAAAGAGGGATGTGTTTGTTTGAGTTGATTTCAAATATCAACAATGTTCACCAACGACTTTGAGAAATAACATACTGCACCTAAGAACTACATATTTTAACTGTGGAAATGAATTTATAAACTCACATATAAAGTTCACGTATCACCAACCTGTTATATGTGAAGTTCATCTTGCAGTGTTTGCTCATGAACTGAGCCGCAGGAAAATGACATCATGATAATGCTGACTGACTGGCCAATGGCATCACAACAACATGCAGTCCCAAACCCTAGCTATCCTCACCCTAAAAAATAATGTGTTGTCTCAACAAAAAACAAAGTTACAATGCAACAACAGTTTGCATTTTTTTTAACAACTTTGAGTGGAATTACATTCAACAACAAGCAACATTTAGTTAGGGGAACTTAATTTGTAGCATAAACACACATTTTTTTTTAACTCGATTACTCAAAATAATATTAATAATAATAATAAGTAGCTCCAACTTAAGTTGTAGCCCTGAAACCAAATACATTTTCAGTTAAAAATTAATTTCAATTCAAATCCAGAGCTATCACATGCTTAATATAACTTATTTAGTATGTATATTATTATTGAACATGTAGGTCATTAACACAGTCATTGCTTTTAGAGTCACTGTAGTGTTTACCTTCATCTTGTCTACCCTTCAGCACAATAATAATCACAAAAAACTTCAACATTACAGAAACCCATCTAAATGTCAAACATAACTACATCAGACACTAACAGGGGTTTACTTTCACAAAAACAAAAAACAAAACTGAATTTCAACAATTCTTCTCCTTGTCCAGTTCTACCAGAAAGACTCGAGAGAATAAATATCGTAACAATTATACATTTATTAACAGCCCAGCAACCACTATTATGATATAAAGTTCTTTGGCGTAGGCCCCGTCCGTAGCTCACAATCCGTAGCTGAAGACAAAAGCAGGGGCGCAGCCGACCCCCTGGGAGATATGGGAAGGGACCATCCTGGTGGTGGTGGGGAGGATGGAGGTGAATGAAAGCGTCAGCATCTGCGAACTCAGACATGTGTAAGTACAGATCACTTATAGTACAAGTATTAGAAACCATTTACTAGAATTCCAAGTCTAGTCAATGGAGTTGGACAAAAACTAAGATAAAACCTGTCAGAAAGCATATTTTGCAGCAATTTTTGTGTGAGCATATCAGTGAACACCGCAGACCACTCGGTGAGTTTCACCGAGTTCATAATAAAACATATAATCTAGTATTTTTCAATAAAAAATTATAATATAATATTATCCTCTAAAAAGTATAATATATTATCCTCTAAAATTTTATATTATCTTTTTTTATCACCTTTTTTATATTACATCACATATTTTAGTAGTTATCATAAATTAGGTATCATTTGAAAGCTTACAAACTCAGAATTCATCCTTTGAAAACCGGTTTGAAATTGAACGTTGCGTTACCATAGAAACGGTACTCTAAATTATTTTATCAGGCTCCTCCCCTTTTGGGCATCATTATATTTCATAATTTATGATCAAAACCTTTTATAATCTTGACAAAACACATATTGTCAGAAAGGTCTAAGCCTCATGGTTCCAAATTTTGTGACAGAATTGAGATTTGGACAGAAATGTATTAATTTGTTAAGGCAGAATGTATACAACTAAATTCAATGGAATATATGTCACTCGGTGGCTATTTTTGGTACTACGCCTAAACAAAATCTCATGGGAACTTCATTTTTTGTGATATCAACTTCAAATTTGGAACACAACTTGGTTAGATATATGGCTTTGATTTTAGAGTAATTTTAGAGTAAAACATAAAACATATATACAATAAAAAAAATATAGTACAGTATATCTGATTTACTGTAAATTTAAACTTCCATAACTTTTTCATACTTTCATTTTTTCAGTAATCTGCTGAGTGTTTCCTTTAAAACAAGACCAAACTTAGGTCTATATTCCAAAGCATTCTTGAATTACAACCATTTAAGCTTGAATAGTGCATTTTAACCCCCATTCTCAAAAAGGGGGGTGACAGCGAAGGGGTTAAGTTGATGTAATGATCAACATTGCTATGTCAACAGAACTCAACAAAAAAATGTTTGCAACTTGAAAGGTTTAATTAAAATAATAAATTAGAACTATTAGGACAATTTTTAAGGCAATGTTTTTCTAGACAATTTTTAAGGAAATGTTTTTTCTATTATGAAAAAAAAATAGACTCCTTTTTTATTATTTACAAATGTGTTGAAGTACAATTGCACATAACTTGAATCAAACTTGTTTTAAAGTCATTGTACAATAAATGTACTTAACAGCAATGTAATTTCCATTCATCTTGATGGAATAATTGCTTGCTTTTTATGTTAATTCCATCAAGACTTAGATAAGGAATGGCTTTATTATATTTGATTCGTTCAGATGCCATCATCTTACTCTATTATGCCATGTTATGACCAAAACTAAAGCAACATGTAAAACTCTTCTAACAATACAGATATAATTATTGCTTTGTATTTTTCTATATCATTAGAAATGTATTGGTTGATGTTGTTGTTTAATGCTTTACTTGTGGCTGGGTGTGAAACAGAATCAGTCAAATCAAGCTGCTCTTCAAATATAGTTTTTCAAGGTTCTCTTTAACAGAGATTTAAGTTTATAACATTGTGGTGTTGAAAGATTGGTTGTCGTCATACCATGACTTTAGTTGAATTGATGCCACTGGTGGGTCTTATTACTGTTTGGATGCAAGTGCGGTCTGGTCTAATCCTGAGGAGAATCACTACAATTGGTTTTGAAACATGTCTCATTGTTCTGACAACTCTTTGCACGTCAGTGAGGGTTCACAGAACTGCTGGGCAAGATTCTTTCAGACAGTTAAGCTGTCTGCGCTTCTCTGTGTATGTCACTGTGTTTTTTGTGTGTCTTCTTCCTATAAGTGATCTGAATTTGGGGGCATTTTCCACTGAAACAATATAAAAATCAATTTCCTCACAATAACAGAAATGACAGATCTGACAGATAGAGAAAACCCTCAAGCTCTATAGCGACGAAAAGTCTGTTCAGGGAGACAACTTCATTCCATTCGGATTACTCTTGTCTCGTCCCATAAAGCAAACTTTATTAGAAAAACCAAAGTCATAGATAACTTCTGTTTCAAACTAGGGAGAAGCCTTAGTTCTTTTCCTTCCCTCTATAGATGCACCTTGATAAATGTTTGGGTGTTTAAATTTGTATTTGTGTGGTCGCCCTTGTATCTCTTTGCTATTTGAATGCTGCTTTCTAACAGCATCTCGCCACCCTCAAACAAACTGTCTCGTGGTGTGTCGCTCCCATGTGGGCTGTTGTTCAGAGCAAGGTGAAACTCTCTGACATCAAAAGGCATTTCATGTTTCTTTTATTTTAAATGGCAGAGTTTCTGTACCACTAGGCTTCTAGTGCCAAGTTAACTACGCCCTCTGCTTGGATGACAGATCTAGTCGCAGCAGCTTCGTCCCTAGGCAGAGTTGTGTCTGTCTACAGGTACTGAGGGAGGAGGCCAAAGCGGGTGCTGAGCTCATTGAAGTAAGGATATGAAATTCACATCAGGTACAAGTGGGGGAAAGCACAAAGGCAGACGATAAGGTGTCGGCGCCATTTATATGCCTAAATCTACAGCCTCAGATCCAAAGCCCCGCTTACAGAGCCCATCTGGGAGAAGGTGCTTGTGCTTGAAGTGTGCTCCAGACACAGCGTTTTCACAGGTGCTAGAGCCCATAGGCCACATCTGATGTTGAGATATGCAACAATGCTTTCCCCTTGATGATCCCTTAGGTTTTGATCTCATCTTACAATGTCTTCCAAAAGACCTATTTCACTTTTGCCAAGATCGTATTTCAAGCTGTGTTGATTTTTACACCACTTTGTTTTAGTCATCCTTCTTGTCTTTTGACGGAAATACTCGTCAAAATGTACATTTACAAAATATTTCATCATGTCATTTTCATTCATTTTAGTCATTTTAGTTGACAAAAAGTGCAAAATTAAACAAATACAAACATTTTAAATGGTTACTCAGCATGCTTTGCAGTTCACTTGGACAATAGATGTGTATGAAACAATTTTAGTAGGGCATCCATAGTTGATTAAAGGTTTACATTTTACTATAATATTGCATGTTATTATGTGCTTTACCATTGTTGAGTTATAGTACAAAAAGTGTAGTGCCAGATTGCTGTACAGTGAGTTTTTGCCTGTATTCCTGGTGTGATTTTATAGAATCACTTCAATAAAACATCACATGTTATTTTAACGGTTACATTGATTTTCAAATGTGTGAAAATGTTATGTCCTGCATTATATTTTATTTCGATGGTCCACTTTAGACATTTAACTATAAGTTACTTTGCAACTACATGTCAACTATCTCTCATTAGAGTAGTATTAGACCATAGTAGACTGTTAGGTTAGGGTCGGGTGTTAAGGATCAGGTTAGTAGAATAAGTTGACATGTATTTGCAAAATTACTTTTCGTCAGTAGTAGGGCTGCACGATTAATCGAAATTAAACTGCACACAATTTGGCAAGGGCTTCGAATATTTTATGCGCAGCTTGTCAGTGCAGCACTTCTCTGTGATCAGTAGTAAATGCTGCTCCATCTAAAAGCCAGAGGGCGCTCTCGCGCAGAAACTCCAAATATTCCCCGCAAACCCTAAGGAAAACCCTATCATTTTTAGGCATTTTACTATCACTGTAGCTGAATAAACAGAAGACTGAAATGCTTTGATTGATTAAACATAACTAATAAACACCCGACTAAAACAATATATGGTTTATCTTAGTTCTTCAAGCCTTCTCGGGTATTTTCATGATAATACAGTATATTTATACTTCAATGCTAAACGACATAGCCTTTATCACTATATAGAATCCAATGAAATAATATCTTCTGTGTAAGAAAGAAATCACATCATCTCACAGAAGAATGTTTTCAAACTGACGTTATGAAGTGAGTTCGGAGTAAAAACATGTTATTAAATGTTGTCTTTTGTTGGACAAGAGGTTCATAAATGCTTCTCATGTTTGGAAAGATGTTTGACTCGTATTGCTTTTATAAATGCACGTTATAAGCAACTCAAACGCTTAGTGCTTTCAGAAGGAGCAGCATTTACTACTGATCACAGAGCCGTGCTTCACTGACAAGCTGCGCAAAAAATATATATATTTTCATAATAGAACTGAGCCAAATCGTCTTGAGCTCAATTTCGGGTTGTGATTAATTGTGCCGCCCTTGTCAGTATAATGTCTGTAAAGTGTTAAAAAACATGTTAGTGTTAGCAGATATTAATCAGACAGTCTACTAATACACTAATGACAGTTAGTTGACATGTTGCAAAGTTACTTATAGTTAGTAGAATGTCTAATGTGGACCATCAAAGTAAAGTGTAACCACCTATTGTAAGACAAAGTTGTGCATTTTTTATGCATGATTTATTTGTTGTCTGTGATTTGGTGTGTTGTTACATAAAGTGTATTCACAACTTGGTTTGAGTCAAGGTTTGCTTGTAGTAATAATAAGAAAGAGGGGTGATGCAGATGAACAAATTAACGAAGATAACACTTTTAATGAACAACAGGAATGAATGAAGACTACATGCATCAATGTAAAGTTAACACAAGATAACGAACAGAGGAGAACTGAAGGCTTAATACATTGAGGATGGTAATCAAAGAAACAGGGAACAGGTGTGTAAGCAATTAAAAACCATGACAACTAATGAATGACTTAAACACAGGCAAATACAGACTGTGTTTAAGTCCAGTTTGCTATGCCCTTCCCTCGCTAACTCCCTCCATATCATACACTCAGATGTACGTCATTGCTTATGTTGCACGAGTGCCCACTACTGGCTGAACCCTTGAAATGTGTTAAAAAATTTAACGCCCTAAACCCTTAATCACTTGGAATCTGATTTGGAGCTGATTTATTATTTACAGTTTTTTTTTCCCTATGAATTTGTTTTACGCACCATTTTATTTAGCCTGTATGTTTACGTGGGCTGTTAAAAAATGTATATAAAGAACTAAAATATATATATATATATATATATATATATATATATATATATATATATATAAAATATTACAAAATACGCAAACGGAAATGGTAACTACAAAAAAACTATAACTGTTTAAAAAACAGTCAGCTTAAGGTAGTTACAAGTATTAAATGCGGTTAAATGTCAAAATAACACCAATATCATACATTAGATTTAGGGTAGGGGTAAATTAACCGCAAACGGCTGTGACATTACAATCATGGTGCATTGTAGTCTTTGGATCTGCCTGAAATATACATGTTGAGTAGACTTGCTCCCTTGGTCAAAATTGAGGGGTCAATGGTCTGTCCAAATAAATTCCCCCCGTCCACTTGACGAGGTTGAACCCACTTCAAAATCGTGGTAGGGATTCCCCCCGAGGGAAAGTGCTTAAGGAAGTTTGCGAGTGTATGTCTAAAAGTGGAGTTAAACACAGCAAATGACAACTAAGACTAGAAACTAAACAAGAAACAGAACATGACTGTTTGCACATTCTAACTAGCAGGTAATTTAGTTCACTTGTTCATTTGCACCATTTTGTGCAGATGTAATATGTAATCCTACATGTATGTTGTGTATCTGATTTAATTAATCTCATGTAAAATGTAGGCCTAAGTTTTAAGTAAAAACATTTAATTATCGTTATGTTCATCTTTCTTGAATACAAATTAAACTTAGTTATTAGTTCTGATGACATTGACACTAATTTTAGAGATTTGAACTTGCTGTTTAAGTGGTTTAGTCCAATGAGACAGTAAGAGGTTCTTCAGTAATTAAACATTAAGCCACTGTCTGTGTCCACAAGCAGCAGCATAGATTGTATCAAAGTTCTTCAAATTCCCATTGCAGACAAAACACAGCAAAGGAAAAAGAAGAGCAATAGAATAACAAAGTTGTAATAAGGCTGCTTTTGAGTTGTCCTCCCACGATAGCTCCCCTTTCACTAAAGGAGAGTTATCTTCTTCCTAACAAGCTTGATGGTATTCTTGGTGACAAAGAAAGTGTCTATTCTCCAGAGTGACATAGGACATGTAGCACCAATCAGGTCAGTGCCTCAAACTGTGCCCTGATCATGATGAATGGAAAGAGCCAACACAAGAGGCCTGGAGTTCTCACACTGTGGGGGGAGACATCACCGCTTTTGCCGAGTTGTATTGTAAGCCATTCATTTTCTATGTCCGAACCTTAATACCGTATATTCATCATGTGTGTGTAAGAAATAGACTCTCATTCCGTTGGTGATACAAATGGGCTGGAATTTCGTTTCAGATGTGGTGTTCTCAGACTGACCACTGTCTCTCCTCTGCGCTTACAAATGGTCATTCTCACATCTTGCTTTTAGCATGGTTACATTCTCCCTCTCTCTATTATACTCTTTCCCATTCTCTCTCTATCTCCTTCTCTCGCTCTCTCTCTCTTCTGTCAACTCTCTTTTTCTATAACAGATCACATGCATACAGAGTGTATCCCTTCAAGCACTGGTAGTGTTTTGAAGATATACAGTCTGTCACAGAAATCATATGAAACACTTCTTTCAGAATATCACGGCTCTGTTTTGGCTTTGATCAAAGCCAACAATGTCAATTTCAAGAGATGGTGGAGTAATGTATGATGAAACTGTCAGAAAGTTGTTGTGGCTCTACTGTGTGTCTTAACATTATCATTCTGCTGCTGGAGAATTATTATTCTTATTTGATTGATCTTTTTGCTTTAAGGAATTTAACAGTCACACTTGTGGAGAGGATTGCAGCCATATTTGTTTGCTTTCATAATGACTCATATTGAGCCACGGTCATGGGGTGCCCTTGCAATAAATGGCTTGGTTAAAATAATACATGCAATATAATGCTCAAAAAAGCTGACAAGGCATTTAGCTTACTTCAACACAGACATCAAACGGGAGCCAGCATAATTTAACAACACATTGATCTTTACACTATTCTGTTAATTACATTTTAAGCAAACTATAGATGTGAAATTAATGAGAAGGAAGATGATGCCATGGTCCTCACCTCACTTTAGTCAGCAAGGTTGCAGACGGTATTTTTATAAGGGGGCTTTAAAGGGCTTTTCATAATATATATTTTTTTAAAGAAATATTTTCAACGCATGAAAAACATTTATTGTCCAAATGCTTCTCTATTACTTTGCATTCAATAGACAAATTATCATCATCACTTTCTTCTAATAAAATAAGCCAAAATGTGCTCTTGTAATTTTTAGTACAGCATACAACCTCAATTTATGAAAATAACATTGCATCCATGGTTAAATACTGCTTTAGAATTTGCGATGTTCTATGTGCTTGTTATGATGGACCCACTGCTTATGGGAGCTAATCATCCTAATAGCATCCTAATAGCTAATAATCCTACAGTATGATGGGTAATGAATCATGTCGACTCAGGAAAACGGCAATATCAAGATTCAAACAAGAATTTGAAGGTGTTATTATGTATCATCATATTCCTCAACAGAAGGTTCTTTGTGAGGACATGTTCAAATTGTTACTCAAACACTGAAGTGTTAGAACTGCTGTAAAGTATTTGAGGACTTTGGCTAGTGTACTGACAATGTGCACATTCAAAGAAATTTACCACCATATTGTTTGACCCCCTTTCGCCTTCGGAACTGCCTTAATTCTACGTGGCATTGATTCAACAAGGTGCTGAAAGCATTCTTTAGAAATGTTGGCCCATATTGATAGGATAGCATCTTGCAGTTGATGGAGATTTGTGGGATGCACATCCAGGGCACGAAGCTCCCGTTCGACCACACCCCAAAGATGCTCTATTGCGTTGAGATCTGGTGACTGTGGGGGCCATTTTAGTACAGTGAACTCATTGTCATGTTCAAGAAACCAATTTGAAATGATTCGAGCTTTGTGACATGGTGCATTATCCTGCTGGAAGTAGCCATCAGAGGATGGGTACATGGTGGCCATAAAGGGATGGACATGTTCAGAAACAATGCTCAGGTAGGCCGCTTTAAGGGGCCTCATTCCTGCGTAATAATCAAGAAACTTTACTGCCGTACCATGAGAGCAGCAGGCGTAATGATATGACGCAGCGCCTGAAAATAGGCTACCTTCCGTCAACACAACGGAACTATTTTCAGGCGCTGCGTCATATCATTACGCCTGCTGCACTCATGGTAAGGCAGTAAAGTTTCTTGATTATTACGCAGGAATGAGAGTATAGTTCCTAGCCATATCAGCCTAGAAAATCGCAACTTTACATTTTCCGTCGGTCTTAGTGCACGATGTAACTACAGAAGAGTCAAGTTTTAAATAGGAAAAATATCGAAACTCTTTGGTCATTTTTTTTTTAGAAATGCTAATGGTCTTGTCCACTTCAATGATGTATGCTAAGCTATGCTAAAAGTGGTACCGCCAGAACCGGAGATCGGCTGAATGGATTCAAAAACGGTAAAACTCAACAGTTTAACTCTGGGGGAGTTGTAAAATGAGCCTATTTCCAAAAAAAAGTGGAGTATCCCTTTAACTATTACTTTTATGCTGATGATACGCAGATTTATATCCATTCAAGACCGGGTCAGCAAGTGGACGTTGTGCATCTTTCGAACTGTATTGCTGAAATCAAGATTTGGATGTCTAATAATTTTCTGTCTTTAAATGGCTCGAAAACAGAAGTTATGCTCCTTGGCTCTCCTCGTCAACTGCAAAAGGCTGGGTCTTTTGATGGTGTTGCCTTGGAGTTTCAAAGAAAATAAAAAAATCTTGGTGTCATATTTGATGTAACACTGTCATTTGAGCCTTTTGTGCAGAATACGGTTAAGACATTATTTTATCACCTCAGAAATATAGCACGTTTACGTCCTATGTTGTCCTTCTCAGTTGCTGAGAGGTTGATAAACTCTTTTGTCTTTTCACGTGTTGATTACTGTAATGATCTTCTAGCTGGGGTATCTAAATCATCAATTGACAACCTGCAATATCTACAAAATTCAGCTGCTAGAGTATTGTCTGGGGTCTGGGCTAGGGATAATATTACCCCAGTCTTGGAGTCGTTGCACTGGCTCCCTGTCAGGTACCAGATTGATTTTAAAATCCTTATGTTGGGATATAAGGCTTTGCATAATCTGGCTCCTCAGTACTTGACTGATCTATTAATGCCTTACACACCACGTCGTACTCTGCTTTCCTCTCAGAGTGGTCTCTTGGTTGTTCCCAAGACACGGCTTCGTTCTAGGGGTGATAAAGCATTTTCTTCCTGTGCTCCTAAGCTTTGGAATTATCTCCCG
Source organism: Rhinichthys klamathensis goyatoka (assembly GCF_029890125.1). Classification (NCBI taxonomy): domain Eukaryota; kingdom Metazoa; phylum Chordata; class Actinopteri; order Cypriniformes; family Leuciscidae; genus Rhinichthys; species Rhinichthys klamathensis. The sequence continues at coordinate 2,233,941 of NW_026606600.1, forward strand.
GCCGACATTGGAAATACAATTAGTGACTTTTAAAACTTTTCTCAAAACATTTTATTTTAGGATTGCTTTTACTTGATCATTCATTTTATTTGTTTATTTTTGTATTTAAAGTGTGTAGTTTTCTCTGTTTGCCTGTAAAGCGCTTTGAGAAAGCAACTTTAAAGGCGCTATATAAAATAAATGTATTATTATTATTATTATTAGAATTATTATTCGCACTGCATCTGAAGACATTATGGGGCATGACGATGTCTGAAGGACGTGTACAAATGCGACAATGACATTGGCCATTAACAGTTCACGCCTGTCCCTTTTCTCGAGGGAATTAGGACAGGCGTCTGCCACCGGTGGTTCTGGACCTGCTGCAGCTGAGGCACAGCAAAGACTGAGATCCTGCGGCTCACAAATCGAGCTGGCGGAGGATTTCGAGTGAGGTATGTCTATTTCTCTGTCTTCTGCCGCCGACGCTACCGTTTCACTTGATTAGGACGTTCTGTGTCTTGAATCATCCAATCCAGCGGATAGTGATCATCTGGCTTCGAGCCAGGAAAAGCAGGATGTGGTTGCTGAGGGTGAAGACATATCAATGGAGCCCTCTTAGCCTGACTGCAGAGATCTTCCCTGGAAGCATGAGAAGCCACAGTTAGCTCGCGGTAGACTTTACAAGCGTTTCTTGGCTGGCCACAGCTGCCCAGTTCCAGTGAGTCTTCCATTTCTGCCGGACCTCCATGCCGAGGTCCTGGAAGAAACCATTTTCGTCTCGCGGTTGTCTCTTTCACCATGTGAATTACGCGAATGTGGAGTTATTGCGTGAGCTCGGATATGCATCGATGTCTCCCATTAAGGATACGTTCGCGATCGGGCAATGTTGAAGGCCTAACAGGTCGACCTGCTGAAAGACCTGTATAATGGCCAGGGTCTTTCCCCTGAAGCGGTGACTGAGCTGCGTCATACCACAGATCTCACTCTCTGGCCACCGAGAGGCATCTGTGGATCAATCTGGCTGATATCGGGAAAGAAGAGAAACACCTTCTTCTTGATGTGGCAGTCTTGCCCTCTGAACTGTTCGGCACATCCATTGAGGTGGTTGATAGGTTCAAAGAGAAGTGGGCGCGGTCTGCAGCATATAACAAACTAATACCGTGCAGTCCCGGTCTATGCCTCAAACTTTGGAGGTCCCTGGGGCCGCCTGGGTCTGCGGACCACACACAGTCCCAGAGGCAGAGTCTGAAAAAAGGCGGGACCGGAGGAATGCTAGGAAGGATTTGAGGGAGGTTATTGAAGCAAAGTGTTCGGGTGGCAGAAATCTGTCCCACACTAAAGGGAAAAAAAACATCTCCCTTCCTCCTCCTATACTTCCACCCCTTCCTCCTCCTATACTTCCACCTTGATAAACTGTCTTTGAAATTGAGTGTGGCTGGCCCCCTCTCGCTGTAGAGAGTCATTCTGCTGAGGCATCTGCTCATCTATGCTCAATTTAGACAGTGACATCAAGTTTTCAGCCCGCTGTGAGGCTGCCTTGGTAAACTGTCCTTGATGTTGAGTTTGTTTGGCCTCCTCTCACTTTAGAGAGTCGTTCTGCTGATGCCTACACACACCTGAGCTCCAGTTAGACAGTGACATCAAATGTTTGGCCCTCTGTGAGGCGGGCTTGGTAAACTGTCTTTCGAAGTCGAGGATGGTTGGACTCCTCTCGCTTTAGAATGTCATTCTGCTGAGTCCTCTGCTCACCTGAGCTCAAGTAGGCAGTGTCATCAAGTGTTCAGCCCTCTGTTTGGCTGCCTTGATAAACTGTCCTTGAGGTTGAGATTGGCTGGCCTCCTCTCGCTTTAGAGAGTCATTCTGCTGAGGCCTCCGCTCACCTGAGCTCCAGTCAGACAGTAGCATCAAGTATTTGGCCCTCTGTGAGGCCACCTTGGTAACCGCCTTGTCTTTAAAGTCGAGCGTGGTTGGTCTCCTCTCGCTATAGAGAGTCATTCTGCTGATGCCTCCTCTCACCTGAGCTCCAGTAGGCAGTGACATCAAGTGGTCGGCCCCCCTGTGAGGGTGGCTTGATAAACTGTCCAAGGCTGAAGCTCCAGTAGACCCGTCTATAGCACTATTTTATAACATTGGTGTAGATGAGCCTTTCAGCGCTCCACGTAAGCCACCTGCAGGCTGTCGTGAGAGCTCGTCGGCTACAAGTCAACTCAAGTCAAGTCACCTTTATTTATATAGCGCTTTTTACAATACAGATTGTATCAAAGCAGCTTCACAGTGATAACATGAAAATAATACAACAAAGTTTGTTTCTAGAAGAAAATTGCGTCAACGTCCACCTTAAGTAAGGCAGATCAATAAAATTGTTGAATATTAAATGTCCCCAACTAAGCAAGCCAAAAGCCAAGGCAACAGTGGGAAGGAACCAAAACTCAATCAGATAACAGAATGGAGAAAAAAACCTTGGGAGAACCCAGACTCAGTCGGGGGCCAGTTCTCCTCTGGCCAACGAAGGAACAGTGTATGATGCTGGCAGTATTACAAGTCAGATTGGATCGGAACATTTAGAGTATTTATCCATTTCCATCTGTTTGGAAATCGAAGTAATCACGCCGGTATGGAGACGAGTTGTTGAGGCTGTTGGCTGTCGTGTCGATGAGGCCTTCACAGGGCTGATGAGGCTGGCACTTCAGGATGAGTTGATTGAGCCCTCCCTGAATATTTGAGCCCTACACGATTGAGCCCTCCCTGAATATGATCGGCATGAAGTGAATTCAGATACTCCTGACTCCATAGGAGGAGATGGCTGGCGAGTTGTGACATGCGACGCCAGGCGGCAGCGCTCTGCGGACAAAATTGCATTGCGACAGCATGCTCCACCGGAGGGATCTCCATGTATCCCGTGGCCGCCCTGCCATCAAGGGTAATGTGGGTGGAAGAGGAACCAGCTGGGTTTCGGGCAGAAAAAGGTGCCTTCCACGACCTGGAAACCTCTTCATGCACCTTTGGGAAGAAAGCCACTAGGGTGGTACGCTGATGGTCAGCGCGGGCCACCCAAGGAATCGATACTCCAGCCTTGAGGGTTTGGGACACGTTAAGGGCCTCCACTAGATTCGGACGCTATCAGCTGCCCGGAAAAGCATGGGTGTCAGCTTTGGGTCTGACTCGACTAACGCTACTCTCTCCGAAGGGGACAACACAGTCGGGTCTTCATCATCAGAGGACTCAAACCCACCTTTCGATGCCGCGATCGACATGTGGTATTCCGCTGGAGCCCTGAATGAAACACTTGGTCTCCCATGGGAAGGACCAGCAATCTCACTTGGAAACTCCACAGTTTGCGGTGTGCTGGAGGAGTGGGGGAGATTGACTCGACGGGGGGTGCCCCACTGTGATCCTCAGGTCACCCTGGCTATTCACCAAAGTAGCCCTTTTCTGCTGGCCAGCAGAAATGGAACTAGATCGGGGTATAGCAGAGGGGACTCCACCTCGTTTGAGGTAATTGAGTCTTGACCGCAACACTGTGCTGGTCATCTTCCCGCAATGGGTGCATGACTCATCCACAAAAGCCGTCTCAGCGTGTTTGATGTCCAGACATACAGGCAGTGATCGTGACTGTCAGACGGAGTGAGGTACCGACCGCAATGTCATCTTGAAAAAGACTCCATATCACACCCGTGTTAACTCTTTTAGGAATGGCTCTTTAACCCTCTAGGCGCCACGGTCGAGTTTACTCGACAAGATGCGGCACTGAATAAAACGGCTGATTTTGTCAAATAGGGTGTCAAATTTCGTTCGACCTCCCCTCTACTAGATGGCAGACATGTCATACTTCATCCCTGGCTCAAAAAAACGTCATGCTTCTATACAAAATGTTTGAGCTAGAGCACATTGAATCAGTGCGAACAAAAGCGGAACTAGTGTGCGAGTGAGCCATTTTATCAGAGCAATATTGTCAACGTCAGCGAGTATTTGCATTAGATTATTATTATTATTATTAGTATTAGTATTATCTAATGGCATCAAAAAAGCTTACCCGCTTCTATTTGCGGACCCTGATTCTGAAGGGACGCTGCCTTCAGAAGATGACGGTGATTCTGAAAGTGAAAGTATAGCCCTACACCAAGCACAAACGGTGAATCCTTTGCCCAATGTAGATGGTCCTTTGCCCAGTGTCAGTGGTGGGAACAATGTTTCCCGGGGTCGGAGTGTTCATCGCAAAGTTAGCAGGCGTGTTAGTGTTGTGGGGAATGAGGCGGGAGATTTATACCGCGCTAGCCATGTAACTTTGTCTTCTGACCGTGTGCCTCTCCGCAATCACGGCGACAGAATTGTGGTGGAGACTTTGTCTAATGCCACTGGGTATGTTAGACGAGGTCGAAGTATTCATAGGACAGTTAGGGGGCAACGTGGAGGCAGGGTGGGGAGTCGCAATGAAAATGACAGTAGTCCGAGCTGTGCACACTCAGCGCGCGCGCGAGGCAGATCTGGCCGAGCTGCTAGCAGGAGCAGAGGCGGTGTGACACGGGGCAGAGGGGCTATTATGCATAGTCTATCGCAAGCTGATGGGAATGCCGGCTTTGTGTATTTGAGTATTTGAGTATTGAGAATTTGAGTATTTGAATATTTGAGTATTTGAGTATTTGAGTATTACCATTTATTAGTAATGATTTACACAGTTTTTTTACTACTTACTATTTACCTGAGCATTCAGTATTGTGCAATATAGCATACAGAAGGTGAGGGACATTTTGGGGGGAAAGAAGTGCTGCATTTTATCATTTAAACATGTGACTTTTCATTAAAATTCTATAATCCAAGATGGCGCCACCATATGACGTCATAATATGCACATTAGATGGGAAAATGTAATCCCTTCATAAACTTTGAGTCATCCTTAATATTTCTCTAATTTACAGAAAGTCTTTTATCACTTTTAAGATAGCCTTTTAAAATTAAGATCTGCCACCTAAAGAGTTAAGTGCTAAAAGCGCACAGTGAAAATGGCTGCGGCAAAGCTTACAGGGATTTAATGCAGCCTGCAGTGTGCAGCAACAATGCTCTTTTGCAGTATGAACAGTAGTATCTCATTGAAGATCGCAACCACCTCTGTAGGACCATCACAACAACACTGGAACAGAGCTCCAAAGGGAAATGCTTAAGTGCGATTGCACACGGTTCTGTATTTTAATCCACACTGCAAATCTCGCACGCCAATGTCCATTGGCTCATTTGGTTACATTAGAAGATGATTGGGCTTCCTGGCGAGATCCCAATTCGTCAGTTACCGTTCTGACGTAATGTCGAACGTGACAGACTGAAAGGGAACCATGGTTACGTGCGTAACCTGAGACATTTCTTGTTTGCACGGCATGTGGACCAACATAAGTAAGCTGACATTCAGTACAATCTATATATTTTATTTTTTAATATAAATTTCATTTACACCTTTTAGTTTGTCAAGAGATTTTAAGCCCCTTTTTTGAAGAGTGCATGTGCATAAGTGCTCTAGTCCGTAAGAAGGAGCCTATGATTGAAATGGAAATAAATGGAAATAACTGAGAAAATGAGAATTAGTCCTTAGATGCCATGTCCCTACTTTACAGCAAAATAATAATAATAATAATAATAATTCTGCAAAAGAAAAGATCTCAAAATGGATTACTAAGAAGTTATTTCTCCCGAGACATCATTAACCAACATAGTTTAAAGACAAATTTCTTCAACAATGCATCGTATTATTGTACTGTAGTTAAGCAGTGAGTTACGTCATTGTAGGGGAAACTAACCCCTGACTGACATATCTGATTAAATAGTTCGGAACAGAGATAAATAAAAAAATTTTTTTTTCTTTTTTCATATATATATTATTATTTAAAAAAAAAAGCAATTTACCTGTAGATCGGATATGGATTATGATTGTAAAAACATCAAGAGAGGACGAGTACAATTAGATGAACTTGTATGCAGGGGCCTTTGGATCAGACCACAGGAAACAAACTTTTGTCCAAATATTCTATAGACTTTTAATGTACCTTCATTCTTGATTGATATATTTAATATATGTTACGTCTACATTAATCAAATTCCTTGTTTAATTTCTTTCTTTCTAGAAAAATTTAAAAGTGTATGCATGTGTGGGGGAGATAGAAATGTGATGAAATTAAGTGGGGGGATGGGATAAAGAGATATGTGTGCATGCACATGTTTAATGCTCTCTTAATATTGCTTGCTGAAATTCAAATAGCAATAACACATAACTGTGTCAGTTAACACTAGAACAATAGCCTCTAGGCTTTTTAATACAATGGGCAAACACAAATAATTTGAATTGCATTTAATTTATTCACAGGTTTGGAAAATTAACTATTTTTAAGAAAGCTTACTGGACTTTATGAATTACATTTTTGTATAAAAAGAAGGGGTTAATTGGAGGAAAGCAATCATCCAACCATCCAGTAGAGAGACCTTTTCCAAATGCAAGATAGGACATTGCTGTGCCAAAATACCCTCTCAATAACATGAGAAGCCTGCATGGAGTAAATATCCTGCTGATGCTCAGTACTGTGAGGAGAGAACCACATTATTACCGTTTTCAGCAGGGGGCACCAATCAGAGGAAGAGAGCTCATGTGGAGTCTGCCTTAGACTCCTTGGCTAAGCCATTGGGCCTAATCGTTTTAACCTTCCTCATCAGGTTCTCTGTAAATACATTTCTAATTTATCGTTTTCTATATTCCATGCTTCACTCTCCATGAATATGGAGAAATCATTTGAAATTCTCCACTTCATGAGCTTCTTCTCTGGAGTAATTACTTTAGCACAATAAGCGGGCAAGTAGAGAAGCGTTCCACAGCACACCTATGGCAAAAAAATGAGCAAAGGAAAAAGGGAGGAGGGTGTAAAAAAAAAAGAAAGACTGAGGGTAAAATTGGGTGAGAGGGAGCACCATTTCAAGTGCTTTAAGCTTTCACTTTAGATTTGTTCTTCCCTGTAAAAGCTGTCTTGCTGGAACAATGAAAAGAGCAGCACATAAATAATGGGCAATTTGTTGTTGGGACAATGCATATGGGTAATTGGCGGTTTCTCTGCCGTCCCGATCTAAAGGTAGCCAATATTTAAGGGCATGCCCTCTGAAGAGCTGATGTGCTAGAGGGGAGGAGAGGAGGTGTGGTTGAGGGCACGGGGATAGAGGGATGATTAAAGACCATGGTGACACAGTACATGCAGTGGGTGAAAGTTAATCGTGTCAATATCACAGATGAGGACACATTCATTCAATGTCGTCCGGAGGAGGACTGGAACAGTCAGAGCACATGTGGCTTCAGAGAGACGCACTCAGCATAATTACAAATAACATCCACCACTGTGACAGACGGCAAGCACTTGGAGTGGAACAGGAGACGTTATGTTCAGAATCTCAAGGCCGCAAACAGGACTTGTAAGAACACTGGATTCACAAAGGTTCGCGTTGTCCTTCTATTCCACAGCTGCCGTGCTCTTGTCATCCTCATAAAATGCATAAATGTCATGGAGAATATTTTAGAAGAATATTTTTCAAATGGCGGAATGTGAATAGTTTAAAAACTTAAAGACCATAACATCGTTTGAAAATCAGGATCTTCTACCCCAAACTGTGTTGTGCTTTTGAGCACATTATTGAAAATTAAGTATACATTTCCTAAACCTGTTAAATCAACCATTTAATCATGGTTAAATGCCTAAAATAAATCCACTTATCTCAAATTGTTGTAACCACTCTCTGTTTGTTGTAATTTACCTTACATTTTTACTAAATGTGTGGTAAAGAGTATCAAGTTACTAATAAACCAAGCAGTCAAAAAGGACATGAAACTTTAGACTTGTTTAGTATTTTGAAAGCTATCAATATATATATATATATATATATATATATATATATATATATATATATATATATATATATATATATATATATATATATATATATAAAATTATAGATAGTTTTCAAAATACTAAACAAGTCCTAAACATTCTAATACATTCTAAAAATCCCATAATTGTATTATCCATAATGTTTTATTCCATACATCTGCTCAAGGATGGATATATACAGATTTTTTTTAAAGCATTAGGAATTGATCAAAAGGGACAGTAAAGTTATTTTCATCAAATAATTCTGATTTTTTTTAAATGTATTTTATATTAAGCAGCAAAACTGTTTTTGACATTGATAATAAGAATAAATGGTTCTTGTTCAGCAAATCAGCATATTAGAATGATTACTAAATGATCATGTGACACTATAGACTGGAGTAATTACTGTTGAATATTCAGCTTTGTCATCACATGAATAAATTGCATTTTAAAATATATGAAAATAGAAAATCAGAGTAAAAAATTCTCTACAGTTTGAACTACAGGAACACTTTTAAGTGAAGTTGTTGAATAAAGCACATTAGAATCTTGAACGTCTAGTAGACCAGAGTGTTCCAGCTTCTGATTTTGCTGGATATTGCTCCACCAGAATCATCTGGGAGGCTGTTTATCGGATGAGGAAGTGTAAAAGTTGATGTGTGATTTACAAGGCCATTACCAGGCAGTCTCAAGACACCGGTTCAAGTCAGAAAAGGCATATTGTAATGTCATTTTATGACAAAGCTGGGTGCTTTGCAATGGAGGTGTGTGTGTGGGGGGTGTTGAGTGTAGATTATGGAGTCTGCCTGAGGTCTCCTCCTTCAGCTGGGGAATTATGGCTAATCGTCCGTGTAATGCAGTGCTTCTCACTTTTTGACAGGACTGTAAAAATGGTGAGTTTAGGCACAAGATCTGTATGACTGTTTTGCAATTAGTCCTACTGCATACAAGACCAAAGGTGAACAAGTGCACTGGCGACATTAGATTATCAATCATAATGCTTAACGAATGCCCTCCCTCAGGGAATGGGAAAAGAGGAAAAATGGAGCAATAAACCCTAAAAGTGAGTCATTATTATTTAAAACATCCATCTCTGCTCTTAAACCCTTCACCTTCCCCAGAAGGTGTGCTCATCTCTACATGAATCGCTTGTTGTCTTGTCGAAGGCCACTTAATAGTAGCTCTGCAGTCTCCTGGGGCCTGTCTTGGTCTTATGAGTGGGACAGAGGGCCCTAGAAATCTCATTCAAGACTCTCTGTGCTGCTCTCATCTGCCTGTACTAGTCAGCAGAAAAGAGAGAGGACTCCATCTACTAGCTTGTGAGCTGTCAGCTTCTATTTGGAGTATGTATTTGTTCCTCTCCACTGGCTTTATTTATTTATCACAAACTATGCGTCAGGGGTTTGACTCACAGGAAGACATGGCAAGACACACATAAAACTAGCAGTGTCAGGACTGTTAACACTTCACTAGACACCACTTTCGTCAGGCAAAAAGCCCGTGCCATTGATGCTGTTTTCAGTCAAAGTCAACTTCGTTATCTTGATGGCAAGCTGGAAGAATCAGCCTGTCCTCTGAAAATCACTCGAACTGGCAAAAGATGCTATGGACTGTCAACACAAAAGAGAAGAGATCAAAAGGAATTGGCGGGGGGAAAATGAGGAGGGCTCTGTATTCTGAGGAATGAAACACTCAAGGGAATGTGACATCTATATATACAGTATGTTTATGCAAAATAGTTTCCAGTGTCATGTTGTTTGACTTTTAGAAAATCAAAAGAAACAAGGTTAAATTGATAATATATATAAAAGGCATGTAACATAGAGAGTGGCTTGCCTTCTCTGGCAATAGCCGAGAGGAGACTGTGCACCTGCCTTCACTGTCAAGCACCAGTAGGCTTTGGTGATTTAGTTTAAGGTAAATTTAGCACAGGCCACTGGAGACTGGGAATTCAATTCTTTTTATAATACAATAGCTCTCTGTGTAAAAATCACAAAATATATTACCCACAGGTGGGTGGTGGGGGGTCTACAGTCATTAAATCTGTCAAATTGAAAAGTTTGAAATTGATTTTCTTTTCTGTACTCTAAACTTTTTTTTGTGTGCAAAATTTACAATAACTGACAAAGCCACTTGGAAGCAGTAAGGAGCCTCCATCACACAGTCTGGGTGGTGTGGGGGTATTATGTTTGTTTCTCTGTGTGCATGTGGTGCATTTGTGTGAGCTGTCAGGTACTTGGTATCCAAATTTAGCAGCATGAAATCCAATGAACACTCAGACTTAGAGTTATAATAAATCAAAGGAGTTCACAAAAAAAAAGAAAAAAATGCACAATTGTTAGTTGTTTAAAACTTATTAAGACTGGCCTTTCAAAGTCAGTTGCATAAATAGTTAGCAGCCCAATTTAATACTCAAAAGTAAGACTAAATACCTTGAGGCAAAATTTCCTTTAATATACAGGCTATGTCAATGAGCTGGAAGAGCTGCGGTGATGTCTCTGGGTAATGCCCTCCTCTCTCTGTTGTCCCTTAAAAAAAAGAAAAACATCGTCATGTTTCTGATTTTTTTTGTTAAGACAATCCTTTTTTCTGGTATCTCAAAATTTCTTCATTAAAAATTAATTTGGCAGATATTTTCTTTGAAGCAACACTGCTGGACAACATTTTGATTAAAACATTTAAACATTTTGTTTAAAGTTTTTCATTATCTTACCTTTCGTTAAAATGCAATGTGAATTAGGCTTTTTAACTGAGTTTGTCGTGTGCAACATAATTTTTCTTCTGTTTCTTCTCTGGCCCATATATTATACAATATATGATGGATAGGGTTGGGTATCGGTTGGGTTTTATCCGATACCAGTACCTACTCGGTATTTTTTAAACGGTTCCGGTGCCTAAACGGTTCTTGAAACGGTACTTAAGAAAACGAAACCGCACACACTTTATCAAAAAATAATACCCTTTTATTTACAGGGCCAAACTGGACACAATATTAACTTAAATCTTTAAACAATACAAATACAAATAATAATAAAACCAATATAAAATAAAAATTCACATTTACATAATATCAAATAAAACAATATTGTATCAAACCATGTAATAATACTGGAGATAAAATAGAGATTACAAGCAGGCAGAGCTGCCAACTCTCACGCATTGACCGTGAGGCTCACGCAATTGACCCTTTTCACACGCTCTCACGCACGCCACACATCCATTTTCTCACGCAGAGAAAAATCGCGGACAAAGAGGACACTGACACCAACAGACAAGGTTACTTTTGATATGGAACAAATCCACAGCTGTCAGATTCTGTCAATATTTTTACGAGATTCACACAATAAATAACGTTTTGGCTCTTTGAAATGTGACAGATCGCTGTAGCGCGTCAGTTCAAACGGCACGTGATACAGCAGCCTACAAATACAAATCCACTGCTTCTTAGCTACGCAGCGTTGAGTGAACCTATGAAAGAGAACATCTCTGGTTACTGGTGTAACCTATGTTTTCTCAATAGGGAACGAGACGCTGCCAAGCTCCTAGCGCTGCCGACCAGCTTCCTTTTTCGGCAAAGAAATCTGAGGAGCAGATGGCGCGTGCGCGCCAACATAGTATGACGACGTAAGTGCGTCGAGGCGGCGCCCGCGCCATCAGCCAATTAATTGGCTTGATTCTATATGGATTCAGACTATCGGCACACCCAGAGGGCGTTTTGACGCGTAATTTTACAAGTGAAAATGCAGCCAAACCTTGCGAGCAAGAGCGCGCATGCGAGACAGAAGAGACTGTGCGTGTGTGTGTGTGCGTGTGTGCCTAACAGTGTTGGGGAAGTTACTTTTAAAAAGTAGTGTAACTCGTTACTCGTTACTTCTTTAAAAAAGTAATCCGTTACTTTACTTAGTTACCCCATATAGAAAGTAACTTTTTTCGTTACTCGTTACTTTTACGTTACTTTTATGTTGCTTGACTTTGGGCAGAACCCAATATCTGTTCCTAAATGTGTAGGCCTACATAAAGTTCTACTATGCATAATGCAATATATAATGCCATAAATGCATAATGCATTTATCAAAAAATGTAATATTTATGAAGAAATGCCGGTTAATGGATAGCAGAGATGCTCACAAGTCTCTGAGCTAGAGTCCAAGTCAAGTCTCAAGTCTCTGAGCTAGAGTCCAAGTCAAGTCTCAAGTCTTTGAGCTAGAGTCCAAGTCAAGACTCAAGTCTCTGAACTAGAGTCCAAGTCAAGTCTCAAGTCTCTTGTGGTTATAAGTGTTGCATCACGTACAGCGACCCATCCAGGTTGCTTAGAACACTGCATAGCTTTATATAAGGAATTCAAAGCATGTAATATGTTAGGTTACACTTTATTTCGATAGTCGACTTTAGACATTAACCATGTACATTTTCAACTACATGTCAACTAACTCTCATTAGAGTATTAGTAGACTGTCAGGTTGTGATGTGGGTTCGGGTTTGGAGAACAAGTTGACTTGTAGTTGCCAAGTTACTTAAAGTCAGTAGAATATCTGTTGGGGAACCAACAAAATAAGATATTATAATATATAATTAGCAGATATTAAGCCTACTAATACTCTAATGAGAGTTAGTTGACATGCAGCTGCAAAGTTACTTATAGTTAGTAGAATGTATAAAGTGGACTATCAAAATAAAGTGGTACCATATGTTATTATGACTCCTTTATCTATTAGCATACAGTATCAGCTTTGATTTTGGTATATAATCAGTGTAAACAGGCTATTACAACATGACAAAAACACCAAGAATGCTTTACTTTTAGTTAATTTCTTTATTTTGCCTTGTAGCTTGAACATACCAAGACATAAGACCAAATATAGAAAATGATATAACTCACAACACTAAAATTGACACACTCCTATTTAGTGCAAAACATCAGTGTAGCTAAATGCAAATAAACTATTGCATCCAAATGAAATTTTTAACACTACAGTGCATTTCCAAAACATTCAAATGCTCAAAATCTTTAGTGTAAATGTGAAGCAACTGACCAACTTTTGGCATGTAACTTGTTAAGAACAAAATGTTTAGAAATAAAAAAATCCAAAGGGTGAGAACAGACTGGTTAACCTTCTCTTCTCTTAACACACTAGGTATGGGCCACAAAACATTTCTGGCTTCTTCTGGCTGCACTGCCTATGCAACTAATCATAGCTTATATACTGTAAGTCAACACATCCCAGACTCTCAAACCAGTGTAAAGTTATAACTAAATGAAACAGTAACGTTACATGATCAACAATAAACCTGTTTGTAGACAACGGGCAGCCAGCGGCACGTAAATGATTAACGTTACGTTAATCGACCAGCACAAGTTTGGCAATTAAACAAACGCTCATTCATATTTCATAAGGAAGACAATCGGAGTTAACCTCCCGTAACGTTAGGTAGCTAAAGCAATAAGCAAGCTAACGGTAGATGGTCAATGCTGAGCTAAACATGTTTACTCACCTATCAGGGTGCGTTTTCAGATGCCTGATAAAATTAGATGTAGTTGAGCCAGAATCTTTTATCGTGATACTGCATATTTTGCATTGAGCGCTTCTTTTGAGCGCGTCTTGTTTGAAGTTTTTGAACCCAAAGCTAACGATGAATGGCTCAGCAGCGGCCGGTGCAGTCAAACTTTTTGTTTGTTATCCTCTCATGTGTGGTCGCGCGCGCGCTGCCAGCAATAGACCACGTAGTACGTGGTTACGTAGGCAGGTTATAGGTAACGGAGGGAGGGGGATAACAGCGAGCTCATCAGACGTTTCCTAAAAATAAACATTGTTCACGAGTCCCGCAGCTCGAGTCCGAGTCGAGTCTGAAGTCTTTCGAGGACGAGTCTCAAGTCGAGTCTGAAGTCACTGTGTGTGGGACTTAAGTCGCACTCGAGTCCGAGTCTCAAACTCGAGTCCCCATCTCTGATGGATAGGCATATGCATGGGCGGCGCTAGGGACGGGCTAGAAAGAAAGACCCCAAGAAAGACCAAAGCACCCCGTTAGCACCCCCAAAAATCAATTCTGGAAGTAATTCTATTCAGGCTGTATTCTATGGAAGTCCTGAACCGCATGTTGAAGAAAAAAAAAGAAAACTTATCTTGTTATTTAGACATAATAAGGGGACATTCTAATCTGCATCAAGCCAAATTAAGCGTTCTTATAATGGTTTTCCATGGGAGGAAAATGCTTAACGTGTAAGTAAACACGTTGCGTTCATATTCTGGGCTAATCTGATTTTTTGTACATAGTATAGACTTTATTATGATTTTAGTATCATAATGATTAATAAATGCACGCACAATTATCCATGAACTTGATAAATGTTGCAGATATGTTTTACTATGCACGTAAACAAATGCCTTTCAACAAAATTCAGAATTAAATGAATGTGCAGCAATATACAAATAGAGAGTCTGTAGGCCTACTATAGCCTACGTTGTCAGGTTACAGGCACGGAAACAGAGGTAAGTGGATCCAAACACAGTTTTATTTAAAGTGACACACGTGCAAAGGTGAGTTTTCAAAGTTCAGGTGCAGATTCGGTGAGAAGCACAACGTGCGGGGCAGATTCCAGGTGAGCAGATCCTCTTCAGTTTTTCCAATGTCAAACTAACACAGTTCAGTGATACTTGTCTTTTCTCTTTCAGATACATCCACCAGCAAGCGTGACTCAGGAGGAACACAAGGAACAAGGAAACGTGGATTCAGAAGCAGATACTGGGAACATCAGAACATGGACACAGAGGTTAGTATATTTCAGGTGAGTATACGTTACTTGACTGGTACAGGATGAGTAAGAGACTTGAGACAATGGTAAGCGTCTGTTCCTGTTGGAGGTTTGACACTGAACTGGGGCTATGGTGAGTGTTTTATAGTGCTTGTTGATGAGGCTGTTGATGGTGAACAGGTGTGTGATTAGTAATCCGGAGAGAGTGATCGTTGTATGGTGGATGGAATCAAGCTTGATTGATCTCTGACAAAGCGTGAAATATCGACATCATGTTAATTTAGAGTGTGGCAATATACCGGTATTGGCGATAACCACGATGTTTAAAATGAATAGGACTTTTATGATAACATGACACGTATACTCCAGCGCCCGTTGAGGTGGCAGTATTGCACCCGCGACATCTATCAAATGAGAAGAAGACGCAGCGCGCGCCCGCGCAGCCACTCTGGTATGGGAGTTCTTCGGCTTCAAAGAAAACAGCACTTTAAAGGGGGTCGCACACCGGACGAGAAGCGCAGAGAATTCTTTAAAATTCGAACACATTATTTTCTAGGAGTTTACCACCGGCACCATTCGGCGTCTGTCCGCGACGCCCATCAATGGCTCGGATTTTCAGGTGAGATTCTCAAATCATTCAATTAACGGATGCGCTCTGACTGAGGTAAAGTGTTCAGACTGCAGACTTAGCAACGATTGTATTTAATTGTACAGTACAATCATAACATAGTACAGACATGATCTTAATTTCATAATGTCCTTAAACATAACAATATTGCTGGCCAGGCACGTGCACACATAGACATCAAAAGGGGCTTGAGCACCTGCCCTTTTTATTCCTGGAGAGAAAGTGCCCTTTTTTCTGGGGTGCTTTTTTTTATTTTTGAAAAATAATGTATATTCCTGTTTGCGCACAGCTTCCCTGTCAAACAAATATATTTATTGAATAGTGTATCTAAATATCAGGTCAGGAGTTCTGAAGCGCCGATCAGAGTAAACGCGTCTGCTCGTGAGCTCGCGCTGCGCTGCCGTTTGGACTTTGAGCCGAGCGGATAAACAGTCCGTGAGGCGCGTGCGGTTTAAATGAGTTTCGTTCCGCTTTTGGCACATAAACATTATCGAACATTTATCGAACTCGATATTGATATCGAGTATTGACGATATTGACTCGAACTTGATATCGTTTTATCGAGAAAAATTGTATCGCGATAATGAATAAATGAGCATATCAATTTAAGACGTGGCTAAATGTAATTTATGATCTTGTAAGGAAAATCCGGACGTTTTTATGGCCTAAAATTCTTATTATTAAAGTTAATGACTTACATACATCAAGAGTCTTTCCCCCTGAAATGTAGAAATCTAAATTGGTGAATTTAGAAGAAATCTACAGATGCAAACAGATGGAGGATAGTAGGTTTAAAACAAACTCCATCTAAATGTGGATTTTGAAGGTTTTATTTGATGATGATGATACAGTCCTCCCTCAAATGTGAAACTAAGTCCATGTCACCATCAGGTGTATCAAATATATACTTGATTGAAACTAGTAGCATAGAAAACATGCACATTGTGGCATTTGCTGCTCTATAAACCTATGAATACTAAGGAGACCATGGTTTCTGTGTGAACTGATTATTTTGTAGACATCTTTTGAAAATGAAACAATTGCGTGAGTTTGAGGAAGATAAAATTAATTAACTATTTTAATACATTTTTTAAAAAGTCAGAGTTGTGTTAATATATATACTTTTTTTGTAAAAAAAAAAAAAAAACGTAATTATGAGAAGTGCCCTTTTTTTCACTTGAGCCCCTGCCCCTCAAAATGTCTGTGCACGTCCCTGTTGCTGGCCATGAACTGAGAAAGTGCGCGTCCGGTGTGCTACACGCGACGCGGCACGGAGCTGCGCTTCTTGTCCGGTGTGCGACCCCCTTAAACCCAATCTGCAGAATGTGTAGCCACCAACCTTTTTACCCATCTCCGTGTCCATCACACTGCGGATTACGCTATTTTACAGAGAGTAAATTGCGATTATTTTACTAGTCATGGAATAGGAAATGTGACATTAACCTGTTAACAGTGGGTTTTTGTTTTCATATGTTTAAATAAAGGGTGATTATTAAGTACCCCGTTTTCTTTACTCGTCTTATTTTTGTATTGTTGTATTTGCACTTAATTTGTTTTGTTCAAATCTGCATGACTTGCACCGGCGCAACAATAGGTTTAAGAGCTTTTCAGTTCTTCAGGAAACATTCAGACAGTGTTTCGCTCCAGTTTGAAACCAGATATACTTAACATGCTTGTCTTACTTCACAAAAAAATGTGCATTCAAATATAAGACCGCAAGAAGTAAAAATGCAACAAAAAAAATTTAAATAAACAAAGTAAAAATTAATTTGACTGATTTGACATTTTTCCCCCAAGGTTTCTATAGATATCGCGATATATCGATATCGTGAATTATTTTGGCCACAATAACCGTGGTGTGAAAAATCTAACATCGTGACAGCCCTACTTGGAACCATGCATTGACCGCGGGTACTTCTGATAGTTCACCAGACCAGGGGAATAGTGGTGGCTGGTAACCCAGAACACACTGAAATGGCGCTAGGTTTGTGGATGTTTGCCGGAGGGAGTTTTGGGCATACTCTGCCCAAATTAAGTATCGTCTCCAGATGTTCTGGTTGGAATGACAGAATGTGCGAAGAAGACGACTGACATCCTGGATCTTTCGTTCGGTTTGGCCGTTTGACTGCGGGTGGTAATCTGAAGTTAAGCTCACTGTTACGTTCATTAGAGCAAAGAACGCTCGCCATACTCTGGAGATGAACTGGGGCCCTCTGTCAGATACGATATCCTCTGGAATGCCGAAATTACGAAAGACATACTCCATTAGTAATTCTGCAGTGTCAAATGCTGTGGGCAGCTTCTTCAGGGGAATTAACTTGCAGGCTTTAGAGAATCGATCAATGGCCACAAGGATGTAGGTATAGCCGTCAGAAGCTGGAAGGTCCGTGACGTAATCTACCCCGATATGGGACCAGGGCCGATTTGGGATGGGCAGTGGTAATAATTTCCCAGTAGGCAGATGACATGGAACTTTAGTCATGGCGCAGAGCGTGCATCCTTTAATAATCGTTGGAAATGTCATGTTGCATGTTTGGCCACCAGTATTTGTGTTGGAGAATCGAATGAGTCTTACTGATGCCTGGGTGACCTGTCCCAACAGACGAATGGGCGGAGGAGATGAGAGAAACACGGAAATCTTCGGGTACATAGATCTTTCCAGCGGGACACTCTGGAGGGCCAGGAAAGCGCTGTGATATTTCGAGGAGTTGTTCGTTGAGATCCCATTGGATGGGGTGGACAAATAACTTCGTTGGTAGGATGGTTTCGGGCTCTTCTTGGGATGTTTTTGGGGCATGGAGCCGTGACAAGGCATCTGCTCGAATGTTCTTTGAGCCCGGACGGTAGGATATTTGAAAGTGAAAACGAGTAAAGAACAGGGCCCATCTAGCTTGACGTGGGTTGAGTCTTTTGGCTTCCTTCAAATATTGGAGGTTTTTGTGGTCTGTGAGAACGATGAACAGGTGTTTGGCCCCCTCCAACCAGTGCCTCCACTCCTCTAGGGCGAGTTTAACAGCTAGAAGTTCTCGGTTGCCGATGTCATAGTTGCTCTCAGCGGTGGATAACTTGCGTGAAAAGAACGCACAGGGCATGGGTTTGGAAGAGTGTTCTGAGTACTGTGACAGGATTGCTCCTACCCCAGTAGTAGAAGCATCAACCTCGACAAGGAATACCTTTTCAGGATCTGGATGACGAAGCAGGGACGCAATGATGAATGCATTCTTGAGAGACAGGAAGGCGTGTTCGGCGTCAGAGTTCCAAGGCAGGCTCTTTGGTTTTCCCTTCAGGAGTGAAGTTAGTGGGGCTGTTAACATGCTGTAATTCTTTATGAACCTTCGGTAAAAGTTTGAGAACCCCAGGAATCTTTGCAGCTCTTTTACCGACTGTGGAGTGGGCCAGGAGGTGATGGCTTTGGTCTTGCGATCATCCATCTCGACTCCTCGTTCGCTGAGGCGGTAACCCAGGAACTCAACAGCGGTCTGATGGAACATGCATTTTTCTGCCTTCAAGAACAGAGAGAATTCCCGGAGTCGTTGGAGTACTAGGGAGACGTGACGTTGGTGTTCTACTAGGTCTTTTGAGAAGATTGGAATATCGTCAATGTAGACTAGCACAAAGCGATTCAGGAAATCTCGGAGCACCTCGTCCATGAAACTCTGAAAGACGGAAGGAGCATTTACCAGACCATACGGCATCACCAAGTATTCATAGTGCCCTGCGGGGGTAATGAATGCTGTCTTCCACTCATCTCCTTCTCGTATTCTGATAAGGTTATAGGCGCTTCTCAAGTCAAGTTTGGTGAACATTCTGGCTTCTCGAAGTTGTTCGAGGGCGGATGGGACAAGTGGGAGTGGATAACTGAATTTTACTGTGATCTTATTTAGCGCTCTGTAATCTATGCATGGTCTAAATCCTCCATCTTTCTTGGAGACGAAAAAGAAGCTGGCGGCAGCAGGCGAGGTGGAAGGTCTGATATACCCCTGGTGTAGGGCCTCCTCAATGTACTTTTGCATGGCTGTTTGTTCAGGAATGGACAAAGAGTAAACCCGACCCTTGGGAATGGGTTCCCCTGGAACCAAGTCAATGGCACAGTCCCATCGTCGGTGTGGTGGAACTTGGAAGCTGCAACAGGATTGAACACATCTGCAAATGAAGAATAAACTGGAGGAATAGTCACTGACAGGTTTTCTGTGGGGCTTTCGATGGAAGTTGAATTCACTGAAACCGGTTCAGAAGGCTCGGTGGATGACGGGACTGGGAGTGCAGCGTCAGTCGAAGAGCAGTTGCATCCCCAGTTCAGAATCTTACCAGATTGCCAATTAATGGTAGGTTGATGGCGGATGAGCCATGGACGGCCGAGGATTATGTCAGTTTGGCTATTCTCGAGAATGAAGGGTTCAAACAATTATTGGTGAGTGTTCTCAACACATAAGATAATGGGTGTTATCTGAGATGTTACGTACCCTTTGTTGATAGCTTCGCCAGTTACTGCATGGATGGAGTACGGTTTGGATGTGTTGGATCTCTGGAGCTGGAGTTTCTTGCAGAGACTTCCTGATATGAAATCGCCTGCTGACCCGGAGTCAACGATTGCCGCGACTGAAATGTGAAAATGTTGAGACTTCAGGGTAACTGATATCGTTAATGGGGTTGATACTAAAGGGTGGTTAAAAACTGAACTCACAAGTAGCCGAGGAGGGCGTGACGGGCATGTACGGAGAAAATGGCCTTCAGTCCCACAATATAAGCATAATCTTAATTTTCTGCGGCGATTATGCTCAGCTTGAGACAGTCGGTGGGTTTCTACTTGCATTCTTTCTGACATCGGTTCGGAGGAGAATTCAGGTGGAACCTGATGAGCTATGGGGTTTGGTTGCTGAATGTCTAGATAACAGTTCTGGGATCTTTGATGCACTCGGAGAGCCTGCTGCATAAATTTTTCAAGTCCAAGAGTATCATCGTAAATGGCGAGCTGGAGACAAAGCGTGGGGTTCAACCCTCTTCGGAAAACAGCCAGGAGAGCTCTTTCGTCCCAACCACTTGCTGATGCTAGAGTTCGGAATTCCAGGGAGTATTCAAAAAACGATCTTTTACCCTGACGCAACCGTAACAGCTGCTCGCTGACAGATGAACTGCTGGATGATGAAGGAAATTTGCGATCTTTCTGTTGGGTATAACTGAGGTTGTTGTTCAAGGATAAGCGAGCATTGCAGCAAGAACCCGTTGCAATCTTCCGCCCGGCCTGAGAAGGACGCTGGTCGGGCGGTGGAGCTGGCGATGTAAACCAGTGTGGAAGCGGGGTTTGCGGAAGCGGGGTTTGCGGAAGCGCCGTCTTCAGGCTGTGTTGGATCCATAGCGGTGTTGGTCAAACCTTCTGTCAGGATACAGGCACGGAAACAGAGGTAAGTGGATCCAAACACAGTTTTATTTAAAGTGACACACGTGCAAAGGTGAGTTTTCAAAGTTCAGGTGCAGATTCGGTGAGAAGCACAACGTGCGGGGCAGATTCCAGGTGAGCAGATCCTCTTCAGTTTTTCCAATGTCAAACTAACACAGTTCAGTGATACTTGTCTTTTCTCTTTCAGATACATCCACCAGCAAGCGTGACTCAGGAGGAACACAAGGAACCAGGAAACTTGGATTCAGAAGCAGATACTGGGAACATCAGAACATGGACACAGAGGTTAGTATATTTCAGGTGAGTATACGTTACTTGACTGGTACAGGATGAGTAAGAGACTTGAGACAATGGTAAGCGTCTGTTCCTGTTGGAGGTTTGACACTGAACTGGGGCTATGGTGAGTGTTCCCTTTCGAAAGGGAACTCAACAATACGTCATCGACGTTATGGGGAACGCCTCAGGCGTGACAGGTGTCTGAAATCAAATATCAACTCACAGCAATCATGTTGACCGGCGACAGCGCGTGCATCATCAGCTCGAATGATGAGCGCGCAACCTGGATGTATAAAAAGGGTGCCTTGAAACCGTGACAACATCTTTTCGTCTTCAGGGACTGTTTGTCTGTTTGAAAAATAAATCAACGTTCAAGATGAAGCGTACAGAGAAGCGGCGTAATACCTTCCGCAAGTGTGCTGACCCGTGTCCTAGATATTTGACACCGGAAGATTCACACGATCTGTGCGTGTTTTGCCTGGGGGAAGAGCATGCGCGGGAAGCTCTCGAGGGAGCTTTCTGCGCGAACTGTGAGAGGTTTACGATCAAAACTCTCCGCTCTCGTCTGTCCCACTTCTCGAGGGAAGTGGGCGCGGCATCTGAACCCCGCGGTTCCGGTCCCGCTCGGGCTGAGGCTCAGCGGCGGTTGAGCTCGTGGGGTTCTCAGATGGAGCTGGCAGATCATCTGGAGAGGGGTGTTAACCTCTCGGATGATCTGCCAGCTGATGAGGGTGAGTTACAGGTCGATGTTGAGGAAGTTCTTTCTCTCTCTGATGGATCTGTAACTGGTTCTCTTCGGGCCGGGCAGGAGGTGGGTGTTGATGATGTCAGTTTGGTCGAGATCGAACCATCTCAGCCCTCCTGCCCAGTGTACGCTGAGCTGGTGGATGTTATGGGGCGCGCCACGGAAAGATTGCAGCTGCAGTGGAGGCGCGTCCGGGAGGAACCCGCTCGTGGTATCTTGGATGACCGGTTCCTCCCCACCCGTAAGCCACCAGCTCGGTTGAGCCTTCCATTTCTTCCCGATCTTCACTCTGAGATCGAGAAGGCATGGAAGAACCCGTTCTCCGCGCGTCTCTATCTACATCAGCGGGCTAGTTTCGCTGCTGTGGAGGGAGCCGCGGAGCACGGGTATGTGTCGATGCCGCCAGTGGACGAGACGTTGGCTAACTCTCTCGCCTCTGGTCGGTCGTCTTTACTAGAAGCTCCGACCCTGCCATCCAAGCCGCTCAAGACAACTTCGCGCTTGAATGGCAGAGCGTACACGGCAACAGGTCAGGCGGGTGCGGTTCTCACACCCTCGCGGTCCTTCAGGCCTACCAAGCCGACCTGCTGCGGGACCTCGATCAGGGGGCCGGCCTGTCCCCTGACGCGGTCGCGGAGCTGCGCCGCACCACGGATTTGACTCTCCGGGCCACCAAGCAGTCTGCGGTTTCCATCGGTCGTGCGATGGCTGCTATGGTGGCCACGGAGAGGCATCTGTGGCTCAACCAGGCTGACATCGGGGAGAAAGAAAAAACTTTTCTCCTCGATTCGCCGGTTTCGCCTTCCGAGCTTTTCGGACCTTCTGTCGAGACAGTGGTCGATAAGTTCAGGGAGGCGAGGGCGCGCTCTGCGGCGTTTAAGAGCTGCATACCGCGGAGGTCCTCGGCCCAGCCCAGGCAGGCGGGAGGGCCTGGTTCGTCGTGGTCTGAGGATCACAGACGGACCCAGAAGGCCAGTGTCGCTTCCCGTGCACCCCCTCCTCCTAGCAGGGGGAGCAGGGTGCGCAGGAGGCGTAACTCCCGCGGGAGGCAGGATCTCAGGGAGGTGATCCAGAGTAAACGTTCTCGGACTGAACGTTAGACATCACCTCCCTGGATCTTGTCTCCTAACCACCATCGTTCCCAGGCTCCTCCTACATCAGGCCTGGGGCGGGGCCCATGATGAGTTCAAGAATTCTCTGATGGCCCGCTTCAGCTTGGTTGTTAGGAGTGCCTTGCCTTGGTTTGTGAAACAGTAGAACTCAGGTTTCTGAGTTCCTGAGTCCTGATGTGCTTCATTCCGCATGTTGCAGGTTTTATGTTGAGTGAAAATGCTTTTTCTGCACAAATAACATTTTTCTCTTCTTTTTCAGAACTCGTCTCCTGTACAGAGCCGGGGACATGTTTGGAAAAACAAACGAAGGTAATGTATTGTAAAGTGAGTTGAGCTCCCACATGTGGTGGTCGCTGGGTTACAGGCCTCACCAGGCCTTCCAGGCTATGAGCTTCCATGTGTCAGGTCACAGGCCTAATCCAGCCTTCCTGAATAGGAGCTCCCACATACTGTGGTTATCAGGTTACAGGCCCCACCCGGCCTTCCTGATATGAGCTCCCACATACTGTGGTCGCCAGGTTACAGGCCTCACCGGCCTTCCTGGTTATGAGCTCCCACATACTGGGTTTCAGGTTACAGGCCTTACTAGGCCTTCCTGAATGTGAGCTCCCACACACGGTGGTCGCCAGGTTACAGGCCTCGCCAGGCCTTCCTGGTTATGAGCTCCCACATGCTGTGGTCGCCAGGTTACAGGCCTCACCGACCTTCCTGGTTATGAGCTCCCAAACACTGGGTATCAGGTTATAGGCCTTACCAGCCTTACTGATAAGAGCTCCCACATATTGTGGTAGCCAGGTTACAGGCCTCACCGGCCTTCCTGATATGAGCTCCCACCTACTGTGCTCGCCAGGTTACAGGCCTCACCGGCCTTCCTGGTTATGAGCTCCCACATGCTGTGGTCGCCAGGTTACAGGCCTTGCCAGGCCTTCTTGGTTATGAGCTCCCACAGGCTGGGTTTCAGGTTACAGGCCTTACTAGGCCTTCCTGAATATGAGCTTCCACATACTGTGGTCGTCAGGTTACAGGCCTCACTAGGTCTTCCTGGTTATGAGCTCCCACATACTGTGGTCGCCAGGTTACAGGCCTCACCGGCCTTCCTGATATGAGCTCTCACCTTCTGTGCTCGACAGGTTACAGGCCTCAACGGCCTTCCTGGTTATGAGCTCCCACATCCTGTGGTCGGCAGGTTATAAGCCTCACCGGCCTTCCTGGTTGTGAGCTCCCAAATATTGGGTATCAGGTTACAGGCTTTACTAGGCCTTCCTGAATATGAGCTCCCACCTACTGTGGTCGTCAGGTTACAGGCCTCACCGGCCTTCCTGGTTATGAGCTCCCGCATTCAGTGGTCACCAGGCTTCAGGCCTCCTTGGCCTTCCTGGTTATGAGTTGTCACATGTCAGGTTTCAGGCCTCACCAGGCCTTCCTGAATGTAAACTCCCACTTACTGTGGTCGCTTGGGTGTGGTTGTGAGCTGTCACCTGCCAGGTTATAGGCCTCATTAGGCCTTCCTGAATGTGAGCTCCCACACATTTTGACTATCAGGTTACAGGCCTCATCTGGCCTTCCTGATTATGTTAAAACCATACTTATGGTAAGTCACACGACGAAACGTCTTGTGTACTTTCTAAAATCCATTTTTATGGTAAGGGTCATGCGCTGTTTGCTTCGGTCCCTTCCTATGTGGTCCAGACCCAGGTCTTTCACCGCTGGTCCCACTCTAGATGCGTCCTGTCGTCAAAGTTTGTTACGACAGATGCCCTTTCTGATCCAGGTCTTCCTGGATTCGGAATTACTAAGTACATGCACTTTTGTTTCAAGTACTTTCTAAAATCCATTTTTATGGTAAGGGTCATGCGCTGTATGCTTCGGTCCCTTCCTATGTGGCCCAGACCCAGGTCTTTCACCACGGGTCCCACTCTAGATGCGTCCTGTCGTCAAAGTTTGCTACGACAGACGCCTTTTTCTGATCCAGGCCTTCCTGGATTCAGAATTACTAAGCACATGCACTGTTGTTTCATGTACTTTCTAAAATCCATATTTATGGCCTTTCTGAAAGTAGCCCCCACATGGTGTGGTTGTCAGGTTACAGGCCTTGTCAGGCCTTCCTGATATGAGCTCCCTCCTACTGTGGTTGTCAGGTTACAGGCCTCGCCGGCCTTCCTGGTTTTGAGCTCCCACATTCAGTGGTCACCAGGCTTCAGGCCTCCTCTGCCTTCCTGGTTATGAGTTGTCACATGTCAGGTTTCAGGCCTCACCAGGCCTTCCTGAATGTGAACTCCCACTCACTGTGGTCGCTAGGGTGTGGTTGTGAGCTTTCACATGTCAGGTTGCAGGCCTCATCAGGCCTTCCTGAATGTGATCTCCCACACATTTTTGACTATCAGGTTATAGGCCTCATCTGGCCTTCCTGGTCATGTCAAAACCATACTTATGGTAAGTCACATGATGGAACATCTTGTGTACTTTCTAAAATCCATTTTATGGTAAGGGTCATGTGCTGTAGGCTTCAGTCCCTTTCTATGTGGCCCAGACCCAAGTCTTTAACCTCGGGTCCCACTCTAGATGCGTCCTGTCGTCAAAATATGCTACGACAGGCGCCTTTCTGGCTAACTTCTTCATTCTGATCCAGGCCTTTTCTGGACTCAGAATAACTAAGTACATGCACTTTTGTTTCATGTACTTTCTAATGTAGCCCCCACGTGGTGTGGTTGTCAGGTTGCAGGCCTCATCAGGCCTTCCTGGTTATGAGCTCCCATATTCTGGGTATCAGGTTATAGGCCTCACCGGCCTTCCTGATATGAGCTCCCACACACTGTGGTCGCCAGGTTACAGGCCTCACCAGCCTTCCTGATATGAGCTCTCACCTTCTGTGTTCGCCAGGTTACAGGCCTCACCCGGCCTTCCTGGTTATGAGCTCCCACATACTGTGGTCACCAGGTTACAGGCCTCACCGGCCTTTCCTGATGTGAGCTCTCAGGTACTGGAGCTCCCCACATAGAGGGTAATCAGGTCTTTGGCCTCAAGCAGACCTTCCTGGTTTTTGATCCCTCTCTTACTTCCTCAGTGTTCAGGAGGAGCACTGGGTAGACCCATGGATTGAGTGGACGACTTCCGTCTTTTCTTGAGGTTGAGTTACACTCTCTGGGTAATCCCGTCTCTGTGATCCGGAACTGAATGATTTCTGCCAGCTTTGCAGGCCTTCAGTTTTGGATGCCTTTCCAAGGCAGTTTCCAGAGGCTCTGTCTCGGACAGACAGGCTATGGCCAGACTGTGCGTCTTAGTATAGATCACCAGGCCAGCCTGGTGGCATGTCAGGAGGCATGCTCTCCTGAATAGTGACTGGCTGGGAATCCCTTGAGTCCCCTAGCCACACTCCCTAGAAGGGACCCCTTCTATTTGGAAGTTGTGGTCCTAAGCCTTTGAGCTGGCCCAGATATACCTCCCATGAACTATGTTCTGGCAGTTTCTCGGTTCATTAGCTTGGGCTATGACCGGTAGGGAGTGCTGTCACTGACAGCCCAACGTGACCTAGGGTGAGTGGTTTTAGTGTCCTTTGTATTACTGGTTCTGACAGTTGTCACTGCCATTGGGCATGCACTCCCCTCAGTATGGCGGCGTGGGTATTTCGTTCCCCATAACGTCGATGAAGTATTGTTGAGTTCCCTTCGAAAAGGAACGTCTCAGGTTACGACTGTAACCTATGTTCCCTGAGAACAGGGAACGAGACAATACGTCTCCCTGCCATACCTCGGGGCCTGCCTGCAACAGTCCCTTCAGACGATAGGATGTTGTCACGGTTTCAAGGCACCCTTTTTATACATCCAGGTTGCGCGCTCATCATTCGAGCTGATAATGCACGGGCTGTCGCCGGTCAACATGATTGCTGTGAGTTGATATTTGATTTCAGACACCTGTCACGCCTGAGGCGTTCCCCATAACGTCGATGACGTATTGTCTCGTTCCCTGTTCTCAGGGAACATAGGTTACAGTCGTAACCTGAGACGTTTTATAGTGCTTGTTGATGAGGCTGTTGATGGTGAACAGGTGTGTGATTAGTAATCCGGAGAGAGTGATCGTTCTATGGTGGATGGAATCAAGCTTGATTGATCTCTGACATACGTGTTGTAGCCATTAAATAAGCGCATTTAGTTTCATATTTGTTAAAATATTATAATGTTATTTTTTTCGATCTATGCTGATTATGAAAAGTGAACAGCGCGAGTAAGATGGATGCGCAATATATCGGGAGACATTGAGTGGGTCAGACATGATTTTGACCACTTCATTAAGTTTTGTTTTGAAGAAAGCCTTTCTTTAAAGCGAATTTCGTTTTGTATAAATTGTATCTTAATTTTAATCAATTTTTTATCAACCAAATGCCTGCAAGTAAGAAGCAAATATAGGAGACAATATAACCATGGAAGCGCCGGCGTGGTCACTTGCATTGCACGTGAACTGGAGCATCTCATCATAAATTATCCGAAACTCAACGTATAGAATTTAAGCTTGAAATGTCTTTAAACGAAACAATTCAAAATAAAAAGAAATAGGCTACTCTCTGATTATGTAATCCATTATGTGCATTTCTCTCTGGGGCGTTCACTACGGAGATGGCGATCGCGGTCAAATCTATCAAATGACGGAGATCGCTGTCAAATCCCAGGGACAGATAATCTGTCCCTGGGGAAAGTAACGTTACGCCGAATTGAAAAAGGAACTACGTTTCGTTACCAAATTTTCAGTAGTAGCGCG
Source organism: Rhinichthys klamathensis goyatoka (assembly GCF_029890125.1). NCBI lineage: Eukaryota > Metazoa > Chordata > Actinopteri > Cypriniformes > Leuciscidae > Rhinichthys > Rhinichthys klamathensis. Next base: position 2,261,477 of record NW_026606600.1, read on the forward strand.
TTACACTACTTTTTACCCGAAAAAGTAGTTACGTTACTGTAACGCGTTACTTTGTAACGCGTTACACACAACACTGGTGCCTAATTAAGTCAGGCACCGAAATTGTCGTTCTTATTCGGTCTGGTTACTACCGTTTACGTCGGAACCGGTTCCCTATTGGCACCGAGTTTCGGTACCCAACCCTAATGATGGACTACACATATATGAATATTGTTGTTTAAATAATAGCTCAAACATGAGCAAGAATAGCTGTAGGTCTAAAATCAATCCCTTTGAGTGACTCTCTCTCTCTCTCTCTCTCTCTCTCTCTCTCTCTCTCTCTCTCTCTCTCTCTCTCTCTCTCTCTCTCTCTCTCTCTCTCTCTCTCTCTCTCTCTCTCTCTCTCTCTCTCTCTCTCTCTCTCTCTCTCTCTCTCTCTCTCTCTCTCTCTCTCTCTGTGTGTGTGTGTGTGTGTGTGTGCTCTAGTTAAAGCCACAAGCTAGTGAGTAACCAGTGATGCTGATACATGTGCAGCGTAATCATGAATGAATACTTAAGATGAAAGTACATCTTGATAATATTAACTGGCTCATCTCGTCTGAGGGTGATGATCAATGGAGTCATGGAGCAGAATTTATGGGTCATTACGGGATTGGATGCTGTGCCAGCAGTTATGATTAGAAGCTGACTTATTAAGACATTGATGCTTTAAATTGGATTTAAGCCATGAAGCATGCATGTGACTGAGCACTAATTGTTACAAATGAGAGCCCCATCGGACAAAGCGTTAATATGTTGAATGCATTCCTTTAGAGGCAATATGATGTGTGGGCGATTTGTAGTTGATATTTTTGGGAAATAAAAAAAAAATCACATTAGCCAGATTTTCATTAAAATGTACAAAAATATTTATGTTTATCTGTTTATGATTCAAATGGCTTTATATCCGTTTTAGTAAAAGCTGAACTATTTCTCATAAATGGACCCTTTCATTTATGTGATTTATTGTAGAAAGAATAAAAAGGCTCCTGATGGAGCTTGCACATTTTTGATGTTTACAGCAACATTTTTTTTTAGTGGTCATTAGAAGCAACATGATGCAAAACTTATGTACTGCTATATTTTCAGAAAAAGCTCTGACCATGTGTTCATACACTTTCCTTTCCTTTCCTTTCCTTTCCTTTCCTTTCCTTTCCTTTCCTTTCCTTTCCTTTCCTTTCCTTTCCTTTCTTTTCGTTCAACAGTGTCCATGCCTGTAATAGAGGGCTCCAGCAGTGTGGAGGGGAAGCTCATTTGGTCATACTAACCCTGCCAGCGTTGCCCCATATAGGACACCCATCGTCATGCCGTTCCCCCGCTGGTGACCTTTAGTATGTGGAGGCAATGTCAGGGAGAAAGGTTTGTTGTGCTTGAGTCCCATCTGTGGCTCTTTTTAGCTCTTGCTGTGTGAGTGAAATGGAGGAAAAGAGAGATGCCTGTACAGCGTACTAAACATGGGCTACTCAATAGCCCTGCCTGTATGACGTCGCACTGTGGACGAGTGGGCTTGGGTTCACTAGGCCCTAGAGAAGGCAGAGGATCCCAGTCTGCCAGAGGCATTTCCTTTTCCCCTTCCAAATGAGGCCTTAATGATTTATAGATGTTTGCTTTAAAAAGCCATTGGCATTAATCCCATGGCTCATTAACTGTTTAATTAAAATTAAATTCAGTGGTAGGAGTTAAGCAGATTGAAAATGTTCCTCCTTGGTAGGTGGCTGCTAGATTGTCTGTTTTTCAGAATTTCTCCTTGGTGTTTAGGGAAGCGTTTTGAGTGGGGAATGACACATGGAAATGATCAGCCTATGGGAATGAAGACCATCGGCATGGAATGCATGGGATAGATAAGTGCATTAGTTCACTGGTCTGTGCTTGTAAGCGCAATCACACTAATATCCACAGAAGTGTTTTTATCTGTGCATGCTTTGGGTTAATCTGAAATTCTTCACAAATATTTAAATGCCTGTAAAATGCAATTTGTGGCATAGGGCAAACAATGAGACCTACTGCTTTTTCTCTCCATGTTGGAAACCTTAGTCTTTAACACAAGGAGATACTTAAAAGCCTGCTACATGAGCTGGAGGCTGACAGCAGGAAAACAAAGAGTAATATTTGGAAGCATTTTCTGTAACACTGATACAGGATAATTAAGAGGCTAGACTTCTTCACCAACAGCGACGGTTGCGGAGTGCTTTAAATTGCTTTCTAAATGGGTCTATGTTACCTAATATGCGGTTTTTATGTGTGTTTCAACAACCTGAGGGAGAGATGGAGCGAGAGGGGAAAAAGGCCCGAGATTGATCGCGGAGCTCCTAGTTGTAACCCTACGCCAGACTTCATCCCCAAACTGGTTTTTATAACATTTAAAATAGCATCCCGGTAATGGCAAACACGGGCACTTTGCAGGACAAGTTGTGGTCAAATGTGCTGGGAAATGATGGAAGGTCGAAGATATAAGTCCACTGAAACAACCGCCTGATCTCACACGTGCTCCGTTGCCCATCTCGATCGACTGACAGCACCAGCATTCTGAACAGAGTGAATTCTAGAGGGCAATATTTTCAGAGAACTAGTCAGTCTCAAACAACAGCCGCTTGAAGTTTTTGCACAGTTTTTCAGTACTGACTTGTGGGAGTTTGAGTATGTGTATGGCAGATTGGGAGAGACTGGGAGAAGAGGCGAACTGAGGCGAAGTGGCTCAGATGACTTGAAAAATGCTGCAAAGCTGCAGTTGTGACTGTGATACGCTAACAGCCCCCCCAAATTCTCTTTTGGTGATGTTTTATCATTTAGAGCAGCTCCCCAAAAAAACCAGCAGGAATCACACAGAAAGAAATAAGAGAAGAAAATGATAAGATGAATAGATAGACCAGTGCTTGCTTTGTTCCAACTTATTATATCTAATTCGGCTGTAGACAAAGCAGAAGATACACACTGGTTGTATGTCTTGTGTGCAGTGTAGGAGTTATTTTGGAAATCCAGATGCAGCCAATCAAACCACCCTCAAAGGATAATTGGAGGCATATAATTTCAGATTTTGGTGTGCAAGTGATTACGATTATATAATATACTTGTGCTTTTCAAACAGATGTAAATATAAATGTTTGCATTGGAAAATACATGTGGTGATTCAGAGGATTATGATAGATCATAGTGTTTTTTGTTATTTATTTGTAGTTCAACAAACAAGCCTGAAAATGGGTTCATCCATCTACTTGAATGGCAGCATCTTAGTCATTGAGGGTTAGGCCTTTAGTATAATTATTTCTTTCCTGTTGCTGGCAAGTGGCCAGAGATGAGGCAAGCTGGCAGGCAGTTTCACATCAATATCCAAACTAGCCACTAGGGTACACAGATATGGTCAGGGATGTTTTAAGGCAGCTGGTAAGTTGCTCTGGGCTGTTCCCACTCAACCAAGGGTTTAAATTAATTTTAATGATGGGGATGACTTTAAAGAAACACGTCTATTAAATTTTTGTTTGGCTTAGGGAGACATGGGAAGCTGATATCTGATATCTCTTGATTCCAGTGATAATTGGTATCACATGGAGTAATGCAATTATGTTATAAAAGAAAAAAAATATTCTTTGGAAGGACCAGCTATTTGGCAATTTCATGGATGTTACAAAGAACTTTGGGACCAATTTGGGAATTAATCGGTGGGACCAATTAAGCCAGTTGAATTCATTGTGGGTGAAAGTGTTCCTAAATTTATTTGTCATGTAATTATTGCACTTAAGTAATTAGCTGTGTGTAAGGATTAAACTAAGCACACAAACACTTTTGAAATTATAATTTAACTGAAACCCCTATAAATGTAGGATTATGCTATGTGTTCTTTCTCTTGAATATAACAATTTAACAAGCCATAATTGGTTTAATAATGAAACTTAAACATGGATATCTGTTCTTCTCACGTATAGTGCTTGTTGCAGTTCCCTGCACATCTTCATTCCTCTCTTGCAATACTCAGAATGTGCTAGACTTAGTGAATCTGTTAGTCAAACAAGATTTGGCCTGTCTATCCCAAAACTTGTCACAGGAGCCTGACTCAGGGCCATTGATTTATTTATAATTGACTTAAGCTCTGCAATGTCATTTGATTTGACTCAATTTGCCAAAGGCTAGCCTCTAATATTTCTTTCTTTCTTTCTTTCTTTCTTTCTTTCTTTCTTTCTTTCTTTCTTTCTTTCTTTCTTTCTTTCTTTCTTTCTTTCTTTCTTTCTTTCTTTCTTATGTTATGCCCTTCCTGCAACATTTGTCATAGTCCTACTGATATCTGCTAGACAACCAGATTTAAATGTTCTCATAGTATGTTAATTGGTGCGTAGCTTTAGTTTAGGAGTGACACTGCGGCGGATGCTTATGTCTGGAGTTGGATTTCATAGCAACATTGACTGAAGGGGGAAAGGAAATCAAAATGAGATACCAGTAATGCATTGTCTGCAGTCTATGGTGATTGGTAATACATAAAATAAAGCAAACATTTTGGGACATACAACCTCTCAGGTGTAAACAGTATTTCACTTTATTTTATTATAGTACAACAAACATATTGAGTCTGTCACAACATGGCATGGATCTCATTAATGAATGGCTTGCAGCCTCACATTTTCATTTTCCACCCACATGTAAACTTAAGATCAGCTCTTGCAACGTCAGCCATTGTGAGTATTCAGGGTGTGACACTGTCTGAAGACAAATTCAATTCAATTGTATACGAGGCAGCAGCCGAGGGAACACCCAAAGTTTTTGTTTTTGTCTATCTACAAGCAGATGCATAGCTGTCATTCCAAGTCCCATTGAAGGCATCTATCAAATGCAATTTCCTCAAAACTGTTCCCATGGACTGGCGTTCAGTGATACAGTTATTTAAGGTGCTTGTCAAAAATGTGCCAGAAAAAGCACAGGGCAATATAGCTTCATGATTTTATTATGAAAATGCAATGATGAGGTTAGACGTCATTCTCTCAATTTTTTTTTCTCGTAAAGTCCAGAAATGTGTAATTAAAGATGCACAATCTATATTGATTTTCTTGTTTACTGAGTAAATGTTCTAATAATTAGGACAAGTCACATGATCAGATGTTTGGCAGATATTAAGTTTGGCAAATTTCTGATATGGAGATAATTAATTTGAGCAGATTGAGGCCGATGGTAACAGCTTAATTGACAAATTCAGAAGGAAACAGCTGTCCTGACGAGGGAGGATTCAGTATCTGAACAATTAGACCCCATTCTAATTATTAATTCTGCAACTTAAATTATGTGGGGAAAATGAACCATTGTTTTATTATTTGAGGCATCATTAAGAACAGATGCATATGTATATGTTGAAAGTGTTTATTTTACAGAGACAACAAATTCATATAATAGTAATACTTTCAAACAAAAATAATAACCCACTGTTGTAGCAATGGTTCAGTATGGATGGACTGGAGTCTCCAAAGAAATAAGGCTCCTGGGGGTTGCAGATAGCATGCGACCTCACACAATTCTCTTGTCCTTGGTAAAGTCTTGGGGCTGGATGAGGGAGGGAGCATTTGCTTGACTTTATGTGCCTTGAGGAAATATGTGCTTGTGCTCTAATCCTGGAATTCAGCAATCTTATTGCCCCAACATGCATGTAAAAGTAAAGGGATGAAACACCTACTTGTTCTCTTTGCTCATCTTTATTTTATCTTAATAATCTTCATCATCTAGTGTAATTCAATACTTTCAATACAGACTAACAAAATCAACAAACATAAACCTTGTCCATCAGTGTCCAAATCCAGTCTGGTCTCATTGCTGAAACATGCATACATAACATTTAGAGGTAGAAGAATGTCCTTTGTTTGCACTGGCAGCATCTAAAATGTAAGCAGTATTATGTATTTACAGCTACATAAACATAAAATATTTACATAAATATATCTATATAGTTACATTTTGACCATTTTATAGATACTGTATATTTTAGATCCCTTAACTCTACCCTAAAATCTAAACATTAACCACTTTTCAACAATAAACAGGCAGAAAAATGTACAGTGGCAATAATTTTAGCTACAAAGACTAGCAAAGAACAAAGGACAAACTTAAATACACAGAGAAATCAATAATAATTAAAGACATGTGTAACTAATGATGGTAACTATAGGAACTAACAGGTAAACATGCAAGAAGAAACACAGGAAGGGAGTAGAAACAATGAGAACAGAGAATACATATCAACATAAAAGTCTAAACAAAACAAAAGACACAGAACCGGGATTGTTACATAATTACATAAGTAATATACAGATTTCTGAAATGTTATTAATTTAAGTGTATTTATTAATGAAAGTGTAGTCTTTGTAATCTAATTGTGTAATCGAGTTGGCACCAGAAGTCACACAGAACAGAATGATATGTTATAATATCATATTAAGTAAATTAATAAACTGTGCTAAATAAATGTGATTGAAAACATAATCTCATTGATCATGAATACAATAAAATCAACAGAATAATTATGCATTAATAATTCGTAGATGATACACAGGTTGTTTTTTTTACATATCTGTGTACAGTTGTTCATACGTAAATTATTTACTTTTTAGATGCCTTCAGTATTGTGCTTTTTAGTGTCTATGCCAACGTAAGTAAATGTACATGTGTCCACCTTTTACGTAAAATACATACAAATTATCAAGAGAACACATTGCCAAATCAGACATGTTTAAAGTACATTATCACAAATACAACAAACCGATGGCAAGAACAACACAAAACAAATATGTATTGTCTTTATTGGTGAAAGAGAAACACATTCCCTCTCATTTATTATGCATCTGTTATGTGTATTAAGGTTATACGAATGATTGTGAGGTGTTAAGTCGTCTTTGCAAGGAGAAAAGTTGCTGGGTTCTGAGGCCCCCAATGATTTCAGTGATGCATTGAAAAATCAATTAGAATACTTGCCAAAATGGATCATGGCGACTAATGATGGCATCATATTGCTCTGGGTAAACAGCTCAATACTCTCCCTGGTGAACTGTGAAAACACATTTCTCTTAAAGGAAAATGGTGCATCAAGCTACAGGAAGGGCCTGTAATCTGGAAGAAATCCAAATTCATATATAAATGGGATGCCTCTGTTTAATGCATCTTCATTTGAAGCAGAATCATAGGCTTGACTTTTGGCCAAACAACTAAATTTTACAAAACATTCCGGATCAAAACACTGACTGCTGCCAAATGTTAGACTATATTTATTGTTCAGTGTATCTCGTGTTTCTTGCAAAGATGTTCTAAAAGTGGAGAAATCATTGTTCAGTACACGGACTATGACACATGTTTGAAAGCTCAGTTGATAAACTTCTCTCTTGCATACTGCAGTTTAATCATATTCTGCTTAAAAGGCTCATGGTCATGCTGGGCAGATTGAAATAAACAAGTCATTTGTAGCCATGGGTCTCCAGCCCTAGACTGAGAGAAAGAGTTGTGATGGAGCTTTGAGTTTCTTAGTGTGACATTCTTGGCTGTGCTAGTGGCATATCAGAATCACATATCACCCTGCACTGACACCCTGCGTGTCCCTGCCAGCGATGGGCCATCCACAAAACACTTGAGTACGTTTTGCAGTAACACTGAAAGCAAAACGTGCTTCTCTAAGTTACAATGACATGGACAAGATACAGTGACTTTATATGCATTCAAGCTAATAACTAAAAGTTCAGGTTAGCAGTTTAGAATAAAAAAAGGACATAAAACAATGAGCTATTATACTACACTTTTTTTTTTTTTTTACTAAGAATACTTTCTGGTATTATTAACGGTATTGCCGTTATTACCATGACATTTTTCTCTGTGTAATATTTAAAAAACAGAGTTTTAATTGAATTGTTTATAATGCTTGATCCAGTAATACTAACACTTTCTCTTCTCTTCTATTTTTCTATTTATAAAAAAAAATTAAAAAATTTTTTTTACATGGACTGCATTAGATTAAACTGAGAGGGGTCATAGCACTTGCATTGTTGTCCTTAATTTAACTGCTTCTATTGTTCTCATTTGTCAGGATAAAAGCGTCTGCTAAATGAATAAATGTAAATGTAATGGGAGCGATTTACTATACATTTAAATAGTTTATTAATCATGTACTTACACTCTCTAAGTGATCTTATGAACCAGGGACAACTTCTAAATAACTGGTTTGTAAATAATGCAATAAATTGATCATTAATAAAGTATAAAAATACAATTATTAAACACATTATAGATATGCTTATAAATCAAGAAAAAAGCATTTATAGCTGTATTTATAAACTGCTTATTAATGTGTATTAATGCTTTATAAATGATGAATTCACTTTTTACTGATGCTTAACTAATGATTGATAGCGTGCAGTTCAAGAAGGCAGCTTAAATAAAATATATGACTATGTTAAAGCAAGTGAATCAAACAAATAGGCCATATAATAATTTATATAGTTTCACAAAGAGCTCAAAATAATACATGTGCGATTTTGAGTTCGTTCAGGCCGTATTCTCTTCTGTCTGTATGAAGATTTTGGTTCCAAAACGCGATAAACGCCATTTCTAAAAAAAATTAGTTACTACAAAAATCAGTATTGTATCTGGTTGGTATTGAAAAGTCAATGTTTAATTTTAAGTAAAATGCGATATCCGCCGTGTTATTCTGTCATGCTTTCTCCCTTTCTTTCCAAACCGCGACAAACGCCAGTCTCCCTTCTCTGCAGAATGCGATATATCCGCTCTCAACCAATCACAACGCACCATTCCACGCAATGTAAACAGTAACGGCAGCGCCTTAAATACACCCGGCTTCCTAGTTTTTCTTATCTATTTTGTACTTTTCGATCAACAAACAAACAAAAAAATGAATAATTTTGATGGCATTGATGAACCTGTGGTTGTAAGAAACATAAGGCATCGAAATCGAATCATTTACGTGAGGAGATTAAGAAGATGAGGCACTCGGGAGGAGGAAAAATGTTTTCAATCTTCTTTACAGTTCTTAATAAAACATTCTACTAATAAACTTACGTTGTTGTGTATTTTCAACAGTTTCAATTAAAAAAAAAAAACTTTTATATTGATTCAATGGATTAATTGCATTTTGATTTAAAAAAAAATGGATTTATTGCATTTTGGGGGAAAAAATAATCCGTTTTTATAATAAATCTTTGAAAATCAAAACCTGGATTTTAAATTTTTTTGTTATTATGACCTACACATGCTATGTGAAAGTTTGAAACAGAAAATAGTGGTTTTCATCTTTCCACTTTCTTGGTAAAGAAAACACACTTTTACTCAAATTAATCTAAATGGATTTATTGCGTTTTGGAACCAAACTCTTCATATGTTGTGTTCGGTGTAGCACGTGGTTCGTGTTTCTTGTTTTCTTGTGCTGTGTAGCGCACGGCTAATTGTTTTTCTTCTGCCATGGGCTTTCGTGTTGACATGTTTTGTGTGGACACGCTGTCGGTGAGTGCTCTCATTGAGTGTTTGTGTCATATTTTGTTTGAGCACATAGCTTGTGAGAATGTTGACTGGCCATTTTCTCTTGTATTTGTCATGTTTGGTGTGAGCACATGGCTTGTCATGTTTGTTTCTATGTGCCATGTGCTCTCCTGTATTGTCTTAACCCTGCCCTTATTGTTATCAGATTATTGGTTTATTTGCCCCACCCTTTCCTTCCTTCTTACCTGCTTTGTTTGCTCTCCAATTTATTATCCCTTTGTTCTCTCTCCTGGACCAATTTGTTATCATACCCTCCTTGGCCCTTATTTATCAAAAGTGCGTACACCAAATTTCCAGCGTATACACCTGGTGTACACCCAAAACCACGGTGACTGAGATTTATCAACATGGACGTTGGCGTACGGCATGCTCAAATCCTACGCCAGCTCAGGAGGTGGTGTACATGTACGCACGTTTTGAGTTAGTGTAGGTACTCCACATCACATCATCATCACTATTGTACACCCCAATATCTAATATCCAATCGGGCTTACAAACAATACAAGGCTCGCTGTCCACACTTGGTGATCATGTGTCTGAACTTGAACAAAGAGTAAGCTCAAATGAAAATAACTTAACTGAACTACAAAAGCATGTCAAAACATTAGTGAGTGAAAACTCTTACTTGCGGGAAAAAGTTGAGGATGCCGAGAATCGCAGCAGGGCATACAACCTGCGCTTTCTGCATATTCCGGAAAAGTCGGAGGGCCAGGACATCATCGGCTTCATGAGAGGTCTTATCCAGCTACTTTTGGGGGAAGAGAACTTTATAGTTCCTCCAGTCATTGAGAGAGCCCACCGTTCTCCCACTGTGTTACAAACAAATAAGCCGAAAGCTGGGACAAGGCCAATCCTGGTGAAATTCCTCAGCCTCCAGGATAAACAACTAATTCTACGTCTTTCACGTGAGAAGAAGGAACTAAAGTATAAAGGCAACCGCGTCCACATTTTCCCTGATTTCAGTGCTGGCATTATCCACAAACGTCGGCAGTTTGATGACATCAAGAAAAAGCTCCGCGAGCTGAAGTTTGAATATTCTCTTCTATATCCTGCCATACTGAGGATCATCGCAGCGGGGAAAGTAGTCCTTTTTAAAAATGCTGGAGATGCGGAGTCTTTCCTTCGGGATCTCGAGGCTCACTCCCAGAATGACTGATTTCATTCGTCTCATTGAACTTGAGGTATAAGACTAACCGAATGCATCTCGATGCTGTTGTTATTTTGTGGCATGAAAGGCAATATATTTATTGAAGTGAGCTACCTGTCTCCCGGGCCGATTCGCCTAATTTTTGCCGTTTCCGGTCTTGTATGTTTTTATTTGACTTGTTTATAATGAGATCGGCCAATACATTATCCTATTTTATACCATTAATGGCTGGGATTCAGCTTGACTCAAATGTTTATTTTTGCATGTTTTTATTTTATTTCTACTCAACATTAACCTTTCACTTCACATAATTATATTGAGAAATTTAGCAAACTGTATCAGTATTTTGTTATGTTTTGGCCTAGCCAGTTTGTGATTGTGTGTGTTAACGTGTGTGTCTGTGCGCGCGTTTGTGTGTGGTTGTGTGTGTGTGTGTATGCTGCTCTCTTTCACTTTCGCTTTCTCCCCCCAACCTCCAACCCTTCAACCCTTTTTCCTATGTCCTTGAATAGTCAACATGGGTAAAGGCTTATTTGTCATTCATCTGAATATAAGGAGCTTGCCACATAAAATTGATCTCTTAAGGGCCTGGTTGGTCTATAATAAACCAAATGTTATAACACTGTCTGAGACCTGGTTGAATAAAAACATATTAGATGAGGAAATTAAACTGGATGGTTATATTTTGTATAGAGCTGATAGGGGTACTCGTGGAGGAGGGGTAGCCACTTATATCTCCTCAAATTTATTATCTGAGTTTATAGCCCCTAAGGAAAACCCTGTATACTTTGAATGTCTTTTTGTTCAAATTAGTTTTCACGTAAATAAACAGCTGATTATAGGGAACATCTACAGACCTCCAAACTCTCCTACTGTCAGGAATCAATCAGATTCATTCCCATCCACCACTCAAAGATCACTCTCCCCGGAATATTAACCAGTCACACCTGTTCACAATCAGTCACCTCGTTACCCAGCCCTATAAAACACTCACGCACACCCCAGTCATTGTCAAGCCTCCAACAGGAGAAGACCGTTACCCACGATTTCCTGAAGTTTCTAATCTGCCAACGAAGACCCATCACGTAACTATACTCATCCCTGAATATACTCACCTTTGTCTCCCTGTCTTGCTGTCTCCAGGATTCCAGTCTGGTTCCCTGTTTCCCGAGTCTTGCCATTGGAATCCAAGTGCTCCACGTGTCCACCGAAATCTCCCTGTGTCTCCCTGGATCTGAAACAGAAGAGTATTCATTTCACTGGACGTTGTCTACCCACGTCCAACTCTCTGAAGAAGGGTCTGCTCACCTGGGATTCTCTGCACGACGTGATCGTCAACGCACCTGCACATGAACTTTGTCTCTGCACATATATCACTGTTAATAAACTCACGTTTGCTTTCACTTACCTCCGCCTCTGTGCCTGTATCCTGACAGAAGGCTTGACCAGAACAGAAAAGTGAAACAGCGCGATGGAAGATATTCACCATGATGATAACCCTGTACAGGCTGCAGCCGCTGTTCAAGATTCCGGTCAGTCTACGCTCAGAACTTCCGCAGACTCCACTACTTCGGTGATATGCTTCGCTAACCAGGCATCACGTCCAGCGCCATTCTCCGGACGGGCGGAGGATTGCAACGGGTTCCTGCTTCAGTGTTCGCTCGCTCTGGAACAGCAAAATCAGTTATATCCCACAGAAAGATCGAAAATCGCTTTTATCATCCAACAGTTATCCGGGGCTGCTTTGAGATGGGCTGAAACCATGTGGTTACAGGAGTCCACTACAACTTCATCGGTACAAGGGTTTGTAGACCATTTTAAAGAAGTTTTCGGACGACCAGTTGATGATTCTTCCACCAGTGACAAACTACTGCAACTATACCAAGGTCGAAAATCTGTTTCTGAGTATTCGTTGGAATTTCGCACTTTAGCCTCTGTAAGTGGGTGGAACGACAAGGCACTCATTTCTGTTTACCGACGTGGTCTGAATCCTGCTCTCCGTCTGCAAATGGCGATATATGATGACAGTCTGGGTGTAGAAAAATTTATCCAACAAGCTCTCCGTGTGCATCAACGATCTCAGGGCTGTTACTCAGAAAATCGCCGATCCACTAGTAATTCTCAATATCCCACAGTGACTCCGCCCGAAGCAGATGAAGAGAAGATGCAAGTGGATACTTACCGACTGTCCCCAGCGGAACGTGCCCGGCGCCGTGAACTCAGGTTATGTCTGTATTGTGGAATGGGAGGACACTTTCGTCAGTCATGTCCGACTCGACCCCCCAGGATGCTTGTGAGTTCTGTCTTTACGGCCGATTCGGTCTCAGCCCCACTAACTATTTCAGTGATCTTAAAATCCACGACTTTCCATGTTTCAGCCACAGCCATTGTGGACTCCGGGTCGGCAGGGAACTTCATCTCGGGACGACTCTGCCAAAAACTCCGGCTCGAGAAATCAGCCACCGCCAGACCATACTCCATCCATGCAGTGACGGGTGAAACCATAAACAAGGGGTATGTCACAGCTCAGATTAAACCCATCATCCTGGGTGTCGAAAATACACATCACGAACTCTTTGAACCTTTCATATTAGAGAACAGTCAGACTGATCTAATTCTGGGTCGCCCATGGCTTATTCGACACCAACCCAATATCAACTGGTCATCTGGTAAGATCCTAAACTGGGGTTGTAAGTGTGCATCCAGAACTGCCGAGCTGGCGATCACATCCATCGGTGATGCACCTAACATTGTCCCAGTAAACTCAACCTCCATCGAAAGCCCCACTGAGAGCCTGTCCGTTTCCATACCTACCTGTTATTCCTCGTTTGCAGATGTGTTCAATCCTGTCGAGGCTGCTAAATTACCCCCTCATCGAGCTTGGGATTGTGCGATCGACCTTGTTCCAGGAGAACCCATTCCTAAGGGACGAATCTACTCCCTGTCTATTCCTGAACAGAAAGCCATGCAGCAGTACATTGAAGAGGCTCTGAAACAAGGGTATATCCGTTCCTCCACGTCGCCTGCTGCTGCCAGCTTTTTCTTTGTTCCTAAGAAGGATGGCGGACTACGTCCGTGTATCGACTATCGAACCCTGAACAGAATAACCGTGAAGTTCAGCTATCCACTACCGTTGGTTCCTTCATCACTGGAGCAGCTGCGTGAGGCCAAGATGTTCACTAAACTGGACTTGAGGAGCGCATATAACCTCATCCGAATTCGTGAAGGCGACGAATGGAAGACCGCGTTCATCACCCCTGCTGGCCACTACGAATATTTGGTTATGCCGTATGGACTGGTCAACGCTCCTTCCATCTTTCAAAGCTTCATGGATGAGGTATTCCGAGATTATCTGAACCAATTCGTAATAATCTACATCGATGACATTTTAATCCATTCCAAGAATCCAGTGGAACACCAACGACACGTCTCCTTAGTCCTCCAACGGCTACGTGAGTTCTCTTTGTTCCTAAAGGCAGAAAAATGCTCATTTCACCAAACTTCAGTCGAATTCCTAGGCTATCAACTCAGTGAAAAAGGAGTACAGATGGACGATCGCAAGACCAAGGCGATCACTTCATGGCCAACCCCACAAACGGTAAAGGAATTGCAAAGATTCCTTGGCTTTGCCAACTTTTATCGGAGGTTCGTTCACCAGTACAGCCTGCTAACAGCTCCCCTAACGTCACTCCTAAAGGGAAAACCAAAAACGCTGCTCTGGACTGAGGAAGCCGACCACGCATTCCAGTCTTTGAAAACCGCCTTCACCACTGCCCCTCTACTCCAACATCCTAATCCCGAAGAGATGTTCATCGTAGAAGTTGATGCCTTCACCACTGGAGTAGGAGCAGTGTTGTCTCAGTATTCCAATTTGTCACCCAAACCTATGCCATGTGCGTTCTTCTCCCACAAGTTATCACCCGCCGAAGTAAACTATGATATCGGCAATCGGGAACTCCTGGCGGTAAAACTTGCGCTTGAAGAATGGCGACACTGGTTGGAGGGCGCCAAACACCCGTTCCTGGTTCTCACCGACCATAAGAACCTCCAGTATCTGAAAGAAGCAAAACGACTCAATCCACGCCAGGCTAGATGGGCGCTTTTCTTCACTCGATTTCACTTCCAGATCTCCTATCGTCCAGGCTCTAAGAACATCCGAGCGGATGCTCTGTCTCGTCTCCATGCTCCTGAAACTCACCATGAAGAACCCGAGAACATCTTGCCAGAGAAAATCTTTGTCAATCCCATTCAGTGGGACTTAAACGAACAACTGATGGAATTGTCTCGAGACCAACCCAGTCCTACGGAATGCCCAGCTGGGAAAATCTACGTACCCGATGAATTCCGTATAGCACTTATCTCCTCAGCGCACTCCTCCGTGGGTACGGGTCACCCAGGAGTCACCAAAACCTGCTCCACTCTCCAAAACTGCTACTGGTGGCCCAACATGCTCCGAGATGTCAAATCATTCATCCAGGGGTGCATCCTATGTGCAATGAACAAAAACCCTCGTCATTTGCCCGCAGGAAAACTCATGCCTCTACCCGTTCCTCAAAGACCCTGGTCGCACATTGGGGTGGATTTTGTGACTGATCTTCCACCCTCCGAAGAGAACACCTGCATCCTGGTGGCCGTCGACCGCTTTTCGAAAGCGTGTAAGCTGATTCCCCTGAGAAACTTACCCACAGCATTTGCAACCGCAGAACTGTTAATGGAACATGTCTTCCGGAATTTCGGCCTTCCAGAGGACATTGTATCAGATAGGGGGCCTCAATTCATTTCAAAAGTTTGGCGAGCCTTCTTTGCACTGATGAATGTCACCGTAAGTCTCACTTCAGGGTATCACCCACAGGCAAATGGTCAGGCAGAAAGAAAGGTCCAGGATGTCAGTCGTTTCCTCCGAACTTTCTGCCATGCCAATCAGCACCTCTGGAGTCGTTACCTCGTGTGGGCCGAGTATGCCCAAAATTCCCTTAGACAAACCTCCACCAATCTGACTCCGTTCCAATGCATTCTGGGTTACCAACCTCCACTGTTTCCGTGGTCCGGGGAACCCTCAGAAGTCCCAGCAGTTAATGCCTGGTTCCGGGACAGTGAGAGAATATGGAACCAAGCTCACCATCACCTCCAACAAGCCATAAACCGCCACAGTCACTTTGCAAACGTTCACCGAAGCAACACCCCCGAATCCCAACCTGGACAATTGGTTTGGCTCTCAACAAAGGATATCCGGTTGAGACTACCCTGTCGCAAGTTAAGTCCAAGATATATCGGTCCGTTTCCCATAACAAGACAAATCAATCCAGTTACCTACCAACTCCGTCTGCCAAGTCAATACCGCATCCACCCCTCATTCCATGTTTCCCTCCTGAAGCCCCATCACTCATCCGTTCCAGTCCCCTCTACAGATCTAGCACAAGATGAAAATCCTCCGGTACCCCCCATTGAAACAGAATCCATCTTCGCTGTAAGAGAGATCCTGGACTCCCGACGTCGGGGTGGTCTACTCGAGTATCTGGTTGACTGGGAAAATTATGGACCGGAAGAGAGGTGTTGGATACCTCGTAAGGACATCCTTGATCCCATGCTACTCACTGCTTTCCACGAACAACACCCTGACAAACCTGCTCCTCGACCTCGAGGTAGACCCCCACGACGTCGGGGTCCTAGGTCCGCTGGCGCGGACGCTGGAGGAGGGGGTAGTGTCAGGAATCAATCAGATTCATTCCCATCCACCACTCAAAGATCACTCTCCCCGGAATATTAACCAGTCACACCTGTTCACAATCAGTCACCTCGTTACCCAGCCCTATAAAACACTCACGCACACCCCAGTCATTGTCAAGCCTCCAACAGGAGAAGACCGTTACCCACGATTTCCTGAAGTTTCTAATCTGCCAACGAAGACCCATCACGTAACTATACTCATCCCTGAATATACTCACCTTTGTCTCCCTGTCTTGCTGTCTCCAGGATTCCAGTCTGGTTCCCTGTTTCCCGAGTCTTGCCATTGGAATCCAAGTGCTCCACGTGTCCACCGAAATCTCCCTGTGTCTCCCTGGATCTGAAACAGAAGAGTATTCATTTCACTGGACGTTGTCTACCCACGTCCAACTCTCTGAAGAAGGGTCTGCTCACCTGGGATTCTCTGCACGACGTGATCGTCAACGCACCTGCACATGAACTTTGTCTCTGCACATATATCACTGTTAATAAACTCACGTTTGCTTTCACTTACCTCCGCCTCTGTGCCTGTATCCTGACACCTACAGAGTCAATACACTGCATAGGCACTACTATAAAATCTGTGGGTAGCTCAAACGAGATGATTATCCTTGGTGATTTTAACATTAACTGGTTAGATCGTTCATCTCTAAATGATAGAAATTATTTTGAAAGCTTAAATCTGACTCAACTAATTAGAGAAACTACTCAGGTTGACCATAGATCCAAATCTTTGTTGGACTGGATTTTGGTCACCCACTCTAACAGGATTACTGAAACCGGTGTTCTACCCGATTGCTTTAGTGATCATTCCATGGTTTTCTGTGTATGGAAAATTAGAATACCACGCCTACCACCCAAGGTGATCAGGGTAAGGCAGAGTAAACATTTTAACACTGAGTTTTTTATCCAAGATTTATTAGATATAAATTGGAACAGGTTTAACCTTATTCCTTTTGTTGAAGATGCTTGGAATTTTTTCTATACAGAAGTGCTTAAAGTAATTGATAAACATGCCCCTTGGATATCAGTCAAGGTTAAGGGCCGACATTTACCATGGATTGATGTTGATTTAATTCATCTGTTTAAACAAAGAAACAAGGCATGGGTAAAGTACCGCCTGTCAAAGGATCCATCAGACGGGGCTGTATATAAACAATTAAGAAATATGTGTACGACTAAAACAAGGAATGCTAAATCGAATTATTATACAAACTTTCTATCTAATAATTTCAATAATCCTAAGAAGTTTTGGAAAAGCCTTAATTCTTTATTTAAAAATTCCACTAAAAGCATTGCTACCAAAATCAAAGTCAATAATGATGTTATCAGTGATCCTTTTGCAGTTGCCAATGCTTTCAACCAACACTTTTCCTCCATTTGCAGTTCACAATTTTCTAATTTCTCCTACTCTAGTCCGGCAGATGAGTTTAACAGTTCCTTCGCATTTGCTAAAATAAATCCTACTGAAGTTCAGCAAGCAATCTCCGAACTAAAGTCAGGTAAGGGTACTGATCCCGATGGCCTGGAGATTAAGTTTATTAAGCTCGCATCTCATGTACTGGCATTTCCTTTATCAGATTTATTTAATTTATCATTATCCACCTGTGTGGTTCCATTAATGTGGAAGTCTGCCAGAGTTACACCAATACATAAGGGTGGCGATGCACTTGATCTTAACAACTATAGACCTATTTCTATCATCAGTAGTATAGCAAAAGTCTTTGAAAAAATCATATTTAAACAACTATTCAAATATATTAATGATTTCTCTATTCTGTCTCCAAATCAATCTGGTTTTAGACCAAACTTCTCTACAACTACTGCTCTTCTAAAATTTACCAATGATGTTTCATCTTCCTTAGACAATAACATGTCAACCGGTGCAATATTTATAGATCTCACTAAGGCCTTCGATATGGTCGATCACTATTTGCTTCTCGACAAATTATATGCGATAGGCCTTACCAAAGATTCTCTTCTCTGGTTTAATTCCTACCTCCACTGTAGACGACAGCGTGTTTCTTTTTGTGGTTGCGTATCACAGTCCTTAATAATGGACAAAGGTGTCCCTCAAGGCTCTTCCTTAGGGCCTCTTCTATTTTCTTTATTTATCAATGATCTTCCTCTAATTTGCTCAGACTGTTGTATCCATCTATATGCAGACGACACAGCGATCTACACATCTAATGTGTCTGTCTCTAAGATTCAATCCTCATTGCAATCTAATTTTTATGCCATTCAACTTTGGTTCCAATCCAATCATCTTCTATTGAATAAGAAAAAGTCATATAGCATATTGTTCCCCACCAGATCAGCTTCAATGAATCAAGATAACAAACTTTTACTCAAATTCCTAGACGATACTCAACTTGTACAAGTTGATGAACTTAAATATTTGGGCCTTTGGCTTGACTCACAACTCTCCTTTAGGTGTCATATCAACTCTGTTGTTAAAAAGATTAATTGTAATTTACGAATATTGTATCGCTCTATTAAAGGCACACTGTGGAATTTTTGGCCACTAGGGTGCGCTCGACCTGTAATTTTCACGTCTAGTGCCCCTAGAGGCCACAAGCGCTGCAGCATTGTCGCAAAAGTCAACAAACAGTCAACCGGTCAACCTCCCGTGTCTTTATGTGTGCGCAGACGGCATTTGATTTGTATGTTGGAGAAAGTTAATCGATTCACTACTGACCAAAATAATAATATAAATATAAGATTAATAATATAAATCCTATAAAGAAAACAAATTGAATAAAAGTAGCATACGCAGAAAACAATGTCTGATCAGGTAAGTCGCATTGACAAGGGTTGCCCAATCCTGCTCCTGCCGATCGTCTGTCCTGCACAGTTCATCTCCAACCCTAATCAAACACACCTGAAGCAAACAATTAACGTCTTCAGGATCTCTTTGCAATGGGTTGGAGATGAAATCAAGTAGTCGGGAAATCGTGTAACAAAACTGATTTAACTCACTACGTATTTCCGTTATTTGTAGTCTTCAGTTTGTTTTTCCTTACACAAATACAAACATATATGAGCTGAAAGGAAAAAAAAAAAACATTTACATTTGTATACGGCAGTAAGTTTTTGACTTTTATCAGTTTTGTTACACGAATTCGCAGTAAATATTACATTATATATAGGCTACACTTTTATGCCGATGTTTATTTTAAACTCTCCCTTTTTCTTCTTTTGGTCTCCTCTGACAAAATCTTTGCTTTCTTCGCTTTCTTCCGAGTAGCTGTTGATTCAGCCATGACGACAACATACAGACGCCGGCAATCCGCGAGTTGAGCTCTCACGTTAGAGGAAGTTGGGGTGGTGGGGGAAGTGACGTATGCCGTAAAGCGGTCGAATTTTGTAGTTCTTTTTGTGCTCGGGTTCCTACCCGAAACCCGAAGTTACATAGTGCTAGTAAAAGCGATACAGACACCTTCAGGCTTCGGCAGACGTGTCATTCAAGCTATTGTAAGTCGATGTACCATCTCAATGGGTTTTGGTAATATATTATAAAGGTTGAAAAGTTCCACAGTGTGCCTTTAACTGTTTCACTCAACTGATTAGACTAAGAATTGTGTCACAGTTAATATTTCCCATATTAGACTATGCGGACAT
This sequence comes from Rhinichthys klamathensis goyatoka, assembly GCF_029890125.1. Lineage (NCBI taxonomy): Eukaryota > Metazoa > Chordata > Actinopteri > Cypriniformes > Leuciscidae > Rhinichthys > Rhinichthys klamathensis. The sequence goes on from NW_026606600.1 coordinate 2,281,494, forward strand.
TGTCTATCAAAACACATCAGAATCAAATTTGAAGGTATTGAATGTTGTTTTCAATAATATATGTAGATTTGTGCTGAGATGTCCTTTTACTACTCACCACTGTGTAATGTATGACTCACTGAACCTATTATCACCAAAAGCCAGAAGACAGTATCACTGGTATCAGGTCATTTTTAAATGTGTGTATTATAATTATCCTTCTTACCTGAAGAAATATTTACTTCCATATAGACCCAGCTATAGATTGAGACACACTGAAAATCTCTCCTTCATTGTGCCAAATATCTCCAAAGAGAGTGGTAGACGTGCCTTTAAATTCAAAGCCCCCTCAGACTGGAATAGCCTGCCTGGGTCTCTAAGATCTGTCACATCACTGTGTTCCTTCAAAATATCTCTCTTTACTTACTTGCAAGCAAACTGTTGCTGTAAATGTTTTCCTCATGCATGACTGGACTTTTGTTTTTTATACCCTTTATATCTGGGATAATTTTTTTATTTTTATTATTATTTTTTTTTTTTATTATGTGTACTAATGCGAGTATGGGTGTAGGTACGTGTATACATGATGTTTGTATATATGTATGTATAGACATATGTGTATGTAAGCCAGGGCTAAATGTTGTTATGCATCTTAATACTGCAATATGTTTTACTCATGGATTTGTTTCCAATAAGGAGTTGGTGGGTCGGGCGAGGCGGGATGAGGTAGAGCTTTAGTGTGAGTGAATGTATATGTGCTGCATTATCTTTGTCTTTGTCTCGAGGACCCCCTCGAAAACGAGATGTTTCATCTCAAGGGGTTATCCTCAACAATAAATTCAATTCAATTCAAATTCAATACATGTGACGTGATACGAAATTAAATGCTAATTGTTTAAAAACACGTGCTGTAAAAAAATGCATTGTGATAGGTCATTTCGGCTCCACGTCGGAGAAGTTTCTCTTCTTTGCCGTCTTCCGTGTGTCCATGGCGTAAAATGAGGGCGTGGGGGAAGCTGAGACTTGAATATATAGGGGCGTGTTATTCCAACACATTCTCATCCTTTGGCGTCATATAGGTGACGCCATATGACATTTCGTCTAAATCTTACGCACATGGCATCCTTTAGTGTCAATATAACACGCACTGTTATGGGTAGGTTTAGGTCTGGGGTAGGGTACGGTTATGACGCCTTGGGATCTATGTCTCATATTGACGCTAAAGGATGCCATGTGCGTCGGATTTAGACGAGCGTCACCTGTATGACGCCTTGGGTTCTGCGTCTCACATTGACGCAAAGGTACGCACAGCTTCATAAATCAGGCGGTGAGAGGAGTGTAAGCATAATTGTCACGGTGTGGGTTCATGTCTTGTTTCTGTCTGTCTTGTGTTCCCCCCATTATTGTGTATTTGGTTTAGTCCTGTCTAGTTTTCCCGCTCCTCGTTTGTGTTCATGTTTTCCACCTGTGTTCTTAGTTAATTGCCCAGCTGTGTCTTGTTTCACTCACCCGGTCCTCTGTATTTAAGCCCTGTGTTTTAGTTCGGTCCTTGTGAGTTCTTAATGTTGTAATATTTGCTGTTTCCGTGTTCCTGGTCTGAGTTTCTTTCTTTTGTTTGTTTTATTAATAAATGTGCTTGCAATTGGATTCACTTCTCGCTTCATTCTTGCTGTCATGTCCTGCTCCCAAGCCTTGTCCTGCCAAGTCCAGTTGACCGGTCCTGTTTTCCCCCACTGGGTAGTTTTTGTTTGTTTTTATTTTATTTTTTATTTTTATGAAATAAAGAATGCGTACTCTGCATTTCTCCGTCCTCGCCTCATCCCTTTACCCGAGCCTGACATGTTGTTCAATATATTATACAGAAATAAGCAAATAAATACCTATCTGGACGTTTGGGTTATTATTATAGGTTTCTGATTCTAGCCTTGTTCTGTTGTTAACTAGGCATTAAGGCATACGTGATTGGCTACAGTCATACAAAATGTGTGTGGCAGCCCTGATGTTGTTTCACCATTAGTACAATGCTGTAATATTCATCCTCACGTAGGCAGGCATAAACATTATGTAGTGACATGATGTATGTAGATCTGCGTAAGGAATATTTGGGTAATCTCGCTCTTGTTGGTGATTTTTGTATTGATGTGTCACATGTTTGTGATTTGGAGTATGCATGGAGATTGCGATTGTATATTTACCATGGAATGAAGAAAAGAGCATCTGCCATGCTATTGTGATTCTGTGGAACTATGGGCCGAGAGGCCATGTATTCCCAAAATTAAAATGAACTACTGAACTGACATGATGAAAATAACACTGAATGATCCGTTGCTACTGCATGTAGTACAACTTTTGACGCGGTCTATTTGAAACTGAGGATGTGTCATTGCAGACTTTTTATTTAAAACCTGTGCTCTTTAAGGTTTTTCTAACATACTAAAAATTGCAATCTGGATTTGACCATATTTACAAATTTACAATTGTGTGTGTTTTAAACGTCTCTATTCCAATCATGCAGTCTACTTCTACTTGAAAATAGCATTGTAATTTATTACAAATATGTCATTGCTTGTTTTATAACAATTTGCTAATTAATTCCATTTATTCCACATCTCTTCTGCTTTGAATTATTGTTTTAGCTGTGACATTATTTACACAATGACGTTCAAATCATGCCAACATTAGAACAGAGGAAGATAAAATATATGGCAATATAAACGACCGCAATTTACATAGAAAATGTTTCTTGCTACAGATCCCCCTACAGTCATTACTGCTCATTCATCTGAAGCAGCCTTAGTTAGTAAGTGCACATACACATACAGTATTCATTTTACATTCCTGTGTGAGAAAAAAAGGCCACTTTTGTTCATGACAGCTGGATCATACATCCATCATACATCCATAACCTACTGTTCATATGCTCTAACAGCACTTAATTATTTTGTGTGCACTTTATATAATATCATGCAGAATAATTCGCCTTTGGCTAAGCCCCGACCCCCTTAGTTACTGTTGCTACGTCCGACAAACAAACTTCATCTGGGCTCTGGTGTCAACATGGCTTATGCTGTGACAGCTCTTCCTGCTGAAATTTTATCAAACTTTTATAAAGCAACAAATAAAGTGTTCGAAATAAGTAGGCAAAAGGGGCTGCAATATGTTCGAAGGCTATATTCACGACATACCAACGCATTCTCATCCTTTGGCGTCATATAGGTGACGCCATATGACATTTCGTCGAAATCTTACGCACATGGCATCCTTTAGCGTCAATATAACACGCACTGTTATGGGTAGGTTTAGGTCTGGGGTAGGGTACGGTTATGACGCATTGGGATCTGCGTCTCATATTCACGCTAAACGATGCCATGTGCGTTGGATTTAGACGAGCGTCACCTGTATGACGCCTTGGGTTCTGCGTCTCATATTGATGCTAAAGGATGCCATGTGCGTAAGATTTCAACGAAATGTACAAAGCGTCACATGTATGACGCCAAAGGATGAGAACGGGCTGGACATACAGGTGAAACGCAAGGAACAACAAGGCTTCCAAATAGAGGTAAAAGCATACTGGTCACAGTCAAAAAATGAACCACCGCATATCCTACTAATCGAGACGGAGGCTGGGACTAACAATATCAAGGAGCAACACTGTTCATGCAAAGCTGAGTAGGTCTCTATTCACTTCTATAATCGTTATTACAAAGCAAACGGACTACGCGAGTATAACGTTGTATTTATTAGCAGCGTGTGGTACACTTGTCAGGATTTGACTTCGGTTTTGGGAAGGGAAAAAACGCACACCCCCCTCCAACCTCTCTGGGAAACGTGTATCTGTGTTACAAATGCCCCAGGCACAACGTTTAACCATATTTTTGATAAAACTACGACGGTAATAGCCTGCTGTGGAGCGCTGTGAAAAAGTGTCGGACCTCTGTGGCAGCTCGTTCTCGGCTGCGCTGCAATTGGTCAATCTACATTCTTGGGTGTGGCTTAGCCAAAGGCGAATTCTTCCTGCAATGTCAATGTTTTTAGATCTTTCCACGGTGGCCCCTTGTTCCTTTTATTTTAAACCAGACAATATATGCCTCACTCTTGTCTTTTCTAGAAGGGCCAATCAAGTGAAGATGTGAATGTTTTGACCCTCATGGATATTTAAGAATGCGCCCCATTTGTGAAAGTCCATTGGGCTTTCTTTGGGAATTAGTTTCAAGCTAGAAGTGGATCCCGGTGAGCAAACCTATTGTGAACTTATTCTTTGCGAATTGCTCAACACAGTGGTGAGTTTCCACAAAGTATATGCTGCCTTTAAATGGGCACTGGGAAAATATCATCAACGTCAATTTATTTCTGCTTTCTTCCATGCAATAATACACACAAATACACACAAAATCACCTTGAAGTTGACACAAAATACACATTTAGCCTCTAGTTTTAGATCCTCTAGTGTATTGAATGACCTTACTCCTCTTATCACTGTGAGACCAATTCAATCTTTCATAAAGTTCAAATGGCCCCTTCGTCTAACTTCAGAAAGTTTTTGACACTTTGACTGGTTGGGGTGTGCTGGCACAGAGTGATGTAGAAGGGAAGGAGGGGAGGAGAGGATGTAGAGGATGGAGGAGACACCACCATGAAAGGACAAGAAACCCTGCCAGCCCATTGTTATCAGCGCAGAGATGAAAGGCTGGCTAGCTAATGAACATCTGCCTGACACACGCAGGTACTTCAGGAGGCTACGTCGCTTTGAAATGGACCATTGAGCAGAGCAGCTGTTCAGCTCCCATAGACCTTGTGGACTGATGTAAACCTGTAATTAAAGGGCATTCCAGGAGGAAGCCGGTGAGACAGACAGAGAGAGCGTGCGAGAGCCCACGCTAATGTGTTTTTGAGGAGATTTCGAGTCAGATTTTGAAATATCATGAGTGGCAGGGTTGATTTGCACACTGAGATAACTGTGTGATGCACCAGAGGGGAGTTTATTTATAATTTAAGCATTTATTTATAATTAAGCAATTAAACCGAATCCCTGTGAAGAGGCAGGACAGACCTCATGTTTGCAGTGAGCGAGGTAGTCTGTGGTCCAAACTGCCCTGTTCTCTGAAAGAGGCCTTATTGTAATTAAATTTTAATGTTGTTATTATAATTTTGTATTCTATGTGGACAATATTAGTATAAAGCTCTTTAAAGTGACCAGACTAATGAGATTCAAATTTAAGGTGCATTCAGAAGTTTGATGCTAATTTTAAAAGTTGAACATAGGGGTTAATTATTATACCTTTGAACGTTAATATGTATATGTAAAGAATGATCTGTAGTGTTTATATTTTGACTGTCTGTGTGTAAGATCTGAAAGCATTATTTGATTTTGAGCACAGATGAAATGATTTTGATGCTATTGTTTGATTTTGCCAGAATAGTCAGATGTTCTCTGAATGTAGTTTGAAGATTTGGTTTTGTCTTTAAGGTTTTTAGAAACTGGGTGATGGTTTTAAGAAATGTGTTTTAGCAGTTCAGAAAAACTGTAATCAAATCGTGACATTCTAAAATATATATCTGATGAGCTCAAGTTTAAGTGTAAAAAAATCAAACTTAAAGAGTGAATTATAATAAACTAACTATAAAAAGATTTACTCAAATCTAAAATGAATGGTTCACGCTGGATCTGATTACCACCTACAGTTGATGCAAAAAAAAAAAAAAAAAGTGCAAGAAGAGCAATTCACTTTCCACTCTCTGTGTTAAAGGTTTTCATCTGATCCCGCTTCCCCTCCTCCCCCTCACTGTTCCAGTAACACACCAGAAAGGGAGGAAACAAAATGCTTCTGTTGGTGGATCTATTACATTAACTATGAAAAAGGATTACATTTACTACTCCACATATACACACAAGCTTGTACGCAGCAACCGGAGCTTACCAAGTTGTCACTGTCAATATAATAGTGTGTTTTTATGCTGTCACATTTAGATAAAAATAGCCATTTTTCACGACTTAACCTCCAGTTGTCAAGTGTTTCCGGGAATGGTAAATAAAGCCTCCATGAGTTTTCAAAGCATTGACGTGACAGTTACCATTTAATTAATCATGCCAATTTTCTTGTTAAATGGCCTTCACCGCAAGATTTCAAAGAGAAGAGAACATTTAACTCAAGACCTGGAGCAGCAGGAACACAAATGGGGTTTGAAGTGGTGCAGGACTTCAGAGTGATATGTAAATAGAAGATTACCCTTGGAGACAAGGAGCGACTTTGTGGTAATTGCTCGGAAGTCCTTCTCCTCTCCGGGGTTTCTGAGATGGTGGTAGAGGACTACGGGATTACAGGACAGAGGTGCAGTTCAGAAGGTGTCTGTGTGAAGCTGATGGCATGAAGGTGTAATTGGCATCAGTGGCAAGGAAGATCTCACTCAGACAGGAAGGTCATTGCCCTCGCCCACCATGTTAATCGCTCCTTGCGACTGCAGCACCCTCCCGAGCCTCAGCCCACCAACGGAGCCTGGCTTACTTAAAGGATCAGTTCAGGCCAAAACTCGCAGCTTGAACTGGATCACAGACCAATGCTTTCAGGCTCAGATATGTGCAAATGTATTCATATACTTGCTCAGAAAGAGGGAGAGAGATAGAGTGGGTGTGATAGAGCATGCTCAGACTTTTGTTAGCTGAAATATGATGCCAATTTTCTGTTCTTTCTTTCAGTAAGACTTGTGGGGGTACAACACAACACTATTAAGACAACAACTACAAAGGGATTAACTAACAAGATATTGGATTTAGCCCACAACACAGCGGAATTCATCCTCAACACAACAAAATCGGTGCACAAAAACACTTAATTAACCCACAATATTAAACGGAAGCTTTGCATTACAAGTGGACCACAACAGATGGATTTGGGCTAAGCAGAAGTGGTTAGTTTTGCAACCCAGGCTCATTGGAAAAACAAGCCTGTGGTTATATTTCTGTAAAATAATATTCTGTTGCTTGTTTTGCACGTTTCGCGACACTTTCAAAGTGAAATATCCAGTAAGTGGTGCAAAAAGCATGTTCCATTTTATCGGAAAAAGATGAATGTGAATCTGGCAATGTTTTATTATGTTGGTTGTTGTGTATCATGGCACTTTGGAAATGAATTATCCGGTGAGTGCCATTAATGCTCTGTCACGTTTAAAAAATAATGTACTATCTACACTAAACCTAACGATAGTTTTGACAAAAGAAAACCTGAGATAAAACACATTTGCTGAAGAAACCATGTCATTTTAGCTTGCTTCAACACGTTTTTAAATGCTTTTGTTTTTACAGAACTTGTACCAGAGTGCAATGATATACCAGGTGAGCTACCAAGCAAGTTTACTATGTCATAAAAGCCATGAATATGGAGCTGGTTATGTGATGCAAACATCAAAATATATTGGCTTACAAATCACACACTAATGTGTTGATGTCATCATAACATTGTATTGTGCAAGGAACCATGTGAAAATTAGTCTTTATTAATCTGTAATCTAAAACTGTTATCATACTTTGTGTTGAAAGGAGTAAAGGTTGTTGTGTTTGAATTTCAGTGAACTATATACAGCAACTAACAGTAACCAGGGTGAAACCAGCGCAGTCTCATCCCAAGACGTCATATAACTGACGTCTTGGGACGTCTTTTGACCATACGTCAATATCCGCCTTTTTAGGGTACCCTTAAACGTCGGTTAGATGACGTTATCGGATCCTAACTCTACCCCAGACCTAAACCTACCCCTAAACCTACCCCGTCACCTAACTGACGTTAAAGGTAAAGCGTCAGTTGTATGACGTCCCAGGATCGTCATAAACCGACGTTTAAGGGTACCCTAAAAAGGCGGATATTGACGTATGGTCAAAAGACGTCCCAAGACGTCAGTTATATGACTTCTTGGGATGAGACTGTGTTAGTGAAACATGTTGGCACATATTGCATTGATTGTCTAATATCAGTTTGCAGTAGGAGTTGGAGTCCCTATGACTCAGTATGGGTTTATATTTGTAGAGAAGTGTATAACAGTACCCAGCATGAGTTGCTTTGTTTCAGTGCTTCTGTGGCGTGGATGTGTGTGGTTTACACACTCTGCGGAGTGCTTGGCAGGAGTCCTCCAGGCGTGACTGATACTCTAAGGCCAGTGGTAGGGGAATGTGTGCTCTCATAGTGAAAGTTATTGTCAGGTTAAACAAGTAAGCCCTATGCTGCATTTCAGTGTGATCTAACTTTGAACAGAAGGAACAATATTCCGCACAAAAACCGAGGATTTTGTTCTGACCATTTCACACAATATATTCAGCTAGACTCCGCTGTGAGAGGTGCACATAATGTGTGATCCTGAACTACTGTAGCATGAGACAAAAGGTCTGTGGCTCAACATGGACCTGTTTCCATTAAGCCTTGTGCTGGGTGACAGCAGAGACTATAAAAAACTCAAGCAGAGCTTTTAAAATCATCATTGTTTCTGACATTGTATTCTGTTGTGCAACTGAAAGAGCAGTCACACATCATTTTGAAAAAAATATGAACATTTGTAAAAAAAAGTTTAAAATGACAAAGTTGGAAAATTTTTAGAACTATGTTTTTGAAATGCCTCATATATGACGTAGATACAAATTTATATATTTCTTCATATTTTATAAATTAACTCTTTTTTTTTTTTTTTGACCAAGGTGGAAGAACAGATCATTTCCAAGAATACATCACCTGTGTTGATTATTTTATTTATTTCAATTCAGGAATTTCCTCTTCCTGTCATTCCAATTCCAATTCCAATTTTTTTGTGCCCTTCAAGTGAAGTCAGCAATATTATAATTGCAAAGTCGTACTTCTGAACAGGAAACATCGATTTCTAGATAATACCTAATTGTCCTCTTATGGCATTTTTAATTCAAATTTATATTAATACACTGCAAATGGGTCATTTATTTAATTCTGAGTTTTACCAGCTCTGAGATTATTAAATACAAACATGAATAAACATGAATTTTTAAACATGAATCAAAACCAAAGAAACCCGGTTTCTAAAGTACCATACATTGGGGACATTTCCTTTTAAGAAAGGCTATCAGCGGGGCTGCAGAGGCAGCTGGGGTCCTGTAGGCTGAAGCTGGCCTGGATGCTTTAAGAGATGAGAAATCCCGCTGAGGCTCAAGAAATCCCACCTGATTGATTACTAGTAAGGAGGTGATTCATCATTAATCCGATGTGCTCCAGCTACTTATAGGAAGCTAAAGCTTGGGAGGAGGCCAAACCACAGCTAGCAAACACAGAGGATGATGGAACAATAAAAGTAAAGACTTTTATCCACATGTATTTGGATTTATGGAACATGAGAACCAGCTCGACTGTCTGTGTAACTTCATGGAGTATATTCTTATAGGAGTTCATGATTGACCGAAGTTTTGGTCAATCATGACCAAATGTTATTTGTTATGTTATATTGCATGTGGATTTTTGAGTGTGTGTGCCACATGGATGTGTCTACATCCACAAATGCATTGTAATGTAGGCGGAATGCTGCATTAGGAGCAAGCCAGTTTACCACATCTCAATAACACGTCTGTAAATATAGTATACGCTGTCTAAATCAATTTTCATGTTTAGAGGGGGAAGTGGTGTTGGCAAACGCATTATTAGTTCCTTTCCTAACTCGGTCAGCCTCCTCGATATTCATTCTATCTCCCTAGCAGGGCTTAAAATCGATGCATGTCTAAATCAATTTAATCAATATGTACTCTAGCAATCACGAAGGGCCACCGATCACAATCTATTGCCTCAAACTATATGTCTAGTTTAAATTCCTGGCAAACACGAAGTCTCTACAAGCACATCTAATAATCTCTCACTCCCCCATGTCCCTCAACGCGTAGTGGCCGACCGAAACCATCATTATGGATCAGCCAGTGATGTAAGACAGAGGGTGTAAAATTTTATACCCCACTTATGGCCACTAAGGATTCATTTCCAGAGCTTGCTTTTTAGGAGGAGTTAAATCAATGCGAGAGCTCAGCTTTTTTCAAGATGAAGTCAATAGACCTTCAACACTAACAAAAAATTTAAGATGTGAAAAAGGAAGAGTTTGATTTTACACATCCCTGATTGTGCAAGAGCAGAGACTCACATTCACGATATTCACAATATTTGAGTGTTGAATGCAAACGATGTGTCACTAACATATATTTATATAAAGGACAGAGACTTTTAGCAAACCCCCTAAATTACAAGGTATTTTATGTGAAGTTGTAGCATAATTTTGTGGTGAAGCAGACATAAACACACATGCACCCAATTACCACACACACACACACACACTCCCTCATGTTTACTTGATCGCTTGCACATGGCATTCAAAGGCTCTTTTTTGTGTGTGTGTGTGTGTGTGTGTGTGTGTGTGGGGGGGGGGGGGTAACTTGGAGCTACCTGTTGTGCTTTGGGACACACAAGTAGGTTATACACAGCTTTTGTGCTACAAGGCTTCAAGTCAGTGGTGCATATAGAGACTCCCTGTCTGTGGCACACCATTGGGTGGGTCAGAAAGAAGAAGAAGGGCATGAAGAAAGTGCAAGTCTTCAGCACAGCCAGAGCATCCTGGTGGGGAGTCAACTAATCTCTTCCTTACTGTCTTCCCTCTGGAAAGTACATCATTTATGGCATGGCTATTTCATTGCATTGCAGCAAGTGCTTAATTCCCCTGTGGCTGGTGCAGAGCAAGGTTTGAGATTCACCTGCTCGACTGGATTTCTGCTTCTACACATACCAGCTATAGTTCAAATGACAAAGAAAACCTGAATTCTTCTTCTTCTTCTTCTCAACAACAACAACAATAATACAATTCAACTGCTTGACTGAGTTTCTGTATATTTTGCAGTATACATGTATCCAGTTAACGAATTAGTAAGTAATAGCGCTCAGTGGAATGTGGTAGTTCACTATTAGTTAATCAATAAGTACTATTTTCATAGCTCCCAGAGGACTACTAAGAACTACTATATACAGGTTCATAATTATGCATAATGTATAATAATTTCTGAAGTGAAGATCATGTCTACAAAGAAAACACTAGTAATGACTCAAGTATTACCAAATCCTTCAGAAGGAATTACTATTTATTTGAATCTGTGTTTTAGCATGATAACTCTTCTAGTAATGACTGAAGTCATTGGAAGCTTTTGAGGTTTTTGTAAGGTTTTGGATAGTAATTCATTCCGATGGATTTGAGTCATTACTAGTGGTTTACCAAGATCTTCACTTTAGAATACTGATCCAGTAGTTCCTTTAGAAGGATGTAGTAACATTTAAGTCATTACTATACAAAACCTTGTAAAAACCTTAACTTTTTTAATTACTTCAGTCAATTGTAGGGAGTTATCATGCTTTTCACTTTTGAATACCAATCCAAATAATTAGTAATTCCTTCTGAAGGATTTGGTAATACTTGAATCATTACTAGTGGGTTGCCATGATCTCCAATTTAGAATTAATTATACATTATGCATTATTCACATTAATTATGAACCTGTATTATAGTAGTTCTTAGTAGTCTTCTTGGAAGTATGAAAAAAAAGTGGTTATTGATTAGCTAATAGTGAACTACCACATTCAACTGAGTGCCATTACTTACTAATTTGTTAATCAGAGTTTGTTGTTAGTTAATAGTAGTTACTAGAATGTTAATAATGCGTTACTCATTTGTTCCAGTGTAAAGTTATTCATTAATGACAGAACAGTATTCTAAAGTGTTACCAAACATTGTTATGAAGTGCACTGTTTCTTTCTTAACCCATAGCCTATTCGAAATGACCATCTATGTCCATGCCATGTCATAAATATAAAAATAGAATTTTACCAAATTTGTATTTTCATATTTCTGAGATATATGGTGCACCTCTCACAAAAGCAAACATACAGAGCTTTACAATGTAATAATATGATAAGGAAAAAGTTAACTAAAATCATTCTTGCTTATATTTACCTAGTTCAGTTCTGTCCTGGCATGAAAACATTTAGGAACGCCTGCTCTAGCATTCAGTAAAACTGCTGTTTCTGTGTAACTGTCCATGGTATCTGGTATATATGGAGCTGTCCATGGTCCTTCCCTTTTAGTGCTGAAGCATTCTTTACCTCATATAGAGATCAAGGATCATGAGATTGGAGAGCCGTGATGGAAATCTTACTATGGCCTCTTCACTATCAGCTTGTGTCAGCAATCTGTGAGACCACTTGGGGCATTCGAGGGCAATTGGGGAGAGCTATTGGTCGTTTGCAAAGTACTAGTTTTAGATTTGCAGTGATTAGTCGTCAAGTCTTTTTCTGATTCTGAAAACTTCCCAATCCACTGAAAGCTGAATCTCAGGCAGTAAACTCATACTGTGGCCTTCTCATCCTATAGATCAGCACAGCTGGGTTCATTTTCAGAGCTTCACAACAACAACAGCAACAAACAGAGGGAGCATTGAAGCAGCTCTGCTGTTTACATTTGCTTGAGAGCTCCATTTCTTGAAAATGTTTGGACAAAGCAGAGGTGGGCCATAACTCAATTTTGAATCAACGAGATGAGACGTAAACACATCAGAATCCGATCTGAGATGATAAGGCTGCATCAGGACTGGCTCATATATTCCTTGGAGAGAGTAAATTTGATGGTAGCCGATCAGATGGAATGCCATTAAGGATTTATATCATATATTACCACAGTGACAATAAAAGTTACAGCAGAAATGTCCCAAGGGACTAAACAAATTCAGCGCTGTTCTTTCGCCAATTGTTTTAACAAATATGAATGCATGGTAAGTAATACAACCTGATGCAGCCCCTGAAAAGACAAAGAAAACAGGTATATCTTTATGACAAACATCCATATTGAAACAAGTGCTGATTAAATCTTACTCACATGCCTCAAGCAGTACACTTGCACAAACAGAAGGGAACAATGAAACAGTCCCTGAGGAGCACTGTTGCTCTCTTGCACATCATGATCATATTGCATATGTGTTTAGTAGCCACAGCTATGAATGGCATCGGAACAATGTTACCTGCCATTTAGAGACAAACAATTTTACCTGCCCCAGTGAACAGTAATACGGGAGTCCTAATGAGCCTTAGTGGAAATGCAAAGCAGAGGAGATGAAAACGGAAATTGGCCCGTCACTATTGAATGACAAATACCTAACGTGCCTGGAGTTTTCCTGAACACATTATAGCGAGCAGCTCCTAAGTTACTTCTGAGTTCAATATATCTTATTATCTTGTAGCAAGAACAGAATACATAAAAAAGAAAACTAAGAAGGAGGAAAAATAATAAAGGATTTGTGGAAATAAAAACCAGAGATTGAATTTCCTGTTGACCAAACGCCACCCTTTGCGGCTAAATTATACTGTTGCATATGGATACCACATTATATTGCAAAGTATGTGTTCTTAGGATTGGGTTTATTTATTTTCTCATGCCTGATGGCTCTGAGTCTCTCAGGAGAGTGGCCCTGAGAATTGATTTCTGACAATCCATGATTCACCTCCCAAAGTCCCGCTTCTCTGACACTCTAGCAAATCAACTTAAAGGCACCGCCTGACAGCTCCTCACGACGCACTCCATATAAACAACCATTATTCCTTCAGAAAGCTCTTTTTGTCTTGCTGCCGGTTCAAAAGGAGCACGTCTCTCCAAAGATGAGAAGCACATTTGAAAGAACTTTGAAGCAGGCGAGATGGGAGAGATGGGGATTTGCTGAGCTTCTACGCAGCAACATTTAGTGGTGCTGAACATGCTGTCACTCTCATCTTCATCTGACATGTCATACCTCAATAGTAGTTAGAGGCCATCTAATGATTCACGGTTATTATGAGCAGCATAGTATGATATTTGTGTCGCCATCAGAATCTTATGATGATGCATCTTCATAATGTGCAGTGAGATAAAAGAAACCCTGCTGTATGGGTTCTGTCAGGTGCATTTTGAGCAGTAATCGTGCTCTGCTGACATATTTCATCCGGAAAGTAACATCATTTTGGTCAAAAGCGTCTTCTCGTATTAATGCACTTTCGTAAAGGTCAGCTATTTTTATTGTAGGCACATTTCTCTGCATCCATATTCAGTTTCAGTTTCGTGCACATTTGCATGTTCGACTAGAATAATTGCAAAGCAATTGTGACCCCCCCCCCCCCCAAAAAAAGGATCTAAAATTCAAAAGCTTGGTCCAATTACAGCCCTTTGTCCAATATAAGAGAAAAAAAAATAATGAATAATTCATTAAACAGCATTTCATTCGCCCAGTTTGACTTGGTGCTGCTGAGAGTCACATAGTCAATCGTCTTGGCTTCAAACTGAGTGGCAGGCTCTGTTGATGGATATACGGCATAAAAATTGCAGACGATACAGAGTTTTTATATTTTTTGACAACACCATTCCGCATCAGAGTGCTTGAAAAATGGCACCCACAGAACAGAGCTGTGCAGGAGAGATTGCACTTCATAAAAAGAACAGCACACAGGGGTGAAATTCCACTGTATATTATGGATTTCCCACTACATTATTGATAGATTGCACTAATATAACCTCAGTAAAGACTTCAGGACAAGTTTATTGATGGTTTCCTTCTTTCTGAGCCTCCTGTCTCCTCATGCCCTTAAACATGCTAGCTTGATTTTTCAGAGCCTTCACACTGTCATTATGTGTGTACTGTTGTCTGCAAGTAATCCCTCGGATTTACATAGATTTAGAAAGTCAAGTTTGTAGTGTTTACACCAGGAATATTGATGATTCTCTTGAGATTAGACCGGAGTGATTTTAACAGACAGTGAGTCACACAGCTGAAGCATTGTTCGACACTTTATGCCGTCAGTTAAAATATATACTGTATATATGAGTAGTTGATATTAATATACTGACAAACATTCCACATTTATCAGTGCTCCATTAAAGTAAAGACTTAGTGACAGTGTTCAGCTGTGTCTGTAAGGGGCATTTTCATTATGAGCTAGCGGGTGTGGATGTGTGTGTGCGGTGCTCCGCTGATCCTACACCTCAGGGCCCTTGACCATAATGTGGTTTGTTTGTGTATGTGCCTTCTGTGAGACTGGAGGAGGCAAAACATGGGCCAGGAAAAACATATGGCACTGCTGGGAAACGATCACCTGCTGCTGCTGCTGGGCCATTGTGGCCGTTTTCAGGATCACTATGAATCAACCTTAGTTAATGACAAAGAAAACAATGAGTATTCAGACAATTCATCTCCTCTAGTAAACACCTTTGGAGTCAGAGCTCTTTTTTGGCATAGCCTACATTTTAACCTTGAAAACTACGTTATGTTCTTCCTGTTTCATAAAAAAAAAATGTTTTGTTCATATGCAGATACATATTCTAATGGTTTGTTTAAACAATCCCAGTATCTTGATTCTTCTGTTTTGAACATGAAGCTGTTTTTAGCAGCTGTCTCCTATACTAAAGTACCCAGTGCTGGGACTCAGTAAACAGACATCCACCTTTTCCCCTAATCCCAAAAGGTGCAGGTGTTCTTCTGAGTTGAAAATTACAGCATTATTTGCAAACCACGGCTGAGCAGCTAGGAGAATGAAATTAGCTCATCCCTTAAGAGAGATCAACACACAAAAAGTTCAACTTCCATCTTACAGCAAAAACATTAAAATATAAAAGATTTTAACTTTGTAAATTCTTCTATAAGAGATAATACAGGCCTGTTTAGTCAGAATCGTGTTGATAAATAACTATATGGTTGCTACAAATAGATTAAACCTCTACTCAAACTGCTACCCTAGAGAAACATAAATATACTAAAATGTATTTGAAAAACATTTATTTTATGCTAAGTATACTACAAATACTGTACATTTACATATTTATGTACTTTCGTGAACTCACGTCAGAGGCCCACACGGAAGAAAATGAATAGTTGAATAAAGTCGTTATTTCAGGGGGGTTTTTTGCGCACAAAAAGTATTTGGTAAACTGGTAAAGCGAGTGCGCTTGTGTGGCAGTGACCTGGGTAGGTTTGAATCCATTCCTTAGTGTTTCCAACATTCAATGTTTTTTGGTCCCATTGTCTCACTGATGTTTCTCCGGATCAGTGAGTTAATGTGAAATGTCAGTAAAATTCTTAAGCTGGTCTATTATTTATAAAGATTACTTTATTGTATTATTGTAAAGCACACACTATTGATGCCATTAGCACACTTCAAGTTTACTTGACTGTGTTTTAAAAGCACTAAAACTATGACCTCAGTTTGTTATGAGTATAATATTAATGTATGTTCAACACTCTTAGTGTCTAACATAGTGTAATTGAATTGCAATTGTAATGTCACCAAAATACATTTGAAAGTTTATGCTCAGTGAATTCATCATTTCAAAACTTAAATACAAGAGTAGATATTTAAAAAGTGTACTTACCTGTAAGTATACTTGTAATTGTTCCACTTTAGCACAAACAAGTATATTTAATACAACTTTAGTTGAACTTCAGCACTGCTTTTGGACAACTAAAATCCATTTAGTACTAAATTAGTTGTTCCAATTTAACAGACTTTAAGTATACCAATTTATAGTGTGCCACAAATACATATAGTTATACTAAAGTACATATGAATAAATTGTGCATAATTATATTATTTTTTTTACTAGGGTATGTACTTGTTACATCATAAGAAGAATGGCATGCTAATATTAGTCTATCTGTTTATCCCGAGGTTTACCGTAGTCAGCCGAATCCGGGTCGTACAGCCCGTTCTCATCCCAAGGCGTCATACATGTGACGCTTTTGACATTTCGTCGAAATCTTACGCACATGGCATCCTTTAGCGTCAATATGAGACGCAGAACCCAAGGCGTCATACAGGTGACGCTCGTCTAAATCCGACGCACATGGCATCCTTTAGCGACAATATGAGACGCAGATCCCAAGGCGTCATAACCGTACCCTACCCCAGACCAAAACCTACCCATAACAGTGCGTGTTATATTGACGCTAAAGGATGCCATGTGCGTAAGATTTCGACGAAATGTCATATGGCGTCATCTATATGACGCCATAGGATGAGAATGTGTTGGGCCGTATCCAGATGAGATGGTGGACCTGCACCTAGACACGACCACACCAGAGATTGTGTCAACTGGACTCTCCTCAACAAACCTGTCTCCATACCAGCGTGATGAATCCGATCTTCAACCAGATAGAACTGGATTTAATATTTCGAATGTTCCGATCCCAATCTGACTTCTGACCTATAATACTGCCTGAATCATAATCAGTTAGTTGTGTAGCTCACAAAAGCGGTTCATTCCGTGTTGTGAAGCCTCTTTTCTATTGACATCCATTAAACAAAAACAGCCTCTGGTCTTCTTCCCTGCGTACCGCTACAGCCGCAGCGTTAGCATTAGCCGTTACGGTTTTTTTTTTTGGCTAAATGTTGCAGGCTTGCCTTCTAGTGGCTTTTGGCTTAAGTACAGCGGTAATCACTCCCGTCACCAATCAGGTCACTCCTCCTTAACAGTTCCACCTGTGAGTATTATATGGAGGCAAGAGAGAGAGAGAGGAACACACAAGGAAAAACTACACACAAAATATATATCCTCTCCAACAACTTGCAAAGTAAATATAACACTCATACATAACAATGGTTCAATACCAGAAATTAACATTGTAATATCTCTCTCTCTCTCAAAAAAAGAAAAAACTCCAAAAATGGTTGTACGGTTCAAATAAGTGGCTTGTTAGAATAAGCTTCGGGCCAGTGAGCATGATGTTTTATGTTAGTGTCTGTTTAAGATACAGTGCAGGGTTTTAAAGTGCCATTCCATAACGCATTAGTCTGACAATGACCACCGGCCAAAGCTCTGCTGTAAATCAGACAATTGCGAAACGCCACCTCAGCACAACAACCAATAAGCCTTAATTAGGCCCGCATTGTCCAATTTGTTACCAGTTTCTCAGTGTGGCACTGTAATTGGCTAAACATCAGTGCATAATATGTCTCAAATAGGCCAACATGGTGCTAATAAATTACAACTTATTAAAGCAGGAGTAAATCACATCAAGGGCACAGAGCACCAATGGATATTATAATCTGAAATTTATGAGCAAAATACACAAGATATGCCAGAGCCCATGCTTTACTAGCCAGTATATATGGCCAATACTTTAATTTACACTCTAATTATATTCATTTGTAATCATTTATGATTAGGACAGCAGTATAACATGGTATGTAATTATTTTAAGAATTCAGAAACAAACTATTGCAGTGATTAATACCATTAGGTCTTTAATGAGATATTGTACAAAAAGTCCAATTGCCATTTTGATGTTTTGTTCAACGGGCAGTATTTTGGAATTCAGCTTTCTGCGTGTAAATGTGTGTTTTCTGGGAACTGAACCCATGATCTGTATTTTTTATTTTTGATAATATGTCTCATGATGTATAATAAAAATGTGTTTCCTTAGTTATAGGCTGTCCATAATAGTACCACATGAAAACACCATTCTGTTGTTTTCTAGGGATGAATCATATACATTTTGTTTAGTTACTGTGGCATACAAAATGCACCACTTTTTTATCTAGAGTTGTACAAAATTTTGTTCAAAGAGTCAAAAAGATCTTCAATGATGCATGTTTGGACAGTAAATGGGGAATAAATCTATGTTATCTGGTAAGAATGTATAGCTTCTCAACAGTATTTACTGCATTTATTCTATAGATTAACTTTTTTTTTCAAGTCAATTTTTTATTATTTAGCTGCTTTAATTATTGGTGCTTTTCACTGTACACATTTTCAAAGCAGCTTTGCTAATGTTTTTGTTTACCTTAACACCTTAATGCCTAATCGTCAACATTTAGCAGTTTAGAGCTGGGCGATAGGAAAGTTTACATATGGTGATGATACAAAATTCAGCCGTTGAGTTTTTATATATACAGTAGTATCACTTTATTTGAGTGTACTGGATGTATGATAAAGCTGGTTATGTTTATAGTAGTTGCAAGTTTTACATCATGGAGTTGGATAAATTTAATTTAATTAACTGAAATAGTTTAACTGAATGTATGCGTGTGTATTATAAAGCTAAAAACCCATTTCCTTTTATTTATTACAAAATGCATTACACAAACATTCACCCTCTTGGAAGAATCAGTTTTTGCTATTGTCCTTTCTCCACGCTGGCAGCTGCTGTCTTTCATCTGAAGCTGGTCAGAGGTGGTGTGTGAGGGTTGGTGTGCCAGCTGGTCATGTGATAGTCAGGTATGGGGGATTGCTTGAACCCTATGCCCTGGGCACCCGCTGATCAGATGCTGAATGGCCTCGGCAAGATGATTGGAAAATGCTGCGCTTTTGCATCCAGAATCGTCAGCAGCCACAAAGAAATCCATCTCCTAGCACAAATATCAGGGGCCTTTCATTTTCAGTCAAACAGGCTTCTCTTCTCTGACACAAGCTGCCAAAGTGGGAAAAGATTGGAGTAAAGAATCGCCATACCAACCAGGAAAATGGACTTTCCTGAGCACAATTGCCCCTTGTTTTTGTCACATTACTCTAGTCTATTTGATTACAGAATTGCCCATGAATTTCTCATGGGACAAAGGAATTAAACATTTATCAAGTTAGTCCAGCGCCCAATCTCAAAACGTGTCTTTAGGCAAACGCGTCGCCAATCTTTGTTTTCAGAGGAGAAAGAATGAGACATTTGAAATCATTTGATCTCGGGCTGCAGAGTGGATTTTCAGGTGCATAATATTTATGCAGTGTCTGGGTGGAAGGAGTAAACAGATGCACATGCTGACTCCACACCTAACAGCATATGGGTAAGTCACAGGGTGACATTAATAATTCTGCCATGCTGCAACAGCCGACATTTCCTACCTGCTCCAGTTGTCCAAACCTTCTGCTTATGAATGTAAAGCATAGGTACAAGGAAAGAGACAGAGCGTGAGGGAGAATCAAGGAGAGAGAAGGAGAAAAGAAGTTGGAGAACGAGTTCATGTGCAAAATAAAAGAAATAGCATACTAATAACAAAGAAAATTTAAATATTAAAATAATATAAAAGCTTAAACAATTCTGTTATTATTTACTTGCCCTCATTACAGAACCTGTATGATTTTCTTCCTTCTGTAGAAAATAAATGGAGATATTTTACACACACACACACACACACACACGCACACACACACACACACACACACACACACACACACACACACACACACACACACACACACACACACACACACACACACACACACACACACACACACACACACACACAAGAGATCAGTGGCTGTCAAAAAAAAAGGACAAAAAGGTCTATAAATATATTCCATATGCCTTCTTCACAACTCTTCTAAAGCCATACGATAGCTTTGAGTGAAAAAAAAAAATCCTAAAATTGCAGAAAATATTGGCCTCCACCGTAGCTCTCAAACAAACAGTGATGTCTTACGTAATATAGGCAAGGGTGAATGATATTTCAGAACTAGGACAAAGAGAAGCCTTTTAGTGAATTACAACTTAAAGCTAGGGTATACGATTTCAAAGATTGTTCATTATTAATATCCTCGTTTAGATGCTGGTTATGGTTATATAGTACAATCCTAACAATATGAATAGAAAAAATAATGAAAAAAATCCATTCACTCTATTGGCTGTACAGCCGCAGGGAAGTTGACCAATGTAAGCTGTCCGGCCGGACAGCTTACATTGGTCAACTGCTCTCATCCAATCACCAGCTCCACTTGAAACTCCGCCTGGCGCTCGCGTCTCCACCGCACCCGCCCACCTCCTGCGTCATGAAATTGCGCGCGTAAGCAGAAACAGTCTATGGTAGCTAGCTAAGTAGCATATCAGCAATGGATAAAAAAAATACAGCAGCAAGCTGCTTGCCCCTACAGTAAAGTAAGGACGAAAGAGAAAGTCATTAGAGGAACGAGCAGAGATTAAAAAAAAAAATGTGAAGAACGCCGAACTTTGAGTAGGATAAATATATGTGGACCCTCCACCATTGACCATTGGAGGAAGCTTCAGGAAGATCTGGGACTAAAGACCGACGCTGACACGGCTGACTTTTTGTTGAGCAGGTAAACATTTATTTATACTTTTATGGACGTGTTACAAAAATAGCTTTTTACCAGTTTGACAACTTGCTCATGCTGCCGGTCGGCATTGGAATGTTAGCCGTTTAGCATCGCCTATCAAAGTCAAAGTAATTATATTTCTTGAAGTCCTTGAATATATTTCAGTTGGCCTAAGTTAGCGGGTTTCTGTTCGAGCCGATCGAAATTTGAACAAGATGCGCTGTGTGCTGCAATAACAATTACTGAAAACCTTAGCAATACTAGTAGTATTATACTAATGGTGGTGGGGAGTTTAGAACATTTCATGTGTTGCTAATCTTGCGTTGACGTGAACTCAAACGTGACATTGAATTGTTGATGAAGCAACTAAGTTCAAGTGTCTAAAGGCAATTTTACATATGATGTGTCATTAGCGAGGTCATTAGATTGAACATTACATGAACTGACATTACATCTCAGTTCCGATGTTTACTACCGGTGATCACTAGCCTAGAAATCTAGACGCACCCTAGCGGCAGCGAAAATTATTTCGCCGCCAGTGTGGTCTAGCAACTCTCCATAGGCTTTTGAGCTGGAAAAACCAAAAACTGGTCAGGCCAATCACATCATGTATAGAGTCGGCGGGAGGGCTTAACACAATGACGGCACAGTTCATGACGTTCCGCGTGATTTCCATAGGTGATTTCCCTGCTACTTGAAAACAATGAAGATGCAGCGGTCTTTCGAATCGGCTTTGGCCGCGACTCTGGAGGACTTGGAGTTAAGAGAACGTCACTTAAGTCATTCTTAAAAAAGGAAGATGTGTTCGGAGTTTTGCCGACCTGATACGGCAAAAGTTTAATATATCATAATATATAATAGTTTTTTTTAAAAATTCAGGCTTTCTCGACCGATTTTCAAAATCGTATACCATAGCTTTAATTTGTCTGTTTCGGTTGTATGGCTTTAGAAGACCTGGTATAATGTACATGAATATTAGCTAACACTTCACAAAAAGGTGCACAAAAAAAAACACTTCACTTACATGTAACTCATTTGTAAATATCAGTTAATGTATTAAAGCTCCAGTCCGTAACTTTTTTGGGGTTAAACATTATCCAAAATAAACTTTTGAGCAAGTACATAACCAGCCAGTGTTCAAAACTATCTGCTTGCCTTAGCTCGATTCAAAACGGTAAGCTTGTAATATTGTTTTTAATTCCAGTGGTACTAGTGGATTTCCGCGGGAAATTCGAGCATGTCTTTGCGTCATTATGTCAGATCTGTACGCATAAAGAAGGAGTCTCGGCTAGTATAAGCTATATTTCGAGTGAGGATGTTGGAGGTGGAGATTTATAGCCTTTTCTCACAGAACTTGATATAATTAAACATATTAATTTGATGGCGGATCCAGAAAGGTTCAAACAACAATCTCCAGTGACAACTAGAGATTCACCCGCTGTAAAATGCAAAAGACTTCGGACTGAGAGTTTGGAAAAAGAGACTGCAACCGGGTCCATGCGAAAACAAGGATACATATCTGAAGGGCATTAAATGTAGTCACGCAATGCTGATGTTGTTAACATTAACAATTTGACAACAAAGTATAATTTGCACGGGTTGATGTGATATGATAAGCGATCGTTAGATTTAATCAGCGTGATTTACTGCAATGCTTTTTTCCCCTTAGTTGGTCAGAACAAAAGTGGATGTTACTTGTTCAGATGACAATTTAGGGTGAAAATTCAGTAACGCTTCCTTTTACAGTCCTGTTACCCATGTACATACTATGTCCTTATTATAGTAATTACAATTACTGGGTAATAACTAGGTACTAACCCTGAACCTACCCCTAACCCATGTACTTACCTTATATTAGCCAGTACTTTCTAGGTAACTACACTGTAAGTACACGTAAGTACTGTACTGTAAAAGGAAGCGTTACTGAAAATTCTTATGTTGGTCATACTTCCAAAAAGTAGAATAGGCCTATGTGATTCCGAATGACAGAATCCACACCGGCGCGGTGACTGACAGCCGCACATTCTCCTCAAAACATTGGATTCATCCCCGCTGTGCCGTGCCGAGGCACAACTCACGTAAAGTTGATAATTCCGCAAATAACTGCAATTACAGATTTCGAACAGAGATGGCGACAAAGAGGACAAACTGCAGACTGCAGCTTTAACTAACATGAACTAACATTGAGCAATTCATTTGGTGCAGTATTTATTATTCTTTGTTAAAGGTTCTCTAAGCGATCCTGGGTGACGTCACTTCTTGTTGACGTTCGAACTATTGTCAAACAAAACGGAGGCTAGCTAGACCCTCCCTCCTCCTCATCCGCACACTAACCCCCCAAACCACACCCCCAAACCCTTCTTGTCGGTCATTGGCTGGAACAGTTTGTTATGTTTCGTGGTGCGGGTAAGCCCAGTTTGTTTTTTTGTTGCCGTTTGTGGAGCCTGGGGTGTCTGCAGAGACCGCGTTTTTTTACAGTGTGTTCAGGGGACAGGCAGCTAGCGGATAGTGAGGAGATGTTTGCTGTATGTGACAAAAAAAGTTTTGGCCTAAAAAACGCGTGACATCGCTTAGACCACCTTTAATGTTAGTTAATACAAATCCAGCTGTTCATTGTTTGTTCAAACGCTGTAGAACTATTGTTTATTATTTGTTCTAAAGTAGTTATCTAAAGGTGCCGTTGTTGCATTGTTGTATGTAATACTTACAGCACCTTATGCCTCTGAATCTATGCCTGCCTGCTTACCCTCATATCAATATCAAATTTATTTCTAGAACACAGTTCCAGCAGTGGAATTGAATAAGTGCACTCAATAACGTCCACAATTAAAGTTTTTTGGCTTTTAGTATGAATATGTTACCCTTACTGTTATCTATAAGCTAGTGTGCTCCAAAACAAAGACAAAATTCGTATTTAGAAGATCAAACCCAACGTTGAAAATTAAAATCAGGTTGATGTCAGAATCCAACGTCAGATTGACGTTAATCTCCAACGTTGGACAGACGGGTTGAAGTCAGAAACCAACATCAGTTGGGTTCTGACGTCAACCCGACTTTCATTTCCAACCAAAATGCAACCCCAGCAACTGAAATCATCCACTGACTGACGTTACTAATTTCTACTCAAAGACCTTGACATAAATATAGTGGAGTAAAAAAGTATGATATTTGTCTTTCAAATGTAGTGAAGTTAAAGTAAAAAGTTTCCAGAAAAAATAATACTCAAGTAAAGAACGGATACTCAAAAAGTGTACTTAAGTACAGTACTCAAGTAAATGTACTTTGTTACTGTCCACCTCTGATAGCATGTTCCCTGTCGGTCAACGTGTGTTTGCATACCATTGCGCAGAATGTGTACGCAGACATAATGAGTCATCAGCACGTTCACGTACGCTGTGCAGACAGAGCGAGAATGGTAGGCAACCAGCAACAACCTAACTTTCCTTCTAAACCGACAACAAGTGGCACTGGCAAAGGATCTACGATCTGTATATCTTCATCGTGGAAACCCTGTCATGCAATACATATTATTACACACTGACAAGTTTTGCTAGCTAAACAAACCAAAAACTTGCTACATCTAATTCTGTTTTTAAGAATTTGTTTACGTTTGGTATTGTAGTGTTAATAACTGTACTATAAAGTTTTTTTTTTTCTAAAGTTTTCGGTGAATGACACATTATATTGGTATTGCAGTAACGTTGTCTCCAGTCTTTTTGGTTGTGCGCATTCATGCTTTCAGGAGGAGTGGTTTTGGACGGCGATGAGCAGGGAGGGTGGGACCTACACTTTTACTGCTATCAGGCTAAAGTTAGCATTTTCCCAGATGTCCTACTTTAACTAATGAAACCTTATTGTAAAGTGTTACCGGATATTGTAATATTGGACCAATTTAATTATTTGACAGATACTGGTCATTATTATCTACTTGTATTGCTGGACTCAAAATATCTATTTTTCGTGTTCCACAGAAGAGCATTACTAGGGGAAGTAAAAGAAGACATAATTAAACAAATCTGATGAACTATTTCTTCATAAACACCTCAATTATAAAGTATTTGAAGGTTAAGAAAAAGCTGCTTGCAAAATTAAAAACAGAGAAAAAGAGGCTGTGGCACAAGAAATGCCACTCAACTTGTCAGCTTCACAAAGATAATCTGTGTAATTAGCAAGAACAACCCTTGTCCTCTACAAAATAAATTATCTTCAGCAAAATAAAAAAAATAAAAAAACAATAATACATCTTTGGTCATGGCAGCTGTTAAGAGTCACAATGTTCATAAACCCATTCTAGTTGCAATAATGCATTTTGCAAAAATAAAAACACTGTAAGTGTACAAAAGGGCTGATACGTCTCACTGGATATTGTGAAGCTAATATTAATTTAATGCAATAGAATGGGTTGAATGCTCAGAGAAGCTTGCAGGCCCTGTACTGCTTTATGGTGTGTGCCTGCTCCATTATGCTCACCCTTATTACAAAAACATTAAATAGTTAAGGGGAACTTATTTAAACTTTACAAACTAATCCTCATGGAGGGAATGAATTCTAGCAGTTGATGGAGCATACCTCTCTCACTAAGAGCACTTTCTTGGAGGGTATTCAACTGGATCTTGATTAACAATTGTAATCAATCCCAGTCTTTCGCCATCTTTTTTTCTTCTTCTTCATCTGCTTAGTACTGATAGTGTGCATCAGTTGTAAATTTGCACCAAACATTTGAGACAAAAGCAAAATGAATCCAAAAATAATTATCTAATAGGCCACTCATGTTCTGTATGAACTTATCGGACATTTCAACGCTATCTCACGACCAATTCGTACAAATTCGTACGACCTCACTCGTACGAATTTGTACGATTTTTCTAAACCCACGTGATGGGTAGGTTTAGGGGCGGGGTCAGGGGTAGGTCATTCGTACGAATTCATACGAATTTGGTAACTCGTAAAATATGTACGAATTAGCAAAAATCGTACGAATTTGTACGAGGGAGGTCGTGTGAATTAGTACGAATTAGCCACCTCGTAAAATTCGTACGAATTGCCGTGAGATCGGGCTGGACATTTATATTCTGCAATGGCAGAAAATATTACTCTGGACACTACTCTTGTTTGCATTGAATATTTTGATCCTTTCCTCACAGTATTAGGAACATGGGAATTAATCTTTTATACAAACAATTCAACATCATTGTCATCTCAAATGCGAAGGCTCAAGCCAAGACTTTGCATACACAAATATTTGAAAACCATGGAGTTTGTTTGGTTTGCACTTATGGGCTTATATAGCAAGCCAGTTGTCAGACAAATAAATGAATAATGTTCAAGGGTATATTTCTAGTTCAGTAATTCACTAGTAAGTTGCAACCCCAAAATTTGTAGCAGATCTTTAGATCTTTATAGGAGCATGGACAGCAGGGAAAAAGAGGCAAATACTAGTAAGTTTAAGGACAACAAAATGCTTCCATTATCTTGTGTTGCTGATAACGATGTCTGTGCAGTGTGCATCTAATCAAACTGTATGTGATCTGAGCACATATTCATCCTTTACTTAGAAACACCTTGGAATTATATACAGTTCTATCTGCATTTTGAGCAGGTTTGAGATATTGAGCTTGAAAGTCTTTGCATTCCATTAAACTTTGTAGATAGAACCTTTTTGTTTTCTAAATAAAAAGTCCCAAAATGTACACAACATAAACAAACGTCACATGTAAATCAGTTGTCACAGCATTAGAATATGTGAATAACTCAATTTTGATATAATGTCAGATAGAACCATATAATTCCAAGGTGACGACATGACTAGTAATATTAATATTATTATTTATTGTATTGGCAAATGAATATTTTGTAAAAATGTGGACGGGTTCACCCAAACCACCGGCATGCAAAAACCACTTGGTTCTGCATAAATTACATATGTGGCCTCAAATCTGTGGGGCACAAAAAATTCTGTACCCACACCAACTGTGAAACTTTTGGAAGTTTCATTAAAAATCCATGTTGCACAAAAATCTGAGGGGGCACGTGATCATATCTAATGGAATACCAGAAATACCTAACATAGATATGTTAGCATTATCAGCTTTGTGCTGGAACCTGCATTCGTTGTGGTATCTGTCATAGAGACTAGAATAAAGGTTATGCTTATTTTTGGATGTTTTTAACCTCTCAGAGTGACCATTAGTCTCACACGTTGCAGCAATCTGACAGTATAGGGGACAGGCTGAAAATTGGAACTTGGGGGGGGGGGAGCAAAGAAAAAAGGAACTACTGACAGCTTCATCATGGGCAGCCAGTAGATCTCTGTCATCTCCGTAAATTAACCACCCCCAGCAAGTATGCTATGTCATAGATCACAGGAAATTGGTGGATGTATTATTTCAGCAATATGGTTCAGTAGAATCTGTAGATATTTTGAGTGTTCTGGCTTCTGCTTCAATTGAAAAATATTTGGGCTTATGTTGCGTCCCGAAAGAGTGGTGACAGTGTACTTTCTTTTTACCTGTCCAGATGAGTTAGTTCTTTATATGCGTTCTTTAGCTACTCAATTAACACAATATTACTCCACTATTATATCGTCCTCTTGAAAATAATGATATCATTACCATCAGTTTAACAATCACTTGTAATCAAGAGAACATTTGCAGATGGCTATGCATAATGGACATGCTTTTACCATCGATGAGAGTGTCATCATTTCAATCTATCTTCATGCATCTGCAAATCATTCTTCTGGTACCTCTCATCACTACACCAAATTAACATTTTCACTTAAGTTTGTTTATGATTTATCAGTTTTATAGCATTGCCCAAGATTGTCTTTCCATTCCTGTCTCACGCCAGCAAATTTGGACAAATGTGAGTAAATTTGCAGCAGAGACCCGTTGGCTGCCTGGTCGAGTGCCTTGCATACCAAGTGTGTCCGGAAAGAGGGAGCTGCGTCTCCTTTCTCTTCAGGCTACCGCTCTTAAGAGTTTGCTCACATTTCCCCCAGTGTCATGCAAAGATCAAGGGTGAAAATCATGTCAATAATTGCAGCATAAGGGAACAAAGGGGAGAGTTTATATTTATAGTAGAGTTTATATTTATAGTTTTTTTTTTTTCTTATTTTTTTCTTATCAAGAGCAGAATAGACTTCAAGGACTCCCTCAGAGCCAGCCAGAGGGTGAGGAGACACAACTCATTCACCAGTGTCCTTGGCAATCATTTCATGGTACGTATTAAGTGGCTCTGGTAAAGAGACCGTGCCATATTAAAAGAGAGGAACTGATATGCTTTTCTATAGTTATCTAATCAGTTTGAAATGACAACTGATAATGTACTAAAGTGAGATTTCATATTCAAGTTGAATTTAATTACAGTATCATCCATATAATGACAAAAGGGCTGCATTATGGCTCTTTTTCTTTCATATGGGAATGCTATCCTATTAGGGGTGTAACGGTTCACAAAATTCACGGTTCAGTTCGATACGATACACTTGTGTTACGGTTCGGTTCGGTTCGGTACGTTTCCGATACAGCAAAAAGAAAGAAATGGCGGAGAAATTTCCTTGATTTAATTGTTTTAATTATATTTTTATTAAAACTAACATCATAAAGTATGATATTTTTTAACTTTGAGCAATGATGGAGCTATACTTGACTTTTCTTAGGAGCTTATAAAAACAAAACAGCTCCTTGGACAAAATGAAATGTAATATTGTAGTAGTTATAAACAAAGGTTGATTTTAGTTTAGATTAACATTTGAGGGCAGCAATTGCATTCATAATGTCAAAATAAAACCGACGTGATGTTACTTGAAAGCATTATAGCAGGGCCGGAGTGGGGCCACTTTTCAGCCCGGGAGTTTCAGGCCCAAGACCGGCCCACTTTTCCATGGAGGAAATTGGATAAATGAAGCAACTGTTCAGCTCTTACTATTGTGTATTTTTTATTAATACAATGGTTCAACAATAATGTAAAGGTTAAATAATAATTTACTTAAGCTGAGAAGTTAGCAAAAAATATCATGGTCATTATCATTTTTCTGCATGGGTATCAAATTGTGGTAATTTACTCCTTTACTACACCCACTTCTGAACAAACAATACATTTTTGGTTTATCATGTACCGTCATATACTGCTCTTTCTTAAAATTACAGATGGATATCTACTTTTTTATCCTGTAAATCAGAATATACTGTTAATAGCCTTAAAAAAATGATTTTCACCATGTTTTTTGGAATAAAATGTTATATAAATCAGGCTACGAATAATATATTTACAAATCCCTCTGTAAATGTCTTCATAATATAACTAAGTACAAGACTGGAAAGTGTGGTGTATATAGGTGCTACTGAAGTGGAGATTTTAGACTTTGAGTATGAGAGAAAGGTCATTTTGAGAAAACGGACTTTAAAGATTTAGCATCAGCCAATGAGATTGCGCATTCAGAGTTAAATCCCCCCTTTTACTTTCACGATTGGTTGCTGATAAAAAAGGAAATGACCATATTTGGATCCGACAACATCGTACAGGAGAGAGAGAGCTTTCTAACGGTGTGTGTGATGACAGGGTGCAGACAGCGATCGCGGAGCAGCGGGATGATTTATATCGCCAACTTTTGATGAATTTATGATGAGAAATCTACAGACGCAAACAGACAAAGTGTTGTAAGATAAAGACTTAAATGTGTATTTCGGACTTTTTTTTCACCACAAGTCCGAAAGAAGACAAATACCCCAAAATCTCAAAATTGACCAGTAAAAAAATGATGTTTTTGCCTGCCGTGTCTCGCCTTAATTATATTTAATATTTGGCTTGTGAATAGGTTGACATGCTAATCATTACAAGGCCTATCATTCTTTACCAGTTGCCACTTGTGTTTGTCCTCTTGAAAATAAATCTGTAAGCTTGGCACATTTGGCAGCATCCTCCTCCAATGCCTTTCTTTTTTTCAACCATCCTCCCTGACGCGTACAGTTACGGTAGGGCCGGCCCAGAGCCGTTGAAAAACACATTTAACGGCTCTGGGCCGGCCCAGCTATCGGTAGCCTAATAGCCTACTACCTGAGAAAACATTTTGAAAAAGACGGGCTATGGACCCAACCAACTCTATTTGGAAGAGGAGGGGAGAATTCCCTTACATGGTACAACCCATGCAGAGGCTGCGCGCACACGGAATGTGGAACGTGTGTAGCCTTTAAGAGAAGATAGACAACATGACAAATGTAAAAAATAAATAAATAAAAAATTCCTCGACCGGCCCAAAAGTGAAGCGGCCCACCGGGAATTCTCCCGATTCTCCCGATTACCTACTCCGGGCCTGCATTATAGCCTACTATTCCTGCCAAACTTCCATGGTTACAGTTAGTAGTGTTACTACAGTAAATCCATGGGGAATGTTGCTGATCTGTGGACACTGAATAGTTCATTCATGGCACAATGTTTCTTCCTGGTTTCCACGTCAGCGCTGTTTGATCCGTTAATAACGGATAAATGTGAATGTTTCTCACTATATCTTGCAGCGATGTTATTACTTCAGTGGCGAATTCAAATTTTTTCTTTCTGATTTCGCTGTGTAGTAACAGTGCTGCTTGATTAAGATCGGCTCGCGCTGCTTTGGTCCAAACTGATAAACGGTCCGTCAACCACACAATAACGAGTAGCTCAGTTTCGTTCCGCTTACATTACATTTGCCATTTGATGTTGGGCAATGTTGTGGTCACGCCAGCGTCTCTACATTATGAGCGCGCTTGCCACGCGTGACGCTCCTACATTTGAAATAACGAAATTTTGGTCGGCAGGAAAAGTGGTCCAAGTGGTTCGGTTCAAAAATGCGCACCGAAAACCGAACCGAAAGCCTCGTACCGAACGGTTCAATACGAATACGTGTATCGTTACACCCCTATATCCTATAATTGCTACAATGGCTGCTTTTACATGCCCCTCTTATCAAACATTTAAGGCAGTATTGTGTTAAAGTTGGAGCTCATGCAGTAAACTATGTGGAGAACTTAAGATTAACTCTATATAAGCATGTGTAGGCTTTAATCTCACTTCTTCCACTGCTGCAGATCGATGATATGCTACGCCTATATATGTTTTTTTAAAACATAGCAGAAGACATACTTCAAAACAGAAGCACCCTCTGAAAACTTCTATTCTGGAACCCTTGCCAATTGAAACATTTAATATATATATATAAATATATGTATATATATATATATACACTCACCTAAAGGATTATTAGGAACACCATATTAATACTGTGTTTGACCCCCTTTCGCCTTCAGAACTGCCTTAATTCTACGTGGCATTGATTCAACAAGGTGCTGAAAGCATTCTTTAGAAATGTTGGCCCATATTGATAGGATAGCATCTTGCAGTTGATGGAGATTTGTGGGATGCACATCCAGGGCACGAAGCTCCCGTTCCACCACATCCCAAAGATGCTCTATTGGGTTGAGATCTGGTGACTGTGGGGGCCATTTTAGTACAGTGAACTCATTGGGCTCTATCTTGCACCCGGCGCAAATGAGTTTGTACACTGACGCATGTATCATTCCTATTTTGCACCCGCGCAAAGCGGGCTTTTCCCTCCACAGACGCACGTCGGTAAACTAGGAAATGAACTTGCGCTCCCTGGGCGGATCGGCGCAAAAAGGAGGCGTGTTTCGGCGCAAACATTCCCTAGTGCTATTTTGCAGTTCCAGAAAACAATTGCGCCACTGACCAAAAAACACCTAGTCTAAAGTCAGTGGCGCGTTGCGCGTTGTTCATAATGCTATTTTAAGCGGGCATGCTTGGCCATAATGTAGCGTGCGCACAACGCGCATACACTTTGATTCTCTCATCAACACGGATGCAGTTTTTATTTTTGCAAATCATACATTATAACAAGGAAATATATTACCACACGAGGGAAATCATTGTGGTGTCCATGAAGATGTGAAAAAATAGGCATAAATCTAGCTTACACATTTACCCAAATTTTTCAGGCAAATTGTAGTAATGACGGATCAGACCTGTTTGCCCAATAGTGGCAAGACACATATGTATATAAGGACATCTGACAAATTAGTTTGTCCTTCAAGAACCAGGAAAAAAAAAATCTGAAGACTGCGAAATCACCTTTACCATAATGTAAGTACATTAAAAACCTTACTCTTTAACTTACCAGTTAAGTTGAGCTTTCTCATATTTTTTTTTCTATTGATTTGGGTGGGTTTGTCCCATCCCCAATGCCAATTCTCTTTCTTTTATGGCCCTGACGAGAACATCGATCTCCTCGGCTGTGAACCGCTCCTTGCGCGCGTCTGGTAAATGCGCCATAATAATAACAATCCGCCATGCAACATGCGCACCTGCTCTTAAAGGGAATGTGAGATGACGCTCTGATTGCTTTATTTCACGTTACGCCCAAACCACACCTATGAATAATGAAGCTACTTCAGACCAACCCCTTTTAGATTTGCGCCAGGCGCAAGAATCATTTCTTCCGCAGGGAAAATAGCAACAGCGTCGGGATCCGCCCACAAAGTCACTTGCGCTTTGCGCTTTGACACTTGCGTTTCAGATCGTTAAAATAGGGTCCATTGTCATGTTCAAAAAACCAATTTGAAATGATTGGAGCTTTGTGACATGGTGCATTAACCTGCTGGAAGTAGCCATCAGAGGATGGGTACATGGTGGCCATAAAGGGATGGACATGGTCAGAAACAATGCTCAGGTAGGCCGTGGCATTTAAACGATGCCCAATTGGCACTAAGGGGCCAAAAGTGTGCCAAGAAAACATCCCCCACACCATTACACCACCACCACCACAGTGGTAACCAGAGTATGTGAGCGGAGTGGAGCGGCAACAATTTTCCCTCCGCGCTCCAAGCATTTAATTATCACTCCGCTCCAGCTCTGCTCCGGGTTCACCATTTACCGCTCCCCGCTCCACTCTTCGCTCACTGATATCAGAAACACCACTTCGTCTTCGTTCCCCAAGGAAATTGCAAATAAAGTATTTAAGTATGCTTTTAAAATCTCACAAAATTTCTCATCATCATAATATATAGGCATATAAAAAAATAAATAAAAAAAAACTACATTAGGAGAATAGTTGCAATGTGGTTTATTGGATAGTGTGCAAACTTTTTCCTATGACATGCTATGCTTATTACAGGTTATCAGCATTATAAGTTAAATATCAGTGCTGCTTTTTGCAGAGCACATTTTGTTTGGAAAGAAGAAAATAACTACGTTATTTTATCTACGGGTCACTATGTCACGGGGGACAAGCGTCTTGGCGGAACCTTTCTTTTTGGGGATATGTTCCCCTGGGGGACAATGACGGCCGAACACCATGATGGTTCCGGTTCCCCGTGAGGAGATCATGGCGGCGGGCGAGGCTTGATTAGAAAACTCGCGTCAGGTGGCGGCGCGTGGGATTATGATCCGCGATTGGGACACGTATTAGGAGAGAGTGTTATAAAAGCCATTCTTGATGAGAGAAGAGGGGTGGTGGTGGATTCAGAGGGATACAGGCAGTGGGACAGAGATTGTGAAGACTCCTATCAATTCAAGTGGGTGAAGAATTAAGCTATATCGTCTTTGAATGAATAATGAGGATCGTGGGAAACGCGTTTGAACAACAGTGTTAACCTGACTCGTGTTCAGCCCCTGCTTATTCGATCTATTGGGGAGGAAATGTCAACTGGATGGTGAGAGGAATGCCTTGGGGTGCACCGTGAGTCTGTTCAATTTTGCAGTCAAATTGTGGAAGTGAGCACAAGTGAGTTCCTGAAGTGTTCTGGTGAATTTGTATGAGTGTGGATTTGGGGTTTTTGCTTTCCACTCCAAATCACAGCAGACTTCCTTCCATACCGGGGCCGCTGAGCTATGTTGTTTAAATGATTCCATGTCTATCGAAGAGGTGTTATACAGAGAGGTCTTCCAGCCCCTCCTGTTTTCTGGGGCAAAGTAACGGAGTCGATGGAGAGCTCTGAGGAGGCCGACACCGTCTAGACCACACTGGTGAGATCGACTAATTCGATTGTGTTGTATACTGATAAGTGACTCTGTGTTCCCCATCAAAAGACTAAGAGTGAAGCCCTGCCGTCCGAGCGGCCATCTGCCCAGAGTCCAATACCCACCGAAGAGGAGTTATCGTACGTTATCCGCCACCTACCTGGCCCTCGTTGTTCCACTGTGAAGCTTCGCTGTCTGAGTGACCATTTGCCCCGAGCCCAGTATCCACTGAAGAGGAGTTGTAATACGTTACTACCTATCTGGCCCTTGCTGCTCCACTGTGAAGCTCTGTCGCTTGAGAACCCACCTGGTCCACGCTGTTCCGTTGTGAAGCTTGGTCTGAGTAGCCATCTGCCCAGAGTCTAGTATCTACCGAAGAGTTGTTGTTATACGTGACCCGCCACCTACCTGGCCTTTGCTGCTCCACTGCACTGTGAAGCTCTGTCGCTGGAGAACCCACCTGGTCCACGCTGTTCCGTTGTGAAGCTTGGTCTGAGTAGCCATCTGCCCAGAGTCTAGTATCTACCGAAGAGGAGTTGTTATACGTGACCCGCCACCTACCTGGCCTTTGCTGCTCCACGGCACTGTGAAGCTCTGTCGCCTGAGCACCCACCTGGTCCACGCTGTTCCGTTGTGAAGCTTGGTCTGAGTAGCCATCTGCCCAGAGTCCAATACCCACCGAAGAGGAGTTGTCGTACGTTATCCGCCACCTACCTGGCCCTCGTTGTTCCACTGTGAAGCTTCGCTGTCTGAGTGACCATTTGCCCCGAGCCCAGTATCCGCTGAAGAGGAGTTGTAATACGTTACTACCTATCTGGCCCTTGCTGCTCCACTGTGAAGCTCTGTCGCTTGAGAACCCACCTGGTCCACGCTGTTCCGTTGTGAAGCTTGGTCTGAGTAGCCATCTGCCCAGAGTCTAGTATCTACCGAAGAGGAGTTGTTATACGTGACCCGCCACCTACCTGGCCTTTGCTGCTCCACTGCACTGTGAAGCTCTGTCGCTGGAGAACCCACCTGGTGGACGCTGTTCCGTTGTGAAGCTTGGTCTGAGTAGCCATCTGCCCAGAGTCTAGTATCTACCGAAGAGGAGTTGTTATACGTGACCCGCCACCTACCTGGCCTTTGCTGCTCCACTGCACTGTGAAGCTCTGTCGCTGGAGAACCCACCTGGTCCACGCTGTTCCGTTGTGAAGCTTGGTCTGAGTAGCCGTCTGCCCAGAGTCTAGTATCTACCGAAGAGGAGTTGTTATACATTACCCGCCACCTACCTGGCCTTTGCTGCTCCACTGCACTGTGAAGCTCTGGCTGTTCCGTTGTGAAGCTTGGTCTGAGTAGCCATCTGCCCAGAGTCTAGTATCTACCGAAGAGGAGTTGTTATACATTACCCGCCACCTACCTGGCCCTTGCTGCTCCACTGCACTGTGAAGTTCTGTCGCTCGAGACCCCACCTGGTCCACGCTGTTCCGTTGTGTAGCTCTGTCCGAGTGGCCATCTGCCCAGAGTCCAGTATCCACCGAAGAGGAGTTGTAATACGTTACCATCTATCTGGCCCTTGCTGC
This sequence comes from Rhinichthys klamathensis goyatoka, assembly GCF_029890125.1. Taxonomy (NCBI): domain Eukaryota; kingdom Metazoa; phylum Chordata; class Actinopteri; order Cypriniformes; family Leuciscidae; genus Rhinichthys; species Rhinichthys klamathensis. The sequence goes on from NW_026606600.1 coordinate 2,317,124, forward strand.
TCCACTGTGAAGCTCCGCTGTTTGAGTGGCCATCTGCCCAGAGTCCAATACCCACCGAAGAGGAGTTGTCGTACGTTATCCGCCACCTACCTGGCCCTCGTTGCTCCACTGTGAAGCTTCGCTGTCTGAGTGGCCATTTGCCCCGAGCCCAGTATCCACCGAAGAGGAGTTGTTATTACCCGCCACCTACCTGGCCCTTGTTGTTCCACTGTGAAGCTCTGCTGTCTGAGCAGCCATCTGCCCAGAGTCCAGTAACCATTGAAGAGGAACTACTACCCGTGACTCGAAGCCTAGAGAAGATACGCGGATTGACTTTTAATATTCTTGTTCTTAACTTAATAAAGCAAATATTTTTATTCCTTTACCCTTGTTGTCCCGCCTTTTCACTGGTTTGCTCCTCGAGGGGACACACCTATTAGAGGTGGTGGTGAGTCGGCCACTCCGGCCTGTGACAACTACATTTCTTACAGATTTCTGCTCATTCGAAATCAAATACCGACAGTACTGTAAAATTACATTTGTTTGAATGCAATGCATTAGTGAGAAAGCGATTGCGTGTGTGAATAAGTGTTACCTGTTTAAAATGTGCTTTCACCCGATCCAGCCCGATCTCATGAAAGTGCGTATCTATAGCACAAATTTTATTTCTCGTACCATTTATACGGCCAAAAAAGTTTTTGCTTGCATAGCCTATGATAAGTAGTTTTCGCGTGCATACGATACGCACTTTATGGCAAGAGCGCACTTCACACCCATCCTAACCAAGGGGTTTAGTGTGTTTCATTTGCACGCAAAAACATTTTTTTTTGGTATATAAATGGCACGAGAAATAAAATTTGTGCTATAGATACGCACTTTCATGAGATCGTGTTGCCTGATCATATAGACCCCTTTTGCGCCGACGTCACAGTTACATCACGGCGCTAGCTGGAGGCAAAACAAAGTGAAAACTGGAGGCGGCCAATACAAACCAGCACAGATTTGGCTACATAATAAGGAGCTTAAATTATTGTTACTATTATTAAATGTCATCTTGTGTTGTTTGGTGCAATAATTGATGAAAAATGAATATGCTGTATCTGGAATTTTTACAAATTAAGATAAAATCTGATTTTCTCCAGTCATTGTTAAAAAACAAGCTAACAATACTTGCTAACTAGCGTTAGTGAAGCAGCCAGAGGGATCGTTCTGCCTCCACCTAAGCTCCGCCCACATAAAAACGTCACCATGTTTACCAACTGAAAAGGGGTCTATTCAGTAGGCTTGATAACTATAACCTCCCGCACCACTCATGTCCATCGGCGTCATAACCTTCACATTTTGTTCTGATTTGAGTGATCCATCTGTATCAAGCTAGCGTAATGTGTTTAATGTGTGAATCCTGACTAAAAATGCAGTTCTATAATGAGCCGTTGGCATGAATTGTACTCGTGATGGAGCGGTAGTGGAACGCTCTCGGAGCGAGTGAAAACCACGACGCTCCGACTTTTAAAAAATCCGCTCCGCACTCCACTCCACTCCGCTCACATACTCTTGTGGTAACAAGGCATGATGGATCCATGTTCTCATTCTGTTTACGCCAAATTCTGACTCTACCATCTGAATGTCTCAACAGAAATCGAGACTCATCAGACCAGGCAACATTTTTCCAGTCTTCAACTGTCCAATTTTGGTGAGCTCTTGCAAATTGTAGCCACTTTTTCCTATTTGTAGTGGGGATGAGTGTTACCCGGTGGGGTCTTCTGCTGTTGTAGCCCATCCGTCTCAAGGTTGTGCATGTTGTGGCTTCACAAATGCTTTGCTGCATACCTCAGTTGTAACGAGTGGTTATTTCAGTCAAAGTTGCTCTTCTATCAGCTTGAATCAGTCGGCCCATTCTCCTCTGACCTCTAGCATTTTCATTTTCTCTAGCATTTTCATAGCATTTTCGCCCACAGGACTGCCGCATGCTGGATGTTTTTCCCTTTTCACACCATTCTTTGTAAACCCTAGAAATGGTTGTGCGTGAAAATCCCAGTAACTGAGCAGATTGTGAAATACTCAGACCGGCCCGTCTGGCACCAACAACCATGCCACGCTCAAAATTGCTTAAATCACCTTTCTTTCCCATTCTGACATTCAGTTTGGAGTTCAGGAGATTGTCTTGACCAGGACCACACCCTTAAATGCATTGAAGCAACTGCCATGTGATTGGTTGATTAGATAATTGCATTAATGAGAAATTGAACAGGTGTTCCTAATAATCCTTTAGGTGTGTGTGTGTGTGTGTGTGTGTGTGTGTGTGTGTGTGTGTGTGTGTGTGTGTGTGTGTGTAATCAATAAGGTACGAGAGGCTGTGCTGTATCGTGTCGTGCCTAACAACGCCCTTCAGCCGTGACTTATTCATGATACAGCACCAGCCTCGAGTACCTTATTGTTTTTATAAAACGGTTACCACACAATACAAATATTAAAGCCGAAAAATAAGATTAAAATGCAACTTTCATGAAGTAAAATCACTAAAAGACTTCCTTCCGCTGGAAAAAAATGGTCCCTGATCGTGAACAGCAACATAAGTTACATTATTTCGCCATTAGATGGCGGCAAAGAGTGAGTCTGTCAGTAGAGAAGACTTTTATATTGAAAGGACTGAAACTTGTGATCACTGAAAAGCAAGACGCAACTGACAAATGACTAGCGTGTCAGGGCACGGAAAAACCCCTTATCTGTTAAAAAAGATAAAGATAAAGATAAAAGATATCGCAGCAGACGTTTAAACAGATTTTTTTATTACGGATATAGGACTGACCTGAAGGAAAATGTTAAATCTACTGTAAATTCAGGTAGGCTACACTCGCTTACTCGATCTCTCACAATACTCTACTCTATAAGCTTCGATGAACATCAATGAGAGCATGTTTACGTTGCTAAGAGTGGTTGCTAGGGTTGTTGTGTAGTGATGTATAGAACCGCTGGGTGAGGCGGCCATAGCCATGTTTTATCGTGAATAAAACACAGCTATCGATCAATCAGAATCAAGGACGGGAACTAACCGTTTTATACTTAAATGTGTCACACATTGGTTGCAGCAGAGATTAAACAGGATCTAAGTGCTGCAGCTTTAACTTTAATTTTCAAAAACAAACTCAAATCTTCACAAACCACTCAGGAATAACAGGACCATGAACAGAATAACCAACATAACACAACGTAACAAAGACTCACAAACAGAACTGAACTTAAAGCTCCAGTCCGTAGCTTTTCCTCTTTGTCGCCATCTGTCTGTTCGAAATCTGTAACTGCAGTGATTCGCGGAATTATCATCTTTACGTGGGTTGTAAATCGGCATGAAACAGCGCGGATGAACACAGTGCTTTGAGGCGAGAGCTGCTGTCAGTCACCGCGCTGTGTGGATACTGTCATACAGAATCACAGATTCACTTTTTGAAAGTTTGACCAACATAAGAATTTTCATAAGAAAATGTCTTCTGAACAAGTAAGTAACATCCATTTTTGTTCTGACCAACTAAGGGGGAAAAAGCATTCGACATGCTAAGCTTCGTTAGATTTAATCAACGCGATTTACAGCAACCGTGCAAATTATAGCCTACTTTGTTCTCAAATTCATGTTAACAACATCACATCAGCATAGCGTGACTAATGTTAAATTTAATGTGTTTTATGGTTACCTGTGTAGTTCAGAATTCATATTCTCCATAATAGCAAAACGAGAAAGGCACAACAAAGGAAACTCCATAACTGTGAATTAAGAAAACGTACTGTTACACGATTGAACTATTGAAATGTCTTACTTGTTCAGCAGAAAAAAGCCGTCTCTTCTTCCGTTTTGAACCCCTTCAAAACACGGAGTTCACGCACTTTTCAAAAGCCCCGCCGATGTTTAAATCCTTGTGTTCGCATGAGACGGTTTCTTTCTCTTTCTCTAGCCACCTTAAATCCGAAGTACGAAGTCTTTTGGGTTTTATAACTGCTGAATCTCCAGTTGACACTGATGATTGTTGTTTGGATCTTTCTGGATGCCATAAGTTTAATTATGTAAAGTGCTGCGAGAAAAGCCTATACATCTAAACATCTCGTCACGCGCAGTATAGCCGAAGGAGCCGAAACTCCTTCTTTATGTGTACGGGTGTGACGTCATGACGCAAAGACATGCTCGAATTTCCCGCGGAAACCCACCAGTACCACTGGAATTAAAATCATTATTACAAGCTAACCGTTTTGAATCTAGCTATGGCAAGCAGATAGTTTTGACCACTGGCAGAATAAGTTTTTTTTAATATAATTATTTTGGATTATTTTTAACTTAAAAAAGTTACGGACTGGAGCTTTAAATAGTGAGAGGATAATGAGTTGATTGATTAGTGCACAGTTGAAACTCATGAGTGTCCATAACAACAAACTAACTATAAGGGAAAATGATACTGACTGAAAACAAAAGTCCATGTGATCTGAGAGTGTGACAAAAATGCTAACATATACAAATATATAAAGAGATGTTTCATACACAGTAGTAAATGAGAACAGGTTGCTGAACAACCTTAAAAATAAACATTAAACATTTTTGTATTATTTTTAGGTTTATCTATTTTGTATTTTTTGCACAACAATAATGTGCAGATTTATCAAGAACAGTATCATTATGGAAAACCCATCAGGAATTACTGATAAGCACACAATAATTGCATTCTCTTTGAAAGTTAAGAAAAAAAATCCTGTCTTATTCTTTTTTTTCTTCTTTTTTTTTACCGTAATCAGATGTCCATTAGTCAGCTGATGGCAATCTGTGGCGGTTTAATTAAAGAAGTGCTTGTTTGATGAAGGGGCTTTACAGTGTGTTCTGTGGAGTGCTGTATCATTTTGATACACTAAGATTTAAGTACTTGTTATGTCTGTCATGTGCTAATTATATATTGTGCTCCACTTCAGTAAAATGAAAGTCATTGCCTGACATCTTTTGTTATGTTACTTATCACTATATATATACTATATATATATATATATATACACACACACACACACACACACACACACACACACGCAATTAATCCTTCATTTTTGGTTTTCCTGTGAATTTAAAACAACTTGTTTGCCTTGTCTGTTGTCAGATATGAAATAATAGGCTTTGGTAAAGTTTTTTGGGCCGTGTATGATTTCTTTTTTTTTTTTTTTTTTTTTCATTCCTGTGTATATAAAACTCAACGTTGGATTTAAAATTCACCTCACCTTCAATTATTTTGCATTTACACTGGGAAATGTTTCAACGTCTCTTTATTACTCGTTTTCAAAGCAAAACATTAGCACAATGTACCTATTTCTTTTGTTTGTGTGGTACCATACATTGTCATTTTGTTTATGAAGATGTAAGAACATGACAACCATGAGTGTAGTCTCTAGCTTATAGTACTGTATATACAACAGTGATGCTACACTGTCTGCTAGGCTTTACCCCAGATCTAATTCGGGTCATATCACACAATATGACAAGCAATAATCATAATGAACAGCAAAAATTGCAGCATTCAGCATGCAGGCTTAGGATTTAGTCCATTCACAGCATAACATAAAGGTGCCATTTGAGTTGAGCTTGTCATAGGTAAACTCCACAGTTCATTTTTCTATACATACTGCATTCAGTGGTGTCCTCAGGTCACACAATTCATAGGTTAACATGCAAATAAATAATATTATGTCAGAACATCCTATTGAAGCACAAGCTTAGGGAGACAATTATTCTTTACTCTTGTGCCTGACACATGAGCGATCACCTAATCTGTTTGCAGCTCTTGAGTATAAACTGCTGAGAAACACATGGAGAGCCTTTTTTTCCCTTTCACCCTAAACTTTATCACCATCAGACATCAGGCATTAATCAGCCCAATTATGAACCCAAAACCCTGGAGCTTGTCTTCAGGCTTAGCAACCAAATAAGATGCAAAGCTGAGATCCTCAAAGAATTTCTAACTCAGGAATAATGCATTCCCTTGGCTCCACTGTGGATGTTTGTCCCCAAGCACAAGGTGCAGATAATTTAAACACATAAGCAGGTTCTTGGCGTACCTTAATCAACGCCGATGGGGCATTTTAGCAAAGAGAGAGGGAGGCAATAAAGAGATAACACTGGTGAAACTTGGGGACTTGGTGCTGGAGAAACATGCAGTGTTGCAGGCCTGGGGGAAATGAACAACAAAACTCCTGACAAGAATTGCTCCTGGTGGTTTCTGCACATGTATGTAACCTCACATACACCTACACGAACATACACACTGCATGTAAAGTCTACTATTTCAGTTCAGACCTGCTGACTAAAATTGTTGGATATTTTTACATCTTACAAACTTACTTATTTTGTTTGCTTTTTTGTAATATCACTGTATTCCCTCTCACAGACTGTCAGTAAACCTGATATATGACCGCTGTACAATGCACAGTATCCTGCCCACTTAAAACCAATGTGATCTACAGTATTAGCTGCTGTCACTGCATGACTGAGAGGACTATGAGAGGATTATTTTCTAAAAAGAAAATCAGCATACAGCACTTGAGCAAACTGTGTGATTGTGAAAACAATAATTAACGCAATACACCTTAAAAGCTGCCTTATTTCACAAACTATCTGGTCTGTGGATAATGTTCATAATAAAACTTCCTTAAACCAGATGTCAGCACTGAAATCCCACATCAAACTGATATATGAAACTATTTTCCCAAAACAAACATACCTCAACACATTATTAGCGCCATTCCCACAACGTATTAAGTTGAGAAATGCTGAAGGCAGAACGGTGAGAGCCTTTCTCAATGATGAAGTGTCTTCCCCATCAGGTCTCACTCATACAGAGCGAAAATAGAGGACATTTATCAGAGGTCACTCTCACACATTCTCGTCTTCACTCTATCTCTCGCTCTCTCTCTAAGTGAAGGAGAGATAAGTGCCACTGATGTGCCATGACTTCCAAATTTACATGTAGTTCAAGTACATAGAATTTACACAGACAAGTTAATACGGGAAAATGGGGTATAATATAATGACAATTCTGTAAGGCACTAGTTGAATGCATTATTAGGTGACTGTTTTGTCCTATAAAGGTGTTTATGAAAGGGCCTCTTTTTATATTTGTTAGTTCTCCTTTTCACTGAGCATTTGGCCAACACATTTATCTAATGTGACTTGCGTTGGTATGCAGTCCTTGGGAATCAAATACATGGCATTGGATCCATCATGCTCTAATGATTGAGCTACAAGAATAATTATTCTAGATATAATAATAATAATAATAATAATTATTATTATTATTATTATTATTATTATTATTAGTAGTAGTAGTAGTAGTGGTAGTATGCCCTCTGTGAACTTTGATCAAAAGTAGTCAAAAGCTTTTGATGAGGGATGAAAAGCAAAGCGAGTAGAATTCAAATGTGTCAGATATTATGCTGTTTGTTCAGTGTTAATTATCAGGAAGCACCAATCTGTTGTCAAGAAATGAGTTCTGCTTCTTACAGTGGATTTCCTTTGCAGCTGTTAGGTAATCATAGTTAACCATGCGATTACATCCATTGACTTCAGAGAGAAACTTCCCTTCATCCACACTATGCAATATGTATGTTTTAGACAGTCGACTTGCATGATCAGTATTACTATAGAAATACGGCATAGTAATGATTTAACATTTCAAATATTGAATAGTGTCATTTATGGAACAGAACTGACAAAAACATGAATCAATCTTGAATAAAGATACAAAAAATATATGCCTAGTAAAAACATTCAATATCATTTTAACACTCCCTTATATATGGAGCTGTAGGCTCTGAAGCAGTGATTTTTGAGAAACTGCAGTTTGTCCCTGGACCTCTCATTATGAATATGTCTTTAATATTGAATCTCTATAGCTGCTTCTCCTTTTTTTCCACATTGACCTCTGTGGCATCACCTCTCCGAGCGCTGGCCCAGCATTCAGCAGTGAGAACAGCATGTCAGCTGTGCGTTTAATGATTATAGGGGGTCGGCACCTTTAGCCCACAGAAAAGTAATTTGAAGACTCTCCTAAATGCAGTTGTGTCATTTTTAAAGGTCAGACTGCAGGTCCAGGATGAAACTATGCTGCATGTTTTGCTGCCTCATTATCACATATGTCTGTGCAGCCCAAACTGTTCTCTGAGCCCTGGCTTTGATAACTCAATGCTAGTGAAGGCTCCCATTCCTAGGAGGACAGATTTATGCTCTAGGTGCTCAACAAGTGGGCCAATCTGCCACGCTGTTACTAGAGGATGAGATACACCTGCTTAGGCGACCACAGTGCCACACAGTCCTTGTATCAGACAAAAGCTGGCTGGGAGCTCCAGAGGGCTCACTCTTATGGGGGATTTTCTCCTCGAAAGTACAGACAGAGGCAGCCAGAGAGAATGAAGGGATGAGAACGATAGAAACATTCCTCACTGCAGCTGAGCAGCGATGACACAGATGTCTACGGACATGCTCCTCTCTTCCAGGAAGCATTTAATTTTTGCTTTCGACACAGTGACAGTCCAATCTTCCCTCAGTAATTATGTGTTATTAATCTTACGTTATACATTCCTCTTGTGGAGGACCTTGGTTTTGGCAGTGCAATTATTGATACTGGCTGGAGTCTATGGTTCCTATGGCTTTGAATGGTGCAGGTCTAGGCCTGATTATGCTCTCATTAAATGGATATTCCAGGTAAAATACAAGTTAAGCTCAACTGACACTATTTGTGGCATGTTGGGGAAAAAAAAATCAAGGTTATGATGTAACACTTACAGTACAGTACAATGGAAGTACAATGGAAGGGAGGAATATAAAAGCAGAAATTTGATGTTTAAAATTCTATTAAGTCCCTCACTTCCATCAATTTGTCTGTTAAAATCTGTGTATTATTTGTACATTTGTTCTGTTCTGAATTTTTTGTTAAAATTGGAAATACAGTACCTTTACACATACAAGGTTAGTTAGCTATTTTGGTAGCACTTTTTTTTAATTACAGTTCTGTTTCCCATGTACATGTACTTATCATAGTAATTACAATAACTGTGTAATAACTAGGTAACCCTGAACCTACCCTTGAACCTAAGCTTAACCCATGTTGTTACCTTATATTACCCAGTACTATATTATGACCTGTAGCAAACAAGATAACCAGTAGGGCTGGATAAGAAAATATCGATTTCTCGATTTTAATCGATTCTTAAATCCCAAGAATCGATTAGGCTAGTCATCCTGTTTTCAGTCGATGAATGAATGGAACATTGTAGCGCGCATCCCATCCAATAAATCGCAATAATCTTTGTGCTTTGTTACTATTGATATGAAACAAAGTCTCAGATTTCAAATTACGTCCATTTTCTTACGAAATGCAAAGACATAAATACCGTTTTTGCGCTGTGGCATGAAATCGCTCTGGCGCAGCTCAGCTCAAGAGAAGCAGCAGCGCTGAGCGCACATGATCTTCTCTTCCGCCTTAATAATACCAGTTATAGCGCGAAATAAACGTGAATGAGCATCTGAAAGTGTATTAAAAAATAGAGTACAACTTTTCGAAATCCGTATCATGTCGCATGGAATCGCTCAATCAGTGTTTCAACCGTGGAAAGACGTCAGTGAAACAGCTTGTAAACAATATCATGTAACGTCACATTTACCTCAGAAAAAAAACATATCCAGTGACCATAAACTTGTTAGTCAGCTAGAAAAATTAACTCTAGAGAGGAGTATTTTGCTAAATATTTGCACCATATTACATATTCATTATGTTTAATGTTCTTCAATATTTAATGCATGTTTGAATAAATCTGGCAAGTTTTTATGACAGCCACCATTTAAATGTTTATATTTCATATAACTTTATTATTGTAAAAATAAATAAAAGTGTAATTTAAGTGTTTGTATACAAATAAGTTAATTTTTACCTTCAAAATTATAGTAGGCTAATGAAGCCTAGTAGGCTACAACTGACTCGCATGGTTTACAGCATTAGTTAAGAGATTTGTTTTCCTTGAGAAAGTTTGCCATGTATTGTACCTGATATCCAAAATAATCAATATTGAATCAAATCGAATCTAATTGCAAGCTTGTGAATCAAAATTTAATCGAATTGTGAAATTTGTGTCAATACCCATCCCTAATAGCCAGACACCAGCTTCTGACAGTGTTTCTGAATAATCTTAGCCCATTCCTCATGAGCAATGGCTTCCAGTTCAGTAATATTCTTGCATGCTGCAACCGCCCTCTTCAAATCCCACCAGAGATTTCCTGGGGTTCAAGTCAGGTGACTGTGATGGCCACTGTAGAATCTTCCAGGACTTCTTCTGCAACAAAGTGGAGTTTGAGGTATGCATGGGGTCATTGTCCTGTTGGAAGGTCCAATGTTGCCCAAGCTTCAGCTTCCTCACTGATGGCATGGAGTTTTCTCCTAGGATTTCCTGATACTTCAATGAATCCATCTTGCCTTCCACACGCTGCAGGTTTCCAGTGCCAGAGCAGCTGCAGAACATCACAGAGCCACCTTAACTGTAGGCAGATTGTTCTATTCAGTATATGCTTCATTCTTCTTCCTTCAGACATACCGCTGATCCATAGGGCCGAAAAGTTTTGTTCAAGTTATCTATGAAAAGAAGTGGTGATCAGCATATGACTGTGCCTGTGGGACTTAAGATATGTGTTCATGATGAATTCATCTCTTGTAGCACGAGTACAGCCAAGGTCCACACCTCTTCACACACCGTGGGCAGAACATATTAAATGCTGCGGATGATTTCCCCAGGGAGTTCCTATATGTTGTTCACTGCTAAGGTTTAAAAAGGAGTGAATTCCATTACAGCATTTTGTCTGTCATACAATAAGCTGAATCTGACATTTTACCGATAGAAAATGTCATGTTGTCGATCATTAGACGTGCACTGATAGTGGTCAGGATGTGTAAGTTGTGCTGAACAAAGGTCACAAACACTCACAGACATTCTTTTTTTTTTTTATCAGAAGGCCTAGCTTGAGCTAAAAATGTGTTTGAGAATTCTGTGTGTCAAGCAATGCTGAACTGAACTGAGGAATCATTTTTGTTCATTATATTTTCAATCTTTATTCATTTTCTATTCTTGAGAAAGAAGAAACAAACTAAACTCAATTGCGCTCACTACAGCAATTAGGCAGCACCCACAAGGGAAGAATTTAAATTGAACTTTTAAATTTAGTTGTGTACAGCAGCAATTAATCAAAATAACTAGATTGTACTTGTTGTTTCCCAAGGCATAATGTTGCATTTTGGGTTTCTTTTTAAGTGGCTGAAGGTATTGACAACATTGTTTTCATTGCTTCACATCCTGCTCACAACAAGCAGAACAGCCTTTGAATGCTGTCCAAAGGGTCCTGCTTGTCTCAGTTCAGAACATCAATTGATTCACGGTGTGCTCGTTTTTAAGCGTTAGTGCTACATATTTGACAGGCAACAATGGTAGAAAAGGCACACCGTAATTAGGCATCACAGCCAACAGCCGTCCATAGAGTACTCTGTCTGGAAAGGTATTATGTGAGTAATATTGCAATAGGCTGACTACTTCTTAATGTGAAGTATTGGTGTTCTAAGATAATGAAATTCTAGTCATTCATTGTGCCATTTAAAAAAAAAAGAAGAAAAAAAAAAAAGAAGAAGACCGAAAAGACTTTATCAATTACCCTATTATTTCTCAAAACTGCACTAATGACTGCATGAATATGACAGTCTAACAACACTATAGTTCTTATCATATTAAAGTAAATGGAAAAATACACTTTCTTCAAATTCCAAGACTTGTGCCAAAAGTTCTTTATAGGCTATAAGGAATGTCTACAATATAATTACATAAAATAAATTAAAACTAAAAAGTAATTAAAATAAATGTGCCACATGTCTCCTTACACTGTCCCCGATTGTTAGCAAAATTATACAAAACTCTGACTTCTCATGACCATTCGATATCACTTATCATTAGTTAATGGGAAAAAGAACTTGTCACAACCAGTATCAGCTTTGGTCATTTAAAATGTGTCCACATCTACTAAGAGCATCCAGAAACAGCATGTAAGCATCCTGCAAATGACAAAGCAACTCTGACATATTTCTGCTATTCAGTTTTTGTTCACGATTCGTTCATTTAAAAGATTTGTTCTAAACAATAACCACTCATTAGTAAAACATCATTACTGGGTGTTTTCGTTCAAAAGTTTGTGGTTGGTAAGATTTTTTTATGTTTTGGAAAGAAGCCTCTAACGCTCACCAAGGCTGCATTATTGATCAAAAATATGGTAAAACAGTAATATTCCCAACAGCAGTAATACAAACATTTCAGCTTTTATTTGAGTGTAGGCTAAATATTATATCTGGAAATAAATAGCAGTATATAATAGCTCTGGAGTTAATTTTAACTTCTAATATTATAGTGTACCAAATTAGACGGTTCTCTTTATAGTTTGCAGCATTATTTGAGAGAGATTTTTTTTCCATAAGATAAACCGGTAACACTTTACAATAAGGTTCCATTAGTTAACATTAGTTAATGCATTAGTTAACATGAACTAACCATGAACAACATCTCTGTTCAGCATTAGTTAATATTTGTTAACGTTAACTCACACATATACTAATTCATCAATTTACGTTAACAGCACGGTTAGTTAACATTAGTTAATGCATTAGTTAACATGAACTAACCATGAACAACACCTCTGTTCAGCATTAGTTAATATTTGTTAACGTTAACTCACACATGTACTAATGCATCAATTCACATTAACAGCATGGTTAGTTAACATTAGTTAATGCATTAGTTAACATGAACTAACCATGAACAATGCCTGTAAATAGCTTTACTGTTTTGTAAGGTTAACTTACTGTACATTAGTTTACGTAGCAGTTGACACACACTTAGAATGAACATTTCTAACTCACCATGTTATCATAAATGTAAAAATACGGTTGTGCACCTTATCAACACTCTTTCATATTTGTAAGGCATTAAAGCTATTTACAGGCATTGTTCATGGTTACTTCATGTTAACTAATGCATTAACTAATGTTAACTAACCGTGCTGTTAATGTGAATTGATGCATTAGTACATGTGTGAGTTAACGTTAACAAATATTAACTAATGCTGAACAGAGGTGTTGTTCATGGTTAGTACATGTTAACTAATGCATTAACTAATGTTAACTAATGGAACCTTATTGTAAAGTGTTACCGAAAAACCAAACTATCGGTATCGGCATTGGCCGATATCATTCTGAATAATCGGGCATCGGTAAGAAATGTCATATCGGTGCATAGTAATAATATTTTCACAATATGAGTGTTTATATGTTACACTGATAAATGTAATGGAAAATACATGAATAAGTAAGTTAACAAATAAATGACAGCAGAAACTGGGGGGAAATAAAATCCTGAAAAAACTGTTACCACTTTGGAAGTTTTCTTTGCTAAATCTATACTATAAACGACAGAACCTGGACAGAACCTGTCATTCTGGACCTTAACTGGTTTTGAACAACACAAAATGGTCTTATTTCTACTCTAAGCACATCTCCAAAGACTAGAGAGGCATGAAATCAGGCACTCTAAGTGTAAATGAATCCTCTGGCTATTGGTGTGCCAGGACAGAGGCTATGCACAGTACAAGTCCCCTACTGAGTCTTTGCCTCAAACCAGACATCTTCATGAGGTGCTGTATTATCTTCATGCTTTTTTCATAAGCAATTTTGCTGATATCCTACCAGATCTGACAATAATTTGATCCGTGTATCACATAACCCCTGTTGCGATATGTATGGCAGTGGGAATACAGTATGTGGTCATGGCCACTGAAGGCTGTGGGTACATGACTGCTGCTCTACTGTATGTACTGTACATAAGGAAGTATTAGAAATGCTAATGCAATACAAGTACATAAAGTGGAATTATGTTAACCATTTGATATTGACACACTGTCATAATTATTGCTATGCATAACAATATTTGTAACAGACACAGTATGGAATATCACATTACATTGTTATAGTTTTAAGGATTTTTTGTACTTTTTAATGTCATCGTTAGTAACATTTTAATCACTTTTGGCCAGTAATTTAAGTATTAATAATGATGACCTAATAATGACTCTTATAACTAAGCAGATTTAGTTGTGTTAACCCTTTTCGTCTACTGCAAAGTGTCATTCACATTTCGTAAAACAGGAACGCAACATACATTTTTGCCTTTGGTACAGCCAACATCAAACAACAGTCTTTCATCCCTGTGCCGGTATCTGTTCTTCTGATATCCCCCACCGGAAATAAACATTTGCACAGCGAGTGATATTTTGTCACATTTTTATTTTATTTTTATTTTCTGATTTGATATGCAGCAGAGCGAATGCATGAGCTAAATATGACAAAAGCTCAAACATTTGGAGCTTGCTACATAATGTGACAGAGAGCAAGGGAATATGTTGGTCTCCCTAATGACAACAAGAGGTTTGATTTCAGTTTAAAAAGATGCAAGGAAAAGCTCTCTGCATGCTGAATCCTGCTGATTGACTTACTGGAAGTAGTAATGTGTGACTCCCTTCATCGTGCATCAGGCTTGCACATGGTCTTCATTGTCAGATCCCTGTCAATTATATTCTGCATGCTGAAGAGAAGGAACACTGCTCCCTTCGAAACTACGTTGTCCTTTTGGCGAGGATTTGTATATTCAGACTAACTCTGAAGATAATGTGAATAATTGGGAATTTAATGAGGCTTTTATGGACCACTGTGACATTTTGGCCTCCACCAGTGAGATAAACTCTGTCCTTGTGCACGTGGATCATATTCTTTAACTATGCACATGGGGTTTTGACAGCAATATCAAGCGGTTAATTATTTCATGGATGGTGCTTGTACTTCCGAAACAGTTGGATCTTATTCCAATCACTGATTGGAGGAGACTGATTGGAATATGCTCACAACATTAGCTAACCTCTCTCTTTCCAGCCGACGATCTGAGCATGAACGAGTACAGCCAAATAAAATGAATATAGAAATACGCTTCTATTAGGTCTGATTCTTATTTAAATTCTGCACTCATTAGACAGCTACATCTAGTCATGAATTCATTATTTGCTGTAGAGCACATGGCATGGCACTTATTCATGCCACCATTATAAAGCTATACAATGTTCATTATGGATTATACATTTAAATCAGCTGAATTATGTCCTCCACTTTATTTTGCAGAGAAAGTTGACCAAGCACATTCAGCAATAGAGGGTGAATAAAGTTGCATGTTGGAGGCTATTTTTTATATTGACCACACAATCAATAGAGCTTCCTATAGTGCGATGCTATTGAGGATAATATTGCTTGATTTTTCACAGTTAGGGTGTATTAGTTCCATGAGAGCTTCTCTATTGATTCAACCCAACCAGGCTGTTCAGTGTTATTTATTGTTAAGATGTGTTATGTGTGAGCCACGCAACGAGTCTTGGCCTTGTTGACTTCAGTCTGTGTATTTAATTTTATTTCTATGAAATATTTTCTTTAAAATATAACACAGAAGAGCCAAAATTAGCAATCAATTTTCTTTTCCCTATTCAAATGTCCATTTCTATTCACCTTTTGCATAGACTTACTTCAGACACCCTAAAACTAAAAAGTCATTTGTGAATAGAAGTATCATCCATTTCCTTGGTCCAGCACGTCCCATTTTGACATTCAATTCAATATTCATGCAGCAAATGGAAAATTCCATTAATGTGTATTTGTGTTGGAGATGAACTCCTCTCTGTTGTTAAAGTGCCAATATTAAAACATTAGCTGTGATGAATAGCAAAAAGGCAAGGCTGCAGCACAGCACCACACAGCAGAGATGTGTGGTAAATGATGGCCTATTGTGTGTGCATGTATCACTCACAGCTTGGATGCTATGACCTAGCCTGTTTCTAAGTGCTATAATGAACTGGGCAAGCATTGATGAACAATGTGCGATGCCTGGGGGGCAGAAACTACGGGAAACGCTGAAGCAATGCGCATTATCGTCCATCCCGCTTTCCATTAGTGGTGTGCAATGCACCTACAATGCGCCCCATGGGAAAGACGGGAATGCTACATTTGAAAGATTGCAGGGTCATGTGATATTTAGCAGGTAGGACTTCCCGTTAAGCGCTGGAGAGAGAGAAAAAAGATGGCTCTTTAATGCAGTTCTGTGTAGCTGAGTAAACTAGATACTTTTTTTATGTGTTTTGTTTTTGATATGATCACTAAGTTTCCTAGCCTCTGAATTTGACTGTTCTGTTTTTGACTGTTCTGTTCAAGCCACTGTTCACACAACTATGCTTTATGTTAAATATCAAGATCGTTTAAATGAAATCAAGCATGCTTACCATTCTTTCCTCCCTTAAGACCCTTTGCCAAAGAGGTTTAGTGGAACACAAGGGCTTTGGCGCATAGATTAGAGCAGTGTCCAGTGTGCCTGTGTCAGACGGCACTTCCTGAGCTGTTACATTTTAAACAGGTGCTGTCATATTCTCAAAAGAGGAACAACACAAAGGAATAACATAAAGGTCTCTTCTATTGCTGACAGTTAGAGAACCCTTAATTTGAAAGGTAATGGTCACATCGAAAGCGAATGATACTTCTGTTCTGTTCATGTAAATATTTTATCTAGCTCTTTTCAGATGCATGCAATTGAGTGATTTCCTGATCAGGGTTCAGACCAGAGAAAGGATCAGAAACAAATATTAGAAAGAAACATTTAGAAATAAATTAAAAATTAAATTTCAGAAAGAAATCTCAGTTAGGAAGAGAGTATTGCAGTATTTTGCTGAACATTACGTGGAATCTCAACCCTAAGCTTTCCTTTAATGGATCTCCAAATATATTTCTTAACACAGAATCGGATTACAGCCATCGGATGTTACACAGTGATAGAGGTCACAAATAATAACAAATGCACAGGATGTCATAGAGCCTATCCTAAAAGGGGTTTAAACTTCAAAGCAAAATCCAAATCCAAAAGACTGGAGTGAACAAAATAACTTGTAATCTAATGACAACCATTTCTTATGATATACTTAGCAATTAAATAATAATAATAATGCTAATAATAACAATTATTATTATTATTATTATTGTTGTTGTTATCATTATTATTAGTAATATAGTAAATAACATTTATCATACAGACATGCAAACAAGGATATGTTTGCCATATTTGTACTGTCCATTAAATCACTCTTTTGTTTTCTTTTTTATTTAACAGACTGTTGCTGTCTTTACTTATTTTGCTTAGTTTTAAAAGGTCCATCTGTCTCATTGTCCAACAAACACACACACACACACACTGAAGGAGG
The DNA here is from genome assembly GCF_029890125.1 of Rhinichthys klamathensis goyatoka. NCBI lineage: Eukaryota > Metazoa > Chordata > Actinopteri > Cypriniformes > Leuciscidae > Rhinichthys > Rhinichthys klamathensis. The sequence goes on from NW_026606600.1 coordinate 2,334,480, forward strand.
AATAGAACAGAGCGCCTACCATCCCAGCTGTGTCTCTCCTTTCATAAATATCACACGCTCTGTGCTCAGTATGGGTAATTACAAGTTTGTTTAGCATTAGCATAATAAACATGCATGTGCAAAAGTTAGTAAATGTGACATGATTACTAATCCACTTTGAAAAATCACTGCATTTAATTAGACTCTAAAAGCCCAGCAAGAGTGCCTTGGTATCCAGAAAACCATTAGTCTGACCAATGACCTTCTCTATTCAACAACATTAAAAAAAAAAAACTAAAAAAAACATCAGGACCAGACCTGACCTATAGAATCCCAAGAGATGAATCCTCAGCTAATTCTACACTCTGACTGCAAAACTTCCCCTCGCTCCCCTGAGATAACTTACGACAGAATGATGTCATCACATGCTTGGTGGAACGAACAGTCTCGGCTCACCCAAGCACATCCTTGCATCTGCTGGAGACAGAATTATGCATGATGGTTCCTTATTTTCATAATGAACGGGTTAATTACACTTGTGTGACGGCCCAGTGGCCTTGTCGTGAGTGTTGGGACACAGCTGTAAGTCTGCTAGCTAAATCATGCACTAAATATGTCTCCTAGAATTAGACCCAATGGGGCAGGCCGAGTTTTTCACAGGCCAGGCGTCGAAGCCGTAGCCACAGACAGACGCGCTGGACAGAACTGACAGTGCTCAATGAGGCATGGAGAATACAGGAATTCCAGCACAGCTGTCTGTGAATTTCCAAGCTCATCTGAGGATCGTGATGAAAGAGGTGATACCAATTGCACAACCACTTACCCCGATTCCTAGTTCCTTGACACCTTAAACGCAAGACTCTAACACCCATTATTTGTCAGCTCTTGTCTGAAAACAATCAGGGATCTACTAACAGCAGATTCAACGTTTGGATTCCGTACAGATTCCTCAAGTGCACAACGTTTTTGTGCCAAGACTGTTTGTTGTTGCCCTGCCCAATGAAGCACGCTTTATTAGTATTGAATTTAGTCGCTAGTTTTAGTGGCACCGCACCATCATGTAATTCCTTTTTAGTATTTGCCCTGGAGTATTATACGCTTGCATAATTTATTCTGCTTAGCCTTAATTAGTGGTAATACTATTTCACTCTTTTCCATCAGCTTGGATGTAAGAAACTCTTACTGAGGGAGTGTAGAAATTAAGTCCATTTTTCACTACAATTAGTGTTCAAATCTCCAGAGAGGGGGACCAAAAGCTCTCTCTGATTTTTTGCTTTAATTTTCATTATCTTGGCCACATGTGAATTGTCAAGAGGCCAGCGTGGGCACAAACTGCTTGTTGATGACATGCTAATCAGGGATGAAGGCGCTTCTAGGTATAACCTACTTCAGTGGCAAATGAATATGCTAACCCACTTACAACATAATGAGGAACATAACATTCAACGGTGCTGTTTACAGCCAAGGCATGAAACACAGGGAGGCCCTTCACTCTTTTAATTCAGACTTACAAAGTGTGACAGAGTCTAGATCTGCCCTCCCATGATGTGATTAACACATCCACACTCGGTGGAATGAGCTCCATTTCTCAGCTTTCTCGAGAATCGGATATTGACATTTTTTAATCTTGGCTGGCCTCTTGCGCTCACACAGGTCAACAAATGGTGCACAATGTGTCAAATTTATTCACGCCATTTGCCATCAGTTTAAAATCAGCACCCTCAGAATGAGAGATAACACAACAATGTGACATTGAATTATTTGCTTAACGTCTCACTTGATGTATAATTTAAACTGATGTGTTCAGTCTGATCTTTAAAAAAAGATAAAGAAGAAAACAGAGGGAGAGAGATTTCTTGTTAATATGCTGGATGCGATTTGTTTGAAACAAAACAAATCAGAGGGGGGATATCTGAACAAGAATGTCATCATTGACATTTTAATCTAGAAATGTATGTAGAAATACAGTATAATTCTTAAAATAGTATAAATACAGAAAAGAATAGTTTCAAATTTATTTATACAATTTACAGGCCCCATGAGGTATTAAAATCTATCCCAGAATATCGGTCTTATCCCCGCTCCATCTTAGTTCAGTGCCGGGCATGAAAGTTAGTAAAAACATCTTTAAAATAGTCCAAGTTACTAAAGTGGCTCAACCTTAACTTTATCAAGCGACGAGAATACTTTTTGTGCACAAAAAAACAAAACAAAAATAACGACTGTATTCTGTTACATTATGTGAACTCACTCAGAGGCCCACAGAGAAGAAGATGAATAGTTGAATAAAGTCGTTATTTTTAAAAAAAATTTGTGCACAAATAGTATTCTCGTCGCTTGATAAACTTAAGGTTGAGCCACTGTAGTCACTTGGACTATTTTAACAATGTTTTTACTAACTTTCTGGGTCGGCAGGTTTCAATTACAATAGAAGCCTAAGGAGGAGTGAGACAGCTCTCAGATTTAATATCTTAATTTGTGTTCCGAAGATGAACGAAAGTCTTATGGGGTTGGAACAACATGAGGGTGAGTAATTACTGGGTGAACTAACCCTTTAATAGTTAGTTAATAGTGAGAATTGGTCCCTACTCTAAAGTGTGACCAACATTTTCACAGTTTCAAGCAACACAACAAATTAATGACAGTAAACTGATGCCCTGTTCTATTTCTGAGGTAATCCAAGCACTTCTGCTGTAAGGATAAATAGATTTGGTTGTGTCTGGTGTAGACATTAGCCATGTTTCCATCCACTAAGTCTAAGTGGACTATCGAAATAAAGTGTAACCAAAATAACGTCCTTGTTTACAACCATGTTTCAGTCCCTTTCAATATAAAAGTATTTGCTAAGTCTTTGACTCACTCATAAAGACATTCTTTGCTGTCATCTAATGGCGTAATAATGTAACTTTCACTGAAGTCTAAATCACAATCACTAACGGACAAAACTAAAATATTATTTACTGAACAATAATATTTAAAGGCACAATATGTAAGATTTTTAGATTAAAATATCCAAAAACCACTAGAACAATGTTATATATTTTGATGACATGTGTACTTACATTATCCCAAAGTTTCCAAAAGTGTTTATGTCCAGAGAAATCAGCAATTTTAACCAGTGTAACGAACCGTGTCATTGCGACACCTGTCAATGACGTCATATCTGCGTTACCCTCGATTTCCAGTTTTTCTTTCATAGAAACCATGGAAACACCAAAGACACATTAATATATGATGTGTTTTATTAGACAGATGAGGAACTGTTTGGATACATTTATCAAAAGAAAATTGTTAATCATTGTTAACATGGTTAGTTCCCTTTCGTAAGGGAACTCCTGCTGCATCGATACTCAACGCTTTGGGGAATGCCTTCGGCATGATGCGTCTGAAGTCTGCAATGGAACTACTCCAATCTTGATTGGTGCTATGCTTTCGTCACTCATGACGTTGCATGTGACGGTGATCAGGAAGCTATAAAAGGACATCGGAACATAGCCGCGTCAGCTTTCTGTTTTCAGCAAGCGTTCTGTGTGACTGTATTGTCTTTTTTGGTGTTGTCTGTCTATCTCAATATAAATGGCGAATATAGAGAAACGACTCAGACGGTGTGCGTCCCCTTGCCCACTCTATTTGAGTGAGGATGACACGCACTCGTTCTGTGTTGTTTGTCTGGGAGTGGAGCATGCACGGGCAGTGCTCGAGGGCACTGTCTGTGCAAACTGTTTTCAGTTGCCTATGAAAAAGCTCCGCTCCCGTTTTAGCCTGTTCGATCAAATAGATCAGGTCCCGCGTCTGTCGAGGCAGCGCGCCGCTTGTATGCATGGGATTCGCACGTGGGGCTGGCATATAATACTGAGACGGTTGCGACCCTTTCTCAGTGTTATTAACCAGCTCAACTGGTCTCACGCACAGTTCGGAAGCCCGCGTTAAAGACCCGGTGTTTGATTTATCTGGCTCCGAGGAGTTGGGATTTGCCACCCCATATTCCCGTTATTGAGGAGTTACTGGAGATTGTTACCAGGGCTAAATTAAATGTTGAATGGCCATTTAATAAGCAGGAAGCAACTAAGAAAAATAAAATGAATGAACGCTTCCTGCAGACCCAGTCACAATCTTCGTGTCAGAGCCTTCCCTTTTCACTGATCTCCATACTGACGCTAGGGGTCTAACAACTAAAAATCAAGTCAGGAATCTTGGTGTGTCTCTAGAGTCAGATCTTAGTTTCAGTAGTCATGTCAAAGCAATAACTAAATCAGCATACTATCATCTGAAAAATATTGCAAGAATTAGATGCTTTGTTTCCAGTCAAGACTTAGAGAAACTTGTGCATGCTTTCATCACCAGCAGGGTGGATTATTGTACTGGACTCCTCACTGGCCTTCCTAAAAAGACCATAAGACAGTTGCAGCTCATACAGAACGCTGCTGCCAGGATCCTGAGCAGAACCAGAAAATATGAACACATCACACCAGTCCTCAGGTCTCTACACTGGCTCCCAGTTACATTTAGGATTGACTTTAAAGTATTATTACTGGTATATAAATATTTTAATGGGCTAGGACCTCAATATATTGCAGATATGCTCACTGAATATAAACCTAACAGATCACTCAGATCATTAGGATCACATCAGCTAGAAATACCAAGGGTTCACTCTAAGCAAGGAGAGTCTGCTTTTAGCTATTATGCCAGCCGCAGCTGGAACCAGCTTCCAGAAGAGATCAGATGTGCTCCTACAGTAGTCACATTCAAATCCAGACTCAAAACACATCTGTTTAGCTATGCATTTACTGAATGAGCACTGTGCCACTGTCCGACTGTTTTTACTGTACTTTATTTTTTATTCTAAACTGTTTTAATTATTCTTATTTGTTTTGATTATTTTAATTTCTTCTATGTAAAGCACTTTGAATTACCACTGTGTATGAAATGTGCTATATAAATAAACTTGCCTTGCCTTGCCTTACTGAGGTATCGAGATCGTGGAAAAATTCATGTTCATCTCAATTATTTTCCCCCATGTATATATTTACATCCATTAGGGAATCTAATAAGAATGGTTAGGAGGTGATGCCTCGGGTAGAGGAATATTTTGCGAAATATTTTCTCCCCGACATGGCATCACCCCTGATAGCTCAGACACTTCCCTCCAAATCTCGTACATCGAATTTGTCAGGGAAAGCATATATGGCGGTGGGTCAAGCCGGTGCATGCCTACACACGATGGGGTTATTACAGGCATACCAGGCTGACCTCCTCAAAGAGGTGGATGATAACTGGGAGGTCTCACTCAACGGTATTACTGAATTTCGTAGAGAGGCTGACTTATCTCTCCGTATTATTAAAAAGACGGCCCGTGCCATTGGCCGTTCTATGACAGCACTAGTCGTCTCAGAGAGACATTTATGGCTAAATCGCTTGGGGATCGGGGAGAAGGACAGGGCCTTCCTTCTCGATGCCCCCCTTTCGCCTTCTGGCCTCTTTGGCGACGCAGCAAGAACCGTTGTCGAGAGGGTTCAGGTGGCAGAGCGACAATCAGATATCCAGGGGGCAGCCTCATGGGACAGCCGCCAGCTCCTCATATTTTTTGAGAAGGTTGCCTCTCGTGCCCCCCCATATAAGGCTTGGGGCCAGAGGAAACGTTCTCGCACAAAGCCCTCCATACCGAAGACAGGTCTGAGGACTGTCTGTCGGGTTAAGATGGCCCTGACCAAGAGGTCTTGTCGTAACACACGGACCCTTATGGGCGTTCCTCCAGGAGGGCGAGTACAAGAGTCCGGCCCCCTTATGCAGCCCTTAGGAAATCGATGTTTGCTTCCCGCCGCCGATGGCGCCTTGGGACACATCGGCTTCCAGCGAACACAAATCGCAGTGTCCGCCCGAAGACGTTGCGGCCCTGTCGAGTTCGCCGCCTCTCAGGGGGTCTGTAGAGAGCATATTTCGGTTAGTTCCTGCCAGTTAGCTGCTTCAGGTCACCAAAGCCGTTTGGAAATGTATAGCCGAGGCCAGTCTCGAGGGACTGATCCCCATAATGGCATATCTAGACACCCCGAGGGGTCTTCAAAATACAGCCTAGGGGGTCCTGCTTACAGTGGAGCTAATGTAAAAAATATTATCTACTAGGGGTGGTTCACATGCTGGCCAGCCCCGAGCAGGGTCGGTTCTCGGAACAGGAAGTCTAGTCCCTCTTAACACAGGAGACCTCAACGTGGGCTCTTCTTCGGTTACGGGAGCCTGGGTTCTAAAGCCGGCACTTCCTAGTTCCTGTGAAGGGAGGGGGAGTTAGTCCTGGTTTTGGATCTCAGGGTACTGGATCAACCTCCGAAGGGGTTTAGATTCAAGATACCGAATGTCAGTCAAACCAGCTCCGAGGACTGGTCTGTCGTGATAGATACACAAGCTCCTTAACTCCTCGTTCCCTTCTAACCCCATCACAGGAAGTTTCCGAGATTCGCTTTTGGGGGGAAAAGCTTATCAATATACGTTTCTTCCTTTAGGCCTAGGCTTATCTCCTCGCACCTTTACTAAATGTATGGATAATGCCCTTGCTCCATTGAGACTTCAGGGGATCCATATTCTAAATCATATAGATGACTGGCTCAGTCAGAAGAACTGGCGATTCAACATCGAGATGTTGTTTTGCCTCATCTGAGGTGTTTGGGGTTGACACTCAATGTAAAGATAAGTTCCTTAACTCCTCTTCAGAGGACTACGTTCCCAGGAGTAGAGTGGGACTCAGTCACGGTACGGATACAATTGTCTCCTGTTCGTATAAATACTATCTTAACCACAATAAAGAGTATTAGGTTAGGCCAGGCCATCACTGTCAAACACTTTCAAAGAGTTTTTGGGCCTCATGGCTGCAGCTTCCATCGTAATTCCTTTTGGTCTACTCCGCATGAGGGTGTTACAGTGGTGGCTCAGGACCAAGGGGTTTTCTCCGCTGGGGAACCCCTTTCGCATGCTCAGAGTTACACGCAGATGCCTTTGTGCTCTTGTCATGTGGAAGAAACCATGGTTCCTGTCTCAAGGCCCGGCTTTGGGAGCACCATGTCAGAGAAAAACTTTGACTACAGATGCGTCCCGCACGGGCTGGGGTGCGGTTATGGAGGACTGTTACACCCGAGGTACTTGGAAGGACCATCATCTCTCATGGCATATTAATCGCTTGGAGATGTTGGCCGTATTCTTTGCCCTGAGGCACTTCCTTGTAGACCTCAGAGGCCATCATGTTCTCATTAGGACTGACAATATGTCGGTGGTCTCTTATATCAACCGCCAAGGAGGCCTGAAATCACGCGCTCTTTCTAGACTGGCGCATCAGATTCTTCTATGGTCCCAGGATAAATTTATCTCTGTTAGATCTATTTATATTCCTGGGGTTGATAATGTGGGAGCATATATCCTGTCGAGGCAGGGGTTGAGGCCCGGGAATGGCGGCTCCACCCTGAAGTAGTTGAGCTTATACGGAGAGAGTTTGGCCGAGCGGAGGTTGACCTGTTCGCCTCTCATGAGAACACTCATTGCCCGCTCTGGTGCTCTCTCTCACATCCAGCTCCTTTGGGCCTGGATGCCATGGTACAGATGTGGCCGAGGTCACATCTGTATGCCTTTCCCCCGATCGCTCTGCTCCCTGGGGTTCTGGAAAGGGTCAAGAGGTACGGTGTGAGTTTACTCCTTGTAGCTCCGTACTGGCCGGCCGGAATTTGGTTCTCGGACCTTAAAAGTCTCCTGGAGAGTCCTCCAGAAGAGATCTTCTTCCCAGGCCTGTGGTACAATATTTTATCCATGGCCGGAGTTATGGAGACTATGGGTCTGGCCCCTGAGGGGGGCCAACCCATAAATAGGTTGCCCTTTCCTTCGAGGTGGTTAGGTCATCCATTCTAGAACCCCACTCTACTAGGAACTAAATATTTTTAGGAAAGTTAGGTACGGCATTGAACCCAGTTAAATACTGCCCACTGGCTTCAGTACTGGCGTTCCATCCTGTTCTCTAACGGGACCTCCCGTTCATGCTTAGGGCCTCTGTGGCGGCCTTAGTGCCCTCCGCAAGCTTCTAAGGGTGAGCTCGTAGGGTCATTCCCACTAAAAAACTCCATGTTCCTGTAGATTGGAGGATGAATCATGTCATCTAGCCTATTGGCATCAGGCTGACGGGTTATCCCTGGCACCCGTCATGTCCTGTGGATGAGTTATATGAGAATATATATAAGAATCTTGAGTCTGCTTCCTGTTCGTCCTGCTCCCTGGAAGAGTGGTAGTGCTGCCCCCTCTTATGTAATGACGTGGCAGCCACTCTACCTTATTTCTGCCTTGACACTGAGGTGCCTCTAGGCAGTATCATGATTCTTCGGTAATCTATCCCTCCATCGCATGTGTCGGATGGTCAAGGTCGTAGCCTTGGAGGCCCCTATGTTAGACCTCGGGCTGGGAGGAGTTAGATCTATCTAGATATGAATCAAGGGCTAGGAGTTATCCCCCTTTTTTCAATTAGACAGTTGGTTAAATGGAAACCTCTCATAACTGATGTACGAGGTGCGCTCTTGCATTCACCTCTCATCTAATATTTCTTTACTGTCTGGGGTTCCCATCCATGGGGTCCGTTGAGCCACCGGCTCCAGACCTCCCCTTCTTACACCAAATCTTATGACAATCTAGGTTGGATCTGCCTTCTCATTCCTATTGTCCGTGAGTGTGCCAGATGCTTCACACCAGAGCGTTTTTCTCTCAGTGTGGCGGCGTGGGTATTCGTTCCCCAAAGCGTCGAGTATCGATGCAGCGGGAGTTCCCTTACGAAAGGGACCGTCTCGGGTTACTATTGTCCCCACTCAGGGAACGAGGGTTACAATAGTAACCCAAGACGTTTTATTGTTTGAATCGCTTGTTTTCTTGATTTACCACTAATACACTGTTCTGACCATGCCTCAGAGACAACACTATTTTGTCAAGTGGCAATTAGCATTATCATAAAGAGATTTCTCCATCATTTAATACTTTTTAAAATGAATTGCTTGTAATTTAGCAACACAAGTCATACAGTTTTTATTAATATGATATTCTAATATCGGTCTAGATTACGTCAAAGTGCAACAAGTGTCTCATACATGTCAACTAACTGTCGAGCAAACGCACAGAGTCACGTTATAACAACTTTCAACATTTCAACACACTCAAATGTATTTAGTATGATTGTTTTAAGCTTGTAAAACAGCTCTGTGTTACCCTGCATACACAACGAAAAGAGCTGAAGTGGCCGACTGCAGCATAATTATAATAAAAGCTCTGCTAGACTCGAGATCGGTGTGTCGCGCAGGTATCTATCAGTATAGCATTCACTCCAGTGGCCTCGTTCCACTCCCATGGCTCTCTGCCCTCCCAGCTTCATACCACAGTAACGTTAATAAAACTTGAATACATTAGCTCATCTATGAACATGATTTATGCCAGAGCCTGTCGGATTCCTTTTCATTCGATGTGGAAGGGAAGACGACAACTCCCATGATTCCATGCTCATTCATGGCGTCATCAAGCTACGCATTTGTTTTGAATAAGCAACCTCTAGCAGGATGAACAATAATAGCCATTATAAAAGTATAAGAAGTAGCCTATTTATGTGAGGAAATATCACATATGGTGTAAACAAATAATAATGACAGAGTATGAGAACAGTTCCAAGTCTGTTTTATTTGAGCTCCATGAGATGACGCAATACACCTAGGAACATTCTGTTGCTGTTCACGGACTCAGAGACCATTGTTTCCAGCGTAAGGAAGGCATTCAGTGATTTTACTTCATGAAAGTTGCATTGATACATATTTTTGCCTTTAATATTTTTTTATATTGTGTGATAACTATTTTAAACCAAAACATTAAGGTACTCGAGGCTAGTGCTGTATCGTGAATAAGTCATGGCTGAAGGTGTTGCAGGCACTTGGCTTTACTCCGGCCTATCTAAGTCCTTCAGCCATGACTTATTCACCATACAGCACAGCCTCTCGCAACTTATTGCTTAAAGGGGACATATTATGCTCCTTTTTACAAGATGTAAAATAAGTCTATGTTGTCCCCTTACTATGTATGTGAAGGTTTAACTGAAAATACCCCACAGATATTTTTTTACAGCATGTTGAAATTGCCACTTTTTGGGGGGGTGGAAAAACGGCTGCTTTGCGTGTGTCCCTTTAAATGCAAATGAGCTGCTGCTCTCGGCACAGAGTGGAGCTTCAAGAGCTCGTTCTTCAGTGTCAGGACAATCTCTTCTCATGGAATGAAAATGTCAGAACAGAACAGTGTTCAGTTCGAACCGGAGTCGGACAATGATGCCTACAGAGAAAGAGAATATATGCTGCATGGAGATAGAACAGGTATAGTTTAGCTTAAAGGGTTAGTTCACCCCAAAATGAAAATTCTGTCAGTAATTACTCACCCTCATGTTGTTCCAACCCCGTAAGACTTCCGTTCATCTTCGGAACACAAATTAAGATATTTTTGATTAAATCTCAGAGCTGGATCACTCCACGTCACACGTAGGCTCACTATTGGCCGACGCTGGTCATGTGTGTGATGCGTGTGACGTACAACCTAGAAGCTTTGTGTAGTTTCACGAGATAGGTCTGACTGCAGAACCGCAGAACCATTACGTCATAACAGTCTGAGGACGACAGCGCCAGCCCGACAGTCTGAGGGCGGAAGTGGGCGCGGCAAGGCATTACGCTACTTCCGTGTTTTGGAACGTTTTAAAGTTTAAACAACGTTATTATAAAAACTTTGTTTTAAACGATTTAATTGAAAATGTATATTTAAGATTGATTAACAATATTATACATTAAACAAAGCATAAAATAAAAAATAAATAATACAATGAAAAGAAAGCTTGAGAGTTTGAACATTTTATTCAATTGAAAATAATTTTAAATACTCAACCAACAAAGACCACCATACACAATAATATGATGGACTGAAAACACAAAAAATATGAATTTAAATAAAATGAGTTTTTTCCTCTGAAATATAAAAATAAATCACACACTAGCTGTTTTCTAATTAAATAAAATTACAAAATCAAACTTAATAAATAAATTATATAAAACAAAATTAAACCAAAGAAAATAAATCTTATAAAAGTTATACAGGCACAAATTTGACAACAATATGTCACAGTCCTCGTCTGCACCAGTCTGTCTTTGTGTCTGCACTACACTTCCCAGAATCCTCCTCGTCTCCACACCTGTATTCACTCCCTCACTTACCAGCCTGTCCCTCGTTATCATCATCAGTGTCACCTGTTTTCACCTTGTTATGTTTGATTCATGCTTGTATTTAGTTTGCTTCTGTCATGTCCTTGTCGGTCGTTGTATATGTTACAGTGTTTATGTTAGAGAGGAAACCTTCTTCCTGCCTGTATCCGTGCGTATTTGTTATATTGTAAGTAAAGTTTAGTGAAATTGGATCTTTGACTGCAGCCTCTTCATCTGCCTGCACCACACCCGTGACACAATAATTCTCAAGAGAAAAATAAATAACATAAATTAAAACTCCATACACTTGGAGTTTATTCTGAGGTGCCTTTCGTCGTGACATTTGAAAAGAAAAACGTCCCTGTCCTGTTGAAACTGGAACCGAAACATGAAAGGCTCTTTGGCCAGTTTGGCAAGTTGTAGTGCTGACCCTCTCTGAATCGATATGTGCTTCTATAGGTAAAATACAATACAATTAATGCAATTCTCGTGGTCAGAAAATTGAACAAATGCTGTAAAATACAACGCCAACAAATTAAATCACAAACCATGAATATGTAACCCTACAAAGTGATACTGTGATATTGTTAAATATTAACTTACAAAATACTTCGTTTCAAAATACTTCCTTTCAAAAAAACATTTCAGTACAGAGCCGTTTTCTATAAGCGTAACGTTATAATCTTAAGTATGTTGCATGATCCATCAAATATATAACTTCTTTTTACCTCTTTCTCTTCTTGTTTTCCTTGTTCTACAGTGTGCTCCGCCATAGTTAAACCTTTTACTGTCTAAAAACCTTGTACCCGCGTTTCCATTACCCTTCAAATTGCGCAAATTGCGAATTGAAAATATGCTCAATGGAAACACGTCCATTTCGCAAAAACTCCCGTTTATCGCAAAAAAGTTTTTACGCTTGCATGAGGAGGTTTTTCAGGCAATTCGAAAAAGGAATATTTCGCAAAATTGCAATGGAAACATGTTTTGCGCATTTACAGTCAGCTGACTTAGAGAAGAGGCGGGGATAATAATAATAATTATCATCATTATTATAACATTTATTAGGCTACATATGTAGAAGACGCTTTTATAAAAAAAGGAACAAAGCAATTTGTCACATCTCATTCATAATACAGGGCTAAGATGATCACAAATAGGCTAAACAAGATTTTGACGCATATCCAAGTGTGTGTGCGGAATGTGGAGCGCGCACTGGATGGCACGGAGGCGCGGGCGCGAACACTTGCATTTTCCTATCAACAGTGGAAACAACTTAAAATTGGCTACTCTATCATTTCTGGTCATACAGAAAATAATAATACATTATTCGCAACTACTTTTATTTGTCTAAACTCACAATAACAAGAAAACGTTGTGCTTTTGTAAAATAAAATAAAACATTCAGGCGCGCTTCATGGTCTCCGTGAACTGAAGCGCTAGAACTGAAACAAAATATAGCCTAAGCTAAAGCTTGAAATGTCCACTTCAAAACGAACAAATTCGAATCAAAAGCTAATACCTTCTGATTATGTAATCCGTATGAAATGTGCATTTCTCTCTGAAGGTGCATCCGCCTTACAGTGGAGATGTTTTAGCCGACACTGATTTTTTATTAATAAACAATTAAAATGCCTTGTTATTTTTTCAGACGCATTTATTATAGCATATAACTCACCTATAAATCACCTTTCTGTAGGCTGTGGTTATATGGCTCTTCTCATTCAGCACTGTGGGAAAAATATAATTTCCAGGTTCTAATTTGGGCTTAGAAAACCAGTAAAATCTACTTTTTTTTCATATTAATTTGTCAATATTTTAAATGTTTAATAAAGGGGCAAAAAGTCATAAACATAAATCTGAAAATTCGTCTATATAATTTTTTTTGCGCAGCATTTGGTGTGTAGCAGTTTAAAATAAAATTTTGTTGTTCAACTTTGCGTTTTAAAAATACAACCGTTCATTTTTCGTTTTGCACTGTGTTAGTTAAATAAGGAAAAACGAATGGACACAAAAGTACACTGACCGTTTGGACATAATACGAGACAGAGTTCTTTATTAAATTCATAAAAGAAACAATAATTACAGGAATACTGGATTCTAAACCTCAAAGAAATGCCACAATCAAGACCTCGTAGCAGAAATGAGGGAGAAACACCCAGGACCTGGCTATATGTGCCGTTCACAGTATAAGGGTCTGCCATTAATGCTTGGATAACACACCACGTCTCCTTCCATTAATAATAATAATGTCTAGTGCGGTGGCTGTGATATAGCCTAGGCTGGCTATAAACCAACATCCGTTTACCATGATTTTTGGAATGACTTATCGCGAGAGGAAAAAATACATTTTAGTCGCAAAATATCGGTTAATGGAAACGCCGTCATTTCGCAATAGTTTTTTATCGACATTTAGAAAAAGTCGCAAAAGTTTTGCGCAAATCTGTAATGGAAACGCGCCTTACTAAACACGTCTAAACATGAACTCCATACACTTCCGGCATCGGACTGCTACCCGCCCACTTCCGCGCTCAGACTGTCGGGCTGGCGCTGTGGTCCTCCGACTGTTATGACGTAATGGTTCTGCGGTTCTGCAGTTGGTTATTATTGAGTTTCACTACGTGAAATCTCACAGCCCACAGAGAAGGAAATGAATAGTTGAATAAAGTCGTTATTTTTGTTTGTTTTTTTTGCGCACAAAAAGTATTCTCGTCGCTTGATAAACTTAAGATTGAGCCACTGTAGTCACTCAGACTATTTTAACGATGTCTTTCATAACTTTTGGGCCGGCCAGTTTCGATCCCTTAAGAAGCCTGAGTGATCCAGCTCTCAGATTTAATCAAAAATATCTTAATTTGTGTTCCGAAGATGAACGAAAGTCTTACGGGGTTGGAACAACATGAGGGTGAGTAATTACTGACAGAATTTTCATCTTGGGGTGAACTAACCCTTTAATTACGGTTATAACTTATTTGTCATCGTGCTTTTATCCACTATTAGTACAAGCCTGTTGTAGCGGACCTCGTCCGAATGATGGTGAAAAATGTACTGATGAGTTTTACTAAGTTTACTTCTCACAAAAGATGAAGCATTTGTTTAGTCCAGAAAATCCCCGTAAGACCTGAGTAAAACAGTAAAAGAAAGTGTGCATTTAAGTAAACTTATTCATAAACTCTCTCTCTCTCTCCCTTGCATTATCATTATCATACACAGCGAATTACACAAAACACTCGTTAACTAACAGTAAACAAATATACAGACCTTTTTAGGGGGTGCTTAATAAACTAGTAAACTTTATATCCGTAAAGCAACTCTGATGAACTGTACATAAAGTGCATGCTGTCCCTTTCATTACTGCCGTGACCAGTGTAACTCCGGAGACTGTAAGCTGGATCACGAACACAACAGTTGGTACAGATCCATCCTTGAGTAACAACTTTTTAGCAAGCCTGCTTTGTACGGACCCTCATTCACAAAGCAGTCTGGTGTAAAATGATTCACGCAAACATAAACGCATTTAGGTAGATTGGGGGTCGCATTCCCTTCAAAATCAAAAGTAATCCACTGCATCTTCAGCAGCTCAGATGTCGGGAGTAAATGACGACTGCTATGTTCATTCTTACATCCAATAAGAAAACACCTAAATCACTTAGAAGACATTCTTGTCCACAGCTGCTCCGGGGTCTAAACAATGGTGGACTGTGTACAGCTCACTTAGGGCGGGTCTATATGCTACTACGGCAGTGTAAGTCAACAGTAGTGGGCAGGGCTTGAATCTGAAAATGGCTTGTTCTGAGACAGTGCTTATGATTTATGGGGATAAAAAAAAGCACTGGGTGGAAATTTATCATTATAGCGTGGTTGTGTACACACTGCCAACACACATTAATGTTCAAACACCATGTAAAAGTGAATTTTGCATTGTAGGTGCCCTTTAAACAATAAGTTAAAAGTTATCTGCCTTAACAAGTAGAGTCATAAAGTCATAACAGGTAGCTGGAAGTTGGCTTTCGACCCATTATGGTAATTAACAGATTAACTTACACTATTACTTAATACTAGATGTTTATAGAGAATTAATCCATGATGACACCTTTAATTAATAGATATTCATATATGACTTAACGTATTAATTATACTATATTAGTTGCTGATGCGGCTATCATTAATGTTTAGTTCTTCATGAGTCATACATTAACTCAAGATTATCCAAGCATTAGTTAATCATGAATTAGTGCACCCTTACTGTAAAGTGTAAATCTTCACCAAAATGTCAGTCCATTGATTTAGCCAAAATAAAATAAAATAAAATAAAATAGATAAAACATTTAAACTTGACGACTCTGAACCTTAGATACTAAGATATAGCATTTATAAAATGTGACATCTAGCCCTGACCTCCTCGGATTCAATATTTTCACATTTGTAATTTTCCTGAAAAACTACTACTAAGATTTAGAACATAGTCCCCCTTTACAAGACTCACACACTTCATTTGTTACAGCAGTTTTAGACTGTGTAAAAAAAATGCTGCCAATCGGCTGTGGCACAGTTTGTGAAATACTGAGCCTCTCAAACCAGCCCCTCAGAGTCGCTGGGATTCTGTTTAGCACCGTTGTAAGCTCTTCCTTCTGACAGTCTGCGAGTGTCTTTGGAAGGTTTCTGTCACACCCCTCTTTATTATCTAGCTTTACAAGTGCCCTATTATTAAGAGGAGGCAGCAACAGGCTGTGTGGAACAAGGGGATTGAGGGTAAATTAAGATAAATGGCTCTTCACTTGTCATCATTCAGTCGGCTGCCCCCTTTGCATTGTGTCACGGTACAGGCTTGATTCTGCTGGACAGTGCTGTGCATGGCGCGTACGTTCACACTTCTATTTCTGGCCAGGCCAGGTGTCTCACTCTCCACTGAGGTCATATTTTTAGGAAAGAGTCTGACAGGTAAGAAACATCAATTCAGCTGTTTCCACAACCAGTCCTTGTTAAGCCAACTTTATCATTTCACTGTTTAAAAACAAGATTTAAGATACACCGCATACTTTAGCATTGGTTTGCACTGTTGATCCTGTTGTGCCACTTAATCTAATCCGGATCAGAAGTTCCAACAATTCTATACGGCAGTATAAGTTAAATCCAATTCACACTGCACAAACACCAACAAACATGTTGATGTTTCTACTCTCCTCGGACAGCATGCTAAATATTATCTGATTATATGTAAGTGCAAACTAGTGAAATGAAAAATCTGGGTAACACTTTATTTTGATGGTCCCTTCTGAACATACTGTGTGTCAACTAACTATAAGTAACTTTGCAAGTACATGTCAACTTATTCTAACCTACCAGTCTACTAATACTCTAATAAACACTCTAATGAGAGTTAGTTGACATGTAGGTGCAACGTCACATATAGGCAACGGAATGTGCTAAAGGGACCATCAACATGAAGTGAAACGAAAACCTGACATCCTTACTAACCCTTATAAGAACATAATTCAGACAAATATTAGGTAAAAAAAAAACCCAGGGCCCCAGTGATTTTAAATAGATATTTCAAAATATCTTTGTTTGTGTGTAAAATAAAAAAGAAGTCAAACAGGCTTGGAATGACATGAGTTTGAATAAATGATGACACATTATTTTTTTTGGGTGAGCTACCTTAACTCACATATTAGGAGTTTGTCATCATTTCTCATCACTTTTCATACCCCAGTACTTGCAAAATATGTTCTGCATTGCATGGTGCAGGGTAAATTGGTCATACATTTATGCAGAAATTCAGGCTCTTCAGCAACTGTATACTCTTGAATGTTCTTGAAAAAAAAGAAAAAAAAAAGAAACTTTTTCAAACACTTAAATGTAACTCTCTGCGTAAATGAATCCTTAGTTAAGTGAAAGCGCCTGCACAGCACCATGGTACTCACTCAGAAGAAGAGTTCTTTATTGGGCTGACAGGCCTCTTGAATAGTGGGAGGAACACAGTGAGATGAGATCACAGAGCAAACACAGAGATGATTCTTTGCGGTGCTCTAAAGGGGCACAATTTCCATAATCTTCTCTTCCTCCTCCCACTTTCTCTCTCCTCCCATCTCCTGTGCTTTTCAAAGTGTCCAAAGTTTCTTTTTTTTTTTTTTTTTTTTAAATGACAGTGACAAAGACACCTTTGTGTCTAAGAGGGAAATGGATGAAAGGAATGGAAGAGAGGAAATAAAAATAACTAAATGAAGGCTGAAAGATGCCTCAGAGAGACATCAAGGTGGAAGGGAGAGGCAGGTGGTATGATCTACCTAGTAAACAACCATTCTTACCATGAGCCTCTGTCAGCATAAGCCTTTGATGTGGAGAGGCAGAAAGAGCTACAACTTCGCAATATGTTCTTATAGTCACATTCTTCCTCTGTAAAACTAGGAGAAGAATCTATTTCAGGCTTTGGAACATTAAAAAAAGTGTTTGTATATTACTTTTATTTCTCTCAGAGTGTGATCAAGGTAGCCAGTTTTCATTTGCACAGAGAGAAGACCCACAATCCTGTGAGAGGAAGGTGTGAACTGATAAAATGGTGTTGTATGAACCTGCGGGGAAAATAGATGTTTTTCTATGATCATGTGCGGGTTGTTTTGGCATAAAATTTGATAATTGCAAACTGTCATGTGAATTATACTACCATATTAGACTGGGCTTTGTATGTTGCACAATTACTCTAACTCATATGCTGCAAAAGTATGGAGATCTAAATCTAATGGCTTGATCTGAATCCTTAAACAGGCAAGAGTGGAAAATGATCAGCAAAAAAATGATTTGATGTCACTTTTTATATCATCTGGACTTAAGTAAAACATATCCAAAGGAATTTTTTTTAATATTTGATGTAGTTTGGATTTTATTAGTTGTATCTCCCAGGATACATTGCCCTTTTCGGGTATAAAAAAAGGTCATCAATATTCCTATGATTTATTTGATGCAAAAAAATATTAAATGTACAAAATATACTGCATGTATAACATGTTTAAGTCTCCTAAAATTTAGTCATACACATTTCTTGTATTTTTTCACTGCTTAACTGTCTCGTCTTCTACCTCAGGGGTGGGCAACTCTAGCCCTTGAGGTCCACTGTCCTGCAGGGTTTAGCTCCATCCCTAATCAATCATATAATGTAATGTATGATACAACATATCATTTTCAAAGTAATCCTGAGGACTTTGGTATGGTTTTTCAGGTAAGTTTGATCAGGGTTAGAGCTTAACTGCAGAATGGTAGCCCTTCAGTAGCAGGGTTGGACACCCCTGTTCTACTATAACATGAGCTGTGTGAAACTCAAAAAAACATTAAAAATGCAAAGATGTAGTCAACTTACCATAATAACATCAGTTTTACATGTGAATATTAACATTTGCACAATTTGTCTTAACTCAAATACATAGATTGAGAAGGGGGACTGTGTACAGGGGGCCCTGAGGCCAGGAGGGCCTATACAGATCTTATCTAAGGGCCCCAGCCCTGGAACAAGCTTTATACTGCCCCCAGTTCTTGAATATCGTTTACACCTGGCCACTTCATGCGTTTTCTGTATCCGATCGTGAACAGACCAGGTGTAAATGCCCTCCGAAACCCATTCGAGACGGATTTGAATCCGATTGCTCAAACCACTTCAGGAGGTGGTCTGGGCCGCATTCCAGACAAAACTGGACAAGAGTAAATGCATCTGGTTGTTGAAACCACATATATAAATTTTACTCTTCCCAAAAATGCTAAAAAATAAATGTGTGAGAGCGTGAAGGCTATATGTCATGTTAGTCAGATACGACTCTACTGCGACACGCATCACCTCAGATGAGCAGCTGCGTCTATTCATCAAGCCAACGCAAACTATCGCAAATCAAAGTGAAAGTCGCCGACGCTTAACACACAATCATCTTCATTAAAATTAAAGAAACAAAATGATCTTACCAGTACTGTTAAAGCTATGGTATACGATTTTGAAAAATCGGTCAAGAAAGCCTGAATTTTTAAAAAACGCATCCCGCCCCTCCACACACACACCCCTCCCCTCTGTGCTACCTGATCCCTCCCACCGGGAAACGAACTGAACTAACGTTATGTCACTCAGTCAAGCTGTGATCACCGGTAGTAAACATCGGAACTGAGATGTAATGTCAGTTCATGTAATGTTCAATCTAATGACCTCGCTAATGACACATCATATGTAAAATTGCCTTTAGACACTTGAACTTAGTTGCTTTATCAACAATTCAATGTCACGTTTGAGTTCACGTCAACGCAAGATTAGCAACACATGAAATGTTCTAAACTCCCCACCACCATTAGTATAATCCTACTAGTATTGCTAAGGTTTTCAGTAATTGTTATTGCAGCACACAGCGCATCTTGTTCAAATTTCGATCGGCTCGAACAGAAACCCGCTAGGCCTACTGAAATATATTCAAGGACTTCAAGAAATATAATTACTTTGACCCGTGATAGGCGATGCTAAACGGCTAACATTCCAATGCCGACCGACAGCATGAGCAAGTTGTCAAACTGATAAAAAGCTATTTATGTAACACGTCACACCATAAAAGTATAAATAAATGTTTACCTGCTCAACAAAAAGTCAGCCGTGTCAGCGTCGGTCCTCAGTCCCAGATCTTCCTGAAGCTTCCTCCAACGGTCATATATTTATCCTACTCAAAGTTCGGCGTTCTTCACATTTTTAAAAAAATTTGCTCGTTCCTCTGACTTTCTCTTTCGTCCTAACTTTACTGTAGGGAGAAGCAAGGGACGCTTGCTGCTGTCTTTTTTTTTTTATCCATTGCTGATATGCTACTTAACTAGCTACCATAGACTGTCAGCTGCTTACGCGCGCAATTTCATGACGCAGGAGGGGGGCGGGTGCAGTGGAGAAGCGAGCGGCAGGCGGAGTTTCAAGTGGAGCTGGTGATTGGATGAGAGCAGTTGACCAATGTAAGCTGTCCGGCCGGACAGCTTACATTGGTCAACTTCTCTGCGACTGTACAGCCAATAGAGTGAATGGATTTTTTTCATTTTTTTTTCTATTCCTATTGTTAGGATTGTACTATATAACCATAACCAGCATCTAAACGAGGATATTAATAATGAACAATCTTTGAAATCGTATATCTGAGAAAACGAGAGATCTGAGAAAACGCATGAAGTGGCCAGGTGTAAACAGCCCCTTATCGACATGAAAGTTCATTATCGTCATGTGTTTTAAAGCCATATCCGTCTAAACTTTTGATATACTGTGAGGTTTTCTGAGTACACAAATCTGAAGCACACGCACAGAAAACTGGCTGTCAGACGGTGCGTACCGTGAGTATTAAACTAAATTCTCTTTCATGTCTTATTGTGCTTAAACTGTCAAATACACACACGGTTATGTAAAACAAAGTTCACATAAATACAGTCGGTCATGTCTTTGAAACAGCAAGTAAAGAAATCGCATGTGTATATTAGATCTGTGTATTAAAGTGAAAACAGCGTAATGTACCACTGCTATATATGCTGTTAAAAGTAAGGTATGTAGGATTTTTGCAGTAAAATATCCAAAAACCTAGCCTGGATGCCAGCCCGAACCCCGCCCACAACATTTTTTGGTCGAGAAGTTCGGTCTGGACTCGATCCATTGAGGACTAATTCTAAACGGTTTAGAATTAGTCGGGCCAATCAAATTGCCAGGGCGGGCTTTATACGATGATGGACAGATGATCTGCAGTTACGTAATCATCACGTTATCAAATAGCGCTTGGGTTGAACTGGTTTCCCTCAAAGTTGACTGCAGCTGGAGAACTGAGATGTGTAGATTCCGCTATCGCGTCTGTTGTAAAATAAATCGACAGCGCATTCATTTTAAAAGACGAACAGAGAACTGCAATCAAGGCATTTGTCGATCGGAAAGATGTGTTTGCCGTCCTTCCTACGGGACTCGGCAAAAGTTTATTTTATCAGCTGGCTCTTATGGTCGCTAAGAAGAGGGGACGCAATATAATGGACGCAATGAAAACCCTGTGGTTGTTGTGGTTTCTCCTTTGGTCGCACTCATGGAGGACCAAGTAAAAGAAGCAACACTCATTATTTTATACTTCTTCCAGTGTGCGTGTAGTTCTGTTGACTTTGCGTAGCTCATAAAAAAAAACACTTACTACGTTGCTCTGATTGGTTGTAGGTCTATCCAATTGAGTGCAGAGTTTTTATTTTTCCCGGTTCGGTTAACCCTTGTGTTATGTTGCGGGTCAATTTGACCCGTTTCGATTTTCAAGTTGTTGGAAATACTGGTTAACCTTTGTTTTTTTTTCTTGATATTTTGTGACTTTTTCTCATTTATCATGATGAACATGCATGCAAAGTTTCAACATGCTGATGTGTTTTGACATATACAAACAAAATTACTGTTACGTTCGTGATGTTCGCGGGTCAATTTGACCCTCATAGGCAGCCATTCAAAAGCAACTGTACAGACACAAAATAAAAACATTTATTTTCTGTATGTCAGGGCACTTCAACTCCAGTTCTAACGTGCAAGTGCATCTAAAAGTGCTCTAACCCTAACCAAACACACTTGAAAAAGATAAAATTACAGTGTTCAGAATTATTTGCAAATTACAGATGAAAATCTTTGTCAGACACAGATAGTAAAATAAGCTCTCATTGCAATATTCAAAATATCTAAAATACGTAGCTTTTAACCAAAACTTTTATGTAGGATTTTCAAAGGCAGATTCACAGAGCCAAAAAATAAATAAAAAACATTTATTTGATGTATGTTTTTGTTATGTTTGGTTTCTCACTTCCCAGTGAGTGAATAATGAAACTAGGAAAATAGGTCTTAGGAAACTAGGGAAAGTTAACTTAGGAAAATGAAAATTTTTCATTATACAGCCATTTTTTTTTGTTCAGTTACGATGTTCAAAGCATAAAATGTAAAAAAAAAAAAAAAAAAAAAAAAAAAAGGAAAAACAATATATGCAAAAAAGTCAGTATACTGTTTATTTTCCAATTTTGTCAAAACAAAACTGTTTTAAAAAATGTTTTAAAAACATTTTCATAAATCATATTTTCAGATAGAATGTTTTTGTAATGTTTGACAAATGCTGATATTAAAAGTGTACAGTTTGTATCTAAATCTTTGTTGTTTTTCATAGTGTGATTTTTGAGGAATTGTATTGAATCCAATTAGGGTAAATTTGACCCGGTCCATAAGGGGAGTACACAGAATTCGAACAGAACACAAGGGTTAAGACACGCCTCATAATAAAAGCCCTATGGAGCAGTATCAGACTCACATTCTGACTAGAATATGAGTATGACAAAGTCAGGCTACCAAAAACCACTAGGCCAATGTTATTTTGTTTAGTTGATTACTTACAATATCCCAAATGTTTCCAACTATTTGTACATAGTGAGAAAATTGCGATTTTAACCAAGGAAACAGGGCGTGTGAGCAGGGGTGAGGGAGTCGCCAGTCAATGGCGTCATATCCGCGTTACCCTCGGTTTCCGCTCGTACTGCCATGGTAACCATGGCGACAGACGTGGACAACTGAGTTATGCCTAGCAGGACGCTCACGCTGTTGTTGTTTTGTTCAAACATTATGGACCATGGCAAGCAGACTTTGAGACAAAAAGAGGACTAAAACGAAAATCAACATCTTTTGAGATGACGAGAGCTCCACGTCTGCGACTAACTTCAACTTGACAGAGTGTTGCATGTACCTTATTAGACAGGTGAATAAATATACATAAAACTAATCAATGTTATTTAGTTCAACATGATGAAATGTTAGAATATATGATGCGATCTGGGAAAACCCGTCGGATGTCGCGCTGGTACGTTTTCAGTAAGGTCTAAAAATAGATTGAATGTCAGTTTTTTGTCAAAATTGGGTTTTCAATAAATTATTATTCTATAACATCTTGTTTATCATCTCTGAATATATCTTGGGAAAATTCACTAGTTTAGTGCAGAAAAATAGCTATTTATAGTGGCAAGCTGAAAACACTGTCTTTCTCTTTAAGAACACGCATGGCAGAGCAGAGGGGCAAAAAAACAAAATCGCCCATTTAGCTCTCCTTCTCTTAACACTAAAAAGACAGTTTTGCCTATCAAAATAAACCACATAACAGAATAAAGGTCCCTCCAATCCTGTGTAAACTACAACGGCACGCAAGTTTTATTTATTTATTTTTATCCAGCGTTATCGTGTGGTGTGATGCGGAGCACAAAAGAACAACAGAGTTTGAAGCTGCTCGCTTAAAAGACCTTGCTCGCCTCTCAATCGTCCAATTTCAAAACGGTTTTCACAGGATGAATTTTGAGTTTGTAAGCTTTCGAATGATACCTAATCTATGATGATTACTAAAATATGTGATGTGAAAAAAAGGCAATAGAAAAAGAGCGCCAGTCGTCCCGCTAGCAGGACGTGACAGTTAATTAAACCGTTTTTTCTCAAAATTCCGTTTCTGAAAATCATAGCGATCAGCCGACTTCAGATAATATAACCACAACTTTTGTTACAGACAAACGATAAAAGAAATAAAAACATGTCAAATTTCACCATGTGGTGGGTTTTCCCAGATCGCATCACATATGATCTGTATGTTATTCTAATGTTGATCTAGTCAATGTTGACACTCAAATGCCGTTTAGTGTGATAGTGTAACTGTTAGAGCAAGTGAAACAGCGCTGTGTTACCTCAAGTTTAATTCATCTAATAAACTGACCTGTGTGAGTATTAATTCAGCACTTGCGTGTAGTTCTGTAGAATGAAATGTCCTTATTCCTTTATATCTGCTGGACTCGCGTTGCGTGTGGTGCAGATATACACTCACCTAAAGGATTATTAGGAACACCATACTAATTCTGTGTTTGACCCCCTTTCGCCTTCAGAACTGCCTTAATTCTACGTGCCATTGATTCAACAAGGTGCTGTGAAAGCATTCTTTAGAAATGTTGGCCCATATTGATAGGATAGCATCTTGCAGTTGATGGAGATTTGTGGGATGCACATCCAGGGCACGAAGCTCCCGTTCCACCACATCCCAAAGATGCTCTATTGGGTTGAGATCTGGTGACTGTGGGGGCCATTTTAGTACAGTGAACTCATTGTCATGTTCAAGAAACCAATTTGAAATGATTCGAGCTTTGTGACATTATCCTGCTGGAAGTAGCCATCAGAGGATGGGTACATGGTGGCCATAAAGGGATGGACATGGTCAGAAACAATGCTCAGGTAGGCCGTGGCATTTAAACGATGCCCAATTGGCACTAAGGAGCCTAAAGTGTGCCAAGAAAACATCCCCCACACCATTACACCACCACCACCAGCCTGCACAGTGGTAACAAGGCATGATGGATCCATGTTCTCATTCTGTTTACGCCAAATTCTGACTCTACCATCTGAATGTCTCAACAGATATTGAGACTCATCAGACCAGGCAACATTTTTCCAGTCTTCAACTGTCCAATTTTGGTGAGCTCTTGCAAATTGTAGCCTCTTTTTCCTATTTGTAGTGGAGATGAGTGGTACCCGGTGGGGTCTTCTGCTGTTGTAGCCCATCCGCTTCAAGGTTGTGCGCGTTGTGGCTCCACAAATGCTTTGCTGCATACCTCGGTTGTAACGAGTGGTTATTTCAGTCAAAGTTGCTCTTCTATCAGCTTGAATCAGTCGGCCCATTCTCCTCTGACCACTAGCATCAACAAGGCATTTTCGCCCACAGGACTGCCGCATACTGGATGTTTTTCCCTTTTCACATCATTCTTTGTAAACCCTAGAAATGGTTGTGCGTGAAAATCCCAGTAACTGAGCAGATTGTGAAACACTCAGACCGGCCCGTCTGGCACCAACAACCATGCCACGCTCAAAATTGCTTAAATCACCTTTCTTTCCCATTCTGACATTCAGTTTGGAGATCAGGAGATTGTCTTGACCAGGACCACACCCCTAAAGGCATTGAAGCAACTGCCATGTGATTGGTTGATTAGATAATTGCATTAATGAGAAATTGAACAGGTGTTCCTAATAATCCTTTAGGTGAGTGTACATCTCTCATTACCAATCGCGCCCTACTTCATACAACAGTCATGTTAAAACATCACTGTATTCACTCGGTAAAAGATTCATAAAAGATCCATCAGCTTGACGACAAGATCCATAATTCCGCTTAAAGTCCCACTCTGATCATATTTTGAGCTATTTTTAAACATTCCCAGTGGTCTTTAAATTATGATTATGCCATTTTTAGCCAAAATCACAAAACCTGTGCCGTTTTCTGGAACTTCGCTTCAGCAGAGCGGCAGTAGCTCATTAGCAATTCGCCTCTGCGTTGTGGGCGGAGCCGTTGGCACGGACACGACCCTCCCCCTTCCCCTTGCTGAGAGCTCTGTCTCTCTCGCTAGCTTACACCCCCAACCTGTCTATGGAAGCAGCAATAACAATTCATTCAATTATATTTGCCGAGGTGTTTTATTCATATCAGATACACAGTGTAAGTAACTATAAAGTTTATAGTTTACTCTGTTCTTCTTCCAGTTCACCGGCCACTTACTTTCATGTATTTCAGGAGAAACTGATGAATTCACGTGCTGTAATAAATCCAACAGACATGAATCTCTGAACTTCGGCCCGAACAAACATCTCACGTTACAGATCAAGATCATTTATAACGTTAAAGGTGTTTAAACGACAAAACAAACTCTCTTACATGTATTTGAGAATCGGAGTTTGGGAGTTTAAGCAAGTTTAAGGAAGTTTGTTAATATTCAGAAATAAAAGTGCTACATCTGTCATACAGCGCTATTCTGGCTGTGGTGAATCACGTGCGTGCCAAGCAAGCCTGACGCGTCACCATGGAAACAGGGCGGGCGGGGGGATCGCGATGCAAGTGGATGTATCAGAATGATATTGTTTTTGTAATCTCTTGAATTGACTATTTCAGGCCAATAACTCCTAATAACATGTTAGTAAAAAAATATTTTTGTGGACATGCTCCAAACATTTAGTCAGGGGAGTATGAGCTTGTGGCCCCGCCCAGTGGAGTTACTACGTCACAACTCCAGTCTATTTTAGCCAGCATTTTAGCGTCTGCTACTGATTCACAGCCATTTGAATGTAGAAATACTCAGAAATACAACTTTGAGCTTATTTTTCTCAAGATATGTCCTCTAACATCAGAAAAATGCCACAAGAACATGTTAACACCTAGAAAAACATTATTTTCATCGGAGTGGGTCTTTAATGCTTTGCGTCATCAATATACGCCTTTGTTATTGTAAGAGGTTAGCGACCCCTGGTGGCGAAAAATCCTACATATTGTACCTTTAATATGAAAAAGAAAAACAGAAAATCACTC
Source organism: Rhinichthys klamathensis goyatoka (assembly GCF_029890125.1). Lineage (NCBI taxonomy): Eukaryota > Metazoa > Chordata > Actinopteri > Cypriniformes > Leuciscidae > Rhinichthys > Rhinichthys klamathensis. Next base: position 2,361,058 of record NW_026606600.1, read on the forward strand.
TCCTCTTGACTGAATAACTATAATAATCGCTTTAACACTAGAAGTGCCAGAATTCCATAACTACTAGAACTGCCACAAGCGGTCATTTTGACAGCTAGATTCCAAACTAGCTTCCAAACTAGATTAATACATGTATTGTATTAGGAGATCTTTTAAAAACAAAACAACACCAAACTGTACATTTAAACAAATTGTATTATTCATTTATAAATAATAATATCATTAGTAGCCTACCGTAATTATCGCATATTCACAACAGATAGGCTATATTTCCATATCCATTCAACATAACTCAGAACAAGATAATAACAACTAAAAGTATCTTATTTAGATATTCTGTTGACAGTGAGAGAGACAATGTCACGGTTTATGAATTCGCTGTCTCCTTTCTTGTCTTGTGCTGTGTGTGTGTGTGTGTGTGTGTGTGTGTGTGAGTGCGTGTGGGTGTTGTCGCTAATCATTGCAGCTGATCAGCGAACCCTTTTTAGTGTCACTGTTGTCGCCTTGTCTTTGTCAGATCGTTGTGGATGTTTTGCTGCGTGTTTGTTCCCTGTCTGTATCCAGTTTCCGTGTGTCATCAGTGTTCAGCGCTCCTGGTTCTTCACGCAGCGTCCCTGTGCTGCTAAGGGCTTCATACCGGACATTTGCACACCTTAAAGGCCTGTTCACACCGGGACGAATTTCGCGCGCTATATTCGCCGACGTTTAACGCCTCGTGACTAAACAAAGGGCGCCAATGTGAGTGTGCACACCGACACGAAAAACGCCACGCGTAAAAGCATAATTTTTTTTAAAAACGCCTCGGGTTCGTTTTTTTAGTTTGACGCGCCGCGTCAAAAACTATCCGACCAATGAGATTGGCGCTTTTGCTCACATGTCTGTCTGGAGCTTCTGAAGTTACAGTAAAACACAACTTGGGGGCGCTCAAACACAAAACGGTCTTGCCGAGCACACATACGTAACGGCGAAGAAGATATACGCCAAGTAGCGTCTACACTGCCGGGAAGAAATAAGACGAGGAAGATGCAAGGCAAGATGAATGTAGAGCTGCTGGTCTCGGTGTCGGAACATAAACAACTATATGACAAACGCGACAGCGACTACAAAAATGTTGATAAAAGAGAATGTTATGGAGTGCTATTGCAGAGCAAATGGGCGCCATCTAATGTCAGGGAATGAATTTGCATGTTCACTCGGCTCATCGTCAGCGAAAATCGCTTGGGTGTGAACACAAAAAAACGCGTTGAAAAACGCTGCCGAATAACGCGCGCCGATATTCGTCCCGGTGTGTACGAGCCTTAACTCTGCCAGCATCTGACCAGCTCTCAATAAACATATCTGTCATTTTGCAATTGAATCTTCTGATTCTTATTTCCTAACAGACAAAGGTCAACCGCGGAAAAAGTAACAAAAGAATACCGCGAAATTCAGTGCGGTCAATATGACCGTCTATGGCCGAAATAGGTACATTTATAAGAAAAACATTTTAAATGAAAATACAGACACTTTTAGGAAAAATCAGGTACCAGCAGCATTTTATTTATTTTTTCAACAAAGTTATTGCAGATATAACATTCAAAACGGTCAAAATGACCGTCCTGGCCGTTCTAGTGTTAATAAGAATACATTGCTTACTTGAATAATTGTTAAATGCTCTGGCGAGGGGATAAACATGGTGGACAGCAGCTGTTACAATCTGGTTGCAGCAATGGAGGAAACAGGATCTAAGTGCAGCAATCTTTTATTGAACGAAATCCAAATCTTACAAGGAACGGGAACAGAAAAAACAACTTAAAGCAATGATAAGAACTAACAAAGAACAAGACAGAACCCTAGGTTTAAATAGACAGAACTGAAGAGCAAATTAACAAGACACACCACACACCTGAACTGAACTAACAATCAATCAAACACCATAGAAACAAACAGGCAGGGGGCGGAGAAAGACAGAACTGAACTAATTGACAGATTAAGCAAACACAGACAAGAACAGAAATCAAAACAAACTGACATAGTGACAACAGCTCACTCAGGGCGGGGTCTATGCTGATAGTGTGGAGTCTGTCAGCAATTATGGGCGGGACCTAAGCATTTGTGACGTCACACTGCATAGAAACTGCAAATGGCTTATTCCGAGACACTGCTTATGGTTTATGGGGATTAAAATAAAAATGTGGGTGGATTTTTACCATTATAGGGTGGTTGTGTACAAACACTGCGGACACGCATTTATGTTCAAAAACCATGTAAGAATGAATTTTGTATAATAGGTCCCCTTTAATTGTTATAGTATTCAGGTCTGTGGATCTTCTAAACTAAATGCAGAATCAGTTCACTCCAGTGGGAAAAAATACTACTGTATATGCCGTACTGCTCTGGTCAAACTGGTAAACAGATCTGTGGCATATATCGAACTGTAGCCTACGCGTTAAATGTCTTGAAAGTGAATGTCACAGAAGGTCATTCGTAGCGTGTTATACAACGTTTAGGACAAACATTTTTTTTTAAATACCAGCTTGCATTCAATGGGCCCTATTTTAACGATCTGAAACGCAAGTATCAAGCGCGAAGCGCAAGTAGCTTTGTGGGCAGGTCTTGGGCGCTGTTGCTATTTTACCAGCGGGATAAATGACTCTTGCACCCGACGCAAGTTTAAAAGGGGTTGGTCTGAAATAGCTTCATTATTCATAGGTGTGGTTTGGGCGTAACGTGAAATAAACCAGAGCGTCATCCAACATACCCTTTAAGAGCAGGTGCGCATGTTGCATGGCGGATTGTTATTATTATGGCGGATTTACCAGGCGCGCGCCAGGAGCGTTCACAGCCGAGGAGACCGACGTTCTTGTCAGGGCAGTGAAAGACAGAGAAGTGACGTTGTATGGGGATGGGAGATTTTTTTTTTTACTGGTGTCTTGCCACTATTGGGCAAACAGGTCTGATCCGTCATTACTACAATTAGCCTGAAAAATTTGGGTAAATGTGTAAGCTAGATTTAGGCCTACATTTTTTTACATTTTCATGGACACCACAATGATTTCCCTCATGTGTTAATATTTTTCCTTGTTATAATGTATGATTTGCAAAAATAAAAACTGCTGCATCTGTGTTGATGAGAGAATCAAAGTGTATGCGCGTTGTGCACCCGCTACATTATGGCCAAGCATGCACGCTTAAAATAGCATTATGAACAACGCGCAACGCGCCACTGACTTTAGACTAGTTTTTTTCTGGTCAGTGGCGGAATTGTTTTCTGGAACTGCAAAATAGCACCAGGGAATGTTTGCGCCGAAACACGCCTCCTTTTTGCGCCGACCCGCCCAGGGAGCGCAAGTTCATTCCCTAGTTTACCGACGTGCGTCTGTGGAGGGAAAAGCCCGCTTTGCGCGGGTGCAAAATAGGAATGATACATGCGTCAGTGTACAAAGTCATTTGCGCCGGGTGCAAGATAGGGCCCAATGTCTCAGTGAAATAGACTGATTGGAGTACAAACAATCTGACTCAAGTGCCAGGTGGAAATGAGAGAGAGAGATGGCCCCTCTTGTGAGACTTCCATAGTTTGCTTGACTCGGGTCATTTCGAACAGGCTGCACCATTGTGCTTGATTGCAATTGACGTAGAGCCATGATGAACATGTAGGGGTATTAACTGCAACACCAGAACAAATGTAAACACATTCATTAAAATTAGATAAAGAGCACTAAGTGTCAATTATTTCAATATTTAGTTTTCTAATCAGTTCCTAATCATATACACATTACCTCACTTAGGTCATTTAGAACACATAGACCCACAATACAACAGGCTATATATAAATATATACAGGCTTTTTTAATGGGTTTTTAGTTAAATGCCTGAAAGAGGGAATGTGGTTAACAAGCTCACTATACTTTTTATTCTAAAACATACAATATATCAGTAATACCGCACTCGTGATTTTTTAAACTCTTATGAGTCTTAAAAAAGGTGGTTGCTATCAAGGGGCAGAGACAGAGATTATCTGGGGCATTAAACGTCACACTGAAGAGTTCTTGTAAACTATTCTAACTAAAACTTCACAACTTGTAGATTTTAAATAGTTTTATAATTTTTGGAAGCTTAATTTACCTTATTCAGAACATTGCCATGACAGTATGAAAGTGAGGCTGTGAGGAATAAACTTACTGTGTTTTCAATGGCACCTGCCGTGAAAGCTCTTAGATCACTTATAATTATCCACGGCTTATGTTGTCTGGAGTTCTCTTACGAGAGGTTCTCTCATATTGCGTAAGCTAGCTTACGCTACGGGAAAGATTCATCTTTTCTAAAATATTGAAGCCAAAAATTATCCTTAATTTTGTATCCATTGTCAACGCAGTGCAGCAGCTGCAGACCTTGAGCGGGCTAGCTAGCGAGCTCATTGGTTGCTCTACGGCAACTGCTGCAGCCTATGGACGGACAGAATGAACTCGCGTCCAATGAGAGGCGCTCGCGCCTTCATCACGTCACAGCCCGCCAAACTGGGCATGGCTAGAGTGTATATTAGCGAGGTCCGAAGGCTGCTTCCCTGATTTTTCATCTCTTCAGCGAAGCTCTTCGCATCTGATCCACAGAAGCCGCGTCGCCGTCTGAGGGGCATTTTAGCGAGCTTGGACAGCGCTTGAAGAAGCCGGCCGTCTTCGCCCCCTTCAGCCATCCGGCCCCAGCTACGCCATCCGGTGACGTATCCTGATGAGCTAGCTAGTTCCTCAGTGAACTATCACAAAAGAGCACGAGCGTCTTTGTAAAGATGCCTCGCACCTCTTGCGGCTCATGCCGCGCCCCTCTCAGCGCCGGAGACCGCCACCTCATCTGCGCTCTCTGCCTGGGACTGGAGCACGCAGAGCTCACTCTCACTGACGGCGGATGCGACCTCTGCGAGGAGCTTCCGATGTCGACCCTGCGGGCTCGACTCGAAGCGTTTAAAGCCGAAGCCGCCACGCCGCCTTTCGTCTCGCCACGCAAGAAGAAGCGCCGCTCCCAAAGGCCGCCGGAACAGGTGCTGGAAGCGACTGTCTCGCCGGAGCCTCTCCCTCGAGCCTTGATTTCACCCCCCCTGCGCTCCCCGGACGTGCAGTTGCCGCCTAGCGGCCGCCTAGCGGCCGCTCTGCGGCCGTTTCGGATGACGAGGCGGAGGTAAAGGACTGCTGTTCCGTCATGGCTTCGGACAGCGAGGAGTGGTCAGGCTCCCTCGCCTCCTCCTCGGCCCACGAATCTAGCAGGACCCGCGCCGGAGTCGAAGAGGAATTAATGCGCCTCCTCACACGGGCCGTCGACCGCCTCGGGCTCGAGTGGTCACCGCCCCCTGAGCAGGCCCCCAACAGACTCGACGGCTGCTTTCTACAGAGCCGCCGCTGTGCGGCGCCCGCGGCCCGGGCCGCGCCCTTCCTGCCAGAACTCCACGCCGAGCTCACTAAATCTTGGAGCGCACCTCTATCGGCCAGGACCCGCTCCCATGCCTCCGCCTCTCTCTCTTCGGTGGATGGCGCCGCCGAGAAGGGCTATTCTTCCATCCCTCCGGTCGAGGATTCGGTTGCAGCGCACCTTTGCCCGCCCTCTGCCAGGTGGCGGGCTAAGCCCGCGCTCCCGTCTAAGGCCTGCAGAACCACTTCCGCTTGTGTTGGCCGCGCTTATGCCGCCGCCGGCCAAGCCGCATCCGCTCTGCACTCCATGGCCGTCTTGCAAATCCTCCAAGCAGACTTTCTTCGGGAGTGGGATGAGAAAAACAGGCACCCAGAGGCTTTGTCAGACCAAATTCGCGCCACAAAAGCTGTAGCCCAAGCCCTGGGGAAGTGCATGGCCTCGCTGACTGTGACCGAGAGACATCTATGGCTAACGCTTGCCGACATGGGAGAAACTGAACGTGCTACGTTCCTCAACGCGCCGCTCTCTCCTTCCGGTCTCTTCGATTCTGCGGTGAGTGGCATTATCGACCGCTTCTCAGAAGTCCAGAAAGCCACCCAAGCCATGAACCTTTTCCTGCCTCGTCGCGCTAGCTCCTCTGCAGGCCGCCCACATGACCAGCCTCCTGCACGAGACCCTGCACAGCGCCCAGCTCAACACAGCCAGACTTCTCAGCGTCGACAGGGCAGCCGCCCTAGATCGCGCTCAGACAGCAGCCGCAGACCACCGCCCCTCCGCGGGCCTCGGCCTCGGATCGCGCTGAAACCTGAGAAACCGAAGTCCTCCTAGCTACGTTGAGAAAACGACAGCTCAGTCCCGCCGCGGCCGGACCGCCGTCGAAGCTTCGCCCCCTGTCAGTCCCCTTCTCTCATGCTACTGCAGTGGTGTATACAGCAGCCAACAAGCCGGTGGTACTACCTGCTTGCCTGCATCCAAACGCCGTTTTTATGGCGACCCAGAGAAATCTCTTAAAGAGCAAACATGCCTTATGTGTAGAAAATCACAGCTCGCTCGAGTGTTAGAGTCAATAAACGCGCCCACGAGCCCGTGCGCGCGCACCCTCTCTGCCCGCTCTGTCACACGGCCAGCCATCACCTCTCTGTATGTAAGTCCCGTGCCCGTGACTATGCTCGCGCATCACTTAACAGATGTGACTCTTTCCCCATTCACCTCAATCGGGAAGTCACTCACAGAACAGCCTGTCCCTGCTGTTTGCGAGCCGTCATGCATAAGCACAATAAGCGCGCTCACACATTCTGTTCAGCTCGCTGTGTGCGGCAATCAGGGCGATCTGGCCATTCACCCTCTAGCGCTACGCTTCAAAGCGTGGGAAGCTATCCCAGGGATATCCAAATGGGTGTTAAGCACGATAAAACAAGGTTATTTGCTACAATTCGATCGCCTCCCTCCCCACTTTCGAGCGCGGCTCGAAACGACTGTGAACACGGCAGCAGCCTGCATGCTTCGTTCAGAAATAGCAAACCTTCTGTGCAAAAGGGCCATAGAGAGAGTGCCGCCTTCTCTGAGCGAGTCGGGGTTTTACAGCCGTTATTTTCTTGTTCCCAAGAAAGACGGCGGCCTCAGACCGATTTTGGATCTCAGATTTTTGGACAGGGTGCTTGTGAAAAGACCGTTCAAAATGCTTACAGTCAGGAAACTCCTCGCACACGTGCGCCAGGGGGACTGGTTTATATCTCTCGATCTGAAAGATGCCTATTTTCAGATTCAGATAAATCCCCGTCACAGGCCATTCTTGAGATTCGCCTTCGACGGTCAGGTTTATCAATACACCGTCCTTCCGTTCGGCCTGTCCCTAGCACCCCGTATTTTCACGAAGTGCTTGGACGCGGCGCTCGCACCCCTGCGGAGCCAGTGCTTGCGAATATTGAACTATTTGGACGATTGGCTGATTTTGGCACAATCACACACGGAGCTACTGTCTCACAGGACAGTTCTCCTCAGTCATCTGAACAGCTTGGGTCTCACAATCAATTGGACCAAGAGCTCACTTCAGCCCAGTCGAGCGATTTCCTTCCTTGGAATAGAGCTAGACTCCATGGCTGTGACGGCTCGCTTATCGACACAGCGCGCGCGCCGTGTTCAGCGACTAGCCGCATCTTTTCAGATGAACAACCTCACGCCTCTGAAACAATTTCAGAAGATGCTAGGTTACATGGCCTCAGCCTCAGCAGTACTCCAGCTGGGTTTACTGCTCATGCGCCCGCTTCAACATTGGCTAAACACCCGCGCGTTTCGCCGGGCTTGAGCCACAGGCCGCCAGCCGATCAGAGTGACTCAGACCTGTATCTCAGCTCTGCAGCCCTGGTCAGTAGCCGAATGGTATCAGCGGGGTGTGATGATGGGAAAGTCATCTCGACAGACGCGTCCATCACGGGTTGGGGCGCGGTCTGCGAGGGCTCACTGGTGTTTGGCCTATGGTCAGTGCAGGAAAAGCTCCTTCACATACACTACCGTTCAAAAGTTTGGGGTCGGTACGATTTTAAATACTTTTAAAAGAATTCTCTTCTAACCATGGCTGCGCTTATTTGATTAAAAATACAACAAAAATCAGTTATAGTATTAAATATTATTCCAGTGTAAATCAGCTGTTTGCTGTGTGAATATATAGTAAAGTGTAATTTATTCCTGTGATCAAAGCTGAATTTTTTAGCATCACCAGTGTCAGTGTCTTCAGTGTCAAATTATCCTTCACAAATCAGTATAATATGAGGATTTGATGCTCAAGAAACATTTATTATTATTATCAATGTTGAAACAATTTTTTTTTTTAGGATTCTTTGATGAATAGGAAGTTCAAAAGAACAGCATTGGTTTGAAATAGAATCTTTTGTAACATTATAAATGTCTTTACTGTCCTTGATAAATAAAAGTATTGATTTCTTTCCTCCAAAAAATAAAAATAAAATTCTCACTGACCCCAAACTTTTGAACGGTAGTGTAAATTGTCTGGAAATTATAGCAGTCGAGTACGCGCTCATGCGCTTCCTCCCGGTCATTCAGGGTCACCACGTCCTGGTCCGTTCGGACAACAGATCTGTGGTATCCTATCTAAACCGTCAAGGCGGTGTCAGGTCCAGGAACCTCTTCCATCTGACAGAACGCATAACTGAGTTGGTCCCAGTGCCATCTGCGCTCGCTGAGGGCGACGCATGTGCCAGGCCACCTGAACGACGGCCCAGACAGACTGTCCAGAGACAATATTCCCCCAGGGGAATGGTCCCTGCATGCTCTAACAGTCCAGATGTTATGGCGCCTATTCGGCAGAGCAGAGATAGACCTCTTTGCGTCAGAGGAGAACTCTCACTGCCCAGTATTTTTCTCGAAAAGCGAGGACGCGCTGGCCCAGGACTGGCCCAACCGCCCGCTTTACGCCTTCCCTCCCGTCTCGCTATTGCCACAGGTAATACAGAGGATCAGGGAAACGCGCTGCTCGGTGCTCCTCATAGCCCCGCGCTGGGAGAATCAGACATGGTTTCCGGAGCTTATGCAGCTGTCACTGACAGCCCCGTGGCCCATTCCAGTGAGATCAGATCTCCTCTCTCAAGCTCGCGGCACGATCTGGCATCCCCACCCAGAGCGCTGGGCGCTGCACGCATGGGTGATCAACGACTACCCGTCGCTTTGCCAGAGGGAGTTATGAACACTATCATACACGCTAGAGCTCCTTCCACGAGAAGACTCTACGCGTCCAAATGGTCTGTGTTTTTAAAATGGTGCACTGACAGAGATCTGGACCCACGGACATGTGGGGTTTCGCCGCTGCTCGTGTTCCTACAAGAGCTATTGGATAAGGGCAGGTCCCCATCTACGCTCAAAGTATACGTGGCGGCCGTCGCGGCGTTCGCTGAACCCCTGCACGGCCAGTCACTGGGGAAAAACGAGCTGGTCATCCGTTTCCTTAGGGGAGCTAGAAGGATGAACCCTCCGCGCCCCCCATCGGTTCCTATCTGGGATCTTTCTATAGTTCTCGAAGCTATGAAAGCCCCTCCTTTCAAACCGCTTCAATCCGTGGATGTGAAATACCTTTCACTCAAAACCGTTTTTCTGACTGCCTTGTCATCAGTCAAACGTGTGGAAGACCTTCATGCGCTGTCTGTCAGCCCCGCGTGTCTTGAGTTTGGACCAAATGACTCCAAGGTCATTTTAACTATGTCCCCAAGGTGATCGGTACCCCGTTCAGAGCGGAGATCATTTCCCTATCGGCTCTGCCAACATCCGATAGCGAATGTGACGCCAATCTCCTCTGCCCTGTGAGAGCACTGAGATTGTATACTGCACGCTCTGCCTCTTTCAGACGCACTGAGCAGCTTTTCGCTTCGTTCGGAGGGCGCACCAAGGGTCTCGCCGCCTCGAAACAGACACTGTCTAGATGGATAGTGGACGCTATTGCTGCTGCGTATGCATCAAAAGACCTGCCATGCCCGTTAGGCATTAGGGCTCACTCCACTAGAGGCATGGCCTCCTCGTGGGCGTGGTCCAGCGGTATTTCCATTCACAACATATGTGTGGCAGCGGGCTGGGCTTCCCCCTCCACCTTTGTCAGATTTTACAATCTGGAAGTACCCGCCCTGCAGGCAAAATTACTAGGGGTCTAAAACGCTACAGCTCTCCTGGTGAGCTGCACTGATGGGAAACTCTCCACAGACCGACACTGCCGCTCTGTCTCTCTTCCCACTATGTGCTTATGTATTACATACACACTGGCCCGCGCTCTTGCTGGCCAAAATGTTTTCCCCACTCATAGGGCTCCCCGGGGTTTTCTCCCCCTGGGCTCATGCTGTGGATGCTTGGCGCACACAGCGTTGACAATGGGTTCCCGTAGCGTAAGCTAGCTTACGCAATACGAGAGAACCTCTCGTAAGAGAACGAATCGATTACCTAACGTAACCTCGGTTCTCTCTAGATGAGGGAACGAGTATTGCGTAGCCGGCCGTGCTCGCGCCACGAGCGATTTTCGCTTCATTCTATGAAAACCAGGGAAGCAGCCTTCGGACCTCACTAATATACACTCTAGCCACGCCTAGTTTGGCAGGCTGTGACGTGATGAAGGCGCGAGCGCCTCTCATTGGACGCGAGTTCATTCTGTCCGTCCATAGGCTGCAGCAGTTGCCGCAGAGCAACCAATGAGCTCGCTAGCTAGCCCGCTCAAGGGTCTGCAGCTGCTGCACTGCATTGACAATGGATACAAAATTAAGGATAATTTTTGGCTTCAATATTTCAGAAAAGATGAATCTTTCCCGTAGCGTAAGCTAGCTTACGCAATACTCGTTCCCTCATCTAGAGAGAACCGAGGTTACGTTAGGTAACCGATTCGTTTTATGTCCACTGAAATTTATTGTAAAGATATTTTTGCAGTGTTTCATCAGCAGAACAATCCAAAAAAACACATTAAATAACAGAACAACCCACTGAAGAGATGTTTGTCTATCTCTCACAGTCTCGCTTTCATTCCCATTAAATATAAAAGGTGGCACTGCTGTGAATAAGGTCAGTGGTGTAGCTTTTTGCTTCTGTCGATTATATTTAGGCTTCAAAATGTTGTTAGGCTTAATCGTGTTAATTTGTGAAGATTATCTTGATGAACAAAGCTTATTCCCTGCAATAATCCAAAATTCAAAGGAGAAAATTCCATTGAGAGAACCATGTGTGATGCTAACTTCCGGGTTGGCCTATAAAAATACACCATCTCTGCAGCACTCTATTGAGGCTGGCATAATATAACATTGTTAATTTGTACATTATCTTTAAACATTTATATGAGCCATATTTGATGAGCGGTACTTTATGGTAAAAGATGATGCATCTCAGTGATAGCTGAAGTTTGATGGTAAGATCCAAAGCTTGCCAGTGATTTCTTTTTGATTGTCTGTGTTCACATGAATCAGATCCTCTCCTGACAGCGCATTTTTGCTTCTAAAGGAAATCTCTCCATGAGCTCATGGTGAGAAATTATTGCATTCATGTCCATGAATATGTAGCGATTATTAAAACCTCCTAAAACTCTCATATAGTGAGGTAAAAATGGATGTAGGTCAGGTTTCAATATTGCATCAACCTCAGTGTTCCAGAAAAAAATAGAATGTGTTATCTTAAAATGATCTGAAGAGAAAATGTATAATTGATTAGATCTCTTTGTCCTTATGTGCGGGGGAAAAAAGGCACCATAAATATATGTATCAGTAAGCTCACTTGTTGATTCTGACCCTGTTGTTCGTCCACTGCTGGGCTTGTTCATCTACAAATTAAATCCCCTTGATCACTAAAAACCCTTTACAATGTGAGGTGAAACTGACATATTGTCACGATTTCAGTGTGTTTAGTTCTGTTTTGTAATCTTGTTTTCCCCTGTCTTGTGTGATTTTTGGTTTAGTCCTGTTAGTTTTCCCGCTCCTCGTTTGTGTTCAATTCTCTGCACCTGTTTTCAGTTTATTATCTCGTTTGGTTCAGTTCATTTAAACCCTGTGTTTTCCCTCAGTGTTTGTCGATCGTCGTCAATGTATGGTTGTATGTTAACCCTGAAGTCCTGGAGTTCTGTTCTTTTGTTCTCGTTTGTTTTTGGATGTTTTGAAGTTTGTTTAATAAATCTATTATATTGAAGCCCTTGTCCTCGTCTTCAGCTACCTGCAGCAACCCTGACAGAACGATCGACCCACATCTAAAAATGGGCCGAAGGAGGAAAAACAAAGAGGTGAGCCCCTTCGAAAACCCAATCCTCTTCCAAGAGGAGCGCTCACTTGAAGAATACGCTGGTCTTTACCTAGAACTCTATGATGATGTGACGCTGGAAGAAGAAGAGCTGACTAAGAGTTTCTGGGGTGGTCTGAAGGACCCGCTAGCCCAGTTAATTCTGGTGAAGGACCTCAATATGTCCTTTTTGGAGTTTGTGGATCACACACTGTGGGCGTGTGGATCCACATACCTCGTGGAAGATCTCCCACTCCAGCCAGTTCCAAGCCCGCCAGCCCCTGAGCCCATCACCTGCACGCCAGCGCCTGAGCCCATCACCTGCACGCTAACGCCAGAGCCCATCGTCTGCCCGCCAGAGCCTGAGCCCATCGCCTGCCCGCCAGAGCCTGCACACCGCATCAGCCCTGCCACCAGATCTGTCCCTGGACTTCCCCGGCTGATATCCTGTATGGCTGATTCCCCGCTGATATCAGTGCGATTAGCCAAAAAGATGGCTGCCGAGGCTGGGGTTCACGTCAGCCACATCCAGCCAGAGACCGTCCAGCCAGAGACCGTCCAGCCAGAGACCGTCCAGCCAGAGACCGTCCAGCCAGAGACCGTCCAGCCAGAGACCGTCCAGCCAGAGACCGTCCAGCCAGAGACCGTCCAGCCAGAGACCGTCCAGCCAGAGACCGTCCAGCCAGAGACCGTCCAGCCAGAGACCGTCCAGCCAGAGACCGTCCAGCCAGAGACCGTCCAGCCAGAGACCGTCCAGCCAGAGACCGTCCAGCCAGAGACCGTCCAGCCAGAGACCGTCCAGCCAGAGACCGTCCAGCCAGAGACCGTCCAGCCAGAGACCGTCGCCTGCCCGCCAGAGCATGAATCCAGCCCCAAACTCCCTGATGTGCTGGCCCCGTCCAGTTCCGAGTCCCCTGATGTGCTGGCCCCGTCCAGTTCCGAGTCCCCTGATGTGCTGGCCCCGTCCAGTTCCGAGTCCCATGATGTGCTGGCCCCGTCCAGTTCCGAGTCCCATGATGTGCCAGAGCCAGAGCCCGTTGACCCAGCGCCAGAGCCAGAGCCCGTTGACCCAGCGCCAGAGCCAGAGCCCGTTGACCCAGCGCCAGAGCCCGTTGACCCAGCGCCAGAGCCAGAGCCCGTTGACCCAACGCCAGAGCCAGAGCCCGTTGACCCAGCGCCAGAGCCCGTTGATCCAGCGCCAGAGCCAGAGCCCGTTGACCCAGAGCCAGAGCCCGTTGACCCAGAGCCAGAGCCCGTTGACCCAGAGCCAGAGCCCGTTGACCCAGAGCCAGAGCCCGTTGACCCAGCGCCAGAGCCCGTTGACCCAGCGCCAGAGCCCGTTGACCCAGCGCCAGAGCCCGTTGACCCAGCGCCAGAGCCCGTTGACCCAGCGCCAGAGCCCGTTGACCCAGCGCCAGAGCCCGTTGACCCAGACCCAGAGCCCGTTGACCCAGACCCAGAGCCCGTTGACCCAGACCCAGAGCCCGTTGACCCAGACCCAGAGCCCGTTGACCCAGACCCAGAGCCCGTTGACCCAGACCCCGTTGACCCAGCGCCCGTTGATGTCAAGTCTGTTTCCGTTCCTGAACCTGTCCTTCTCCCCAAGAAAATTTTGGGGGGGGGCTATACGCCTTGGCCGTGGCCAGCCAAAGATCCACGGAGGCCCGGAAAAATAACACCGCCGTGGCCACCTGATGGGTCTTCACCGCCGTGGCCACCCGAAGGGTCCTCACCGCCCTGGACGCCCGAGGGTCCCACAGCTCCGCCCTGGACGCCCGAGGGTCCCACAGCTCCGCCCTGGACGCCCGAGGGTCCCACAGCTCCGCCCTGGACGCCCGAGGGTCCCACAGCTCCACCCTGGACGCCCGAGGGTCCCACAGCTCCGCCCTGGACGCCCGAGGGTCCGACAGCTCCGCCCTGGACGCCCGAGGGTCCGACAGCACCGCCCTGGACGTCCGAGGGTTCGACAGGTCAGCCCTGGACGCCCGAGGGTCCGACAGCTCCGCCCTGGACGCCCGAGGGTCCGACAGCTCCGCCCTGGACGCCCAAGGGTTCGTCTGCTCAGCCCTGGCCACGCCCACGTCCTGCTCGGCCCTGGCCACGCCCACGTCCAGCTCCGCCGTGGCCACGCCCACGTCCAGCTCCGCCGTGGCCACGCCCACATCCAGCTCCGCCATGGCCACGTCCACAGCCGGTTCCACCCCGGTTCCCCAAGCTACCAGCTCCGCCCTGGAGGCTTCCTGTCCCTGCATCACCATGCCCTCGTCAGCCTCCAGGGCGCCCACCCTCCCACCCCTTTGGATGTTGTACGGCGCGAGGTCGCGCCTTCGGAGAGGGGGGGGTACTGTCACGATTTCAGTGTGTTTAGTTCTGTTTTGTAATCTTGTTTTCCCCTGTCTTGTGTGATTTTTGGTTTAGTCCTGTTAGTTTTCCCGCTCCTCGTTTGTGTTCAATTCTCTGCACCTGTTTTCAGTTTATTATCTCGTTTGGTTCAGTTCATTTAAACCCTGTGTTTTCCCTCAGTGTTTGTCGATCGTCGTCAATGTATGGTTGTATGTTAACCCTGAAGTCCTGGAGTTCTGTTCTTTTGTTCTCGTTTGTTTTTGGATGTTTTGAAGTTTGTTTAATAAATCTATTATATTGAAGCCCTTGTCCTCGTCTTCAGCTACCTGCAGCAACCCTGACACATATCTACGGTCAAGTGTATGATTAAAGACACAAAGACTCATAACTATGGTTCTTTGATTTAGTACAGATAATTTTTACTTCATTGAGAAATATCTGTAGTATCTTTTGATCTCAGATAAAGCTGTGAGAGTAGCCATAATTATATATTTCCTGGAAACAAATATTCTTTTCAGCTTTGTTTGATTTTCCCTTCCAATATATCAAAGCCTTTATCCACCAAATCTCTTTCAGAAATCAAAGTGATGCTGTGATTTTCATACCATCCTTCAATAAATGACCTTTAATGAGAGAGAGAGAGAGAGAGAGAGAGAGAGAGAGAGGAGAGAAACTATTAGATTAGATTATGTGTTCTACTATTATGATCTATTATTAATGCATATCATTTGTTTGCAAGTTTGCATTTGTGAATTTAAATGATATAATTGTTATATATATATATATATATATATATATACACTACCGTTCAAAAGTTTGGCGTCAGTGAGAATTTTATTTTTATTTTTTGGAGGAAAGAAATCAATACTTTTATTTATCAAGGACAGTAAAGACATTTATAATGTTACAAAAGATTCTATTTCAAACAAATGCTGTTCTTTTGAACTTCCTATTCATCAAAGAATCCTAAAAAACAACAAAAAAAACTGTATAACTGACAGACCAACAACTGTTTCAACATTGATAATAATAATAAATGTTTCTTGAGCATCAAATCCTCATATTATACTGATTTGTGAAGGATCATTTGACACTGAAGACACTGACACTGGTGATGCTGAAAATTCAGCTTTGATCACAGGAATAAATTACACTTTACTATATATTCACACCGAAAACAGCTGATTTACACTGGAATAATATTTAATACTATAGCTGATTTTTGTTGTATTTTTAATCAAATAAGTGCAGCCATGGTTAGCAGAAGAGAATTCTTTTAAAAGTATTTAAAATCGTACCGACCCCAAACTTTTGAACGGTAGTGTATATATATATATAAATATATATATATTTTTTTTTTTAAATATATAATTATGTAGCTTGGGCTGCAAATATAGCAGAATTGTAAATGCTGCCTTTGCCAGATTTATCAAAACCTTCTCCCAAAAATTACAATCCCTAAAATTTCATGGCCAAGTCAGCATTCCTAACAGTGTCATTGTTCCTTGACTTTCACAACCCAGAGAGCTGAGGCTGCAAATATGCCACCTCTCTCTTCCCTCGTTAATATTTCCACTAGTGCGGTTTGTTGAGTAAAACCTTGTCTGAGATTGACACGTAGGGCTGCTGAAATTGACACTGAGGGATCACCTCCCCACCAGCTCTGAGGTGACAGGTCATAAATCCCTACAGAAATCCACCGGGGGGAAAACACCGACCTGAAGGAGATTTCTCCTCATGCATAGAGAACTTTTTCCCGCCGTCTCTGCCACTCCCAGCCCCCTAGGGACCAGCTGCCCACCACGCTGCATGCAAAGCAGTCCCACTGTCGAATGGGTGTGGGCAACACAACTTTCGTGCTTGTGTTGAAAGAGGCATGAGAGGGGAGGGGATGTCTCCAGAAATTGTAGCCCTTTCCATATTATTCGGATGATTCTGAATGCCAATTACCCAGAGTTATGTGGGGAATGGTCTGTCAGTCTGGATGGGTCTGCCATGTGAAGGAGAGAAGCAGGCGCTGTGACTGCTGACAGTTCAGCATGGTGAAAAGACACAATTTTGTAAACACACATCAGGCACGGAGACAGTAAAGCTCACACATCCTTCCCTGCAAAGCTCTGGCAGTGTCAGCCATCATTCAGCCTATAAAGCATAACACTTAGACAGCAAAGTGGCTACCTAAAAATTTCATTTACTCACAAAAGCCGGTGAAAAGGAGGTGATTACAACTAGGAGCTCCTGCTAAGACTGAAGCCTTTCCTTCAGGTTTATCTCTATAACTGAAATGACCCAAATATAGTGTGACAAAATATTTTCTTAATATCATACAATTTCTACATCCATTATAACATTGTCTGATTTAGTTTGTACAAACAGGCCTATAGGCTTTCTATACTGGTGGGCTTGTCAAACTCTCAGACCCCTGAATGTTCATCCACTCAGAATCATTATGCAGGATGTCTGGTTTTGCTTTTTTTTGTCCACTTTGTCCTCCTTCTCCCCTCTCCTTGTAAATCAAATGTCATTTCATATCAGGAATTCTGACGAGTAGATGCGGTTGAGATTTGTCTCTATATTGCCACCCGGCTTACCCAGCTTTGATGTAATCGTTAAAAAAGATACGAGGGGAATTTAAAAGTACCTGTGTTTGTCAGACACTGTTTTCTCATCAGATGTGCGCACAGTGATAAGAATCAGAGCAATGCCCATGGGCTGAGTCACATTCTGCATGACAATCTGCAAACATGTGTGCCTGCCAGAGGCTGGTCGTACTTTCTGCATGGAGGGACCTACACATTCAACCACTGTAGGCGTATTGTCAATCATGTCATTTATTCAACCTCATGTTGTTCCAAACCTGTATGACTTTCTTTTTATCAAAAAGGATAAGTTGATGTTTTGTTCATACAAAGTCAAAGATCTATCATTGTGTGGTTAAAAACAATCTTAAAAATATCTTCTTTAGTGTAATACAGGTTTGCACAAAATAAGGGCGAGTAAATTACATTTTGTTTTATTATTGGGTTAATTCTGCTCAATTGTTCCAGTAAATATGTAATTTCCCTTTATAAATGTGTATTCTGAATGACAAATAAAACTAATTTCCCCACTAACCTGCAGCAGACCAGTACTGGTCATCTCATTAACAATATTTTGCATGTATTTGTCTCATCTGTTTCATGTTGGGTTCCATTTATACATTTATTTAACTGATGAACAGGATTTGCTTGTGTGCATTGGTGCATTTTCCAGTCTTTTAGAATAGTTGTATGAATGTGGTTCCTGCCTTAAATAAATGTAGCAATGTTAAACATATTTAATCATAAACAACAACATGCAGACTTTACATACTATTTAAGCCAAAATTCTTGAATTATATTTAATTGACAAACACATAGTAAACTTACACAGAATAGTGATTAAAACCTTTGCTCTAATCGTATTTAACAGGTCACACACACACACACACACACACCGCAGCATCGGGGTGACTAGAGCACTAACACCCTGTGGTGAACTAATGTTCTATCTCAACCAGCCACTGCTTTCTCAGACCTGCTTGGGTTGGATTAAAACGTAATTTTCCATTGAGTTAGGAAAATTCTGTACACAGTTATGATCAGAATATCTCTTCTCCTGAAAATGTTCTAATTTGTAAATCTTCAAGCGGAAATATATTGTATGAGCTGTTTAGACAAGGTGACTACAGAGCATCGAAACATAGATAACCAGACACTAGCTGACCACGATATTTGAAAATGTAAGTACGTCACAAAGCTCAGTCCAAGTAGTTCATTATGTCGCTGACTTCCAGACATTGCGGATGAGTCGATGTTGGGCATTGCGGTTTAGATTGTGGAATGTATAGTAGCTGTTGAGGACTTATTTTGTTGTGATTTTACTACTCTCTGACTCATTCAGTTAGGTCGAATCGTGGTGTCTATCTTTGAGGTCACAGCTGTCATATGAGGTCTCATAGCTTGTAATGACTTGTAGCCTGTAATCTCTCTTTGACATTTACAGGCAAGCTCCTAAGGGTGGGAGATGTAATATTAAAGCAAATCTACGTTAAACAAAGAAGATTTCAAAGTCCGTGTCTGGTTAAAGTAGGATTTGGCAGGTGGGGGAACCCTCAAACTTTGTGTAGGTGCAACAGGGAAAAATGACTCACCATAGGACAACATATTGAGTATTGTGGTATAGCAATACTTTTTAGGACAAGAGTGTCACTGTGGCACCAAGTATCACAATACTTATTTAATTGATATTTTAATGGTTTTATTTTGGTCCATCTACACTGATATGATGACGATACTATGTTAAAGGTCCCCTGACATGAAATTTTCACTTTCTGAGGTTTTTTAACATTAATATTAGTTACCCTAGCCTGTATTTGGTCCCCTCGTGGGTGTAAATCGGTGTAAACCGAGCTTTGGCTATTTTTCTCTTCTCTGCAGCTCAGACACGCTGATCTTGAATCTCCTCGTTTTGACGTCATAACGAGGAAAGGTTACCTCCCCTTTCTCTGCTTTGCCCGCCCGGAGAATTTGGCTCGCCCATGAGAAAACGAGCTAGGAACAGGAAGTACGAACGCGCCGGCGCGATTTTAGTTTTTCCTAGAGAGAAATAGCTTTGAGATTTGAGTTTTTCCTCGAGAGATATCATGGCTTGCAAACGAGCGAAGCATGGCAGTTGATCAGTGTTCGGATGTACAAATGAACACAAAAGTATTTTTTAGTTCCTTCATCCGAGCCTCTGAAGAAAAAAATGGGTTAATTTTATTTTCTCTGGAAATGCGCCGACACAACTTCCCAAAGTTTTGGTCCAAACATTTCACCGACGACTGTTTCCTCAACTCGATGAACGTCTGAAAATAAAACGATCGAGCTACCAAGCAACAATTTCTGATGTGTAGCCTAATTGTTCAAGTTCAGACAGGTAAGTTAATCTTTCTCTCAAAATCGTTCAATACCCAGGTAGCAAAGAATTCTGGCCCAGATTTGACATGAAGCCGGCACGGCATTCAGTCGGTACTGGCATGAGGCATGTGAACCGAACATAGCCCGGTTATGGGCAGATTGAACCGTTTTTTAAGGCGGCAAACAGGATATGGGCCAGTGGTTAAAACGTGTATTATTTGTCTCACACGTAAAATATAGAAATGTGGCCCACATTTGTCTGGCCAGACTTATCCCTACAGTTAAAATGTAATTTGAGATATTTTATAGCCTAATTGATAATATTTTCATAAACACAGCTGTTTCCCCTATTCCTGTTTGCACCATGGGCTTATTGCTCTCTATTAACAAGGTTTAATTAGCCTAATAATAATTTAAAATATGAAACACCATAAATTTTAAATTTACAATAGAACTTTAATTGTTTGATTGTCTCATTTCATGCACAAGAAGGCCAATCGTTTCTTTCTTACAACGTCCTAATATGGCAAAAAAAAAAAAAAAAAAAAAAAAAAAACATTTTTAATTTTTTTTACCAATCAGGTTGCATCTAGAAAAACGCGCCTAAACCGCAATGCTTCATGGGTTTGCAGTTTTACCTCATTGTAGTCTTTACACTCAATCTTGTATTTTTGTCTTCTTTATATATATATATAGCCTATATATATATATTTTTTTTTTTTCTTCAATTGAAACTGTGCAATCTTGCGATTTAGCCGGTTTAGTTAAAGGTATTGTAGGTAGAATTTTTTTTAAAAACTTTTTGCCAAATTTGTTTAAACTTTCTATATATATCAATGCATAATTAAAATGTAAGTACTCTGGAAAAGAGAGTATAAAAATCGAGTGTCTGTAGTCCTCTCAGGGCTGTAATAAACACAGCTACTTATCTCCATTCACTTCCACCCCCTCCATTCTGGGCTCCTTCCAAAACCACGCCCCCAAAACACATGAACGTGCGATGCCGACAGCTCACAGCTGGAGGACGCGCTTACTAGCGCCGAGCGGAGAGGAGCAGTGCATGTAGTGACATCATGTCAGACTCACATGTAATAAAATACCTAACTTTATCATTATGAATATAAACAACTAACATGGCTGTTAATACTCACTATCAAGCTAGCATATCGATACTGTTAAAGTTTAAAATATATTGAGTTTGATTCGTTAACGAGCTAGTAACATAAAGCAAAGCTAAAAACAGGTTGCATTGATACACGTTTTCCCATTACAATCAGTTACACTGTGATGAAGGTGAATTTTGTGTAAGATTCATAACATATACGCCGTGTTTTGCATGTAATTGTGTCTCTTACTAGTCTCTTACCCTCCTCGAGTCAAACGAGTGCGCGCATGTGGGCAGCGCATGTAGCAGCGGGGGTGTTGCCATGGTTGCGAGAGAGTGACAGTCGCCTAAGCCAATCCTTTGTTTCGTCCCGGAAGGAAATAATGAGCTGTGTTTAGTGCAGATTAAACGGTCTAGAGTCACTCGATTTTTATACTCTTTTTATCAGAGTACTTACATTTTAATTATGCATTGATATATATAGAAAGTTTAAACAAATTTGGGAAAAAGTTTTTTAGACCAAAAACGACCTACCCAACCTTTAATGGTTTAGAACGCTTCAACCCAAATTTAAAAAAAATATATTTATTTATACTTCCGGATCCAGCGCTGCCGAAGAAGAAGTGGACGCGCACTGATGCACTCGACTGCATTTCACTAACGGTTGCGGACTTCTCACCTCAAAGCGAGCGAAGTTTGGTAAGTGATAATTTTTAATTTTAGAGTTAGTATGAGTTAGTATAGTCGGAAAGTGAAATGTTAAAGATGTGCCACAATGTATAATTGTAGCTGTTAGTTAAAATGTAGAAGTTGACTAAATGTTCGTCGATTACATTTAACGTTAAATGACATCAGACATCTTTATTTTTATATCACAGCCATTTCAATTTAAGTGACATACACTGATGGATTAACATACTAAAATGTATAGCAGCAATTGGCACCTGAAACATCACACAAGAATAAATATCATAAGGATATTGATTACTTTTGTTTATATTCTATTGATTGAGGATTTTAACAATTTTGTGCCCTTATGATATTTATATCTTCTATAGAGATTATCAAATTTTAAGTTCGATAATTTTTAATGCTAATTTGTGTTATATAAACAACATATCACGACAAAGCCCTCTTAAAATTTCAAATATGCAGAGACACAGAGAGATAAAATCGGTATTGTAACACATACAAAAAAAGTTTAACATTTAAGAAATAGGCTAGCCTATACATTTTTTGCAATTATGCTAACTTACATCATTACAGCGATTACATGTTATTATCATGTATATTACACACTGGCAGTTTAAAGTTTTGAAAAACAGCTTGACTGTATTTTTTAGCAAGTAGCCTAAATGTAAGTTAGCCATGGTGAGTAAAAGAGAGATTAGATTTGGACCTCCTAAACATTTGACATCAAATTTAGCCTATGTTTGTGTGTTTGCATTTCTAATCCATTGTGGATTTTGTTGTGGTATCACTCATTATTTATGCAATTTGTTAAAATTTTTGTTTGATAAATTATGTAACAAGTGAGCAAGTGGGTTTATGGGTTTTGATAGTTTCTTTCATTTTGAAATTAAATAAGAAGAAAGGAAAAAAACAAGAGTTCAGCTGTGAACCAAAAAATGAAAATATAGTCAAAATCTTATATTTTTGTTTATAAAAAAAAAACATTTTCTTGTTTCTGCTTATTTCATTTTAAACTGAAAAACAAACTTATCAAAACGTACACGGACCTTGTAGTCTTATTCATTTATGATTGTTTTTGTTTGGTGTGTGTGTGTGCTTTCTATATTATTAATAATTTATATAAATATTTTTTCAATTTATAATGTTCTCTTTTGTGTTTGTTTCAGGTTCAAGAACAAAAGACCTGAGTAAAGCCACGGTATGGAAAAGACTTGTTCAAGAGCTGACATTCAAGAGCTTGAGATTCAAGAAGTTTTTTGTTTGTTTGTTTGTTTTTTTGTAAATTGTTTTGTTTAAATGTGAAAAAATAAACATTTGTTAAGAATACTGTTGTGTTTCAGACATTTTTCAGCTGAGCAGGGTGTATATAAAGTGGCTAGATCATGGTTTAGTTGAGGCTGACATGAATCAACCCAGACAGCAACATAGTGTCGGCCCAGATCCGGCCCACTTCTTGTACACATGGATTCCACACGGCCCAGATGTGGGCCGGATCTGGGTCGACACTGTTGCTGTCTGGGAATTGTTTGGTCCTACAAAGGACCAGAATAGGGCCAGCTATAGTCATACATTTGGCTGAGATATGGCTATGCCATGGGTCATATGTGGCCCGAGTTCTGGCAACCAGACCTGGTCCAGAATAGGGCCAGCTATAGTCATACATTTGGCTGAGGTATGGCTATGCCATGGGCCATATGTGGCCCGAGTTCTGGCAACCAGACCTGGTCCAGTCATGTACCGTAATTCATTGCTGTATTTGGGCCAAGTGAAAGTGGGTTGTGTGGCCCGTCACTGGGCCAAACCAATTTTGCTATGTGGGTACTGTTTATGCATCAGTAAGTCAAGCCAGTGACTAAAATATCAACTTCACATCGTTTCTTTTAGTAGGATGAAAATAATCTTATTTAAATTCTGAGCAAATTATACAGAAAGCGATCAAAGAAAATCTTTCCACACAGCGCGAGTTTATCTGGACAAAAAATGAAAATCAATGACGCACGTTACACTGCAAAACGAAGCTCTTACTGTATGTACATCATCGTGTTTGCATTGGGGAAAGCATTAGAGAGAGTGCAGAATCTGCGTTGCAAAGATAAGATCTTCATGCTCGCGATCAACACACTGTCATCTGCTTGCTCAATGCTCATCACGGCAACATTTTATGTGATGGGAATAGATCTAAATACTTTAAAAACTTCTCACAATTTGTTAATCTCGATAGCTGTAATAGTAAAAACGTATAATAGCTGTAGTAAAAGTATTCGAGAAAGTTTCGCATGTAATACATAGCTATTTCATATGCAAGCATGTCAGCCAATCACAGCAGTGGCTGGATTCACTGAATCCCACAGTAGACACGCCCCTTCAAACAGAGCGTTCAAATCTGAGGCTAAAATCAGGCTAGGAAAATTGCCTTTTATTTCTAAATTATGACTATTTTTGATCTAAAAAACATACTAACATTATAAGGGCAACCCACGAAACATTATAAAATAATAAAATAACCCCATGTCAGGGGACCTTTAAAATTGCTGAACACCACAATATGGAACACCACCTTCCCTTTCGTTGTCACTTCGAGTTATGTCAAATGACGACGAAATGGGGTTCGCTTAGAAGCTTCTCATCTTCGAAAGAAAATAAAAAAAGCCAATGGCAAGGAAATGCCATGGGTTTGCGGAATTTGCATGGCGTAACTCCGCCCCACCGCGTGGGTATAAAAGGAAGGACGCCGCAACATGCAGACATGTTTTCGCTTCGGAGCCAAGAAGTTCTTTTCACTCCTGACGCCTATTCTCTGACTGACTTCGAGAATCTTCTAGATGAGCAGCTTCCAGTCGGTGTTGGTGTGATGGCGAGTTCCAGTGAGTTTCACATTCCTGCCTGCTGCCTCTGTTTGTGACAGTTTGTGTGTTTCTCCCTGGGCGCTTCAGCACTGCTCCGAGCTTTTCTCTCACAAAAAGAGCGTGCACGCGGCACGTCTTTATAAAGACGATCTGCCTGTGTATTTCTGAGTGCGGTATTCTGATAGATTCAGCTGATGGGCACGAGCGTTGTTTTGACGTGTTTGGGCTTCGATCACGCTCAGACAGCGTTCGTGGATGCTTCACGTTCTCCCAGCGGGAACATGACCATCGCAATGTAACGGTCGAGACTCGATGAGCTCAATAGAGAGAGAGTCCCCTCATCCACACCCTGATCTATTTTCGCCACGTGAGATAATACTTCGGCTGGTGGCCAGGGTGACCTAAGACGGCAGGACTGGAACTAAATTGACGAAATATCCTCGGTCCACACACCGTCTTTCACATTGCAACCCGTGCGGGTTCCGAATGAGTTCGCTGACCAGAGCCGCATCAGAGGACGCTCATTCGGATCCCCGGCTGTTGAAATCATGTATATCGCCGCATCACAAGGTGAGCTGGAGTCCTCTGGAGATGAGGGCTCGTCTGTGCTGCCATCCTTTGGTGTGCCAGCATAACGAGTAGGATCCAGAATTGACAGCTATGCTTTCCCGGGCCGCCACGAGTATCGGGCTTGTGTGGAACCATCCACCATGTCCCGAACACTTAAGGCTGATGATTGGTTTTTGGGGAGGCGAACCCAAATCCTTTCTACCCGGACGTGCATGAAGAGGTCATGAGATCGTGGGAATCTCCTTTGACTTTTCGTGACTGCTCAGCGGCCTCTTCCGCCTTCTCTGCCCTCGCAGAGGCCGCGGGCAAGGGTACACTGGGGTTCCCCCCGTGGAGTGTTCTGTGGCAACACATCTGTGTCCCCACAGCGCCCTCACCTGGCGTGGCGACCCTAAGCACCCCTCCAATGCCTGTAGGTTTTTTGTCTACTCTGGTGGCAAAGACCTATAGAGCTGCGGGGCAGGCTGCCGCCTCACTGCATGTTATTGCCATCCTTCAGGGTTCTCAATGACATGCACGAGGGTAGGGCTGATTCAGGGCTCATCCAAGAGCTGCCTGACGTCACCGACCTCGCTCTACGAGCGACGAAGGTGACCGCACGCTCCCTGGGTCAGGTGATGTCCACATGCGTTGTCAGACATCTCTGGCTTAACCTGGTTGACATGCGCGAGGCTGAGCGAACCCGCTTCCTCAACTCCCCCATATCCCAGGCTGGCCTCTCGAGGACTCTGCCCAACAGTTCTCGGCCGCCCAGAAGCGGACTGAGGCTACTAAACATGTTCTGACCCCGCGGCCAGCTGCTGCCACCCAGCCCACGGCTCAGACGCCTCAGTCCGCTTGCCACCGAACGCGCCCGCCTGCAACTTCCACCCCCTCCCGCCCAGCCCCAGGAGCAACGGGCCACACCGTGGAGGTGGTCGCAGGAAGGCACCCCTGCCCACACCAGTCCCGCAGCCTGCTGACCACCAGGCTATGCGGCGCTCCCGTTATGGGCAGCTCAGACGTGGGTTGCAGTTCTTTCAGGAAGTGGTTGCAGGGCTCCTTCCCCCAGTGGAGGGCCGGGGGAGAAACTCTTCTCCAAAGAACTGACATCCCATCTCTGAGCCCCCAGAGGGCGCGGATGGCAGTGCGCGCCGCTTACGAGCCTCGCCACTCTCGTCCCCCTCTGTCGCCAGACCCCTGACAGAGCAGGCCCCTGTGGTTCCCTGGCCTTCCTCTGTCAGGATGCGGCATATGACCGTGCCCCCACATCGGGACGCTCCGCCTTCCACGTCTGGGCTGGTCATTCCGCCTCGCTGCCCCATCGTGGGTACGTCTGTGGTTCACATGACCCCGCTGGTTCAGTTTTGGAGCTTCCAATCTGTCCCACTGGCTCACGAGAATCTTCAGGCTCGGCTTTGCAATTCAGTTCGTACGGTCTCCACTATACCGTGGTGGGTGGCAATGCCCCGTCATGCGTATGGAGGTCGTCACCCTACTGGCGAAGGGTACGATCGAGACCACCCCTCCAGCCGAAATGAAGTCCGGCTTCTTCAGCCTCGACCTCATTGTACCCAAGAAAACCGTTGGGTTCGACCAATCCTGGACCTGCGTGTCTTGAACCGTTCCCTTCTAAAAAGGCTTCCGTTCAAGATGCTCACGGCCAAATGCATTTTCGAATGTGTGCGGCCACAGGATTGGTTTGCAGCGATCGACCTGAAGGACGCCTACTTCCTTTCTCCTTTCTTCGACACAGACCATTCCCTCGGTTTGTTTTCGAGAGGCGGACATACACGTACGCGGTTCTCTCATTCGGGCTAGCCCTGTCTCCTCGTGCCTTTACGAAGGTCGTCGAGGCAGCCCTTGTGCCGCTCGGCAACACGGGGTTCACATCCTGAACTATCTTGACGACTGGCTGTTCCTAGCTCACTCTTGAGACCAGGTTTGCGAACACAGGGACCTAGTGCTCGGGCACCTAGCTCGTCTGGGCCTTCGGGTCAACTGGGAAAAGAGCGAACTTTGCCCCGTGCAGAGGATCTCTTTTCTCGGTATGGAAATCGGCTCAGTCGCCATGTGCGCGCAGCTTACGAGCAAGCGCGTGCGTGCAGTCACTGCTGACTTGCCTTAGACAGTTCGAGGGCAAGAGTGCGGTTCCACTGAAGTTATTTCAGAGGCTCCTTGGGCATATAGCATCCGCAGCAACGCCGCTCGGATTGCTTCATATGAGACCGCTTCAGCTCTGATCGAGTCCCGAGGTGGGTATGGCAACAAGGCACGCTCCGAGTACCAGTAACTCCGACCTGCCGTCAGACCTTCACCCCGTGGACGAACCTCAGCTTTCTACGGGCCGGTGTGCCCTTAGAACGAGTTTCCAGGCATGTTGTTGTCTCAACAGATGCCTCCTCCACGGTCTGGGGTGCCATGTGCAATGGACATGCTGCCGCGGGCTCCTGGACTGGACCCCAGTGCCTTTGGCATGTCGATTGCCTTAAGTTGCCGGCAGTACGTCTCGCTCTGCACCGCTTCCATGCGTTGCTCAAGAACCAACACTTACTAGTCCAATCAGACAAGGTGATCTACGCTCCCGCCGTATGTCGCAACTTGCCCACCACCTCCTCTTATGGAGTCAGAAGCATCTGAGGTCGCTTCGAGCCGTTATATTCCGGGAATCCTGAATTGTGCAGCCGACGAGCTTCACGGTTTCAGCCTCTTCCTGGAGAATGGCGACTCCATCCCCAGTCGGTTCAGCTGATTTGTGATCAGTTCGGAGACGCACAGGTAGACTGTTTGCCTCCCACGTCTCGTCCCATTGCGACCTGGCACGGACGCACTGGGGCACAGCTAGCCGTGGGGCCTTCGCAAGCATGCGTTTTCCCCAGTGAGCCTTTTTGCACAGTCCCTGTGCAAGATCAGGGAGGACGAGGAGAAGGTCATGTTGGTTGCGCCTCATTGGCCCAGCCGGACTTGGTTCTCCGAACTTGTACTCCTTGCGACAGCACCTCCCTGGCCAATTCCTCTGAGGAAGGACCCTTTCTCAGAGACAGGGCACCCGATGGCACGCTCATCCCGATCTTTGGAACCTCCACGTTTGGCTCCTGGACAGGACAAGGCAGGTTTGAGTACCCTACCACCAGCGGTGGTATCTACCATCACTTCTTCCACTAGTGCATTGTCCACGTGACATGCCTACGCGTTGGAGTGGAACCTCATCGTCAACTGGTGCTCTTCTCACCGAGAAGTCCCCAGAAAATGCCCGATCAGTGTCGTGCTTTCCTTCCTGGGAGATGGGTTGGAGTGAAGGCTGTCTCCCTCCACCCTGAAAGACCTGATCAGGTTCCTGAGAGGAGCGAGGAGACTGAATCATCCTCGCCCTCCTCTCGTTCCCTCTTGGGACCTCTCAGTGGTTCTAACTGCCCTGCAGACTGCTCCCTTGAGCCTCTGCAATCAGTGGAGTTTAAGTTCCTGTCAGTTAACCCTCTGGGGACCAGAAACGCGCCGGCGCGTTTTGCTCGTTTTTTTTTCACATAGCAGAAAAATAGACTTAAAGTACTACCATCATTTCTGTTCATATAGAGTTAAGAAATATGAAAAAATAATCTGGTAAATGTCTACTTTTTTATGTGCCCACATACAATCGAAATAAAATATTGTGCTTTTGTAAAATAAAGAAAATAAACAGGGTGTGCGTTCTGCCTCTCAGTCACCGTGAACTTTTTTTCTGGAGCACGTCTCTAATCTTCAACACAACTCAGCTAATACTATTCACCCAGCCATAAGCAATATATCTTTTAAATCATTTGAGTTTGTACTTTTAAATGATCCGATTCAAAACTAAAATTAATATTCTCCGTTTATGTCATCTATATAAAAAGAGAGACGTGTCAGCCCGTCTCATTATCGTTCTCTCAGCTGATTATCTCTGGTAATGTGACACGCCCACGGAGAGCACGCGCTATTCAAACGCAAATATGTGAAGCAACACATTGAGACGCGTTAACGCCCATAAACTCTGAAAACACACATTATTTTTTAGTCAGATTAATCTACTGTCGTCTTGCGCGGATATATGAGGAACAATCCTGGGACATTTACCACTGGGTTTATTTTCACTTCGAGGATGAACAGATTCAGCTGAGAAGTAAGTGTTTTTTGCAAGTGCTTTGTTCTAATCGCGATATAGAATAACGTAGTGTCTGTAAACGGAAAAATAGCATACTGTTTAAAAATGTGAATCATGTTTGTGTGTGTGTGAATGAATGAATGAACGCACAGATACGCACTGTTTCAGACTAAATAACAGACAACATTTCGTTGACTCGTTTTGGATAAAGTTTTTACTCTAAAATAGACATCAAATAAGCTTTTTTTAGGAGTTTCTGCTCATATGTTAAATATATAGTATGTTTTGTCAATAAACTAATCAACTAAGATGTTATAGTGTTTGTTCAAGCTATATAAAAATAATGAATCCTCAACTTTGAAATATGTATGATCAAACTAAGACATTTATGGAGAAAGACAATTTCCTTTTCAAGATGTTTCCAACTCTAACTTTGAACTTTGAACTGAAATAAAACCATGTCTATATGGTGAAGGGTGTGTGATAGAAGTGTCCAGACGTATGCACCCTGTATTTTCCTTATATAAATCCAAACAATCTAAAAGCCATTCTTTTTTAAATCTCCTCATTCTTTGTGCAAGGCTCCTGTAATGATATGGCCTGATAGCACCTAATAGGGCCATTATGGGGAGGGTCTTTGTCTTTCTCAGGTGTGGAATGCCACACATATTAATGAGAGATCACGCCTCCTGCATAAAGCTTTCTCAAACAAAACACGTCATTAAAAATGTAAAAGACTTTATTGACTTATCTGAATGAGTAGTCAGGATGATTCTCACATAGTTTTGGAGCAAATATTCTAGGCTATGTGATACAATTTTCAAAAGTCTTGTGAAGAAATAATCAATATGTGTTTTGTGGTCTTATTTCAGCAACTTTCATTTTAATTTTTTTCAATAACCACGCATAAACATTATTCTATTAAAAATACAAACATGTACATACATGTTGCTCAGATATCATGGTAGCCAAGTTTGTGCTATATAGAGTGAATTTACACCTTTGCCATTAACATGTTTATAAATAACTGAAAAAAGCACAAATGTCAGTGCATGTCAAAACATCCCAAGGGCCCCAAAAACACTCTGGTCCCCAGAGGGTTAAGACAACACTCCTGGTTGCATTGGCCTCCATTAAGAGGGTAGGGGACCTGCACGCATTTTCCGTTGACGAAGCGTGCCTGGAATTCGGGCCACCTATTCTCACGTGATCCTGAGATCCCGGCCTAGATATGTGCCCAATGTTCCCACCACTCCCTTTCGAGATCAGGTGGTGAACCTGCAAGCGCTGCCCCTGGAGGAGGCAGACCCAGCCTTGGCACTGCTCTGTCCAGTACGCACCCTCCGTGCTTACGTAGACAGAATGCAGTGTTTCAGGACCTCAGATCAGCTCTTTGTCTGTTATGGTGGGAAGCTGAAGGGAACGGCTCTCTCCAAGCAGAGGCTGTCTCACTAGATAGTGGACGCCATTGCTTGGCATACCAGCAGCAAGGTTGACTGTGCCCCCTTGGTGCGAAAGCCCACTCCACCCGGAGTGTGGCTTCCTCTTAGGCTCTAGCGCATGCCGCCTCGCTAACAGACATCTGCAGAGCTGCAGGCTGGGCGACACCCAACATATTCGCCAGATTCTGCAATCTCCGAGTGGAGCCAGTGTCCTTACGTGTACTCGCTTCAACCAGCCGGTACTTGGACCCGCTCCTTTTCGCTTGCTCGCCATTCCACTCCACGGACTGGATACGTGCGATATTCTCCTCAGCTGAGCCTCACAAGCCCTGAGTTCCTCCAGCGCGGTTGACGTCAATGCCAGAGTTATGCCTCCGGCAGCTTTCGCAATTGGCTAGGTGCCGCCATGTGCATGGTTCCCCCTCTGGGTGACCCCCACATGTGTATTTCCACTGTAAAGCCTCTCTGAGCATGTGTCTTTCCCTTGGCAAGCCACTCTGCCACTCCTGGGGTTGAAACATTCCACCCAACGGGCTGGACACCCCAGTGTTCTCTGTATGCCCCCCCTCTCCGGGTCATATGTGTATTCTGTAAGTCCCCCCAACCCCCCCCCCCCCTTCGGGCAGGCACTGATTGCATATTTCCTCTGAGATATGCTTCCCAGTGTACCTTGGTATTCCTGTGTTAAGTAGGAGTCCTTCGTCCGTGCTAGTCTCACGACAGGGAGCTCAGACTTACCCAGGGCACTGGAAGACAGCCGAGGTGGCGTGATTGGACTGGGAACCCCATTTCGTCGTCATTCGACGTGACTCGAAGTGACAACGAAAGGGAACGTCTCGGTTACGCATGTAACCCTCGTTCCCTGAGTAGGGAACGGAGACTTTACGTCTCCCTGCCACTTCCGCTGTACCGCTGGAACAGCCGAGTTCAGTCTTGGCTCCTCAGCGAAGAAACAGATCTGCATGTTGCGGCGTCCTTCCTTTTATACCCACGCGGTGGGGCGGAGTTACGCCATGCAAATTCCGCAGACCCATGGCATTTCCTTGCCATTGGCTCGTTTTATTTTCTTTCGAAGATGAGAGGCTTCTAAGTGAACCCCATTCCGTCGTCATTCGACGTAACATCTCCGTTCCCTACTCAGGGAACAAGGGTTATATTCGTAACTGAGACGCTTTTAACAATGTAAATTGAAACATAAAAAGTTAGGGGGGTTCAGGGGCATACTCCTCTGAGAAAATTTTGGTTTCTCTGACCTACATATGTGCAATTTAAGACTTTTGAAGGCCAAACAAATGGGTAGGAAATAGCTTTAAAACCATGTCAGTTAGATTATTTGTCAATACCTGCTCTCCCCTCATCTCCATCTTTCTTTTTCTCTCAGTCTCCTTATCCTGCCATATTTTTTCCCCTCCTATAGCTGAACTTTGACTGATAGTCTTTTCATTTTCGTCTGTGTCAGTGAAGAAAGTAAACATAGGCTCAACTTATATTAATATGTTTTATACATTTATATTTTCTGAGACAAGTTAATTTACTCAAGGCTACCATGAAAGCTGTAGCCTAAGTCAGTATTGCCAATAGAAACCCTCTACAAGCTTTGGAATTTGAAGAAGTCTGTTTTTAAATGTTAAAAGTAATTTTAAATAATACAAACTACAGTAGTTGGTTGAATTGTCAGACGTTCCCTTAGGCATCATGAGCTGTGGAAACGCATCAAAACAATCTCTCAAAGCAATACATATGCAGCATTAACGTACATCGGTAATTTTCAATGAATATTTCATGTCGATATACAATGGTTACATAATGTTAAAACTAGTGCTGTCAAACGATTAAAATATTTAATCGCGATTAATCACATTAATGTCATAGTTAACTCGCGATTAATCGCAATTAATCTTACATTTTTATCTATTCTAAATGTCTCTTGATTTCTTTTTGTCCCATTATTTTTTCTAATTTTAATGCTCTTATCAACATGGAAAAGTGGATCGGCTTGCTTTGTGCAAATGTTTTTTTATTGAAAACAACATTACTGTGTTCAATTTCACACTAACATTCTCACTTGGAGCAAATAATCTCTCACACAATGTAACACTGTCCATCAATAAAAGGGTGAAAGAAATACTGACGGGGTCCTGATATTGACGAGGGGGCAGAGAATTCGCATCAGCTGTGTGTGTGTGTGTGTGTGTGTGCTTGGCCATCAAGTGGTATTTCAGACTGGACGTGCTGCGATGATGATAGCTCAGTTCACAACGACAAAACACACAGATCACTTTGGTCTTGTCAATGGGACCATTTGGCAACTTTTTAAAAGTAAACTTTCCATTCAGAATCTTATTGGCATCCATTTCAGCGTCTCGCGCTCGTCATCCACTCAAAACGTAACGTTAACCTACTATTTCGCCGGCTCGCAAGCCCAAACAAGTGTGTGCGGCGTAGTCCCTGTTGTTTTATTTCCGGTCTAGCTAAATCCGCTTGCGCTTTGGTCGACGAAGCAACAAAACGTCCTTGCGCAGCGCAATCCATTGAAATGAATGGGTTTCATAGTGCAGCGCCACACATGCCGCGTCCTGTTGCAAAAGCATGTGAAAAAAAGTACAAAGTTTGCTAGAGCAAAAAGACCGTTAATCGCGCGATAAAAAAATTAAGGACTCCTTCAGAAGGAGCTCCAGGCTGGCTGCAATTTGACGGTGCACGCAACATTTTTTTAACAATAGCCTACCATCGCGCTATTATTGATATTAATGAATCTATTTATTTATAAATTTATCTGAGGTGCCGGAACGCAGTTTAACCCCTGCGTGTCTGGGTAAAAACAAAAAAAAGTTGCTGTGCACTAAAAAGCCCCTTCAACAATTACAGTGTAATGGTGTCTGCCAATTAACACTTGAGCTTTTTATCAGTTTACTGACTCATTAATGGTTCACACCTTTGTTAATTTAACATTTATAACCTCCTTATGCTTTGTAATTGACTTTCAAAATCTGAAATGACAACTGTGTTATATTACTCTCATTAAGCACAGCTGTTTGAATAATTATTTTGCCCTAAGACAGTTTTAATTAATGATACAAAGTCAATTTATTTAATATGACTGATCATTTTTGGTCATGATGAAAACTTCTGTGGTCTTTTGAAAAATAATCTGCCATTTTTTTGGAGTGCTAAGAACCAACCAATGGGACATTGATGGCATATAAGAACAAAGTCCAATCTAGTCTTGACATTAGGTGGCGGTGACAGGGAGACAGGGAGACTATTTTACCTTGTCTAGCAAAATAAACCCTGATTAGTTAGTGTGCTCAATATAGACGAGAGAAGCTCTCTAATGTGTGTTTAGATGTTACACAGACAGCATGTGACTGAGTCCAAGTGGACGTATAGACATGCAATGAATTAAGAACTGGTGGTTCTCTTACGAGAGTATCTCTCGTACTGCGTAATAGCTTACGCTAGGGGAAAAACTCTTTTCCACGAGATATTGAAGCCAAAAATTATCCTTAATTTTTTATTAATGTAAAACGCTTTGCAGCAGCAAGCAGACATAGGCGAAACAGCTCGCGCGCCTATTGGTTGCCCTGCAGCAAATGCAGCAGCCTATCGAGAGAGACTCTGCGTGACGTAATGACCAATGGGGGCAATTCACGCCCATATCGTCACGTCCCGCCAGAAGGGGCGTGGTCTCACCCTATAAATATGCTCGTTAGGCTGGTACAAGCTGATTTTTATCTCTTCAGCGACGCACACGCATCGCTGGATCCGGAGTGAGAAGCCGCGCCGTCGAAGCAAGCCTTTCAGCGGGACGAGCTCTGGAGTCGCTGGCCTCGCCGCCTTCAACTGCCGTACCTGCTGTGCTTTCCGGCGTTCTATATCCTTTTATACTCTGTGTGTATTTACTCTGTTGAGAGTGTTTGCTCGCTTACTTGACGCGACTCACACTTCTCTCACAAAAGAGCTGCGTCTTTTTAAAGATGCCTTCCTGTGGCTCGTGCCGCGCCCCGCTCAGCGATGGAGACCGGCACGTCATCTGTGTTTCCTGCCTGGGTGAGGATCACGCGGCTCTCGCGCTCGCTGACGGCGGATGCCCTCATTGCGAGCTTTTGCCTATGGTGACTCTGAGGACTCGCCTGGCATCATTCTCCGAGCCTTCACCGCAGCCCGCCGTGGTGCCGCACCGCAAGAAGCGCCGCGCCCAGCGCGCTCCCGAGCTTTCTCCAGCCCGCCAAAGCTCGCCGGTTCGCCCGCCAGCTTCGCCGGCTTCGCTCGAGTCGCTCACTGACGGACAACGGCCGCCGCCTGCCGCCGCGTCCATCCACGAGTTTGACGAACCCACCGAGGCGTGTTCTCTTCTGGCATCCGATAGCGAGGATTGGGCGAGCTCCGTGGACCTCCCCTCCGCTAGCGTTTCCCGCCAGACCACTGGTAAGAGAGCCGGCATTGAGACTGAGCTGATGCGTCTGCTCTCTCAGGCCGTGGAAAGCATCGGCCTCGATTGGGAAGCGCCCGTGCAACCGCCGCGCAACAGGCGAGCTCTGTGGACCTCCGCCTTCTGTCCGCGAGTCGTCAAGGAAACGGGCCAGCATCAAGACCGCGAGCCCTAAAACCGCGGCTAGCTTTCTTTACGTTATAAGAAATCTACCCCGCCCCCCATGGGCGTGCGTCACCGGCAAATGAGAAAAGAGTGTGTTTTTAGTCCCCGCCGAGGCCGGACTAATCTCCATTTCTTAAACATTTCTCAGCTCCTAGTTTGTGCGGCTGAAAATGTCATTATTGCAGCAATGAGCCTGTTGTATAACACGCACACCTGCATACAAACGCCGACACACACAAAACTGTGATGACGCTCTCTTATCTGCTTGCGCTAGTGTAGTTCTCCCTGTGGCCCAGTGGCGGAACCCGAAGCTTTCACGCGAGAGACCCGTGTTCGATCCCGGCTCTCGCAGCAGATAAAAATTTAGTCTCGCCGCGGCCAGACTTCCACCAAAAACTTTTCGCTCGTTCAGTTCCAGAAAATGCGACTGTTCCAGTGTATTTTGCAGTAAACAAGCTGGTACCACGGCCCGCTTGCCTGCACATAAAGGCCGTTTCCACGGCGACCCAGAAAAATCATGTAATCATTGTATTTCTGGTTTTCCGGCCACAGCCGATGGTGTTATAAGTGTAATAAAATGCTCACAGCCCAGTGTTCATTTCTACACACAAACACAGCCCGCCACGGTACAGGGCTCGCACAAATGAAATCGACGCATGTCAATTGTGTATTAAATGTAGTAAATGTGCCCACAACCCAGTGCCCACAAACACTACCACGGTTTCTGTAAAACGAAACCAACACAAGTCTTCCTAGCCTCCTAGGAAATCGACGGTGTTTCAGTCTCGCCGTGGCCAGACTTCCACTGAAATTTTCGCTCGTTCAGTTCCAGAAAATGTGACTGTTCCAGTGTATTTTGCAGTAAGCAAGCCAGTACCATGCCCGCTTGCCTGCACACAAATGCTGTTCCCACAGCGACCCAGATAAATCACATAAATGGTGTATTTTCTGGTATTCCGGCCACAGCCGATGGTGTTATGAGTGTATTGAAAATGCCTACAACCCTCATTTCTACACACAAACACAGCCCGCAAAAATGCAGGGCTCGCACAAACAAAATCGCCTCATGTCGATTGTGCACTAAATGTAGTGAATGTGCCTACGTCTCAGTGCCAACAAACACTACACACCACATGTCCCACGGGTTCTGTGAAAACGAAACCAACACGCATTCAGTCAGCTCAGGCCGACGGTGTTTTTCAGTGCAGTAAATGTGCCCGCTGTCCTGCACCCACATTCACTCACAGACATGTTAAGCCCCACGGGGCTCGCCCCGCTCTCTCTCCCTCAGCAAACTGCTATAAGGGTTTTGAGCGCGGCCAGGCTGCCCGCCGCGATCGGCGCGCCCCCCGCCTCACACACCGTAAACACATACAGCACGCCGGAGCTCTCTTGCCGTCACTATGTCTCGGCCAGAGCCCAGATCTCATTCTACCCCTAGCTATTCACGCGAAAGTGTGGGCACAGCTTCCTGGGGTATCAGAATGGGTGCTGAACACTATAAATAGAGGCTATTCGCTACAGTTCGCTCGACGTCCCCGCCGTTATACGGCGCGCGTCGAGACGACGGTGGAAAACGAAGTATCTCATCTACTTCGAGCCGAGATAGCGAAACTACTGAGCAAAGGTGCTATAGAACCTTTATCTCAAGCTCAGAGCAAAGGGGGCCTACACAGCAGATATTTTCTGGTACCGAAAAAAGATGGAGGTCTCAGACCCATTTTAGATCTGCGACAGCTGTGTAAAGGATCAGCTATATGAAATATTAATAATCAATAATAACTTGTTATTATTAATTATGAATATTTGGGGTCAGTTAATTGGATTAACTTGACATGGCTAAATTAATCTTACAATCAATTAATCAGTTTGTTCAACTAGCTCTTTGATTATTCATTTATTCTAAGAAACGGTTACCTTCCATGGCCACAGAAGAATAGTCATTTCTTAGCTTATACAGCGCTTTGAGCTTGTAGCAAAAATCTAAATCGTAAAGGGACTCCGTATTGCAAGCAAATCAGAACCAAATACATATTATGTACAAGTTTTATTAACTAAATCATAAATAAACTAAACAAACATATGTGCATATATGTACAGATACACATAAATACATAAATAGGTAAGGGATAGAATGAGATTGGAAAGGAGAGGGAACGATGGGGCAGATCCATCTAACTGAGAAGAACCAACAACATTTCATTTCCACATTTCATTGAATTGAATACTTGCATTTGTAGTGGGAACAATTCTTGAAGTTGTGGACAATTGACGTCGTTGAGGGTTCCGGCGGTGTCAAGTGGAAGTTGTTTGAAAGTTATCTTTCTCCATGAGCACATCAAGGCCTGGGGCCCTGGGCCCTGCTGAGGCCGTGCCGAGCACTCAGGAGAAGTGAGGAAGTCGGAAGAGTGGGTGATTGGAGTCGTGGTTCCAAACTCCTGAGATTGTCCTTGGTTCTTTGTGAGAGAGTCTTCTCTCTCCATCCTGAATGTGGGTCCAGGGTGAGCAGTTTTCTGGATTGAAGTAAAGGCAGTCTGACTCCCTTTTGAGAGCATGAAAGCATGGCCTGCTGGGCCCTGGGGGGAGGGGTTCCTACCCGTATCAGCAGTGTGTTTGCGGCCAGATGAGAGAACCAAGAGAGAGGGCGGTCGCTGTGGACTGTCCCTAAATAACGCTGAGAAGATCCCTCCTCTCTCAGTTTGCTTTACCAATCAAAGGAGTGGACTCTCTGGTGGGAGTTTCATCTGGGGGAGATTTTTATGACTCTTTGTCCAAAGAGTCCAAAAGAAAAAGCTTCACCCTTTTTCTGTTCAGTAATGATCAGACAGATATAACAAATCCACAGTGCATTCTAAAGGAATGTGATGTACATCAAAGTGTGAGTCATTAGGTGAGGATTAATTAGGTAGGAGACATGATACAGGTGAGGTTACATTGCCCGTTGGTAGGTTGTACAACCAAATACATACCAATCAAATACATACCGTAGTATTATACATAATAGTACTTAAAAGTACACAAAACACTAAATCATTCACACAGTTTCTGGGAGGCATATGACTAATGCAGGAAAGTTTCTATTAAAGAGGGTTTCTGTCTTCCCATTGTCTCTTTCTTGCACATGTGGCCACATTCCTTTTTGAGGTCATAAAAGTCTGTTATCAGTCTCAATGTAACAGGACACCCTGGTTCTGCCAGTGTGTTTGTTTCATTTGGGATGTTAGTTTTGGAGTTTCATAAACCTTTGTATATAATAAATAATTGGTGTGTGTCTAATTGGTCCATACCCTACAGATTCCCCCCTTTCGATCGTTGTCGTCCCTCTCAAGGACAACCACGAGCGAAGTTGAAAGTGCAGAGAGGTCAGACACACTTATGTCATAGAAGGCTGGAAGGCCATGTGGACCTCTGGCTGTTTGTGTCTTCTGGAGCGGTGGTCGTTCCATGGCAGGTGACTTAGACAGTAGCCAAGTCCAGGTCTCTGCAGCAGGTGTTGAGGCAGCAGGTGTTGAGGCAGCAGGTGCCTTGACAGGGTGTCACCTGTCATTCTGAAGTCCATTAGTTTTGGGGCAGGCGTTTCCTTGTGGTTGCAAGAAGTGGTTAGGGCTCTATGTAGCATAGAACAGATTTCAGGCCGACCTAGTGCTGGTGGCAGGAGGTCGGAAGGTGGTTGTTAGACTCTCAGTCACGAGAAGTCCGAAGGATTGAAGTGTTGTTCTGTCCTTATGGTGGTGCCGACGTGAGCTTGCCTAAGCTGGGGTGGGCACGAAGTCGGAAGCTTGTACTTTACGGGACTCCTCGGGTGAGTCCTGTGCAGGGAGCTATTTTGCGTGTGTCAGCAGCTCCTGTAGCTCTGAGGCAGGTGTGTCCTGCTGTCCTTGTGCAGCATCCAATTGACACCTGTGTGGAGGAGGATGTTGTCGTTGACAGCCGTTAGTCATCCTGTGGTGTTTGCAGGTTGAGGGTGCTGTCCTCCATGGCTTTTCCAAGGCTTTGCTGGTACCTGGGTTGTTGCCATGGTGACAGTTCTGTGCTGGTCCTGGGCATGCTCAGTCCAGCTGCATTGAATCTGGTTCGAACCTCAGTCTCTAGCCGGTCTGTAAGGCTTTGGGCACAGGTCCGCTCCTTGTGGGACGCTGTGATCTGTTATGTGAGGTTGTTTACCTTCTGTTTCATACCCATAAGGTGGGGTAAGGAGATGATAATCTTAATCTCCCCGGTGAGGCTGTAACTCTGGCTTGGGTCATGGGTTGTTGGTCCTCTTCTCTCATGGTGCAGTTACGTTTGGCTCTGGTGCTGTAGGATATCAGCAGCCATGGGTGGAACAGTGTTCCTTGCGATGGCTTGTCGGTCCTTTCGGTCTCCTGTCTGGTTAAAGTCAGGTTAAGCAGAGGATCTGCGACATCTTGGCACACTTGTGGTGAGAGACTAATGCATGACCCTTTAGATTTGCTTGGACCAACACTCCATAGTGGTTCACAGCTGCGGCGTGTTCAAGACCACACTGTGTGTCCTTCAAAAAGCTCAGTTAATGTGCTAATGAAAGTTCTCATTACTATAAGTATTCTTCTCTAGCTACACAGTTTACAGGTAATTAAATTTTGATTTAATTGACAGGATA
Source organism: Rhinichthys klamathensis goyatoka (assembly GCF_029890125.1). Lineage (NCBI taxonomy): Eukaryota > Metazoa > Chordata > Actinopteri > Cypriniformes > Leuciscidae > Rhinichthys > Rhinichthys klamathensis. Next base: position 2,400,416 of record NW_026606600.1, read on the forward strand.
ACTGCATTTTTTTGTTTTTTTGTTTAGCCGACAGCGCTCAGCAAGGACTTATGCCTAAACTAGTGAAGGTGAAATTCGGCTGAGAAGAATTGAAAGTAAGGAAAGAGAAAGTAAAAAAAAAAATTAGAACTCCTAAATGGGGTTAAAGGAAAAGTATTTTAGAATACTTTGCATTGCATATGCCCAAGCTGTAATTAAAGGCTGCAAGTAAACGATGCTAACCGCTAACTGTAGAAGTTATTATGTAGCTTAACCTAAGCTGGATGGATGCAAGGTTAGGTTAGCTCAGCCTAAGATGGATGGACGCTAGGTTAGGTTAGGTTAGCTTAGTCACTTATCCTGGTTTGTTTACAAAATGACGTCACGAGTTAGCACTTCCTGTGACGAGTCGTTGTCATGGGAACCAGTGCATGTCAGAACAATTCAACAGTCCATGGAGAATGTCTGCACATTTTAAATGAGTTATGCATGTTTAAACGAGTTGAAATGGGGCGCCTATACTTTAAGTCTTTAAAGAACTTGATGTTACATTTAGTAAAATGCAAATGTGGTTTGGCATTTGCAAATTTTACTCATGTACTCTTCTCTTTACTCTAAAACAACTTCTTCTATTTGTTCAAAGAGTAAAGGAGTAGATTAGCTGTAAGTCAAAACCTGTCTAAGCATACATGGTTACGTCCATCTCATGCATAAATACTGACTTTTCAGCGTTTTAGATGCACAGATTAAGCTTAGATGAATGACATTAATCTAACTATAATGTGTAGGGCTTTTACAGTGTAGAAAGGGGGGCCCAAATCTACATTTATTTTACCCTGAACTGAGATTTTTTTTTTTTATCAGGAACAGGTTTAAGCAATACTGCAATTGGAATTTCTTTAACCAAAGCAGAATAATCACTTCTGGTACAGTTTACGTGCCGCTGAGCTGAGATTCCTTCGTCAAAACAGACTTACGCTTTAACACTGAAATTAGGGTTTCTTCGCTAAAATCATATTCAACTTATACTGATACCATTTGAATGTATGCTAAAATGTGTTAAGACTCTTTCAATTACAGTAGAGATGTCAATTCAAGCGATCACTTTATCCCCATCCAAACAAGCAAGCAACTAGTGACCTAAATGCGTATAAGAAGTTAGTATTTCCTGTAACAAGTCATTGTCATGGAAACTAATGTGCAGCAGTGCATATTTCAACCAGCGGGTGTCACAATGTCGTTGTGTTTCAAAAAGCAGTGCAGAGTCTGTTGGCACGTGAGGCTTACACGTCCATTCAAGATTTTATTCAAATCAGTAAAATTCTATTTTTACTAATGCAGAGTCTTGCTTCTTTTTGAGCACACATTTTCCTCTACTTTAAAAGTTTTATGTCCTATGCTGACCAGGGACCTTTTAGCAGAGTCTTGCACTCTGGTCATGCTGTGTGCCTTCTGGTTTTGCAGTTCAGAGTCAATGGGGTCTTAGGAACCCTTTCTGAGGCCTTCTGTGTTAAAGGCCTTCTGCATCAGGTCACGCATCGTTGAGTGGGCATTGCGTGGGGGCAGGCAAAAATATGGTGACTAACTGGTTTTGGAGGAGAAGTTTCTTGAAGCTGGTGTCCTCCTCCGTCACAGGTTCGTTGTAAGCTCCACAGAAAGCTCGTTCGGAGTCTGTGGTGGTAGCACAGGCACTTCTAGGTCTGTCCTGCCTGGTGTCTGGGCAGGGCCCAGCTGGACTGGATGTGTCCAGAGCAGATGGAGTCTGTCTTGGTGTGTCACACCGGTCGAAGACTGCAGGTGAAAATCAATGTCTCGTAGATTGGCAGGGACGTGTGGTCTCCTGCAAGCTCTGGTGTGAAGGCAGGGATGTTTCTGACCATTCGCTTGAGATCGTTGAGTGTCACTTCATGTGCCGTTTCAGGGTTTGTCTGAGTTACCTTTTCCTCCTGCAGCTGCAGGGGCTCTCAGGGCACTGGCTGGTGAAGGGTTAAGCCGAGGGCTTTGGCTCCTCCCCCCTTTGTGCAGGGCTGGGGAAGCTTACGCTGCTGATGTGAAGGTCAGCAGGGTACATCTTTCTTGTGTGGTCCATTTGCAGTTGGTTGGACTGCTGCAGTTTTCTTTGGACCGCATGGAGTTCGTCCATAATGTTACAGTATCGCTAAGTCAGTGTTCGGACTTCAGCTGCACGTTGATGGCTTTAGCATCTCTCTTTGAGTTCAACCAGTTTTAAGTTCTTTAAGTGAAACAGTTCTTTACCCGGTTGTTGGCGGGTGCGGAGCAGTTGCTCCGCTCTGTCATGGTCTTTGCCTCTGTCCTGTGTCTTCTCTCGCTGAGCAAGGTTCGTTCTCTGTGGAATTCTGTGGCTGGCAGCGTTAGTTCATTTACCTCCTGTTTGAGGCCTGTGGGAGCGTGGCCAAGGAGAAGATGATGCTGGTCAGCTCTTGGTGGCTCAGACTGGGTGTCAGATGTCCACTTTCGTGTCGTCTAACTGTTCCTTTCTCTGCCGTGGCAGGTCGTTGCCTGCTTCCGGCTGAAGGATGTCCATGACACTGCTCTGCCGGGTCTCCTGGTGGTCCCGGTGGGTTGCAGGGCTGGATGTCTGAGGCATACTGGCACACTTGTGGGAACGCGAGAGGGAAATGGCAAAAGCAAATGCAAGTTTCTACAGAGGTGGTGAGCTATCTGTGTGGGAGAACGGCTATGTGGAGCAGCTAAAATTTAGTGTTGGTGAGCACACACACAACAAAAGGTTTTGAGTATCTTAGTTGACGTGCTTTAGGCAGCGTCGACTGATGACTGGGCTCTTACATGTCATAACCTATTACTCAAAAATGCTGTTGGTTCTTTTCAGATGTTTTACTTCGAGAGTAACAAATAGAGTAAAACCAAAAATAAGAGAAAGGATGAAACCAGAAAGGAAGAGGAAGAAAGGAGTGTTTTACCTATTTAAGTTTAGCTAGGAGACATAGGTAAAACGGTGTCACTTATGGGTAAGCTGCTGTTTAGACTAAACTAGCAGGGACACATCAGCCATCAAGGTCAACAGAAGAAGAAACAACGGGAAGTGTTTCCAGTTCTGTCTGTGACCTACTGTGCATTTGCGTTAGCCGTACTTCATGTACTTAGCTTGGTGCTAAGGAGTGAGGAGGGGTAAAACACAAACAGGAAGTAGGATATTAATGACCTGTGTAACTCGCTAAGGAAACAACAGTCGCTAGATATTGTAATCCTGTAGAGAGAGAGAAGATGAGGATAGTGACTAGTGATCTAACATAAGGTAAAGGTAAAGTTAGAACGTCCTTATAGCTCTAAGAAAACTAAAGGAAAGGGAAGCGTATCGAGTAATTTAATTACATTTCAAATTTAGTTAAGCTTTATTTAGCTGAATATAAGAATTCAGGCTGAAACAAAAGTAAATAAATAAATTGAAATAAAATAAAAGTAAACATCAAGTGTTCTCATAGCTCTGGTAACTAGAGGGGAACTTGGATAAGTAAATTGATTTAATTAAATTCCAAATTTAAGTAAATTCAACTTAACCGAATAGGAATATTCAGGCTCAACAGGTGTGAAGACACAGAATACGATAGGGGTAGGTTTAGGTCGAAATAAAAGAAACACAAATGACAACCAAAGTATCTGGGTTTCAATCTGAAAGTGAAACCAAGAGGAAGGGGTCGAGAGAGAGAAAGAGAGAGAGAAGAGAGTGGTTTAACCCTCTTATGAGACGTGCTTCGTGAAGCTCTGACACCAGGGTGAATCATTCGTCTCAAATCATTCGGAGTGTGTATCACTGCTAAGGTCACGTGATTTTATTAAACTGGGCTTCGTTACACGTCATAGCTGTTTCGAAATTGTTTTAAATTTCAACGGTTCGTGAACCAGTGTGTATCTGGTCTCTATGTGATCTCGTATTACTTTATAGATTCGTACACATTTAATGACGCATTTGACAAAGGGTCTGATTGACTTTCAAGTCAAGCTTTCATAAAACGAGCCCTACAGTTTACTAAGATATTGTGCCTTGAAAGACACCTCATATTAAACGACATTAGGTAGCTCGCGGATTGCCATTACCTGATTACACCTTTTGATAAAACCTTTGCGATTGGTTTGTAAAAGGTGTTCCGTTGATTTCTGCTACACTTACACTGTTTTGACCAGCAGGGGTCGCCAGCGAGGGCGCTTCAAACAAAGAATCATTTGTGACACAGTTGGCTCCTTTGATTCAAAGCCTCAAAGAGCTTTGAGGCCCCGTTTACACGATGGGAAAACGCAGATATTTCTCTGCGTTTTGCCCTCTCATTTACACGAAAACGCCGTTTTTATCACAGAAAACGATTATTTCTAAAAACTCCGGGCAAAGTGGAGATTTCTGAAAACGCCGGTTATGTGTTGCCGTGTAAACTGGGGGAAACGGGGTTTTAGGTTCTCTCTTGTCGATTCTGAGGATTTTTTGATTGGCTTGCATGGCTTTATCCTTCTCCCTACACTGTCGCCCATAGGTTTGGCATAGTTATGATGGCGCTCGATGGCGTATTTATGCGGGTGTGTGCACGATGTTATTTTTGAAAACGGAGAGGGGAAAAATTTGTTTCTGTAAATACCCGGCTATGTGTAAACGTAGCCTGACTCTCATTACTCGTGTTCAAATCACTCAGTTCAAATCACGCAAAATCTATAGTCTTTGGTTTAAGGTTACACTTTTACGCTCTAACGTGTCTACGTTTTTAGGCGGTGCTAAAACTATCACTCGAGGTAGAGGGTTTTACTTGTAAGTTATGCGTGTAAGTTAGGATTGAGGGAGCTATTGGCTACAACCGTCGCTTGTTTACACGAGGGTCTGTGAGATTGGTGCTGTTCTCAGATAAATACTAGGTAGGAACGCCTGCTCGTGTTCCGGACGCAATGCCAACCAACAACACAGGTCGGCCGGAGCAGCGGACGAGCTGTGCTGAAAGTTTGCATTGAGTCTCTCGCTTAAGCACATGACGTTGCATGTGAGTGACTCTTTCACAAATCAAACAGCACCGTTCTTTCCCAGACAATGGCAAATTACTAGTTAGCTAGGCTAGAATATACCACTAATTTGACGCGATTGTTTCATATGAGCGCTTCGGCGGTTTAATATGAATACAATGACGTAACGAACAACAAGGCCTTGATTGGTGACTGAGGAGCATCGCTCAGATCACCTTCAAAATGCTGAGAATGGAGTTTTCTTCATCCATAATCAGATTAATTTGTTCTGGTACCATTTATACGCGCGGCTAATCTGAGATTTCTTCGTCAGAGAAGGCTTAACGTACGCTCGACTTCTATCTGAAATTAGGATTTCTTCGCTAATATCAGGAGTTTCTTATCGTACGATTTAAATATGCATTATAGCATTTGAGAAACTTTCTGCCATTCGTAGGAAGGCATATTTAGGCTATAGTTTTGCTGATTTACTCAGAAACTTGTACGTGCATGTATGAGATGTTAATAAAACTTATGGGACAACATATGATTGATTACTGTCTGCTTGCATACAATGTTTAATACGATGCCTTAAAATTCTCCACCATATGTAAAGGATCAGCTATATGAAATATTAATAATCAATAATAACTTGTTATTATTAATTATGAATATTTGGGGTCAGTTAATTGGATTAACTTGACATGGCTAAATTAATCTTACAATCAATTAATCAGTTTGTTCAACTAGCTCTTTGATTATTCATTTATTCTAAGAAACGGTTACCTTCCATGGCCACAGAAGAATAGTCATTTCTTAGCTTATACAGCGCTTTGAGCTTGTTGCAAAAATCTAAATCGTAAAGGGACTCCGTATTGCAAGCAAATCAGAACCAAATACATATTATGTACAAGTTTTATTAACTAAATCATAAATAAACTAAACAAACATATGTGCATATATGTACAGATACACATAAATACATAAATAGGTAAGGGATAGAATGAGATTGGAAAGGAGAGGGAACGATGGGGCAGATCCATCTAACTGAGAAGAACCAACAACATTTCATTTCCACATTTCATTGAATTGAATACTTGCATTTGTAGTGGGAACAATTCTTGAAGTTGTGGACAATTGACGTCGTTGAGGGTTCCGGCGGTGTCAAGTGGAAGTTGTTTGAAAGTTATCTTTCTCCATGAGCACATCAAGGCCTGGGGCCCTGGGCCCTGCTGAGGCCGTGCCGAGCACTCAGGAGAAGTGAGGAAGTCGGAAGAGTGGGTGATTGGAGTCGTGGTTCCAAACTCCTGAGATTGTCCTTGGTTCTTTGTGAGAGAGTCTTCTCTCTCCATCCTGAATGTGGGTCCAGGGTGAGCAGTTTTCTGGATTGAAGTAAAGGCAGTCTGACTCCCTTTTGAGAGCATGAAAGCATGGCCTGCTGGGCCCTGGGGGGAGGGGTTCCTACCCGTATCAGCAGTGTGTTTGCGGCCAGATGAGATAACCAAGAGAGAGGGCGGTCGCTGTGGACTGTCCCTAAATAACGCTGAGAAGATCCCTCCTCTCTCAGTTTGCTTTACCAATCAGAGGAGTGGACTCTCTGGTGGGAGTTTCATCTGGGGGAGATTTTTATGACTCTTTGTCCAAAGAGTCCAAAAGAAAAAGCTTCACCCTTTTTCTGTTCAGTAATGATCAGACAGATATAACAAATCCACAGTGCATTCTAAAGGAATGTGATGTACATCAAAGTGTGAGTCATTAGGTGAGGATTAATTAGGTAGGAGACATGATACAGGTGAGGTTACATTGCCCGTTGGTAGGTTGTACAACCAAATACATACCAATCAAATACATACCGTAGTATTATACATAATAGTACTTAAAAGTACACAAAACACTAAATCATTCACACAGTTTCTGGGAGGCATATGACTAATGCAGGAAAGTTTCTATTAAAGAGGGTTTCTGTCTTCCCATTGTCTCTTTCTTGCACATGTGGCCACATTCCTTTTTGAGGTCATAAAAGTCTGTTATCAGTCTCAATGTAACAGGACACCCTGGTTCTGCCAGTGTGTTTGTTTCATTTGGGATGTTAGTTTTGGAGTTTCATAAACCTTTGTATATAATGAATAATTGGTGTGTGTCTAATTGGTCCATACCCTACAGCTGAATAGAGCGCTTGTGAAGCGCCAGTTCAGAATGCTTACGACCAGGAAAATCCTCGCGCAAGTGCGCCACGGGGACTGGTTTATGTCAATAGATCTGAAAGACGCCTATTTCCAAATACAAATGGCGTCCCATCACAGGCGATTCTTGAGATTCGCTTTCGAGGGCCAGGCATATCAATACACAGTCCTGCCGTTCGGCCTGTCCCTAGCACCTCGTACATTTACGAAGTGCATGGACGCGGCGCTCGCACCCCTGAGACTTCAGGGCATGCGAGTCCTGAACTACTTGGACGATTGGCTGATTCTAGCTCGATCACGATCGGAGCTCATAGAACACAGGGCCGCATTACTCGAGCACCTCGAGGAGCTGGGCCTCACAGTCAATTGGGCGAAGAGCTCACTGTCTCCCAGTCAGAAAATTTCCTTTCTGGGAACCGTGTTGGACTCGCTGTCCATGACAGCACGCCTGTCACCAGAGCGCGGGCTAAATATTCAGCGCGGCGCGAAATCCTTCCGCCACGGCGCGATAGTTCCGCTCAAAAGGTTTCAGAAAATGCTGGGGCTGATGGCCTCAGCAGCCTCTGTACTCCAGTTGGGCTTGCTCCGCATGCGCCCACTGCAGATGTGGCTGAAAGCGCGGGTTCAACCCAGGGCATGGACAGCGGGTCTGTTTCGCCTCAGGGTCGACCTTCAGTGTGTTTCAGCTCTGGAACCTTGGAAAATAACCGACTGGTATCAGTCAGGTGTGAGTCTGGGGACCGCTTCGAGTGTGAAGGTGGTGTCTACGGACGCCTCCACCTCGGGGTGGGGAGCGCTGCTCGAGGGCAGACCGCTAGCTGGCCTGTGGTCAGAACGGGAAAAGCTCCTTCACAAAAGTAGGTTAGCTGGCCTGTGGTCAGAACGGGAAAAGCTCCTTCACATAAACTGCTCGGAGATGATAGCAGTCGACAAAGCGCTACAGCGTTTTTGTCCCCAGGTAACAGGCCACCACGTCTTGGTCCGGTCGGACAACATGTCAGTGGTGGCATACATAAATCGCCAGGGCGGCGTCAGGTCACGAAACCTTCACAGGCTGACGGAACGCCTCCTGGTCTGGGCTCAGCACAACCTGCTCTCACTGAGAGCAGCGCACATGCCTGGTCACCTGAATGTGGGACCAGACAGACTGTCCAGGAACAATGTTCCAGCAGGGGAATGGTCGCTGCACCCGCAGACGGTCCAGCTGCTGTAGAAAACGTTCGGCAGAGCACAGGTGGACCTATTCGCGTCCCACGAAAACGCTCATTGTCCGGAGTTTTTCTCGAAAAGCAAGGACGCGCTGGCTCATGTTTGGCCCCGCTGCCCCCTATATGCTTTTCCTCCTGTCTCGCTCCTGCCTCAGGTGTTGGAACGAATCAGGGAGAACGGATGCCCAGTGCTGCTCGTAGCTCCGCTCTGGACAAACCAGACGTGGTTCCCTGCCCTGATGCAGCTGACCAGCACTGCCCCATGGCCTGTACCATTGAGGAGAGACCTCCTCTCTCAGGCGGAGGGCTCGATTTGGCACCCTCGCCCGGAGTTGTGGTCCCTGCACGCATGGGCCATCAACGGGTACCCGCTAGCCTCCCAGAAGGAGTGTTAAACACGATCGCGCAGGCTAGAGCTCCGTCTACCAGGCGGCTCTACTCCTCGAAATGGTCTGTTTTCTCTGCATGGTGTCAAGCCCAGAGCTTTTCACCTGTGGAATGCGGGGTTTCGGAAGTGCTTTCCTTCCTTCAAGAGCTACTGGATAAGGGCAGGACCCCATCCACGCTCAAAGTATATGTGGCGGCCATAGCAACGTTTGCAAAACCGGTGTCTGGCCAGTCGCTGGGGAAAAACGACTTAGTCGTGCGTTTCCTTAGGGGAGCTCGGAGGCTGAACCCTCCCAGGCCCCCTTCAGTCCCGACGTGGGACCTTTCCACGGTCCTGGAGGCCATGAAAGGCGCCCCGTTCGAGCCAATCCAGCTGGTGGACATGAAACACCTGTCGTTCAAAACAGTGTTTCTCATGGCTCTCGCTTCAGTGAAGCGCATAGGGGACTTACAGGCGCTTTCAGTAAGCGCGTCGTGTATGGAGTTTGGGCCTAATGACTCGAAGGTCATTCTCAAACCAAAGCACGGGTATGTCCCGAAATCCCTCAATACACCGTTCAGGGCCCAGGTAATTTCCCTGTCCGCCCTTCCGGTTCTCAGTGAGGAGGAGGATGCGAGTCTCCTTTGCCCCATCAGGGCATTGAGAGCTTATGTGTCACGCTCGTCTGTTTTCAGACAGACGGAGCAGCTTTTTGTTTTGTTTGGCGGGCGTTCCAAGGGACTCGCCGCCTCAAAACAGAGCCTATCCAGATGGATAGTGGATGCCATTGCGCTCGCTTACTCTGCGAAGGGCCTACAGTGCCCCTTGGGTGTCAGAGCGCACTCCACGAGAGGCGTGGCCTCTTTGTGGGCGTGGTCGAGCGGGGTTTCCCTGCAAGATTTCTGTACGGCCGCGGGCTGGGCCTCGCCGTCTACATTTATAAAATACTATAACCTGGAGGTACCCGCCTTACAAGCTAAGCTTTTGGCGGTCTAAAATTCAGTGCTATCTGCCCCGCTGTGCGGCCCAGATGCTGAGTTTACTGCAGCCCCATGAGTGTTGACACACGTATGGCCACCCAGATCAGGCTGAAAGCTTTCACCCTGGCTGCGCGTTTTATTGTCATATGATAGCCCCGCAGGGTGCTTTTTTATAGGGAATGACGCTTCCAGCCTCTCTTCCTCCACTCTATGTGAGTTTATGGTGATTATGCACTACATGAGCCCGGGACTTTGGTGTTGGATCCCTGTACGCACGGCGTGTTGCATTGTGTTCCCCTAGCGTAAGCTATTACGCAGTACGAGAGATACTCTCGTAAGAGAACGTACTCGGTTACTAACGTAACCTCAGTTCTCTCTAGAGAGGGAACGAGCACTGCGTATCTTGCCGTGCTTGGAATACGCTCTGGTTCGCTTCAGCGATAAAAACCAGCTTGTACCAGCCTAACGAGCATATTTATAGGGTGAGACCACGCCCCTTCTGGCGGGACGTGACGATATGGGCGCGAATTGCCCCCATTGGTCATTACGTCACGCAGAGTCTCTCTCGATAGGCTGCTGCATTTGCTGCAGAGCAACCAATAGGCGCGCGAGCTGTTTCGCCTATGTCTGCTTGCTGCTGCAAAGCGTTTTACACTAATAAAAAATTAAGGATAATTTTTGGCTTCAATATCTCGTGGAAAAGAGTTTTTCCCCTAGCGTAAGCTATCAGTACTCGTTCCCTCTCTAGAGAGAACCGAGGTTACGTTAGTAACCGAGTACGTTTTGACTTTGTCCTTTGGTTTTGACTCTTTCTGAACAGAGAATGCACACATTTTTCTCTCTTTTACAGAAAAGTGAAAGAGATAAAAAGGGACTTTTGATCTGCAAATCCTGAGCTAAAACTAAAGCAGCATATTTTCACTAAGCTTTGCAAACATCAGTATGCAGAAGTCTGTTGAGAAAAGGCTAATGTAGGTGTATGTCGGACACCTTGTGCATTTGTTCTCAATTTTCTCTATACACAAGTTGCACAATCAGAGCGCTGGAGTTTTAAACATTGGAATGCCACACCAGGGTAAAGCAATTGTCCCCAGCCTCATCAAATGTGACTGGGGGCTTTTCTTGGCTGTGGTGCAAGGCTGCTTTGAATCATCTGTCAATGGCCTCGCCTGGATAAATGTCATATGTGGAATATCGCAGGTGGCAGCTGGGCTGCTCCAAAGCGGGGGATGGCAGCCAGAAAACAGCCGAAAGCACCCCACATTCACCACGGCGTGCAGCCATTTTCTCTTATTTATTTACTCTCAATGCAGGACCTCAGACCACACACATCAGCTAAGACCAAAGGGGTCTCCAAACCATTTCTCAAATTTAATCAAAAACACACAGGGGTTCCCTTTCCTCTGGCAACTCCTGCACGGTCAGAGTGTGATGGTCTACAGAGTTTAATTTGTGCCACACATTGCACAAACTGTTTGTCTATACAGAAGACGGGGAGAAAACTGTTTGCCTTATTTGAACATATCAAAATATCCTACTGGCAATGTGTGCCTGAGCACCAGGATGGATTTTCTTCCTAAAACCCTACAACAACCCATATAGATAGTTGCCCCATAGAGATACAATATTTAATTACCCTCAGTTTTGTCACAAGGTTGAGAACATAAGTGTAGTTGGAGGATCAATGGGTGTTATTCACAATAATGTCCACCTAATTCACAGTGCGTGCGCATGGATTTGTTCTTAACCTCATTCGAACGTTAATGAATTTGGAGTATTCTAAATGAGTGACGGCAAGGCCAAGGATAGTAATTTGCATAAACATGCCCAGACCATGTCCATATAAGGGTTTTCCGTACACCACTCTCAGCAAACATGACGATCTCTAAAGACACGCTCTCGCACCAGCTAGATCAGCAGAAAGATCCTTGAGCAATGCCAGGTGTGCCATCCTCAAAGTTCAAACACAAAAATGCAGTAAATGTACAGCTCGAGCTATAACGCACCTTTTCTTACTTTGAATGTATATATACAGTGTGTGTGTGTGTGTGTGTGTGTATACCCACCACCCAGGGTATGAACTTTTTGCATACAATGTTTCCAGTTGTTCCTACATATAAATTTAGAATAGGATTTAGAACGAAAGTTATTAATGAATCATGATTTTCATGTTGAAACATTTGTTGTGTTTTCATTTGTATGCAGATTCCACGTACAAATTTGTGCGTAGGCATGGTTAGTGAATGAGACCCATTGTCTCTTTGGGTTTTTCTGACAGTGAAACAGTACTACTGCTACTACTAAAAACTTTCATTTTTATATTTTTAATTTAATTTAATATATTAAGTCTAACAGTGTATCTTACTCTTCCTAAGGAAAAGTGTTGTTCATGCTGAGGTTATTTCATTCATTTATTTCAAGGAATGCTCTGATCATGAAAGTCTGATGAGCAAACAGTCTAAATAAAATAGATTTTCTATATGCTTAAGAAAACATTTTTCTTGAAACAATTTGATAGCCTGCCAGGATTTTCAAATAGAAACCATGAATGTTTTTGGCTTTCCGAAGAGCATTTCAATTCCTCAGCTATACTATAATTGATGGAAGAGAAAAACTGCCTTTCTAGCTCAGCAAAGTTTGAATAATTGGAGTTCAGAATGAAGACTGACAGGAGATGCAAGTCTGGCATTAATGTGGAATGAATGTGACAGATTGTTTATTAAGGACTTGTCATTGTTTACGGAGGGCAGCTTTGCCTTGACTTTGAGCGCTGTTAGAGACAGGGTTCAGAGCAGGTTCAGACAGCAGCCCTGTATTTTTCCGCATGTTTATCACTTAAGCCTTCTAGCAAAATCCTTAATCTGAACTGTCCATCCTCATAGAACCGGTCCACTGAGAAAGATGTAATCACGTCTGCAAAATATTGCACTTTTAGCCTCCAAATTATCATTGAAGTGAGGCTGACAAGAGACAAAAGCTTGAACCAAATCCCCCCTTACATGGGAAACCAATCGAACATCACAGCAGAGGGAAAAATTAAGTCATTTATTGCATCTACAGATACAGACCCTTTACAAGAGGTTAAATATATATAACACTCTCTATCAACTGATTTTTGGCAGGTACATCAGGCCAGTGCCATGTATCATTCTTTAGCAAATGTATACGAACAAGTGTACTTCAAAAAGTGCAGCATATACTGAATCTAATAGAAGATGCCCTGAAGCAAGTGTGAACATGTGCACCTGAAACTTTTAAATATATGCCAGTAGTTTCTTTACAACACAGCACAGGTGCCAATGAAATACAATCTAGTCTATAACTTGACACACTGCATCTTTCTTCTGGTTTATTTAACTAAAAATGCAACATGCAAAACCTGGAATCTTACAAATGTGCAGCACATTGTAATTCCAGGGAGAAAATCCCATAAGAGTTTTATGAGTCTGGCTCATATTAGCTGTGAGGGAGAAAGGCTCAAAGCACCTGTTTTTTGTGTGCGTGTATTTATTCATTCCAACATCTTTCATCATATATAGCTGACAGTCATGACCATGGTGGACTGTAGACACCTGTGTTAGCAGGATCTGAGCTGAGAGGAAGAAGACCTTCGAGGCCAACAAATCATGCCAGTAAACTCAATAAAACCAAGCCTGTGAAAGATTTATCCTCCAAAACAAAGGCTGGAATGGAATTGGTATGTACTGACAACCTTGAGGGCCATGAAGGATTGCACCATAGAGACCACACGTTTCACCTTAGAGAAGTCTGGGGCTAGTTGTCACAAGAGGTTTATGTCTCAGTAACCGTAAGGTTTAGAGTCAAAAGTCCAAATACACAATTGTGTGTTTTTGGAGCAGTGCTACAAAATAAAAAAATTCGACCTAAAATTGCAATTTTATCATATCCGTGCTAGTTGTTTGGTAACAAGTGAAAAGAAAGCCACACTAACATACATACAGGAAGGGACTAGTCAGCTATTATAAATGCATCTTTACACAGAGGAGTTAAGGCTGCTCTAAAGCGGCTCTGTTTCTGATCAAAATTCTGTGTAATGACGCAATGAGTCTTTGACTTTGAGGCGTGCAGAGGGATAAAAAAGCAGGTTATGGCTAAGCTCAAAATTCTGATAAGTTTTTACCTAAAAACAAAATATCAAATCAACACCAGTGGAATGACTGCCAAGTCATTATCTTTTTATGATATGAGTGATACTATCTTGGGACATCGTCCCTGTGCTTTGCCGATAAATGCCGTTGGATGTTTGACACAGGCAGAAGAAAGAGCACAATCTCCAAATGACAGTGCTACTGAAGATGGAGATGATGTAGAATAAATTTTGCCGCCAACAAGGAGATTGTTTTCTGATTTCAGTCTCTTATTACTGTTACGTTTCTTTATTTACAACTGAACAAACACATATCGGGGGAAATTATACACTCACGTTTCCACTGCTTACATTAGCCTAATACATTAATGTAATATATTAATGCTTAGTAAATTACATGTGCTTTCTTTTGATGTACCCCATTATTAATTACATAAACACCATTGATTCTGAACATGAACCACTGTCAATTTTCTGCAGGCACACCAGAAATGACAAGCTGCGAGAAAAAAAAAAAAAAAAATTAAGGCAGACCATGTTCAGGCAATAAGTGCTTCATTCTTAAATCACCTCAATGAGTCAGAGGAAAAGTAATTTGCCAGAGAGGAGCAACTGCTGCAAATGCAGAGGGAGAACTTCAGCAAAGAGAAACATTATTGGAAATGACCAGGGAGATGCGGACAATGCAGCAGGAGTTTATTAGCCATTTTGGCAACATCTTAGCAAGTATATTTCCTCCAGGTGGTGCCCAGTCCACTGTTCGCCAGCCCTTTACTCACCAATGGAGGTCTGTTCATCATCATCAATTCATGTTGCCTCACGAGATGCTGCACCATCCACAGTGCCACAAAGTAATAGTGATGAGAAGCCTTTTGAAAGGGTGATGGCCTATACTTATAAAAGCTTGATGGTTTTATGGGATAAGTCACCCAAAACTGAAAATTCTGTCAGCATTTACTCACCATCATGTATGTAGTACAAAGCTGCATGACTTTGGCTACATAGTTTGAAACAACATGAGGGTGAGTAAAACATGTCAGATTTTTCAGTTTTGGGTGAGGCATGATTGTAATGGATTTGACTTGATTTATGCACATTCTCAGTTGAATCTGTTCTGTTTCAGTTCTGAAGCCTGAAATTTTAAAGCATGAAAAATAGAGCACTGTTCATATTTGAAAGAAGTTATACGTTTTTTAATAGTTTTAAATATTAAAATATTATTATTTTAAATATTATTTTAATAGTATTTATTGTAATGTGACTAAAACCACATATTTGTAGTATTTGATACATTTTTCAGACTTCTGTTCTATTGTAGTTGTCTGTATTAATCTGTTTTATATTACAAAACGAATTATAATAACTTATACATAAAAAATGTAACAGAACAAAACAAAACAAATGTAACAATTACATTCAACATTTTCTCAACTAGTTCCTGCAAACAATTTATCAGCAATGCATTGTGAATGGGAACAGCAGATGCACTGACTGTCTTCCCTGTTGTCAACTACAGGCCTTTCCACACATTCTTGGGGACAGTCCCATTTGTCCAGGTAATGCCCACGATAGATTTCACAGAAAATATGCAGAACGCAGCATGCTAGCACTACATCTGACATAGTGTTAATGTTAATGTCATTTCTCTCTAAGTAAGCATCTCCACCTTCCCTTCAGGCGTTCAAATGTGTTCTCCACAACTATCCTTGCTAAGCTCAACTGATGGTCGAAGTGTAACACTGTTAGGGAAGGCTTTGATAAGCCTTTTTTTTTTTTCAAGGAATAGACAGGGTCACCAATTACATATAGATGAATCAATAACCAAGCAATTAATATGCCCTGAGTGCTAAAGCAAAAAATAAATAACTATGTACATTTAATAATAATAATAATATAAAAAAATATGGGCTATGAATATGATTATATATTAATAATTATAGCAAATTATTAAGTGTGTGTTCCATTCTAGCCTATTCAACATAGTTCCCAAACTTTCACAGACAATTTTACATGCAGCAAGACTATCGGAATTTGCCAATACCCCAGCATCATGAGTCCTTCCAGGCTTGAAACTATAAACAAAATGCAAAAATGCATTATGATTAGTAAAAAAATAATTAACCAAAGGAAAGAAAGCTGTCAGTATAGTCACTTGCCACATTTTGTAATCTACTACGCCTTGTAATATTATTGAATGCCAGTCTTTGTGATTATGATAGTCCACAGGGTTTTCTCTCGGTAATATGATGCTTTGATGACACAAACGAACCACTGTTCGAACCCAAATAACTTAATCCGAACACAGTCCAGCAGGGGGAGGGGGGAGAAATCAAACTCTGGTTCGGACCAGGCAGTCCAACCAATTGTGAAAGCACCCAAAGAGACTTCTTTCAAAAGCATAAAAAAAAAAACGTTCCGTTCCTGATCTTTGGAACAGCAGTGTGTGTATAGAAAGATGAAGGAAGGCATCTGTCTATCTTTAAATGGTGTTGATGACACCCCAACAACCTACAATTTTAAATCCTTAATTAAGTAAACTTTAACGAGTTTGAATAAGGTTGAGACTCTCATCCTACACAGTCCATCACTGCTCATCGGTGTGAGGGTGGGATAATGCAGACCTGCTGCCCCCGAGG
This sequence comes from Rhinichthys klamathensis goyatoka, assembly GCF_029890125.1. Classification (NCBI taxonomy): domain Eukaryota; kingdom Metazoa; phylum Chordata; class Actinopteri; order Cypriniformes; family Leuciscidae; genus Rhinichthys; species Rhinichthys klamathensis. The sequence continues at coordinate 2,416,836 of NW_026606600.1, forward strand.
GAGACGAGCAAGAGACAGAGTGCTCAGATACATGGAGTGGATGCGTCTTTGAATGAGAGAGATGATGACAGGCAGTTGCCCCTCTATCCGCATGACCTCCCCGGGCCTTTGAGTGTGAACGTATACTCCAGAGTCTCATCCTCACCAACAAAGCATGCGGGGCTACTACCCCGAAGGGCATGCCACCAACAGCCCTCTGACATTCAAACATCTATACAGATGGAAAAACAAATCTAATAAATAAATATACAGGAGTTACAAAAGAACTGTAATAGACTTGGCCAAACCTAAGGCTAAATCTCTACTTCTACTGACCTTGAGTGTAGAAAATATCCTAGAGGTGTGTGCTTTCTGACAGGGTGGTCAGTATGGAAAACAGCCTCGACGTGAACTCAACATACCTCTTCCTTTCTTCCTGATATTTTTTTTTTGGCCAATGGAAAAGTGTTAAAAGTGTGTTTTAACAAAAAATAAAAAATAAAATAAAATACGATTTCAATGTTTGACTTTGTGGTTTCAATTATTTTGTGATTGTAGATTTGCTTGACTAAAATTAGATAGAAGTGAAAAACTACCTCCTCTCCTAATCAGCTCCTCAAGTATAAGTTATTCAATTTTTTTTCTTTTGTACGTTTAGTTCCCTTTCAGTCGAGAACGTCAGACGTAGTCGACGGCGACTGAATGGGGATCATGCTAGGGAGCCAGTCGTCTTCGAGTACTATTGAACGAGACAATGGAATTGGCTTGCGTGATGACATCACACACTCTGCCCCCTCGGCGCTGGTATAAATACGGAAGTGGATGCACGCATTAGTTGCCTTTCGCTTCGGAGCCGATCGTTTGGATGTCTCTGAAGAGTGCTGTTGGTTTCAACGAGTGTGTCGGTGTTCTTGCGGGAAGACCTCCCAGTGTTGGTGTCTCTACAGCGCGAGTGCAGCGGTGATCGCGAGCTTTGAGCTCTCAACTGCTGTTTTAACAGCATCAAATTTCATTGTTTGTGTGTGTGTGTTTGACTGCTGGTTAGAGGGCGAAAAGTGAGTGCTTCACTGTTTCAGTTCGCTGATTCAGTGTTGCCGCGGTCATTCCCTGTGTGCTCTGTCACTGGTGACGGTCCCATTTCCTAAAAGAGCAACACGGGTGTGAGTGCGTCTTTTTCTTTTTTTTTTTTTTACTGTGTTTTTATTGATCATTTTTCAAGCTTTCAACATTTGGAAAGACAGGGGATGAAGGGAAAGAAAAGAAAAAAGAAGCAAACAATAGAACAGGGGGTATACATTCAGTTCTGGAGCAAGTATAGTTTTACATATAATCATTGATTGTTTACATTGCAGTACTCAATCCATTTCTTCCAATATTTTAGAAATAAGTCCCTTTTAAGTCTCAAAATAAAAGTCATTTCTTCCATATTAAATATTTCTTTAACAATTTCTATCCATTCTCCAAGTAAGGGGGTGTCCGGCTCATACCAAAGCCTTGTAATACTCTTCTTACATGCTACACTTAATATATTAACAAGATATATATCTCCTCTCAACACTGAGTGTGTATTATTTCCCAGATACAATGTATTGAAATTTCTTGGTATTTATCTTTTGGATCTCCATCAAAACCATGTTCCAGAAAGGTAATATTTTGGGGCAACTCCAGAATACATGAAGATGATCAACATCAGTTTGCACACATATCCTCCAGCATAATTGTGGTGTAGATAATTGTTTTCTTTTAATTTTGGGGGTAATGAAATAACGCACAAAATTTTTCCATGCAAACTCTTTCCATCTCTGTGAATAGGTAATTGTATGTTGTGTCTTGCAAGCAAAATACCATTCTTCATTTGGAATTTCTTCCTCTAATTCTCTTCCCCATTTCTGCTTAATATAGCTAGATGTGTTTTTTTCTATTCTCCATCATGGCCCGATAGAGAGAAGAGATTATTCTGGGATTATTCTTTGTGTAGGAATCAACTATCAACTCCACCAGTGTATTCGGCTCCGTACTACCCATTTTTTGAAACTCCCTTTCAAAATAGTCCCGTATTTGTAAATACCGATAAAAATCATTTTTTTCCAAACCATAATTTTCTTTTAATTCAGCAAAACTTTTAAATTTTCCACGTGTAACAAAGGTGCACAAAGCAGTCAAACCTTTAGTTACCCATCTCCTGAATCCTACATCAAGGAGCCCTGGTTTAAAATTTTGATCAAATGCCACCCATCTTAACAATTTTATCTGATTTTTTAGGTTATACTGCTCAACTAATTTAAACCATACCTCAAGTGTAGTGACTGATATTTGATCTAGATTCTTTTTTGATGCCAACAATTTTTCTTTATCACCTAAAAGGGACTGTATAGGTAAACTCTGGTTTGCAAGCTCTATATCTTTCCATTTCGAAATGTAGCTAGGGTTACACAGACATATACATGGTCTAATTTGTGCTGCGTAAAAATATTCCAGTAGATTTGGTAGGGCTAGTCCACCTTTGTCTTTTGCTAGCTGTAACGTTGTGTATCTTATTCGAGGTTTTTTCCCCTCCCAGATAAATCTTGAAATCATCCTGTCCCAAGCCCTGAACTGAGTCTTAGGGATCGTTACTGGTAAAGCTTGGAAAAGATACAACAATCTCGGGACAACATTCATTTTCACGACCTCTATTCGCGAGCTGAATTCCATAGGTAGAGTCGACCATCTCTCAATGTCTCTTTGGATGTCCTTATTAATAATATTATAATTATTACAAAAGAGTTTTCAGAATATTCTTTTGTTAGAATTACCCCCAAGTACTTGATGTGCTTTGCATCCCATTTTAGGTTATATTTTTGTCTAATTAGTTGTGATGGGGAATAATTAAATGATAGAACCTGAGTTTTTGAGACATTTAATTTATATCCAGATAGTTTCCCATAATCTTCCAGTATGTTCATAAGTAATGGGAGAGCAGTTTCAGGCTCCTTAAGATAAATAATGACATCATCAGCAAACAACCCAATTACATGATGCCCATCTCCAATTCTTATCCCACCCAATTCCTCACTTTGCCTTACTGCTTGGGCCAAAGGCTCAATATAAAGAGCAAAAAGAGTGGGGCTCAAACAGCAGCCCTGTCTTGTACCCCTACTTAGATTGAAAGTGGCTGACAAATGACCATTAACTTTGATTCTGGCTGTTGGTTCTGAATAAATTGTTCTAATACACTGTACTGAATTTTCATTAAATCCAAATCTTTCAAGCACCTGGTACAGAAAGGCCCAATTGACACTATCAAATGCCTTTTCTGCGTCAAGACTCAGAATAACGGCACATTCATGGTTCTCTTTAATATTCTCTATAACATGTAATGTTCTCCTAATGTTATCATGTGTTTGCCGGCTCTTAATGAAACCAGTTTGATCCTCATCAATTAGATCAGGTAAAAAAGTTTCAAACCTTTTACAGATAATCGAGGTAAAGAGTTTATAGTCCACATTCAAAATAGAGATTGGTCTATACAAATCACAATGTTCTTTATTTTTACCTTCTTTCGGGATTATTGTTATGATAGCCTCCCTCCATGATGGGGGGAGTCTCCCTTCTTTGAGGGTCTGATTAAATGATCTTAGTAAGATTGGTTTCAATTCTTCCCTAAACATCTTGTACCATTCAGATGGGAAGCCGTCACTTCCTGGGGATTTATTGTTTTTTAGCCCACTTATCGCTCTCTCTACTTCTTCCATTGTGATTGGTGCAGTGAAAAATTTGTTCTGTGTTGAACCAATCGTGGGTAGATCTAGGGTGTTTAGAAATGTTTTCATTCTTCCTATATTTGCAGCTGGGGGTTGGGAATATAATGATTTGAAATAATTCTCAAAAATAATTTCAATCTTTTTTTCTGGTTCATATACTAACTGTTTTGTCGTAGGATCCTGAATTTTATAGACTGTATTCAATGCCTGTTGTTTCTTTAATCGACGAGCTAACATCTTTAGGACTTTTAGGACCCGATTCATAATAAGACTGTAAGTCCAACGAAAAGAAAAGAAACGAGTGAAGTCAATTGTTGAGTTCCTCCCTGACAGTCAAAAAATACTAATTCAACGTCTGTGTAGAATAAAAGGGAACACCCTGAATTATTATTATTATTAATATCTCTAAAGGTGCTTGACACTTCTCATTTCCTCTACTATTTTGGCGGCATGCGTTGGAATTCCTGAAGTTTTTGCCGAACTCGTAGATACCTTTCCGGGTCTTTGTTGCCAACGCCTTGCCAAGTCATACAATGTTGTAGCCGTTCTTCGGGGGGATCGGCTCCGGGGTTCGCCGCGCTTCCACCGTCGCTTTTCACTGCTGACCTCCTGATGATCCCGCGGCCCATCATATCTTGTTCCGCTTCCTCGGGGGTATTATAAGTCCGTGTCCCGTCATTCCAATGAATGCGAATTTTCGTGAAGGGTGTCTGGAACCGTAACTTCTCTTCTTTCAGCACTTTCTTTATCCCACTGTATGCTTTACGTTTTTGCATTATTTCTGCCGCGTAGTCGTGGTCGAACGATATGGGACGACCCAGCACCTGTATCCGCTTTTGCCAGGCCAGTTTCAGAACAGTCTCTTTAACCGCGAACTGGAGGAAGTTAACAATGATAGATCTTGGAGGCGAGTTTGGATTCGGCTTTTGGAGCAAGGCTCGATGTGCGCGCTGGATTTGAAGATCAATGTCAAGTCCTAACTCCTTCTTGAGAAGCCCCTCCACAAATTGGGAGACCGAACTGTCATCCTCCGCGCCCTCAGGGATTCCATAGATTCGAATGTTATTTCTACGTGATCTTGATTCGAGGTCAGTCAGCTTCTCTTGTATTTCTCTGTTCTTTCGAAGTGTTTTCAGCAGAGCAGCGTTCGCTTCGATAGACCATGTTTCCAGGTGTTCGATGCGTTTTTCAGCCTCGGTAAGTCTGCCTTGCTGTTTTTGAATTTCGTTGCTGTTCGTTGAGAGTTTGTCATGTATTTCTTGTTTAAATTGGGCGAATTCCTGTTTCATGTTATTCTTGAATTCTTCTTTAAATGATCTCAGGTCAGACTTCATTTCGTTTTTCAAATCACTGATTTGCCTGCTAATAGTTTCAAGTCCAACGTAGGCCACAGGCTGTTCGTCTTCGCCTGTTAGCTTAGCTTCCCCCGCATCGCCATCCCTTTCTAGTGAAGTGCCTGCGTCCTCGATTATATTTTGTTCATTCCCTTTTGTTTGATTACTAGAAGTTTTCCGACTTTTCATTCTTCCACCCCCACTCATTTTTTAACCAGAATACGAGTTTAGTATTTGAATTTCAGGGGATAAATCTGACTGACTATCGGGAGCTACTGATTACACGACCATTCACGCCGCCATTTCAACCGGAAGCCGAGTGCGTCTTTTTCAAGATGCCATTCCATCCGTGTGTACTGGGTGCGGTAAGGCTCTGTCCCCCTCTGATGGTCACGAAAGCTGTATCTCGTGTTTGGGCTTACAGCACGCTGAGACAACTTTCGTGGATGAGTCATGTTCTCATTGCGGGAACCATAGAGACTCGCCTACGTCAAAAACGTAGGTGCAGTCCCGCCTCTGGGCCCTGCCCTGGTCTCTCTTCTGTGTTACCTTCCCAGAGGAAGACTGGGGTGCTGTCCAAGCTGGGTGATCTGAGGATCACAGTGAGGGGTAATCCGCCCGGCAATGCCCCTTGGATCCCTGCCAGAAACCGCCTAAGTAGCTCCTGCCCCCTCACTACCCTTGACGGGGGAGCGGTGAAGGGCTACGAGACTATCCCTCCGGTGGAGCGGTCTGTCGCGATGCAATTGTGTCCGGCGGCCGCTGCCTCCTGGAGGGGTAATCCTCGTCACCCCTCGCGAGCCTGTAAGTTTTTGTCCGCTCTAACGGGCAAGGCGCAAGCTGCTTCCTCTCTTCATGCCATGGCGTTGCTTCAGGTCCACCAGGCCCAGGCACTCATGAGCATGCACGAGGATAGCCCGAACCGTGAGCTCATGGGTGAGCTCCGCACTGCAACCGAGCTTGCCCTCCGGGGTGCGAAGGCTGCAGCTTGCGCGGTCGGTACGGCGATGTCCACACTTGTGGTCCAGGAGCGCCATCTCTGGCTCAACCCGGCGGATATGAGAGAAGCGGACAAGGTTCGATTCCTGGACTCTCCCATTTCCCAGAATGGGTTATTCGGCGACGCTGTGGAGAGCTTCGCCCAGCAGTTCTCTGCAGCCCAGCGGCAGACGGAGGCCATCCAGCACATCCTGCCCCGGCGGCCCGCTGCTGTGGTGGTAAGCGACAGCGGAACCGTTGAACCTGGAAGGGCCCCCCAGGGATGGAGAAGTTGCTCTTGGAGTTTGAGTTTTTTAATTATGTGTGTGTCTGTTCCGCCGCTGGCTCCTATAAAAGCGGAGTCAGCGGTGCCCACATTTTCATAAAAGGAGCCAACTTCTATATTCTTGGGTCCCCAAGAGGGCAAGTCTGGCGTTGTGTGACCCTGTATAAAAGCCTTACACCCCTCAGCCCCCTCTGGGTCGCCATCAGCCAGCTTGGTGCGGTTCGAGGACCCGGTCATCCGCCTTCTCACGCATCCCCTGCCGCCAGTGGAGAAAGGTAAGTGTTGCACTGCACACTAACACCATTGTTCTCCACTTTGCTGCCCCACCTTGGGTATGTCTGTGGTTTTCTGGGCCTGGTCTGGTTGTAGAAGCAGAAAGAGCTTCCGACCAGTCCGGACCAGTCTGTGGCCATCAGATTCGGCTATTGCTCGGCTCCGCTTAAGTCAGTGATAATCATCACACTACGTGTTGAGCAGACGTGCTCCTGAAAATTCAGTGATATTCATCACACCTAGTGTTGAGCAGTGCTCCTGTCTTGTGCGTGCATATCTATGTCCTACTGGCGAAGGACTTGATATAGCCGTTTCCTCCAGCCGATATGAAGGCAAGTTGTTTAAACTCGTCCTTTATGGTACCCAGTATGTGGTGGGTCGTGACCATCCAGCCCGATCTCACGGCAATTCGTACGAATTTTACGAGGTGGCTAATTCGTACTAATTCATACGACCTCACTCGTACAAATTCGTACGATTTTTGCTAATTCGTACATATTTTACGAGTTACCAAATTCGTATGAATTCGTACGAATTACCTACCCCTGACCCCGCCCCTAAACCTACCCATCACGTGGGTTTAGACAAATCGTACAGATTCGTACGAGTGAGGTCGTATGAAATAGTACGAATTAGCCACCTTTTAATCACTCGTACGAATTCGTACGAATTGGTCGTGAGATAGCGTTGGACCATCTTAGCCCAAGTTGTTCTGCAGCATCTGACCTGAGCTTGTACCTCACGCACCACGGGCTATCCTCTGTGCTGCGTGCGAGGGTTCGAAGTATCGTACAAAGTCCTACCCTTCTAGTGCTCCATAGCCAGTTGGGTCCTCTGGTCAACTGGAAGAGAGCAATCTCGCCCACGGGCTGAGTATCTCTTTTTCAGTTTGGAGAAGGACTCGGTCCAACATGTCTCTTCAAAAGGAGAGTGTGTTGGCTGGTGCTATTTAGAAGTGAGAAAGGGTCCCACTGTAAGAACTTTCAGGGGCTCCTGGGGCATATGGCAGACGCAGCCGCTTGGCTTCCTCCATATGAAGACCGCTTCAGCATGAAGCTTCACGATCGACTCCCGAGGTGACCGTGGCAGAGCAGCTCACCCTGTGTGACAACAGTTCACCCCGGCCTGCTGCCAAACCCTCACCGACTGAGGGGCCATGTATAAAGGGCTTGCTTTAACGGAGGCCTGGGCGACCTCTGACTGCATGGGCATTCGTGCCTTGAGTTGTTGCGGTCCACCTCGCTTTGAGCCACCGCCGCTCAGCGAGCTGGTACTGGTCTGAAAAGACAACATCGCGACCATTGCGCTAAGCTTCCCTCGCATGTCACAACTCACCCGTCACCTTCTCATTGGAGTCAGAAGCTTCTGAGTTCGCTTCTCCCACTACGTCTTCCGGGCTGCTCATTCGTGCCACCAACTAGCCTCACGACAGCTATGGCCAGGGAGAGTGGAGACTTCATCCCCTGACGCTGGCTCCCAGCTGGCCCGGGGGCCCCGCAGAAATGTGTTCCCCAGTGAGCCTTCTAAGAAAGCGGCTATGCGGTTCATTATCGCTGTGCGCAGGCTCAAGTTCAGTGATTTTCGTCACACCCACGTGTTGAGCAGAAATGCTCCTGAAGCTCAGTGAATTATCACACTTACACTACCGTTCAAAAGTTTGGGGTCGGTACGATTTTAAATACTTTTAAAAGAATTCTCTTCTGCTAACCATGGCTGTGCTTATTTGATTAAAAATACAACAAAAATCAGTTATAGTATTAAATATTATTCCAGTGTAAATCAGCTGTTTTCTGTGTGAATATATAGTAAAGTGTAATTTATTCCTGTGATCAAAGCTGAATTTTCAGCATCACCAGTGTCAGTGTCTTCAGTGTCAAATGATCCTTCACAAATCAGTATAATATGAGGATTTGATGCTCAAGAAACATTTATTATTATTATCAATGTTGAAACAGTCGTTGGTCTGTCAGTTGTACAGTTTTTTTTTTGTTTTTATTTAGGATTCTTTGATGAATAGGAAGTTCAAAAGAACAGCATTTGTTTGAAATAGAATCTTTTGTAACATTATAAATGTCTTTACTGTCCTTGATAAATAAAAGTATTGATTTATTTCCTCCAAAAAATAAAAATAAAATTCTCACTGACCCCAAACTTTTGAACGGTAGTGTAGGTGTTGAGCAGTAATGGTGGGTGGGATATGGGGGTCTGTTATAGGACAACTTAGTTTGAATAAACGAGCAGACACTGATTAGCTACTTGCTCTACGTTTATTTTAAATCATACCATTTATGAAGTAGACATCCTAGTCAGAAGTAGTATGAGAAGTTTGGCAGATTTTGATATGAATTTAACCTCTAAGAAACGCATAAAAATAACACGTATGTGCGTTATAGCTCGCTGCACCCTCACAAATGGTGAATCTATTATATTTTTCTTTATATCTAAAACATTTTCAGACCTTTTTTTCTAAAATAATTGAATGGATACCATCTTTTGAACTCTCGGCATGAAAACAACAGGTTTCTACCCTTCTTTAATGATTTTTCATATTCATTGCTATTTCAAAATAAAGGTCTGAACACGCCTTAGGAGTATGAAAATATTCTTGTTGCAAATTGATAAATTACAAATCAATTGATAAATTAAAAATCAGTCAGCAAATATGGAAACTAGAGATTATAAGCTTTCAAATGATTTGTCAAGATTAGTTTAGGTTTAGTATAGGATATTACTGTTATAAAAATGTAATGGCTTTGGGCCCACCGGTGGGCCGGTGACACACACCTGATTTTGGGTGAATCCTACTATATGACGTTTCCAAAATAGATAGCACATAAGGTTGAAATTCATAAAGTGGTTCGTTCTGATTTTGAAAATATCAAATAATATAATAATTATTACTTTAGAACAAACTCTTGACCAGAATGTCATCACTGTATTGAGAAATATCCTTGCAAGAACTGTGAAGGATATAAGAAATGTGTTTGTTAGTGATTCATCAAGCAATTAGCTGAACCAACTTGCACATCTGCAGGAATCAGGCTAATCGATTTCCACTGGTTCTTTTTTTCACTCTTCTTTCACTGGGTCTTTCCTTTTTTCTTTTTCTTTTTTAACTTTAAAACAGAGTAAATGTACCCTTTCAAGATCTTAGTTGTATTAAACATTATGACAGCAAACATTTAAAGTAGGACATATTCTAAAAATACCCTAATTAATTAGCTTTTTTACATAATGTTCAGTTCCCTTTCGAAGGGAACTCAACAATACGTCATCGACGTTATGGGGAACGCCTCAGGCGTGACAGGTGTCTGAAATCACTATCAAATCACGTCAATCACATTGACCGGCGACAGCCCGTGAATCATTAGCGTGAATGATTAACGTGCGACCTGGAAGTATATAAGGGCGCCTTGCAAACATGACAAATCATATTTTCGTCTTCAGGGACTGTTTTGTCTGTAACTGCTTTGAAAATCAGGTAATTATGAAATGCTTTCAGAAGTGTGCAGACCCGTGCTCAAGATATCTGAAGCCGGGTGACACACGTGAATTGTGCATTTTTCTGTCTGGGAAGGAAGACGCGCACAGGCAGTTCTCGAGGGAACTGCCTGAACAAATTGTGATCGCGCCGGTCCCTCTTCTCGAGAGAAGAGGGTTCAGCGTCTGGATGTCACAGATGAAGCTCGCCGATCGCCTTGAGAGGGGTGTAATCCTCTCAGACGATGCGGCGGCTGACGAGTAGCTGCAATTGGATGAAGTTTTTAAAAAAAAAAAGGAAAACTTAGTCCGGCAGCAAGCGCTCTCCTGGACAAACAGGAGATGGCTGATGAGGGTGGTAATAATAAGATATTTTCCTGTATCTTCTCAGCTACCCTGCCCCGTGTATGCTGAGCTGGTTGGTATTATAGAACGCGCCGCGGACAGGCTGCAGCTGCCGTGGCTGCTCGTTGGGGGAGAAATCGCTCGCGATGAGAGCGTTTTTTCCCCGGTCATAGAACCACCAGCTCAGGTGAGCCTTTCATTTCTTCCCGATCTCATACTGAGATCGAGAGGACATGGAAGAACCCATACTCTGCCTGTATCCACCAACGTCAGCGGGCTAGTCTCGCTGATGTTGAGAGGATAGGAGAGCGTGGGTATGCGTCGATGGGAAAACAATCGACACTGAGAGCTCAAACCCTGCCAGTTGAATGGCAGAGCATACACGTCAGCGGGTCAGGCCGGTGCTAGCCTGCACATCATGGCGGTGTTGCAGGTACACCAGGCCGATCTGCTGGGGGATCTCGACCAGGGGGTGGGGCCCCTGAGGCGGTTACTGAGCTGCGCCGCAAATGAAAAAAATGTGTATATATATATATATATATATAGCTCTCCGGGATGGCGACGATACTGGCCACGGAGAGACATTTGTGGTTGAACCTGTCCGACATCGGGAAGAAAGAGAAAGGCTTTCTCCTCGATTCGCTGGTTTCGCCCTCTGAGCTTTTCGGCACCTCCGTGTTGGCGGTGGTTGGAAAGTTCAGAGAGGCGAAGGCGCGCTCAGCTGTATCCAGGACATACATGCCGCTGAGATCCGTGTCCACGCCCAGACAGATGGGAGGGCCTGGCCTATCATGGTCCGAGGACCTTAGATGAGGCCAGAGAGCCAGTGTCACCTCTCGTGCGCCTCCTCCGTGGAGTAGTAGGTCGCAGAGGAGGTGCGACTCCCGCATAAAGAGGGATCTGAGGGAGGTGATCCGGCACAAACGCACGTTGCGTTGGTCATGGATCATCTTCCCTGAGGGCGTGATTATATCTTAGCCCTTTCCTCTCTTCCCCGACTCCCCAGGCGCTTCTTACATCAGGCCTGAGGCTGGCCTCATGGTTAGAACAATGTTCTGATGGCCCGCCTCGGCTTGGTTAGTGAGAGTGCCTCTTTCAGGTATGTAAAGGTGGTAGACCCCATGTTCATGAAGAACTGTCTGGTGAGTCTTCACTTCGCACGCCGCAGGTGAGCTGCTGGTCTTTCAAAGAGTATTTTTTGTGATTAAAAAAAATAATTTGTTTCTCTTTACAGACCTCGTTCCCTGTATAGAGTTATGGGGCCATGTCAAGGTAATAAGGTAAGAGAACTTTTTTGGATTATCAGGGCCCTGAAGTTCCCCGTTAGGTGGCCAGAACGATAACTGTGTTAGCCTTCGGGCTATTAGCCACCTCAGGGTAGAGTAGTTGGTCTCTCTCTGATAGAATGTTTTACTTAGAGTGTTGACTGACGCTAGAGCTTCAGATAGATCTTATGTCCGGCCCATGGGACCGTTTTGACTTTTCTGAGTATTTCGCCCCTTGAGCTCTGTTGAGTTTTCATTAGGTTGAGCGTTCTGCAGCCCTTTGTATGGAATAATACAGACTATATTCTTTAGTAGGCTGTGGCTCCTCTGAGCCCTCAGATAGATCTATGCTTACAGGTTGGCCCTCACCAGGGCCGCCTCTGTAGCTGGCCTAGGCTGTGCCAGGGATATTAGAGGCGTTCTGCTAAAATTAGCATTTCTTCCTCTGACCCTTCACTTTGTGAATGTAGGTTTTGGCATCCCTGTATAATCAGCCTCCTCCCATGGGAGTCGTTAGGCCAAGGCCCGCCCCCTTCTCTGCATTCTGGGGTGACTAGAGTAATGCAGCGTGGTGCAGAGGATGGTTTATAAGGACATGGTAGGCCTCAGTTAGGCCTCCGTGGTATATAAGTCATTTTGAGCAGGGTTAGGCCGTATTTCGCTTCACGAAGAAGACTGAGTCTCCTGCCCGACCCTGCCATGCAGAACTGGCCTACGGATTTAGGCCGCCAGTGTAGGCTTCACTAATACATTGCTGAGCTACTGCTCAGGCTGTGGGTTGTAGGTGGTTGGCTTTCATTCAAGCCCCACTCCCCTAGGTTGGGCACAGATGTTTTTCTGTTACCCCTAGAGCCGCTGGCAGGCCCGCACCCTGGTAAACTCAGGGTGAGGTGTGAGTATTCCCCTGTGATTCAGGGTAGGTCTTAGCACTTCACTCCCAGTTCTGTTTTTATCCTACCTCGCACTACTATGGCTCGGGTTGAGTATGAAGTAAGCCTTCACTTCTTCTTTGGTCGAAGTTCGCTCCCCTGAAGCCAGAGCATTGCCCTGTGCTGACGCCCATGCATAGATGGTAGGCCCCTGACTAACTGGGGCCTCCACTGAGGCAGAGTGGCGTATGTTGTACTCCCCTTGTTCTAAGGGTATTAGCTCTCTATGCTGAGTACATTGCCATGGGCAATGTGATTAGGCACCAGGATGCTGTAGGCGCTGTGTAAACAGCTTATCTGCCAACGAAGGCTGCGCCATCAGGTAGTAGGCCTCAGCAGGCCTCCTTGTATGAGCAGCCCCCAAGAGGGCGCTATAGGCTACTTCTCGAGAGAGTTGGTTGGCCTTGGTGGTTCGGGCAGTTGACTCACCGGTGGGTAGTAGGCCTTAAACAGGCCTCCTCGGAGGTGAGTCCCAACATTGTGGGACATGCTTTAATGCCGCTACAGGTAGCTAGCCGTACTAGGCCTCCTGTGGGTGGGCCCAATAGTTACATTGGTGTAGTATGGTTCCCAACAGTGTTCCTTTGTTGCAGATTTGACTTGCTATCAGCTAGTAGGCCCAACCGGGCCTCCCTGATAGGCGAGTCCCCAGCTGGCTGGCCTTAGCAGGCCGCCTTGGAACTGTCACCCGGACTCAGCTACCAGTTGCTATCAGGTAGTAGGCCCCTCAGGCCTCCCTGAAGGTGAATTCCCACTTAAGATGGTTATCAGGTAGTAGGCCTCACCCGGCCTCCCTGAAGGCGAATCCCCACCTACATTGGCTATCAGGTAGTAGGCCTCACCAGGCCTCCCTGGAGACAAGCCCAAGGACAGACAACTGGACAGCTAGCCTGACTTTCTATCGGGTAGCAGAAAAAGCTCCCAGATATTATGGCTGTCAGGTAGTAGGCCTCACCAGGCCTCCCTGAGGGTGAGTTCCCCACGTACTATCGTTATTGGGTAGTAGGCCTCTCTAGGCCTCCCTGTAGGTGACCACATACTGTTGCTATCAGGTAGTAGGCCTCACCAGGCCTCCTTGTGAGTGGTTCCCTAGCGGTGCTGGGTTCAGGAAGCTAGTGGCCTCTTGCTATCATTTCAGCTGGCCTTATCAGGCAGCTGTTGAAGGCGAGCTTGCGCCCTGGCTCGACTGAAGTGTTCATTCTCTGCTGCTGGTTCCCTCTCGGAACCTCTTTCCTGCCTACAGCCTGGTTTTGCCTACCAGGGGGACCATATGCTCCCCTCATTGAGGGTCACTGTGAGCACGCGGACTCCTGAGTCTGGTCAGACGGTCGTAGGCCTCTCGTGAGGCCTCCCAGTTAGATCAGCCCTTAGGCCTTCACAGGCCTCCTCAGTGTTTGTAACACAAGCACTGGGTAGATCCATGGATCGAGTAGAGAAACTCCCCTCGCTGGTAAGGGTTGGAAAGCACTTGCTGAGTCATACTCTCCGGGATATCCCGTCTCTGAGATCCGGGCCGAGTGGTTCACTGCCAGCTTCGCAGTCCCTCGGGTTGGATGCCATACTTAAGGCAAGTGTCCAGAGGCTCTGTCTTCGGACAGACAGGAAGTGGCCAGACTAAGTGTCTATGCTCTGACACCAGGTCACGCCGTCCTGGTGGCACTTCGGGGTGAGTACGTTCCCCTGAATAGTGACTGGCTGGGGTTCCTTCGGGTTCCCTAGCCACATTCCCTAGAAGGGACCCCTTCTAATTGAAGTTGTGGTCCCACATACTGTTGCTATCAGGTAGTAGGCCTCACCAGGCCTCCTTGTGAGTGGTTCCCTAGCGGTGCTGGGTTCAGGAAGCTAGTGGCCTCTTGCTATCATTTCAGCTGGCCTTATCAGGCAGCTGCTGAAGGCGAGCTTGCGCCCTGGCTCGACTGAAGTGTTCATTCTCTGCTGCTGGTTCCCTCTCGGAACCTCTTTCCTGCCTACAGCCTGGTTTTGCCTACCAGGGGGACCATATGCTCCCCTCATTGAGGGTCACTGTGAGCACGCGGACTCCTGAGTCTGGTCAGACGGTCGTAGGCCTCTCGTGAGGCCTCCCAGTTAGATCAGTCCTTAGGCCTTCACAGGCCTCCTCAGTGTTTTGAAACACAGACACTGGGTTGATCCGTGGATCGAGTAGAGAAACTCCCCTCGCTAGCAAGGGTTAGAAAGCACTATGCTGAGTCATACTCTCCGGGATATCCCGTCTCTGAGATCCGGGCCGAGTGGTTCACTGCCAGCTTCGCAGTCCCTCGGGTTGGATGCCTTACTTAGGGCAAGTGTCCAGAGGCTCTGTCTTCGGACAGACAGGAAGTGGCCAGACTAAGTGTCTATGCTCTGACGCCAGGTCAGGCCGTCCTGGTGGCACTTCGGGGTGAGTACGTTCCCCTGAATAGTGACTGGCTGGGGTTCCTTCGGGTTCCCTAGCCACATTCCCTAGAAGGGACCCCTTCTAATTGAAGTTGTGGTCCTAGGCCTTTGAGCAGGCCCAGGTAGGCTTTCATTTAACTATGTTTATGGAGGTTTCCTGTGAGGCTTATAGCTTAGGCTATGACCGTAGGGAATGCTGTCACTGACAGCCTAGTGTGACCTGACGATGAGTGGTTCTAGCATTTCATTTGAATTTGCTGGTTCGGACAGTTGTCACTGCCTGAGGGCATGCACTCCCCTCAGCATGGCGGAGTGGGTATTTCGTTCCCCATAACGTCGATGACGTATTGTTGAGTTCCCTTCGAAAGGGAACGTCTCAGGTTACGACTGTAACCTTTGTTCCCTGAGAACAGGGAACGAGACAATACGTCTCCCTGCCATGCCTCGGGGCTTGCCTGCCGTACAGTCCCTTCAGACGATAAGGTGATTTGTCATGTTTGCAAGGCGCCCTTATATACTTCCAGGTCGCACGTTAATCATTCACGCTAATGATTCACGGGCTGTCGCCGGTCAATGTGATTGACGTGATTTGATAGTGATTTCAGACACCTGTCACGCCTGAGGCGTTCCCCATAACGTCGATGACGTATTGTCTCGTTCCCTGTTCTCAGGGAACAAAGGTTACAGTCGTAACCTGAGACGTTTATTTTTCTTTTCTGTTTTAGTTGGAAGAGTTTATTGAGTTTAGAGAATTTAAGTTTATTTAAGGTGCTCCTGGAGAGATTTGTGAGGCACACTTACCTGCCATCTGGAAATAATTTTGTCGCTTTAATTTAATATGTGCAATAGAATAAAGTAGAAATTCAATAACTTTAAATGGAAAATACACAAAAAAACAGCGAGTGGCTGATTGCGATAAACTGCTTTCAATACAAGCTGAATTTCTATTTACTGCATGTTTAATCAACATAATGTGCCACAAGGCCACATCACCACTCAGTTCATATTTATTCGTATAATTTCCAGATGCATGGGGGCACCATCAATCCAAGAGTGGCTGAGAGAGAGACCCATATCCATGCATCTCTCCACTCCACAACCTTTATTCACTCAGAAAAAGGAAAAATAAAAGAATAGAAGAAAAAAGAAGAAAGCAGAAAGAAATCAGAGCAGGGCTAAATTATGCACAATGGGATATCTATTTTCCTGTTTTCTTACAAGATAAGGGCTCATTTTTTCAGCCTTTGTTATTAACTGTGTTTGCCCATGGGATGATTAGTAAAGCAAATGATGAAGGAATAAATACCTGCACATAGTTCAAAACGAGTTTTTCTCTTTAAAGATGGGATCTCACTGCAGGCTAAACTGGATCTGGCAACATCCAGCCTGAAACCACCATTAACAAAGTATCCAGACTTGTGACCAATTTAATCCAATGCATTTTATTAGTTACATGCCTGCAATCGGGTTAGTGTAAGTGGCGGTTCGTAACCGGGATTATTAGAACACACTGATTATTGAGTGTTGGGGGAATCAGAATTTAACCAAGGAAAAAAAAAAGATTGTATTATTTTGAATTGTAATTATAATTTAATCAGCTAAACATGTTCAGATGTATTTACCACCTCCTGTCAAATATTATAAATACTAATATAGCATTTCACAAACTATTGGTGACAAAACAGAGTGCTTAAGCCCTTGCCCCTTTTATCGTGTAAAGTTTGTAAACGAAAGCATCCTCTTCGGTTGCATCGCGGTGCCCCGCGGAACATGATTTCTACCCCCCGGAAGGCGATTTCTATTGAGGGGGACAACCATCCTCCCTCGGAACACAATTCCACCCCCGCAGAACTCTGTGCACGCCACTGGATATATTATATAAAATCAAATAATTTAAATTGTACATTTTTGGTGTAAAAAATACCCAAGTGATCATCTTTGATTCATTTCAAAGTGGAAAGCTTGCTATTTAAAAAAAACAACTAATGGCAGATAAAGTTGTGTGAAATGTTTTGTCCCATATCTCCAGAATTAGTGATATATTATTCATAGTTTGTGAGTTGTCATTGTTAAAGAATGAGCAATAAATATTATATTAGTCCTGGGCCTTGTATTAGTCCAATAGATTCTCTCAGTTGGAAAAATCACAGCAGAATTACCCAACTGCTTCATACAGTATCAATCTCTTGTGCAAATGTGCATTTGACAAAAGCAAGAAATAACCATTCAAATATAATACAAAAAAAAAAAGCTAAATAAATCAATTATTTATATAAAAGTATTTGATTTATTGATACAGATAAGAGTGATGATTGTGTTAAAAAACCTTTAATAAATTATTAGTTATATGCTATCATAACTTGACAGCTGGAAACTTAAAGGTTGTCAGTTTTCCTCTGCATACTGTTACTGATGCAATGGAGAGCAACATTGTGCATGCTTTACACTTGTGTATATGAAAAAGCTCTTTCATAACAGTTTAAACATGAATAAACTTTTTTATCATTAAAGGTAAATGCCAATTGATTTGTTACTTGTCAGTTTATTTTTCCCTCTCTCTATGCACTCTCTTTAAACCTGCAGGGTTATGTTTACAGCCCAATGTCCCGAGGAAATCCACAGACTTGATATTTACCCAGGATTCCCTGCTATATTAGATAAATAAAATGTAATTTTCCTGTGCAAATATGTGTGAAATTAAATACACAAAAAGGACGGCTTTACAGTCGCCGGATTTATCCTGGCCACATTTGCTTATTTTAAAGTATGTTCAGCTAGCAAGAGAGAATATGGCCAATGTGTTTAAGACGTTACATGTCTGAATGACTGTAGAGTTTTGTCAAAGTGATTGTACAGTCCATTTTTGTACAGATGTTCTTACTTGTAAACCAAAGAGAGATGGATTAGGATGCAAAACATTTAATACATTTAAACTGGCACACAAATAGAAAGAGTGTTCGACAGCTTGCAACTCTTATAAATCACACATTACCAATGCAAACTGAGACTGTGCAACAGGCTGACATGCAGCATTTGCGTATGATAGATGTTGTAATATTGTATTGAGTTCAGATCTCAGATAGTGAGAGGACTTCCAGTTTAGATTATTACAGATTATCAAGGTAGTAATTGCATTGAAGTACATCATTTTCAATGAATGTATCTCCATCTCATTATTTTTCTTTATGTTGTTCTTTCTACTAACATAATCACCAAACGTACTATTAATAGTTATGGATGAAGAATCAGAATGTTTTTTTGTTTTTTTTTAAAGAACGACGGAATTTAAAACGTATTCTTAGATGAGTGGGAGCAGAATACACTGGATTACACAAGTTTGGAGTGCTCCAGTCCAGCCTCTTTCCAACAAAAAGTCTTTGCAAACATATACGGGGTGTGACAATTATAAGGGTCTGGCCTTTATAAATGTGGTCAGAACCTCAGCTGGGTTATACAGAAATAGACATTCTCATTCACATTAAAGGATGATTCTCTAGCCTCAAACCTTATGGCCACTGAAATTTACAATCTTCTAACTGCAATAATGAAACACTGTTCAGCACAGTAAATATCAGGTAAGCGGATTGTGTTTATTCATTGGTACATAAGGAATTGCTCAAACTTTATATTTCATTAAAATTTAAAGCATTTAATACAATGTATCTAATGTTATACAAAACTATCACAAGAGTTGCAATTGCTGTTACAAAGGTTAGGGTTAGCATTATGGTTAGTGTTAGAGGTAGAGTCACTGTGGGACTTCAAATAAACAGTATGAATATCACATGTAAATTACAAAAGACCTTTTGCAGAACAAGTATTTCCATCTAACAGAAGTCAAACTCAAGTCACAAAATAATGACTT
Source organism: Rhinichthys klamathensis goyatoka (assembly GCF_029890125.1). NCBI lineage: Eukaryota > Metazoa > Chordata > Actinopteri > Cypriniformes > Leuciscidae > Rhinichthys > Rhinichthys klamathensis. The sequence continues at coordinate 2,435,707 of NW_026606600.1, forward strand.
GATACAATTGTAAGCAACTGACTTTTGACTTGACTAAATTAAAGACCAGTGGAAAATGCAAAGAGAAATATTTTAGCAGAATTTTGGGACTATTTAGACTGCCATGAAAATAAATTTCGGTAACACTTTATTTTGCAGTGTCATTGTTACATGTTACATGCAGTTACTATAGTAATAATAACTATACATTACGCATAATTACATGCACCTAACCCTAAACCAAACCAATCCCCAATCTTAACACTATAGTTAGTACATGTAGTTACTTAATATTACTCAGTACTTAAATGTAGAATTACAGGGTAACAAAGACACCTTAAAAAAAGTGTAACCTAAATTTCAACTGCCTGACATTAACAGAAAGGAAAATACTGTGATGTTTTAAACTGTCCCTGCCTTCCTTATTTATAACTTTATCATTGATACCATGTAAAACTACACATTCTGTTATAAGTATGACTTACTTGCTTAAGGATATTCCTATACAGATATATCCTGAATTATTATTATTTTTTTTTATATACTTTATTTATACTTGTGAAGGGATAAAATGAATGAGACTTATATTTGGCCTTGAAAGACTTGTGACTTGTGACAAAAGACTTGAGACTTGCCTTGGACTTACATTACATTAGCCGTGCAAATAGACTATAGCCACACACAGCCCTATTCTTCTCGCATCGTTGACTGTCTCCTCTGTCTCTATTAATAACATTTCAAAAATGCAAATAGTAATGCAAGTAGACCAAACAATTATTACTGCAACGACTCCACAGGCAGACGTAAAAAGGGATAGTGTACTCATTAGTGTTCATAACGTCTACCAATAATGAATCGAGTCAGTAACATGAAAGCACTGCAGACGCAAGTTCTTCTTCACCAGCTGTACCCATGATGTATGAAAGTGCAAGAATTACCATATTTTAGGACCACAATTGCTACCTGAGCCAAACACTATCAAATTCTTTATTTCTCCCTGACGCCTAAACAAACACACGCACATGCGCATACACACAGGCCCCACTATTTGGTGAAAATGAACGTCCACAGCAATAAAAATGATGTATTGAGCAAAGGTTACTCTCCCTTTTAAATGCTAATTGTTCTGCCAACAGTATTCATTTGCCTGGGCTCCCAAAGGGCATGCATCCATTTTGTTTCCCTTCCAAGCAGATGTGGGGTCTCTGTTTTTCTGTGTGTGCGTGAAAGAGCAAGATAGAGAGAGGGAACATTCTGGTGTTTATGCATCATAATTAGCGGCGTCTTGTTCGTCATCATAACCTACCAAATCTAGAGAGCAGAAAGATGAGATGGTGTGTATAGATGGCAGAATGAATTCTACACAAAGAACTCTTCCAATGGAACAATGAAAGCGTCACTTTAACTCTAAAGCTAAATAGTAATGAGGGTCACTTCTGCTCACGGGCCCTGCCGCTGTACATTTCTTAAGGTTAAATGACATGACAGTGTTTAAGTAAGTCTTTCTCCTTAAAGGTCAAATGAATATTTTATCTTTGGCTGGGCTGGATGTATTGAAATGTTAATGTAAATACCACCGGTGCAGAGTCTGCAGGACAGCTTCAATAAAGGGAGGAATAGGAAAGGTCATATAATCCCCAACCAGTCTCTCATCATCGTCGCTGAACGCTGGTCCGTGCCATTGTTTGAGACAAAGATAAGTAAGCGACTCATTACCAAAATACATCAGAAACGTCTTCACAGGTGGGCGATCAGACAGACTTTGTGGGTTAAAGATCTACTTGTTAGAGGTACAAAAAGCTGACTAAAATTGTACGATTACCATCTACCTAGTTTTCCACTGGACTGAAATGAAGTCATCCAGTGAATTCACTACTCCAGGCATTTATATTCCCGGGGAGTACTTCTAAATAATGTTGTATTAAAATAATTGAATGCCCTTAAAGGCAGAAGATAAACTGGATAATGGTACACTGGTAACAAAAGGCTTACTACTTGGACTAAAGACTTGGACTTGTTTTGACAATTTTGAAACCACTAATGGCAGATACATTTTGGCAGTGCCAATTTTGAAGACTCATGATTGACCTTTGCAAATCTAACAAATGTTATACTTGAATAACTTTTTTTGCAATTACTCACAATTTGATTTGGACTTGACTGGAATCTGGCATATTCTTCATAGAGTGAACTTTTCTTTAACTGCTCTATCAGACAGGTTTTCTCAGACAGTGATTTATTAGAAAAGCATTTAAGGTGTGTGAGTAAAATAGTACTACACTACATCATGAGTCAGTATATTTTAATAATTCAATTATTTAATGCAAAAAAAGGCTAAACATTAAATGTTGTTTCTATGAAAAAAGGGAAACAAATAAAAAACACTTGATGAGCTATCGCAAAAGCTTACAAGAAACAAACTTAAATATATGAATATGAGTCCAAATTTATCTTCTCAAAGCATATTCTTACAAACTATCCATAAAGGAATTACACAAAAAAAGAATGGTTCATCCTGTTTACTTGTTCTGAAAGGTTCAATTTTGCTTAAATATGCAAATGATAAATTAATTATTGGCCTACTGTTTTTCTGGACATTTGGAACGAAACGTTGAATGAAAGTTTTGGGAAGTTTTAAACAGGTAAGCACTACACACATTTCTTTAAGATAATACAGTATTTCTAGGATTGGTGGATGGATGGATGGATGGATGGATTTGAACAAATATGTGAAGATGTCGTGAGAGATTCTCAAGCCCCCACTCGACTGCACCAGCTGCACTGCCCAGTTACACCAGTTATCACACACACTTAACCCTCTGGGGACCAGAAACGCGCCCGCGCGTTTTGCTGTTTTTTTTTCACATAGCAGCAACATAGACTTAAAATACTCCGTCATTTATGGTCATATAAATAAAATCAATACATGATTATAAACTATAGAGGGTCTTCTTTTTTTGTGTACACTCACATTAACATCAAAACCGTGTGTTTTTTTTTAAATAAATAAAATAAACAGGGTGCGCTTTCAGCTCACTCTGTCTCCGCAAAAATCTTTCTGAAACATGTCTGGAAAATTAACGGAAACTCCGCTAATACTTATCACACAAACATGAAACATACCTCTAAAGAACGCTTTAAATTTCTACTTTTAAATAAAACAATTCACATTTAAAACAAATATTCTCCTGCAATGTAAACTGTATAAAACTAAAGAGAAGTACAGTTTCTCCTGTCTCAGCTCATTATCGTTAATTTGTTCACACCCACTCGCAGAGCGCGCTATTCATAAGATAATGTGTTGAGGCCATTTGCAAAATAGAAACGCCCCCAGGCAAATGCCTTAAAAGCAGCAAGTTTCATAATAAGATTCACTCACTTTCCTGCGCATTTGGAAGATGACACGATACACCGGCGCGGAAGCTCTTCAGCTCGTCCTGGACAGTGACGAAGAGTTCACATTTTCCTCAGAAGAAGAGCGGGACTCCGACGATGAGCGTTTGTATTTTGAAGAGCGACTTGATCCAGCCATGGATACAATTTCGGATGAGTAAGTCTTTTAGTTGAACTTACATTAGTTGACAAGCTATTTTATATAATCATGTACATATTTTACTGGTTGGACTATTTCCAGACTTGCCATCCAGTGGCCTATTCAGAGTATTGAAATTTAAAATATATCTTAATAGGCAGGTTTTACTTACATTTAAATTGTCTAGCCTATAGGCTAAATGCTGTATGATATGTAAAATGATATTTAAAAAATATTATCTATGTTTAGATTATATTTTGACTATAGTGTTTATGCTGCCTCATTATCATCAACTAAGCGTGTGCTTGCATTGCCTCGCAAATATCTGTTGTAAATGTGCTGAAATGTGTAAATATGCCCGGTTGATGAAGTGCGCAAATGTGTTAATGTTTAATGTTAGTGCTATCTCCGGTAATGGCACATTGACACGCATATACAGCATGCGTCTACCATTTTTCACATCAGTTATTCATACTATAGGCCAATGGTACTATACTTTGAAATATTTATGTAATAATAGTTTTCAACTTTTTTTAAAGGAATGTAGTTGCAGCATCACTACCTTCACCTGCCACTCGGAGGGCGCGCAACACAGTCGAAAATCAGAAAGAGTAAGTAGATATTTACCCACTATTTTACAGATGTTAGTTCAATTTTGTTTATATAGGCTACTTAGTGATAATATATTTATTTATATTTGGAGGTTGGTTGATAATGTTACATATGTTTTATCAGCATGCTAATGCCTATCAGTTATACATGTGCTGGAATAGTAGGCCTACTCTGTAAATTATGATAATAAGTTTTCAACTTTTTTTGAAAGGAATGTAGCTTGCTCACTCTCACCATCAACTGGAACTCGCACTAGGAGGGCACGCAACAACACAGACGGAAATCAGAAAGAGTAAGTACATATACCCACTATTTTACAGATGTTAGTTCAATTTTGTTTATATAGGCCTACTTAGTGACGATACAATATGCATATGTGCCTGTGTGGCTTTGCAAAAATTGTGTTGTTGTTATGCATGCTAATATTACAATTAGTGATTGGTAATGTTAATATAAAAGCTTATTTTTTGTTATTTTATCAACATGCTGATTGTCCATCAGTTATGCATGTGCTGGCATAGTACTTTGTTAAACCTTTATTAATATTATTATTTTTATAGGAATGTGGTAGCATCACTCTCACCTTCACCTGCAACTCACACTGGGAGGAGGGCACGCAACCGGTGTCGCTCAGTTTTGAGAACAATTGAAAATGACAAGTAAGTAAGTAATGACAGGCGTGGTCTGCGAGGATAGCGATCTGCCTTTACTTTTGTTATTTTACTCACATTTGATTTGCTTAGAGCCCGCATCAATGGGGCATAAGCATTTACTGTGAGATACCTGTCTTTAGTTTTGTTTATTTTACTCACATTTGATTTGCTTAGAGCCCGCATCAATGGGGTATATGCATTTACTGTGAGATACCTGCCTTTAGTTTTGTTTATTTATCGCTCACAATTGCTTTGTTTATAGCCGACTGATTATTTATTTATTTTACTCACATTTGATTTGCTTAGAGCAAATTTAGAACATTTAGTTTCTCCACATAGAGTAATTACAATAAAACAGATTGAAAACCTTTGAATCTCCTCTCATTCTTTGTTCAGGCTGCCTCACTTGATGGGCCATTAGCCATTGGGAGAGTGTCTGTCACACCCCTGGTCTGAAGCTCATTAATATTGATAGGCCATTACCACTCCCACGCATAAACCTCTTCTGACCAAAAAACTGTCATACAAAGTATAAATGAATGTTATTGTGTTATGTGAACGATCAGGCAGGATGATTTTCACATCATTTTGAAGCCAGAACTCGAAGCGACAACATCCATTAGTCAAAAGTCTTGTGGACACATATTTAGTATGTGTTTTGTGGTTTTATTTCAGCAACTTTCATTTTTATTTTTTTCAATAACCACGCATAAACATTATTCTCTTAAAAAAACAAATATGTACATACATGTTGCTCACATATTATGGTAGCCCCGTTTGTGATATATAGAGTGAATTTACACCTTTGCCATTGACATGTTTATAAATAACTGAAAAAAGCACAAATGTCAGTGCATGTCAAAACATCCAAAGGGCCCCAAAAACACTCTGGTCCCCAGAGGGTTAAAAGGGGATAGAGAAGTAGGCTACCATACAAGTAGTCCATAAACTATATGTAAGTCGTCTAAAGCCATACTATTGATTTTTATGAGGGACAGGTCCATATTTCAGTGATTACTCACGTTAAATCTTCCTCTTGACTCTGTCCGTCCAAATTGCAATACTCCCGCGAAGACGTGAACTTTGTTTACACCCGCAGCTGACATCGAAGTGATGTCAGAAGCCACGCCCATGTCCAAATACATCACCTAGTGACTCCCCATCCACATTTCGCCCCAGAAACCCGATTTGTTGTATGTAGGTTTCCATTGAAAGGGTTTTTACGCGTAAGGGTAGGTTTTGAGTGGGTTTCAGTGCTGTCTGTCATAAAAAGAGAAATATAATAAGTAAATAAAAAAGATTTTGGTGTGAGGGTTAAGTCTTCTCGATGCTTTATCCTGTTTCAAAGTTAATGAGGAAGCTCGATTTGTTTCCCCAAACCACTTCACCAGAAACGTCACACTTGGGGTGCTTCTCATTTCTTATTTGTGCATCCTCGCGTCTTAGCTCCACCCCCAGGATGCGAGGGAAGCCTGCAAGGAAAGAAAATGAGGACGGAGGAATCGAATGAAAACGCGTTACAGTAACGTAACTACTTTTTCGGGTAAAAAGTAGTGTAAAGCGCTACTACTGAAAATTTGGTAACGAAACGCTGTTCCTTTTTCAACAAAACGTTACTTTTCCCAGGGACAGATTCGACAGCGATCTCCGTCATTTGACAGATTTGACAGCGATCGCCATCTCCGTAGTGAATGCCTACAGAGAGAAATGCACATGGATTACATAATCAGAGAGTAGCCCATTTCTTTTCGTTTTGAATTGTTTCGTTTAAAGACATTTCAAGCTTTCTATATAGATATATTTATCATGCCTGTGAGGCATATGTCACCGATGTTAAGGCCAAGGGTTATTTACCACACTCCGGAGGAGCAGACACCAGAGGCAGACAACCAAGGTAAGTTAAAAAGGTAAGTATTTATTAAATTTATAAAAGAATAAAAGCAGGGACAGACAGTGGCTTTTCTCGTCGTCAGACTCGTTGAATCAGCTCGTGGGACAGACAGTAGTGGCTTTTCTCGTCGTCAGACTCGTTGAATCAGCTCGTGGGACAGACAGTGGCTTTTCTCGTCGTCAGACTCGTTGAATCAGCTAGTGGGACAGACAGTGGCTTTTCTCGTCGTCAGACTCGTTGAATCAGCTCGTGGGACAGACAGTGGCTTTTCTCGTCGTCAGACTCGTTGAATCAGCTCGTGGGACAGACAGTGGCTTTTCTCGTCGTCAGACTCGTTGAATCAGCTCGTGGGACAGACAGTGGCTTTTCTCGTCGTCAGGCTCGTTGAATCAGCTCGTGGGACAGACAGTGGCTTTAAAGGTGTGTTGAGCTTTTCTCCCCTGCACCCTGCACACGATCTCAGGGACCTGGACACAGCTGAGGGGACAGATCAATTCGAAAGAATCTTCAAAGTTATGGGTCAATTTCATCCGTCAGAAACTCGGAGAAGACAGTTGTTTGATCTCACCACACTCGTGCATAAATCACTCTTGTAAATCTCCACACGTGTTTAATTCGCTCTTTTAGACACTGCAAACTCACTCTATCTTCACAGCGATTAATCAACTCGTTTCTCTTTTCTTCATAGGATGTATGAACCACAGAATATTGGACTCAGAAGATAAACATGGATTCAGCGATCTTCCCAGTCGCTACTGTTACTGTCAACAGGATAACACACTCTGCCCACAAACACAGGTTAGTCGTACACTGGTGATGGCAATCTTCACATGTGTTTTTCTCCAAAAGGTGAATCATAAAGGGGTGCACTTAACTTTTCCTCGGTGAATCACGTGAATCCTGCAGCGGGTTTCCACTCTCTTTACTGCCAGTCACTCTCCGTCTTCCTCTTGCTGTTCGTGGTTTCTTTAAAAGACTCACTTAATGAGCATGTCTTCGGGAGACTCAACATGGAACACCGATCAGGTCCTAAACCTCTGCTTCCTGCACTCGCCGCTGCTCACTTCCACTGCTACAATCCACTTGAGCACTCCTATGGAGCTTTCCTACTGCCAGAGCATTTCTTCGCCTCTTACTATGCGTCGAGCCCCTCTCTTTATACTCCTTCCTTCCCGGCACATGCTTCAATGAAGCGCTACTCACGGGCTTTAGCTGGCGCTTGTTATGATCGGCGGCCATGACGGGTAAAAACAGAGCCGGCCCGGTGTTACACCGGCATTTCTTCCCCCTGGAAACAAGTCAACCATTCTTTGGTTCCCGGTTTGTTCACCCGGTGACACCCTCTCCCACCGGACTCGTTCTAGTCCCGAGAACGGGCTCCGGACTCCCATTCTCCGTACCTGGTAGGAGGTACTCCTCGGGTCTCCCGTTGGGAGTGTCGGGTTGGGATAACAGGCTCTTCCTCCCTTGGTTCAGGAGTAGGGGGCCTAGGGACCACAGCCCAACCCACCCAGGGTGGTGCAGGGGCCACAGGCGCCAGCGGCGCCTCCGGCTCTTGCTGCGGATAGTTGGGGCAGGGGCGAAGCAAGTTTCGGTGTAGGATTCTCACGGGGCCAGTTTTCCCCTCTGGGCGAATGGTATAGACGGGCTGGTCCGGCCTCTGTCGTTGCTCTATCACATACGGCACGGTTTCCCACCGGTCACTAAGCTTCCCCTTCCCCCGGCGCCGGTTATCCCGCACCAGCACCCGTTCTCCGGGTAACAGGGGGGCCTCTCGGGCAGTACGGTCATACAGACGTTTGTTCTTCTTGGCAGCCACGTCGAGGTGCTTGGACACTTTCTCATACGCAGAGTGAAGTTGGCGATGGTGTCGGTGTACCCATTCGGTGGTAGTAGCGGGGGCCTCAGCCGCTGTTGCCCCAAGTAGCAGATCTGTGGGCAGACGCACATGTCTCCCAAACATCAGGTAAGCAGGGGCATAACCCGTAGTGCTATGGACGCTGTTATTGTAGGCCTGCACCAGGGCCGGGAGGCTATCCGTCCAGTACCCCTGGTGATCCGCATCCAGAGTCCCCAGTAGACTCAAAAGCGTCTGATTGAAACGCTCGCACCCCCCGTTTCCCTGTGGATGGTATGGGGTGGTGTGGGTCTTCCTGCATCCGTACAGTTGGCATAGTTCTTGGATGACACGGGACTCGAAGTTCGGCCCTTGGTCCGAGTGGAGTGTTTCGGGACATCCGAAGGGCTGGAAGACGTGCCTCCACAGGGCGTTGGCAGTAGTGGTAGCGGTCTGATCTAAGGTCGGTATGGCCCAGGCATACTTGGTGAACAAGTCAGTGATTACCAGGATGTTCTGGTAGCGATCCGTTGGGCGACTTAAGGTCAAGAAGTCCATAGCCACCATATGCAACGGGGCTCTGGGTCTCACCGGAACCATTGGGGCCCTCACGTTTCGTCGGGACTTGAACAGCGTACAGCGAGGGCATCCCTGCACATACTTCCCTACGGAATCTTCCATCCTGCTCCAGAAAAAGTGCCGGCGCAGCAGTGACACCGTTCGTTCTTGGCCCTGATGCCCTAGCCGATCGTGGTAGGCCTGGAGCAATGGCTGGATTTGGGCTTCAGGCACCACCACCTGATATGCCATCTCGTGGGTCCTTGAGTCCAAGACAGTCCTACAAATTACTCCCTCCCGCAACTTTAATCGCTTCCACTGCCCCAGAAGCTTCTTCAATCCCACAGGATGCTCCCGTCGTTCGTCCGCCCCAGGGAGTTTGTTCCGCTCCAAGCAAATCCGCAGGAAAGCCAACCCTTCATCCTGCCCCTGCCGCTCCCTCCATCGGTGGGGGTCCCATCCCCAACTTGCCGGTACTCCCTCCGATTGCCTTCCGGGTGCCTCCACTATCCCTACCATCAGCCCTTCTTCTGATTCTGGCCTTGGGGTTCCCCCTTCCCCTGCCGATGGTAATCGTGACAGGACATCCGCATTTATGTGTTCGCGGCCTGGTCGGTACTGCAGTCGATAGTTGAAATTGGCTAGCTGGGCCACCCACCTCTGCTCCACCGCCCCTAGCTTTGCGGTTTGGAGGTGGACCAATGGGCTGTTGTCGGTCACCACCAAGACTTCAGCTCCCCACAAGTAGTCCTTAAACCTCCCACACAAAGCCCACTTCAGGGCCAGTAATTGGCGTCATTCCGCTCTGCTGGATGGAGACTCCGGCTGGCGTAGGCGATGACCCTCTCTGTTCCGTCCTGTCGCTGGGCCAGTACGGCTCCCAGTCCGCTATTGCTAGCGTCGGTATATAGTACAAAGGGTCGGGTGAAATCGGCATAAGCCAAAATGGGGGCCTGCAGCAACTCCTGCTTCAGCCTCTGAAAGGCGATCTCACACTCTGGGCGCCATGCAATCGTGGGGGAACTCCGACTGCGTGGAGAGCCAGATCCGGCCAACAGCTGGTTCAGGGGTTTTGCAATTTTTGAAAAGTCTTTTATGAAGCGTCGGTAGTAGCCAACGAATCCCAGGAAAGACCGCACCTGCCTGACGGTTTTTGGTGGAACCCAGCCCTGCACTGCGGACACCTTCTCCGGGTCGACAGCCACTCCCGCAGCGCTCACCCGATGTCCCAAGAACTGGACCTCCCTCTTAAGGAGCTGGCATTTCCCTGGCTGGAGCTTCAGTCCATACCGCTCCATAGCCTGGAAGACTTGCTCCAGGTGTAACAGGTGAGTGTCAAAGTCGGGGGAATAGACGATCACGTCATCCAGGTACACCAGGGTGGAGTCCGTCAGCTGCCCTCCCAGGCATCGCTGCATCAGCCTCTGGAAGGTTGCAGGGGCGTTACAGAGCCCGAAGGGCATACGATCCCACTCAAACAGGCCAAAGGGGGTGGTGAAGGCGGTCTTCTCTCGATCTTGCTCCTCCACCCGCACCTGCCAGTAGCCACTCGCCAAGTCAAGGGTGGAATACCAGGCGGCGTTGGTCAGTCCTGTAAGGGAATCCTCGATCCGAGGCAGGGGGAAAGCATCCTTCTTGGTGACGAAGTTCAACTTGCGATAATCCACGCAAAATCTCCAAGAGCCCGTCTTCTTACGGACCAAGACAATTGGGGCGGCCCATGGACTGCTGCTCTCTCGAATGACTCCACGCCCCAGCATCCCCTTTAGTAAGGCACGAACCTCGGAATATAAAGTCGGGGGTACCGGGCGGTACCGCTCTCGACTGGGTGGAGCATCTCCGGTAGGTATGGCGTGCCTGACGATGTCGGTGCACCCATAGTCCTCATCATGGGTGGAAAAGACGCGTTGCCACTTGGCCAACAGGCTCTGGAGTTGGCGGGTTTGTTCTTCCTGTAGGCCCTCCCCCTGCAGGGACTAACCCTGCAAATGGGTCGGCATGTGGAGCGCAGCAGGACCAGGGCCAACTCCCTCCCTTGCCAGACCGACCTCGACCACCGTTGCGCTCACTTGGCAGAAGCGGACCTCCTGCTCCTCCACCACCTGATGGGAACTCACTGGCGTGATACGGGTCAACCGTTGGTGACGATAGAGTTGGACAGGGTAAGTGTTCGTGTTTCTCACTTTTACTGCAATCCGGCCCCGACGGGCCACTGTTAACCCCCGGGCCACCTCGACGGCCTGACACTCCCAGTGGGGCTCGACAAGGACACACGCTTCAGGACCATAGGCCCGCTCAGGGAGACGGACCCAAACCACAGCCTCACTCCGGGCAGGAATGGAGACAGCGTATCGACATACCACTCGACCAGCATCTTCCCGATCTTGCTGGGAGCTGGCGACCTGTACTCGTCGACAGTCGGTGATGACACGTTCCCACTCTCGCTTCTCGGCTACAGAAGTGGAACGAAGAGGACCAGTCCGAAACAGCTCTTCCCAACAGTCCATGATTACATTCATCCCCAACAAGGCTCGATGTTCCCCCAAACAGGAGTCCCGCACAATCACTACCCCCTTCTGTGGGATCGTGGTGCCATGGATCTCGAAATCGGTCACCTGATATCCGATGTAGGGGATGTTCAGGCCATTCGCTCCCCGCAGGGTGAGCCAGGGGACTTCAGCCTCCGGTAAATGATGGGCATCGAACAGATCTCTGGACAGGCTCTCGGCAAACATGGTAACCTGGGACCCTGTATCTACCAGGCACCGAACAGTAACTCCATTGACTTTGATCTCCACGAGGGGGCAACGCCCCACCAGGCTGTCTCGTGGGGCTGAGCTTACAAAGGGGTCCATCCGGGGGGTCCCGACCACTTGACCCACAGTGGCCGGTCGTCCTAAAAACCCCCCTGCGAGTTACGTCGGGAGCCGCATTGGCGGCTATAGTGCCCGGGCTCCCCGCAGCTGTTACAGATCGGGCGCCCTTGCCCATCCCACTGGAACCTGGAACTGAATGGTCGGCCGGTACGTCTTCCCGGATCCCTCCCTCCGTCAGAATATGACCGGTCTCGGGGCAAAGGCGGAGGCTCTGGCCGTGCACGACGGAACTCTCCCAGAATAGTCTTCGAGAGCTCAGCCATTTCTTCTCGAACATCCTTCATCAACTCTGTACGTAAGGCTTGTTTCCAATCCGTCAGTTCAGGCAGTCCTGGGGCACTAGTTCCACTTGCAGCCATGCACACCGGCGACTCCACGGTCTGGTTGTGATCCTGTTCCAGGGCTAAGGCCTCTTCACGTAGATTTTCGAAAGTCAGGGCAGCGTCCCGTCGAAGCTGTAATCTCAGACTCTGTCGCACTGGACCTTCTCGTAACCCCAACATGAACTGGTCTCTTAATAATGTCTCTTCCTCTCCTAGACCATGATGCTCCCGATTCTTCAACCTGGAGTACTGTTCTCGCAGTCGCAGAGCGAATGCTCGCAGAGTCTGCCCAGGTCCCTGCTTACAGTTAAAAAACTGAGCCCGTAACACTGCCACGGGAGTGGAATCACCATACTGCCTTGGATAGGAACTCGAAGATCGCTTGTGTAGTGGCTCGGACAACTTCAGGTGCTGCTCGAACTTCTCTCTTCGCCTCCCCCTCGAGCGAATTCAGCACAAATTGTATCTTCTGGGCTTCTCGGAGCCCTTGCAGTACGGCCAGGTACTCCACTTGCGCTCTCCAGTCTGTCAAGCTCAACTCCGAGCCAGGCCCACCGTACTTCTGGGCCCACGGGGCCCCCATAAACATGGCTGTCATCGGCTGCCGGGCGGCTGGCAAATCCTCATCCGCCATCTTGGGTCCTCTGGCCGCTCAACTCCGAGTGGTACCCTGCCGACTTACGCCAAAAGTTGTGTCACCGATGTTAAGGCCAAGGGTTATTTACCACACTCCGGAGGAGCAGACACCAGAGGCAGACAACCAAGGTAAGTTAAAAAGGTAAGTATTTATTAAATTTATAAAAGAATAAAAGCAGGAACAGGCATGGGCTTTTCTCGTCGTCAGACTCGTTGAATCGGCTCGTGGGACAGACAGTTGCTTTTCTCGTCGTCAGACTCGTTGAATCAGCTCGTGGAACAGACAGTGGCTTTTCTCGTCGTCAGACTCGTTGAATCAGCTCGTGGGACAGACAGTGGCTTTTCTCGTCGTCAGACTCGTTGAATCAGCTAGTGGGACAGACAGTGGCTTTTCTCGTCGTCAGACTCGTTGAATCAGCTCGTGGGACAGACAGTGGCTTTTCTCGTCGTCAGACTCGTTGAATCAGCTCGTGGGACAGACAGTGGCTTTTCTCGTCGTCAGACTCGTTGAATCAGCTCGTGGGACAGACAGTGGCTTTTCTCGTCGTCAGACTCGTTGAATCAGCTCGTGGGACAGACAGTGGCTTTTCTCGTCGTCAGGCTCGTTGAATCAGCTCGTGGGACAGACAGTGGCTTTAAAGGTGTGTTGAGCTTTTCTCCCCTGCACCCTGCACACGATCTCAGGGACCTGGACACAGCTGAGGGGACAGATCAATTCGAAAGAATCTTCAAAGTTATGGGTCAATTTCATCCGTCAGAAACTCGGAGAAGACAGTTGTTTGATCTCACCACACTCGTGCATAAATCACTCTTGTAAATCTCCACACGTGTTTAATTCGCTCTTTTAGACACTGCAAACTCACTCTATCTTCACAGCGATTAATCAACTCGTTTCTCTTTTCTTCATAGGATGTATGAACCACAGAATATTGGACTCAGAAGATAAACATGGATTCAGCGATCTTCCCAGTCGCTACTGTTACTGTCAACAGGATAACACACTCTGCCCACAAACACAGGTTAGTCGTACACTGGTGATGGCAATCTTCACATGTGTTTTTCTCCAAAAGGTGAATCATAAAGGGGTGCACTTAACTTTTCCTCGGTGAATCACGTGAATCCTGCAGCGGGTTTCCACTCTCTTTACTGCCAGTCACTCTCCGTCTTCCTCTTGCTGTTCGTGGTTTCTTTAAAAGACTCACTTAATGAGCATGTCTTCGGGAGACTCAACATGGAACACCGATCAGGTCCTAAACCTCTGCTTCCTGCACTCGCCGCTGCTCACTTCCACTGCTACAATCCACTTGAGCACTCCTATGGAGCTTTCCTACTGCCAGAGCATTTCTTCGCCTCTTACTATGCGTCGAGCCCCTCTCTTTATACTCCTTCCTTCCCGGCACATGCTTCAATGAAGCGCTACTCACGGGCTTCAGCTGGCGCTTGTTATGATCGGCGGCCATGACGGGTAAAAACAGAGCCGGCCCGGTGTTACACCGGCATTTCTTCCCCCTGGAAACAAGTCAACCATTCTTTGGTTCCCGGTTTGTTCACCCGGTGACACATACGCTGAGTTTCGGTTCATTTATGAAGAGGTGCGATCCAGTTCACGCGCAACAAGTGACCGCGCCGGTGCCTCCATGTCATGATTATATTGTGCTATATTTGCTTCTTATGTATTAAATCCAGGCAATTGGTTGATGAAAATTTTATTAAAATTAAGATACAATTTATACAAAACGAAATTCACTTTAAAGAAAGGCTTTCTTCAAAACAAAACTTAATGAAGTGGTCAAAATCATGTCTGACCCACTTAATGTCTCCCGATATATTGCGCATCCATCTTACTCATGGTGTTCACTTATCATAATCAACATAGATGGAAAAAAATAACATTATAATATTTTAACAAATATGAAACTAAATGCGCTTATTTAATGGTTACAACATGTATAGTAGGCCTCGACTCTCTATTTGTACAAATTGCTGCACATTCATTTAATTCAGAATTTTGCACACATTTAAGTTGAAATGCATTTGTTTACGTGCATAGTAAAACATATCTGCAACATTTATCAAGTTCACGGATAATTAATCATTATGATACCAAAATCATAATAAAGTAGGCTATACTATGTACAAAAAATCAGATGAGCCCAGAATATGAACGCAACGTGTTTAATTACACGTAAAGCATTTTCCTCCCATAGAAAACCATTTTAAGAACGCTTAATTTGGCTTAATGCAGATTAGAATGTCCTCTTATGTCGAAATAACAAGATAAGTTTTTAATTTTGTTTCTTCACCATGCGGTTCAGGACTTCCATAGAATACAGCCTGAATATAATTGCTTCCAGAAATAATTTTTGGGGGTGCTAACGGGGAGCTTTGGTCTTTCTTGGGGGTTTTCTTTCTAGCCCCTCTCTAGCGCCGCCCATGCATATGCCTATACATTAACGGGAATTTCTTCATAAATATAATTTTTTGATAAATGCATTATGCATTTATGGCATTATGCATAGTAGAACTTTATGTAGGCCTACACATTTAGGAACAGCCCAAAGTCAAGCAACATAAAAGTAACGTAAAAGTAACGAGTAACGTAAAAAGTTACTTTATGGGGTAACTAAGTAAAGTAACGGACAACGAGTAACGAGTTACACTACTTTTTTTAAAAGTAACTTCCCCAACACTGGTGACCAGGGATTTAGATTTACCACCAGGAACACATTAGGGGGTTCTATACTTTGTTTATTCGTTTAATGATGTAAAATAAAAACTATTTATTTCCAAATGTGGTTTATCAATTTAATTGATAAAAAACAGTTCCAAAAATAGAAACAGAAAAGAGCAGAAAAAAACAAAATTCAATAAATGAGGTTCACAGAGGTGATACAATTTAAACCACCTCACTTCTGTACATTACTCAGGGTGCAATTGTCTCTGTGATATCTGTATGCTTGAGTATCACAGTCCACTTGTGTATAACGAACACAATAACGTTACTCTTAACCATTTAAGTGTCACCCCCCTTTTTTTGAATATACATGAAAATGCACATTTCAAACTTAAATGGTTGTAATTCAAGAATGCTTTGGAATATAGACGTAAGATTGGTCTCGTTTTAAAGAAGACATTTGGCAGATTTTTGTAGAAGTGAAATAAATTCAGAAAGTGAAACAGAAAAAAAGTTATAGAAGTTTGAGTTTATGAAAATGTACAATGTAAAAAATTTAATTATTCATATTTTATATAAAATATATATTTTCAAAACCTGGGTGACTCTAAAACTGCAAAAAAAAAATCAAAGTAAAAAATCTGAACAAGTTGTGTTTCAAATTTTAGGTTGATATCTCAAAAAAATTGGCTTTCAGTAAGATTTTGTTTGGGCGCAGTACCAAACTTTTTCACTAGATGACAACCAGACTCCATTACTGCCCATATAAGGGCGCCTCCATTTCCATATGTGTTTTGAGTGATATGAACCATTATTTCCACAATTTTCCTACAATTTATGAAGTAGACATCCTATTCAGAAGTAATATGAGAAGTTTGGCAGATTTTGATATGAATTCAACCTCTAAGAAACACAAAAAGAACAAGTCTGTGCGTTATAGCTTGCTGCCACATCACAAATGGTGAATCTATAATTTTTTTCTTTATATTTAAAAAAATGTCAGACCTTTTTTTCTAAAATAATTGAATGGATGCTATCTTTTGAACTCTTGGCATGAAAACAAACTGAGGTTTCTACCCTTCTTTCATGATTTTTCATGTTCATCACTATTTCAAAATAAAGGTCTAAACACGCCTTAGGAGTATGAAAATATTCTTGTTGCAAATTGATAAATTATGGCTCCTCTGTAATTCATTTTGAAAATCAATCACCAAATATGGAAACTAGAGATTGTAAGCTTTCAAATGATATATAGTTTGTCAAGATTAGTTTAGGTTTAGTATAGGATATTACTGTTTTAAAAATGTAATGGATTTGGGCCCACCGGTGGGCCGGTGACACGGCAATCCAAGAATACAACCGTTTTAAAGTGCAAAAAAAAAAAAGGAAAATCAAAAATAAGAGTATGAACGTTACCAAACCGTTACAATACGGCAGTGGGAATACTGTACAAAGAGAACAAAACAACATAAGTACATTTTTTATATTACCCACTTACATATCATTTGAGAGAAATTAGAGAAAACAACACTGACATAACAATCAGCTCCAACACACCACCACATTCACTTCACGAAGGCTGAAATCCCCAATGTTATATTGCACACTGTGTAAATAATCACATCACATTATAATCACAAGAAAAGCACATGAAACATAAAAAAAATTAAGTGTATAACATTTGGCCTAATGCCAAATAACCAGGCCTACACCGCATGGTGTGACGTCATTCCGTTCATTACACACAACATAACTTTTCAAATATGACAGTTCTCCGAATTAACAAAACAAAATATGCATCCACGAATGGTATTAAATGAAAATAGTCAGACAACATTGTATTTACCCATTGTAGCCACATCGAGATGTGCCTTAATTAGCTCAAATTATTCATAGGGAATTTTAATAATTAATCATAAGCTAAATATGATTAATTTCTTGCATGTTACAGTTAAATTATCGAAATTGAAAATAGATCGATCGTAGCCTATATATGAATGGTAAATCATAACGAATTATAATTCCTCATTCATATATCAATGGTCTCATTACAGATCGATTATATGAGATAACTTTAAGGGAATTAATTTAGTTATCAAACAATCGGTTTGTCCAGCAAACAGCCGTAAGATTAACTTACCAACTTCTCAACGAAGTTATCCCTTTTTATAAACTCCAAGAAATATCAATGTTCCGGCCGTGAACATTAATTTTCTGGTGTTTATAAAATTTAGGTTACTGAAATAGTAACAACTTGTAAAGCCTGGTAGCTATAAAAATCATCATTTCATTGACTTGTAATATAAGCTCGGACAGAAAGCAATCAAGAATATGGTTTTAATAATTGAAACTACGTATACAGAATTCTACATTTAAACACGGGATAAATATATGTACAGTTAAACAGTAAAACTAATGAGACAGACGAATCACAAACAGGAGTGAGAGAGAGAGAGAGGTTGCGAGAGAGAAAGATTGGGAGAGAGAGAGAGAGAGAGAGAGAGAGAGAGAGAGAGAGAGAGAGAGAGAGAGAGAGAGAGAGAGAGAGAGAGAGAGAGAGAGTGTGTGTAAGAAGATCTGGAGAGATCTTCTTGTTTGACAAAATTCATCACAGACACAGAACCTTTTGAGACCACAAGAATCAACAGATCTTAAATAAGCATAGTAAAACGGATACTTGCACAGGTAAAGCTCTTTGGTGGGGCTGATCTGAAGAAGGCGTGTGTGTGTATCTCTGTCATGTGGATGCCGAGCGTTCGGGTTCGTCCAGCGCGCGCGAGCGTGGCGTGTTTGAATGTCCTTGTAGGTGAAGCTTGCCAGTCTGGCTGTGTTCATTTTCTTCGCGAGAAGACATGAACAGAGGAGACTTCGAAAAAGATAAAATAAACTTGAAGAAAACAAAAAGAGAAACGATGGATCATCACAGGAAGGCGATGTCCAGACGCACGAGGCGTCACATGATGAAGCATTGAAGAGACAAAGGAGAGCCAGGGAGTTTAGGCAGAGAGTTTTCAGGAAGCTTTCAGAAGCGTTTTAGAAGGGAGAAGGGAAGCTCGGCGCGTCTCTTTAAGGACACTTAGGTTCACGCCCCTTCTGGCATGAAGGCACCAATCAGCTGGGAGAAAAGTCCCCGCGGAAGATTCCTCTTTGTCTTGTCAGGATCATTTATGATGGTATAACATTTTGTCATTCCTACCCAGAAAGATTGTACAAACCAGACAATAGATTTTACAGTAATATCCTATGTATGACTGGTTCAGTCAAAACAAGACGGTCAAACAGCTACCAGACATGGCAGGTAAAAGTAGAAGAACATAGAGTTACATTCATATGCAGAATTACAAGCATTTTAAAGTTTCTTCACACGACTATAAAGCCATAATACCTGCTACCATGACCTAGGAAATATCAAATTCAAGTTTATGCATTTCTTAAGTGGTTATACTTATAGACAATATAAGATTGCAGAGTCTATTCCTCTTTCTTCATCAGAATTCAAGTGGGAGCTGTGATTTCCCTTGGAATTCCTTTTGGGAGTCATAAAGTTTTATGACCTAGCAAGAGGGAGAGTTATAGAATCTTTCTTTAGAAATAAACTTAAGGTTCGAAGTTACAGAACAGTTAAAATTACATCTATAGAATAAGACAAAACTAATTAGATATGCATGCATACAGGAAGGTCGTTTGTGTGCGGGTATGCGTGGATGTGATTGTTCAGTCAGCGTTTTCTCCGGGGAATCCTGTGTGTGCGGATTTAAATTGACAATGCTCGTCTTGTCATCTTCGTAGGAAACCCTCGGGGCGCTCTCCGCGTGATCTCGCCAAAGCGGGGCTCTTGGTCAAATGTCTTTTGGTGGTAAACAAAGTCTTCTTTGACTTAATCATTAGAGAGAACTGCCGTGTGTGCGAATTGTAGTCAGTGACTCAATCAAGTCCGAACAAAACTTCTTTGTGTCACAGCCAAAAAGAAGGGTAGAGCTGTGGTTGATTAAATTAGCTTCCAGTAATTTTAATCCACTGACCAGGATTTGCTAATTCCGAACCTTTGGCCGGATACCCGTCAGTGTCGCTACACCATGGATGACCTCGAATCCTCTACAATTTCCCGAGAGTGCGCGTCTCTCTCGCACTGCTCGCTGCACGGCCAGACAGTAAAAGAAATGGACACAGCGATTTCAACGGAGAAAATTGAAGCCCGTTAAAAGCTGATAGCCAGGCGTACTGCACAGGCTCAAACTGAGCCTGTCACATGAGCAACCTGTATGTCTTCTAGTAGCTGTGCCGAGTGAAATCTGAATAATTCCCTTCCGAATCTCACAGAGATGGAGAGAGTGAGTATTAGCTGTCCATGAGCTAGCAGTAGGATCAACTTTATGACTCTCTATGGGCTTCTCCCTCGACTTTATCGGACTTTATGCCTCCACGTCCCCCTGATTGCCTGCGAGCTTCTCCTCCTGTCTATACAGTAATTTCTCTACTCTGCGACGGAGAGTCGAGCCTATTTTTACAAAAACTGCTTCTACGGGGCCATAACGTAAGATACAAGGTAATGGAGCCTTTTATACATTGTCGTGTTTCTTTAGAAATAAATAATAGACAAATGGAGTCTTTGGATGCCTCAGATGTAAAGTTATGCGCTGTCAAAGTGACGCCAAAATGAATGGGAGTCAATGGAATGCCAACAGCAGGTGCTACAATGGCGGCTCCCGCGAGGCTTCAACTTCCGGCTGATGGATTACCCCCTTGTGCACGTCTCACCAAAAATCTGAGTCGAGAGCGCACACGCTGCACGCATCGTATCTTACGCAACACACATAGTGCCACCTGTTGATGACTCCAGGGAAGTACAGTAATCTCTGTTTCTTTTTCTGTCTATATAATTATAATGACAAATTAAATACAAGACTTTAACATACAAGGAGAAAAACAAACGTTAAGGGTATTTACCACCCGGTTACACATTGGAATACTTGATCACTCGAGCGTCACTTCACTGCGTCATCAGCAGCGCTCAAAGGATCTGCCCTTATGTTGTTAAAGTTTGTTTATTTAAGAAATTCATAATAAACAATAATAAAGCAAGATACCCTGTTGAAATATGTGAGATGTGTGGTTTATATAAACTGCAAAGGTAAAGTTTAAATTAAAATGATTGTGACCGATGTGAAGGGGGAGGAGAATTTATACGTTTGTCTTGTTTAGTCGATAAAACCCTTCCGCAAAGGACACACCTGTGTATCCTCGCTCATAACTCCTCTGGAAGCCTCCTCACTCCTCGATCCTCGCCTCCTCACGGTGCAATTACAGAATTGAGATGTCCTTAAAGATGGCTGAGCTCGATCGGTTTCCGGGTCATAGGATGGAGGACGGAGGAGCGAGGAGACGGAGGAGCGAGGAGACGAGGAGGGATATTGAGGAGCACCCCTGGATTTGGCCCAGGTTGGATGTCCACTACAGACTTCAGCGAGTCGCTTCTCCGCAGCAGCGCTGTACTGCACATAAACGTCATTCCCTCGCCTGTGTCGTCGTTCACCCCATGTCCTAAGGTGTAATCGACTTGAAGCGGCGCTGCACAGACCGATCGGTATATGAAATCAAAGTACTGCAAGAGTGATTAGAGAGCAGATGGCTCTGTATACTTCAAGCAAAGCCACTTGAAAGCAAGCCTGCAAGGTTAGCAAAAAACAAACATAAAATAAATAAATAACTGTTAAAAGTGCGGTACGCAGGCAAGGAGACCAGAGCCTTTTTTTTTTAACCAGAGGCTGTTTTTGTTTTTAGAGTTTACACCAAAAAAAAGCTGTTTTATAAGAGAGGTCCCAGACAACTGCGCGAGAGGTAGGATTCAGTTTATACTTCTCGTTCATTTTATGGTATCCGCAAACAGTGATTGACTGTTGCACAACTCTGAGCGAAATTCAATGACGTCAAGGCTGTATTGTGACTGGTTATCAAGGCACAGGTGATCCAACTTGCTCTTACGCTTCCTCCATTGTTAAAGCCATGGACCGTCGTATCTCAAAATAATCAGACCATGGCTGTGTCCGAAATAGCCCCCTATACCCATAAAATAGGGCACTATTTGAGGGGACAACCATTTGTAGTGGTGTCTGAAACCATAGTGGACGTTATCGAGTGCACTCATTCAATCCCACAATGCCACAATAACGAATGTACAACCGATAAACACTCAACGGCTAGAGAATACCGATAATGCACTGTGAGAGTTGAGCACCAAATTAATTTCCGTGTCTGACCAGAAGACGTTGCCCGCAGCTGAATCAATCATCCATCCATTTTCCAAACAGCTGGTCCAATGTGGCTACAGCATAATATCATACAGGTATAACTTCCTTTTTTTAAATTGATTATTATTAAATTGTTTAGTTAAGGTTTATACATAGTTACCATGACAGAGATGAAGATAAATCTTTTCATTTTACTACTGGAGCTGCTAGTTTGCTAAGATTCAAATGATTGAATTCTATCTCTTGCAGCGCTGGCTCGGTAAGGCTGACATGTAGCACTGGCTCAGTGGGTCTGGTGCGAGGCATGGGCTCGGCTGGACAGACGAGATGAGCGGGCTCGGCTGGGCTCACATGATGCGCTGATTCATCATGGTTCACTTGAAGCGTTAGTTCGGCTGAAATCTCTTGTGGCGTAAATTCAGCGGGTTCCTTGTGAAACGCAGATTCACCAGGCCTTATGTGAAGCAAAACCTCTGCCTCTAATAAGCCCACGGTAAATAGCGAACCGCTCTCGGAAAGGGCCAAGTCAACGTATTGGGCAAGAGTCCAGCGAGGATCAGGAAATGCCATAGCAGAGCCGAGCGGTACAGATAGTCCTCCCCGAAAGAACATCATTAAACAAAAATCATCTAAGTAGGACTGATGAGAGAGTTTTAAAAAATCAGTCACAAAAACTTTAAGAGGACGTTCTCCTTGACGGAGGCTTACAATTTGTGCTGTAGGATCCATGTTGAGGTCCGGGTTCCTCTCAGCCGCTGGATCAGTGGTGGAGTAGTTTTCTGTCATGAACTGCTCGGTGGAAACAGACAGTGGTGATCCAAATGCAGGCTTTATTGAGAGGAAGATCCAGAAACAGGTACGAGAGAACAGGCAGAAGTCAAAACCAGGTAAGCAGTCCAAATCAGCAATCATAAAATGCAGGGATAAGGCAAACAGGAAAACCAGATACAGGCAGGGAGTCCAGGAACTGTGAAACTAGAAAACACCAAGAAACAAGAAACTAGGAACTAGGAACTAGGAACTAGGAAAACGCTCAGCATGCAGTATGACACTTACAAAACTACTCAAAGGTACCAAGGGCCACTCAGGCTTAAGACAGGTGAGCTAAACAAGATAATCAAACACAGGTGCACACAATCAAAGGTAATCAGACCGGGTGGAGAATGAGAGAAAAGAAGAACATAATAAACAGGGAATGGAGTGCCCTCCTGAGGCTGCCGATCGCCACAGGTGGGCCTTAGAGGTCAAAAAGGTTGAGATCCACTGTTTTAGGTTATAGTCTGACTGAAGCTCTGTGTTAGGTTAGAAATGGCATTCATTTAATAACATCCACTAAGAGATTTTTATTTGTTGGTATTTTGTATTATTGCTCATATATCTTTAACTTGCATAATTGTTCTTCTAAGGCAGTCGATTACCGGAATGTACACCACTGCATGGCTGTTAATTAAATCAACATCAAAAAGTGAAGTAAGGGCACTGAGATCAGCAGCACTGTGTCATTAGTATTTAGAGCATTGGGTATGTTTCTGAGACACATTGCCAATACATCTAAGTGACTACTTTGCTACACTTTCTCAAGGACAGCATCTATCAACTTGAAATACATTATTGGAATCTTATAAGCTCAGTACAGAATGATTCACCCGATTTACTCTCCGGTCCCTTGAGGTATGGAATACATCAATGAAGCACAGCAGCTCTGTGGTGTAAAATATTCAATTTTGATACATTCCCTTGAGTGGCAGCATCAATATCCAACATGTGATGAAATCCAGTAGAGATATTTTAATTAAAAATTGTCCAACCATTGTAACCACATCGCAGTTATTTGTCTGAAATCCTTTATTGACGTACTCAGATTTAATTTTCTCACACACACTGTTGTTTCTGAAGATTCAAATTGGAGATTAGATGTGGGGATATTCTTATCTTCAGTAATCTTCAATCTCATCTGTCTCGCTGATCATGTAGCATTCATGTCAGCACACCATAAAAATTGGCTGGGGTACTGATGGCACTTGGCTGTTCTTAACAATGGAAACTCACTCAAAATCCTCTTTTCTTTAATATTGACATTTACTTTATTATCTCTTGGAAAATCTATTTGTGCCATGTATTCACAGCTGCAGGATTTACCATGGATTTCTGCATAAATTGCGCTTAAAATGTGATCTTCAGCTAAAGTTTTATTCGGACAATACATTTTTCGGTAACACTTTATTTTAAGGTGCTTGTAATAAGCAGTAATTAACAGTTAATAAGACACTTATAAGACCTTATAAGATGCATATAAGATGCATATAAGCATACACTAATGATAATAAATAAATAAAATTAAATAATAAATTTCTCAAGTATCAATACATTGCACTTTTAGAACAGCCGAACAAACATAAATGGTAACACAAACTCCCAGTCCCTTAAAAATTGACCTTCCCAAGAGGGAGTAGTTTCCCTGATCTCTTCAGGGCCTGGACCTTTAATTAACCCTTATATGAAGTAGTTAATGCTTATATGCATCTTATATGCATCTTATAAGGTCTTATAAGTGTCTTATTAACTGTTAATTACTGCTTATTATTACAAGCACCTTAAAATAAAGTGTTACCCATTTTTCTCTTAGGAGCTCAGGTAAAAAAAAAAAAATTATCCACAGACATACAGTACATTGTGATTTAATCCCATCTGAGACATACATGCCCCAACATAAATCAATAATACTTTTTCATCTTTACTGACCAGTTTGTGAACCGTTGGATTTAATAACAGGTTGACCCTCCTTTGGTAGCTATAACTTTCACCAAACACTTTGCTGTTTGTAAATCCAACCTGCACAACGGACATGAGGAAATTTGCTCCATTCCTTCAGACAGAACATTTTTCAGTTCAGCAATATTTTTGGGATGTCTGGTGTGAATTATTCACTGTCCACAAAACATCTCAGCTTGAGGTCAGGGCTGGTCTGAGCCACTCCAGAAGGCATATTTTCCTCTGTTGAACCCATTTCGTTGTTGAATTACTCCTGCGCTTTGGATTGTTTTCATGTTGCATCACCCATATTGTTGAGCTTCAACAGGCTGCAGATTCTACTGGAAAGTGTCCTGATAAACTTGGGAATTCAGTTTTCAATCACTGATAACAAGCTGTCCAGGAACTGAAGCAAAAAAAAAAAACATCTCCAAACCATGATGGCCTGTCCACCATACTTAACAGCTGAGATGTGGTTTTGAAGTTGGTGTACTGCCTGTCTCATTGTGTTTTCCCCCCCCAAAAACAACTCAACAATGGTTTAATCTGACCAAAAAAAAAAAATTGGCCAGCAGCATCCAGGTGCTCTTTTCTGATCTTCAGACGAGCAGCATCTTTGCAGTCTTCTTTGCAGGACGCAAACTCCTAGGAAGAGTAACGCCAGTGTTGAACTTTCTCCATTTATAGACATTTTGTCTCACTGTGGACTGATGAATGTGAAAACTTTCAGAGATAATTCTGTGACCCTTTCTAGCTTTCTATTGAACGATTGTTAATCGTTTAAGTTATGAGGTGCATCTTGTGAATAGCAAATTTGTATTTTCGTGCGGCAGAGCATCTTTGGACAACATTCACTGATTGGACTTCAAACAGTATTTGTCATATTTGTCATATTTGTGAGTCTAGGGATTCACATATTTGTCTTCCTTCACTGTGAATGCTTACATTTGTTCAATAAAGACAATGTAGTAATGAAAATGTATCATTATTTGTGTATTATTTAAGCAGACAATCAAATTTATGCAGAGATCCAAGAGTAATATCTCATACTTTTTCTTGCAACTGCATTTTGAACGCATTAATATAACTACAAGCAGAGTGACAGTGTAGTGACAAAATATATCACATTTGTCATGTAACACCAATGTTTTTTCCTCCAGTGGGAGATAATATCCTAGCCTCATCGACACACTAGAGGCAATCATTAGTTTACATTTCTCATCCGCAGCAAATGCCAACAACATGGAGTCAAATGATACTTGATAAGGTTTACTCCACTTTGAGGCAAAACAAACTTATCTTCTGAAACAAGCTGTCAGGTAGCAAAGATTGAGATAAATATAGAAGGAGTGAAGGCAGTGGTGTTACGGGACATTTCTGAGGTTAGAAGTACTTTATATTTCACCAGGATGAAATTATTTTGCCAATGGCAATTTTATGCTTCTGTGAGTTTCTAATTCCCTCTGGCTCATGCGAAGTGTCTCAGCTGTAGCATCAATCTCTCTCCTCCTTCATTTCTACCAACCCCCCATTCACCTATATGACAATGAGTTGAATATTCCTCCACCTTTCAGTTCCTTCTCTATCACACAAATATAGTATACACAATTAACAGTCAGCAATCCCTTTCACAGTCATCAACATGGATGGGATCCAGGCCGGAGGTGCACATATGTGAGGTACTTAGGAAAAATGCTGACTGTAGAGAAGAACAGAGCCCTGTGGAGCACATCTGTGCTTCCTGCTCCCCAACATCCAGCAATGTGGAAATGAAATTGTCTACACTGAACATAAAATGGAGCAATTGAACATTGTGTTGTTGCAAGCAGTTTCGGTCAAAGCCACATCTTTTTAGCAGGGTGTTACCTTGCAAATTGCCAGTTGAAATGTACAAGTGCAGACCCACCTTTGGGAAAACCTATTGGAGGACAAGTACCTAAAGTACCTGCAGAAAATGCTTATTGTAGGTTGCTGAATGCTGTAGACAGTGCCTTTACTATGAGCTATATTTAATTATAAAGAGCAAATGCAAAGTACAATGATAAATGTCAGAAAATTGTTAAGTAATACACGAAAGTTCAAAAGTTTAAGGTTGGTAATATTGTTGGTAATATTTTTTAATGATTTTGAAAGAAGTCTCTCATGCTCACACCATGGGTTAAAGTCTTTTCCGTCACTTTTTGATCAGTTTCCTAGCTAAATGAAGCCTTTCTTTCTTTCTTTCTTTCTTTCTTTCTTTCTTTCTTTCTTTCTTTCTTTCTTTCTTTCTTTCTTTCTTGCTTTCTTGCTTTCTTTCTTGCTTTCTTGCTTTCTTGCTTTCTTTCTTGCTTTCTTGCTTTCTTGCTTTCTTTCTTTCTTGCTTTCTTGCTTGCGTGCTTAAGTATGGACTCTGAACTCTTACTGGAAAAATATTCATTCCACCATACTGATCAATAAGACAAATAGGGACAATTTGATGATAAAGATTGGACTACCAAAAGAACTTCATGAGCCTATTTATAGCCGTTGCTATGTCCATTGGAATAATGATTATTTTGCATTCCTGTAGGCTACAATCCATGTCTTTTAATGTTGTGTAAACCACATTCAGTGAAAATATGCTGCTGCATTTTGTTGAGTTTTTTTTTTTTTTTTGAATAATCCATGAATGTTGTTGTTGTTTTTTTTTTTTCAATTTCCCTTAACCCTTAAACCCATACCTCAGGTCTTTAGCAGCATACAACACATCCAAGATAGACGATACCGGACACTAAACTAAAACAGAACCGAGCATACAGTATATACAGGTGATCTGATGGGCGAGATCCAAATCCTTTATTCCACAAGGTGGCAAAGTCTGATACACAATGATGAAGTGACGTTTCACTCATAGTTACCGCTGGCAGAAAACAAAAGAATAGGAAGAATCATCAGCAAAACTTTATAATGGTTCAACGATTTATTTTAAGTACTAAACGCAATTAGATATTAGTGTCAGTGTCACTTGATGGTGGATCTGGTGAAGAAGCTGTCAGCGATCAAAATATTGATTTTGAAGACGTTGAAAACGCCTCGGTTACGTATGGTAACCCTCGTTCCCTGAGTAGGGAACGGAGACGTCTCGTCGGAGGAGTTTCCAACGAATTGGGATCACGCTAGGGAGACCAATTGCCTTCGAGTGAATTAAAACGAGCCAATGAACATTGGCATGCAAGACTTGCATTCCGCGCCCCGCCTGTCAGTGCGGGTATAAAGCGGAAGCAAGCGCATAGACAAAATGCTTTACGCTGAGGAGCCGAACGGAGTCCAGTCCTCCGCGAGGGTACAGCACGCATGGCGACGGGACGAGACGTCTCCGTTCCCTACTCAGGGAACGAGGGTTACCATACGTAACCGAGACGTTCCCTTTCGTTAGGGAACTCCTACGTCTCGTCGGAGGAGTTTCCAACGAATTGGGATCCCTAATAAAACGCCATGGTGCTGGCCCCTTCCAGCGCCCAGCCTAGCTACCCGCCTAAGCAGTTTCTTAGTTTCTTTATGGCGGGAGCTAGCTAGGAAGAGTCACACTGCTGTTCCGCAAGACCCGCTCAGTGGACTTTGGATAACACTGGGGAAGCGTGCCCCGTAGGAGGGGACGCTGCGGAGCCCCTGCCCGCCCGAAGGGAGGCACTGGAATACACGTATGTACTAACCCGTAGGGTAGTGAAACATACGGCAGTCCTTGAGGTAGTCCCAGCCCGAGGGGTGGGAGCCTACTCAGCAAGGACGACTGAACGGGTCTGTCGAGGGGAAGACACGGAGCTAACCCGGAGGGTAGCTGGAACGTGGAAAAAATGGGTCACCGAAGGGACCACTGTAAGGCCACCCAGTCTAATAACAACTCACACGAGAGGTAGTAGACCTGGCGCCGGGCGATCCGCCTCGCCTGGCGCCGGAGGGGTGATGGAGGAACTCACAAGGTTAACCGTTTGTTGGGGAACCAACGGAGCAAAAAAGACGCAGGTATCCGGCCCCTGGGGCGGGAATGGCGTAGCAAGCCGACATACCTAATTCCTCGCGCTACTGGCCGTAGCGAGTACACGGGAGGAAACTGGTACAACACGGAGGCTATAAAATCTAGCGAACGTGTTAGGTGTCGCCCAGCCCGCAGCTCTACAGATGTCTGTCAGCGAGGCACCTTGAGCCAAAGCCCAGGAAGCGGCAACACCTCTAGTAGAGTGAGCGCGCAACCTGGGAGGACAAGGCTCACCTAGAGACTCATACGCTCTGGTGATAGCATCCACTAGCCAGTGGGCTAACCTCTGCTTGGAGACGGCCTTCCCCTTCTGCTGGCCTCCGTAACAGACAAAGAGCTGATCTGAGGTTCTGAAGCTTTGCGTTCTGTCGATATAAACCCGCAGAGCGCGGACGGGACAGAGAAAAGCTAGGGCTGGGTCTGCCTCCTCCAGGGGCAGCGCTTGCAGGTTCACTACCTGGTCCGCGAAGGGAGTGGTAGGAACCTTGGGCACATATCCAAGCCGGGGTCTCAATACAACGTGAGAAAAAGCCGGCCCGAACTCCAGGCACGATTCGTCGACCGAAAAAGCATGCAGATCCCCGACCCTCTTGAAAGAAGCCAATGCTAACAGGAGCGCTGTCTTAATGGACAGGATATTCAGCTCTACTGTTGACAGGGGCTCAAAGGGAGGACTCTGAAGAGCTCTAAGTACCAGAGCTAGGTCCCAAGAGGGTACAGAGTGCAAAACACGAGGTGGATTCAACCTCCTAGCACCCTTAAGGAATCTGATGATCAGGTCGTGCTTTCCCAAAGACTACATCGTGATGTGCGGCTACTGCGGCGACATACACTTTGAGGGTGGAGGGAGACAGCCTTCGCTCCAACCCATCTTGCAGGAAGGAAAGCACGACTCTGACCGAGCAAGTTCGGGGGTCCTCCTGATGGGAGGAGCACCATTCGACGAACAGGTTCCACTTCAACGCATAGAGGCGCCTCGTAGAGGGGGCTCTAGCGGAAGTGATGGTGTCTACCACTGCCTGTGGTAGCCCACCTAGAACCTCCGCGTCCCGTCCAGGGACCAGACATGGAGTCTCCAGAGGTCTGGACGCGAGTGCCATAGAGTGCCACATCTCTGAGAAAGCAAGTCAAGTCAAGTCAAGTCACATTTATTTATATAGCGCTTTTCACAATACAGATTGCATCAAAGCAGCTTCACAGTGATAACATGAAAGTAGTACAACACAGTTCAATAATATTGTTGAATATTAAATATCCCCAACTAAGCAAGCCAAAAGCAAGGCGACAGTGGCAAGGAACCAAAACTCCATCAGATTGGATGGAGAAAAAAACCTTGGGAGAACCCAGGCTAGTCAGGGGCCAGTTCTCCTCTGGCTAACAATCATAGGGTTTTAAAGAAGCTTTACAGTAAGTCCATATCAGAGAGTACCTGGAAAAAATACATTTAGTTAATCATGTAATATTTAGGGGATAACATATCGCCGGCGTTGAGTCGTCTCTTCGCAGGCGTTGAGTCGTCTCTTCACAGGCGTTGGTCTTCTCATCACAGGCGTTGGGGCATCCGAAATCCCCGTGAGAGGCAGGATACCAAACTGGAGCCTACGAACGCCATTTTTCTCGGGACAAGCGTCCCGAGATAACAGCAGAAAGGCAGATGGGAAATAATTAGCATAGCTGATGTTCATAATGATTTCCATTACACGGGAGTAGGTGTTAGAAAACCATAATCTCACAACTCTCCGTAACCCAAACTCTCCGCAACCCAACCGCAACCATACGGACCGACCCGTTTGTCTATAAGGCTGTCGAGCCCCACTGGTGCGTTAAGCAGTTTCAGTGGCAAACGGTTCCGTATGGCATAGCAGAGGACTAAAAGGTAAGCATTATGTGAATGCTTGACTAAAGAGACACGTCTTTAGTCTAGTTTTAAACTGTGTCAGCGAGTCAGAGCATCGGACCGTATCGGGAAGGCTATTCCAGAGTTTTGGAGCTAAATGCGAGAATGCCCTCCCTCCTTTCGTGGACTTCGATATCCTAGGAATGACCAGAAGCCTTGAATTTAGTGATCTTAGAGAACGCGGTGGATTGTAGGGCGAAAGAAGGTCCGTTAAGTACATAGGAGCTAAACCATTAAGGGCTTTATAGGTCAGTAGTAGTACTTTGTAATTGATACGGAACTTAATAGGTAACCAGTGCAGAGATGATAAAATCGGTGTTATATGATCATATTTTCTTGATCTAGTAAGAACTCTAGCGGCTGCATTTTGCACTAACTGTAGCTTGTTTATTGAGGATGCAGGACAACCAGCTAATAAAGCATTAAAGTAATCTAGTCTCGAGGTCATGAATGCATGAACTAACTTTTCTGCATCAGAAACAGATAGCATGTTACGTAATTTAGCAATGTTTCTAAGATGGAAAAAGGCTGTTCTTGTAACAGATGAAATATGATTTTCGAAAGACAAGTTGCGGTCTAGTATAACACCCAGGTCTTTTACTGTAGTGGAAAAAGTAACAGGGCATCCTTCTATATTAAAGTCGTATTGTAAGAGGTTTTGTGTGTAGTTTTTTGGACCAATAAGTAATACCTCCGTTTTATCTGAATTTAATAGCAGGAAATTACGCGTCATCCAGCATTTTATATCTTTGAGACATTCTGTCAATTTAGATGAGGTAATGTTTTCATCTGGTCGTGATGAAATATATAATTGAGTGTCGTCAGCATAACAGTGGAAATTAATTCCATGTTTTCTTATAATATTACCAAGTGGCAGCATATATATTGAGAATAGCAGAGGGCCTAGCACCGATCCTTGCGGTACTCCGTAGTCTACTGACGTTAACTTTGATTTTCCCCCGTGTAAAGAGACAAAATGATAACGGTCAGATAAGTACGATCTAAACCAGCTTAATGCCTGTCCCTGAACACCAGTGTAGTTTTGTAGTCGATCCAAGAGTATTTTATGATCTATAGTGTCGAACGCGGCGCTAAGATCAAGTAGGACTAGTATTGAGATACAGCCTTGGTCAGAAGCTAAGAGTAGATCATTTGTAATTTTAACTAGCGCAGTTTCTGTACTATGATGCGGTCTGAATCCTGACTGGAATTTTTCATAGATATCATTTTCTTGCAAAAAAGAGCACAGTTGAGCGGATACAACTTTTTCTAGTATTTTGGACATAAATGGAAGATTTGAAATGGGTCTGTAATTTGCTAGGTTATTTGGATCTAGTTGCGGTTTCTTAATGAGAGGTTTTATTACTGCCAACTTGAATATTCTTGGAACATGACCTAAGAATAAAGACGAGTTAATAATATTAAGAAGAGGCTCTTCCACTACAGGTAACACTTCTTTCAGTAGTTTAGTGGGTATTGGATCTAATGAGCATGTTGTTGGTTTAGATGCAATAATAAGTTTATTTAGCTCTTCCTGTCCTATCGTTGCAAAGCGGTGTAGTTGTTCTTGAGGGACGATATTTGAGGCTGAATCATAAGAGACCATAGAGGATTGTACATTTATAATTGTGTTTCGAATGCTTTCTATTTTCTCATTGAAATAATTCATAAAAAAAGCAAGTCCTTCCTCAGAGGAATGGGCCAAGGAGGTGCTGTCGCGAGGAGCATAAGTTTTGGGAACCAGGTCCGGTTGGGCCAATACGGCGCAACTAGCAAGACCTGCTCCTCGTCCTCCCTGACTTTGCACAGTGTCTGTGCGAGAAGGCTCACTGGGGGAAACGCATATTTGCGAAGGCCCCTCGGCCAGCTGTGCGCCAGTGCATCTGTACCGAGAGACCCTTCGGTCAGAGAATAAAACCACTGGCAATGGGTCGTGTCCGGAGAGGCAAACAGATCTATCTGAGCGGCTCCGAAGATTCCCCAAAATCAGCTGGACCGCCTGGGGATGGAGTCGCCATTCTCCCGGAAGAGGCGGCTGCCGTGAGAGCTCGTCGGCTGCACGGTTGAGCACACCCGGGATGTGAATGGCCCGAAGCGCCTCAGATGCTTCTGACTCCATAGGAGGAGATGGCGGGCGAGTCGCGACATACGACGGGAGCGTAGACCACCTTGATGGTTGATGTACGCAACGGTCGCAGTGCTGTCCGTACGGACCAGTACATCTTTGTGCAGAAGGAGCCCCTTGAGGCGGCACAAAGCCAAGCGTACTGCTTGCAACTCTAGGCAGTTGATGTGCCAATGCAGTTGAGGCCCCATCCACAGACCTGAAACTGCATGCCCGTTGTACGTGGCCCCCCATCCGTTGGCAGAGGCATCTGTGAAAACCACAGCGTGCCTGGACACCTGGACTAAGGACACTCCGGCCCGTAGAAACGCAGGGTCCGACCAAGGACCGAAGGTTTGGCGACAGTGCGGGGTAATGTTGACCCGGAACGTGCCGCTCTGCCACGCCCATCTCGGGACTCGATCGTGAAGCCTGCGTTGAAGCGGTCTCATATGTAACAGGCCGAGCGGCGTTACTGCGGCTGCGGCTGCCATATGCCCCAGGAGCCTCTGAAATTGTTTCAGTGGAACCGCTGTCCTGCCTCGAAAAGACCTGAGGCAGGTGAGCACTGACTGGACGCGCTCCTCCGTGAGGCGCGCGGTCTGGGCGACCGAGTCCAACTCCATACCGAGATAAGAGATCCTCTGCATGGGGCAGAGTTTGCTCTTATCCCAGTTGACCTGAAGCCCCAACCGGCTGAGGTGCTGGAGCACCATGTCCCTGTGATCGCACAACACATCTCGCGAGTGAGCCAGAATGAGCCAGTCGTCGAGATAGTTGAGAATGTGAACGCCTTGTTCTATCATGGGAACAATGGCCGCCTCCGCGACTTTCGTGAAGACGCGGGGCGACAGGGCCAGCCCGAAGGGTAGGACTTTGTACAGATACGCTCGACCCTCGAAAGCAAACCGTAGAAATGGTCTGTGTCGAGGAAGAATCGAGACGTGAAACTACGCGTCCGTCAGGTCGATCGCTGCAAACCAATCCTGGGGACGGATGCATTCGAAAATGCGCTTCTGCGTGAGCATTTTGAACGGGAGTTTGTGCAGGGCCCGATTCAAAACTCGCAGGTCCAGGATTGGTCGTAACCCACCGCCTTTCTTGGGTACAATGAAGTAGGGGCTGTAAAACCCAGACCTCATCTCGGCAGGAGGGACCGGCTCGATCGCGTCCTTCGCCAGCAGGACATCGATCTATTTCCGCAGGACAGGCGCATCCACTGACCGCACACGGGTGAAGTGGATGCCTCTGAACCTGGGAGGCCGGCGTGCAAACTGAATTGCATAGCCGAACCGAATGGTGCGGATGAGCCATCGAGACTGACCCGTAAGCGCTTCTAGCCAGGCTTCCAGGTACCGAGCCAATAAGCCCACCCGAACCACCGGCGTACCCGCGGAGGGGCAGCGAGGTGGAAGGCCGGGACCTGGCTCCAGTGGCAATGTAGCCACTGGAAGCGGGGTCTGGGCGGTCCACCGTGGGGCAGACGGCAGAGAGAGCTCGTAGGCTTTCTCTGCGGGCTGCCCGGTGGTGAAGGGAGGGGGAGAGATGAAGAACGAGGCCCTGACTCCTCGTGTCCTGGTCTCTGCGCCTCCGGGCCCAGCTGCAGACCGGAGCGACGCAGCCGAGGCTGCGTCACTGCTATCTGCAAGCTGGGGAGAGGGGAACGGGAGTGGTGCAGCTCGGGGGCGGCACGCACTGCCATTCTGACCCTCTTGGACGGAGGAAACTGGTCTTATTATACTGCCAGTTTCGACCGTGAGGGGAAACGAGGAACGAGGCCCGGGGGCATCGAGTCCTGGTTTCCCCTCACCCAGCGAGAGACGAGAGTGACAAGGCCGCAGCCCTCACTGTCATCTGAGCGCTGGGGCCCGTGAACGACTCAGAGGAAGTGGACTGCTCAAACTTTGGGTACCGCTGATTACAGGATAACCAGCGGCGGAACAGAAACGAAATTCTCCACCCGGCCCTCCCCCGGGGGAAGGAGTGGTGATGACACGCACTCCCAAAGAGCAGATCGACACATACTCTGGGTCGCTCCTCTCAGGGTTGTTTCCCTTCTCTTTGCTGAGGGAAAACAAACTCCGAGCGGGCTGGTTTTGAGGTGGTTCTGGACCACCAGTGTGGACATCGTCTAACCGAGGGCCAGCGCTGTGACTAATCACGGTCAGTCACTAAGCACAGCTCAACCCCGAGTTAGAACTACGCACGTGCAGTGGTAGTGAGAGAGGAAAAACTTCTGCAGATTTAGGCATGTTTGGCTTGCCATATTGGCACCAAAATGCTTCCATACTGCCAAAATTCTTCACACACATCCAGGCACTTTAGAACAGCCCAGGAAAGTGTGGCTGTTAAGTCTGAATCTTCAGCATGAGCACACCCCATTATAGTAGGAACTCAGCATCATTTTCAGAGTATAACAGCCCTCTCTCCGATGTAGCGATCGACATCTGTCCTCCCTGGGGCCCCGAATGAAATGCCTGGTCCCTCATGAGAAGGACCAGAGACCCATCCGAAAGCCTCGACGGCACACGGCACGCTGAACGGCTCCAGCCTTTACGAGAAAGGGGAGACGAACAACGTGCCGACGTGGTCATGCACTCCTGAGAGAACATGAACCACCCACGAACGCGGTCTCAACACACTGATTAGGCATGTGAAACCGTGATCGTGGCCGTCAACCAGGCATGCAAGATAGTGAACATTCATCGCTTTGATGACACGCGGCACGCTGGACGCTAAAGCCTTCAGGCAGGCGAACAACGTGCCGACATGGTCATGCTCTCATAAGAAAGCATAAACCACCCACGAACACAATCTCAGCATGTTTGCGATGCGCTAGAGGAGTGAGTGGTTCGTGCTCACTGAAACCCTCAGATCACCAATGTTATTCGCCAAAGCAGCCCTCCTCTGGTGCACCAGAAGAGAAACTAGATCGGGAAATAAGCAAAGGGACTCACCTCATAGAGGCACGCGAGTCTTGATCTTGACCGCGCATCTTGAGCGCCGAATGACGCGCGCTGGGTTGCCGTGACAACCCGCGCTGTCAGCCGGCGCTCGACGGCACACGGCACGCTGAGCGGCTCAAGCCTTTACGAGAAAGGGGAGACGGACAACGTGCCGACGTGGTCATGCACTCCTGAGAGAACATGAACCACCCACGAACGTAGTCTCACACACTGATTAGGCATGTGAAACAATGAACGTGGCCGTCAAATAAGGACAGGAAACGATCGCATCCAGAAACACACAAGTGAAACGTCATCCTGAAAAGGACGCGATCTTCACCCGTGTTGCTCTTTCACAGAAAAACACTCTCTTAATTGTGCTGAAGCACACAGGGATAACCGCGGCATCACAGCGGGGAAACTGCAAGCCCGCTGTGCGCACTCAACAGAATACCAGCTGTGACAACAGCTCTTTGAAAAAAAGGCAGATCGCATGAAGCAGCAGCTGGTACCCGGGAGATAGCGAAGATCGCTGAAGCGCCGTCACACCAACACAGAGAGGTCTCGGAGAAACAGCAGACTCGTTGAGCGTGAAGACAAACACAATCTTGAAGCTCATCACTCAGAGGACACTACCGGTCGGCTCCGAAGGTAAAAGCATTATGTCTATGCGCTTGCTTCCGCTTTATACCCGCACTGACAGGCGGGGCGCGGAATGCAAGTCTTGCATGCCAATGTTCATTGGCTCGTTTTAATTCACTCGAAGGCAATTGGTCTCCCTAGCGTGATCCCAATTCGTTGGAAACTCCTCCGACGAGACGTAGGAGTTCCCTAACGAAAGGGAATGATAGTTTTGAGAATATGTTTGAGATGGCGAATATGAGCTAGATGCTGAATGTACTGGAAAATGAGCTCTGATGAGGACAGTGATGATGGTATAAAACTTCTGCTTAAACTGAACCCTTCCAAGCTCCAAAAGGTCACAAAATATGCTTTATTTTATTCATCTGTAATTGTTACTCTAATATCAGCAGAGTGTTACATTATCACGACAGGTAGAGATCCATCCGTGTTAGATATAGATCCGGGTCGCTAAAGACCTGAATATGTAATAATGATTTGTGAAACATTCATGCATTTAAGGGATAAATATCACATAATTTTAGAATTAGGATTTTCATCTTCATTGTTATCCCTTTACATCCACTGTACATATGCTGTACAAGGATTAGGGCTGTGCAAATACCACAATGTCATTTCAAGTAGTGCTGCAGTATTTTATTGCACATTGATATTTCATTCAAAAACTATAACTACGAGAAAAACATTTAGAGGATTGGTGCTATACAAATATTTTACTTATAGTCGACTTAATTGGGTTTTCAGTGAAGACTAAGCACATAGAAATTACTAAATTAAATGCACTGTTCCTCTCTCTTTACTCCTATGATGAACTAAATGCAGAAAATTAAATTATGTTTTGTTGGTTTTTTCTTTATATCCATAATGTGGGATTTAATGTAATTGCTACACTAAGAGTGGGATTTATATTTACATGTATCATTTGAAATTCAGATGGGTGCCTTTGGAAACTTGCTGACATAAATGAAATCCATGGAACTGCTACACAAGGCTGTTTCACTTCATTTAATTAGAAAGAGAGTATCATATGTGTAAAACAGAGACATAGTGGCTCTTCAATGAGCCTATGGAAAATGAAAAGTAAATGTCAAAACCAGCCAACCATGCTGCATTTACATTTTTAATGGGTGGCTACCTTACGGTGCTTATTTGGGTTAGGGTTAGAAGAAATTAACATCACATAATGGAAAATTAAAACTAATTACCCACTGTCCTCTGTTGACACCAAAAAATAAAACAAACAAAAAAACAACCCAGACTAAATACAATAAATTCAATAAGCAATTGCAGATCCATTTTTTAAGGCTAATTTTAAGGCACTAATATGTTG
The DNA here is from genome assembly GCF_029890125.1 of Rhinichthys klamathensis goyatoka. Taxonomy (NCBI): domain Eukaryota; kingdom Metazoa; phylum Chordata; class Actinopteri; order Cypriniformes; family Leuciscidae; genus Rhinichthys; species Rhinichthys klamathensis. The sequence goes on from NW_026606600.1 coordinate 2,473,189, forward strand.
AAAATAGTTCACATAGGGAGTGAGAAACACAATGCAAGTTTTCTTTGTGAAATATCAATTAGCTCTTTGATCCCAAATTTTACAAGAAAAAAAAAGCACACAACAGAAAACTGTTGTAAAACCTTTTTCTTGTAGCTGTGATTACCAAAAATAGCTTGGACCAGAGTTTCAGTATTTCGTTTAGTTTTGAGGATCACTCAAAACTTCAAAGTAACTTTTGGTATGTATCTTACACCACAAAATCACAGTTACACCAGTCCTCAACAGATGTACAGTAAATGAAAAGAGAAACACTACATGCTGTTCAAACAAACATTTCTGCACTGCAGTCTCTCATATGTTGAAACCAATTAATGGCACACTGGATGTTCACCACAGATACATTTAGATGGTGCTCTCTTATTTGCACATATTTGGGTAAAAATATGAGCACAGTTATATATAAAAAAGCTTGAAAATTTACCAAACAATCATATAATAAATGTAAGAATACTGAGCATTTAGATTATTTTGGGGAAATGTTACTGAAAACCATAATGTAAAAGCAAGAAAATTAGTTTGAAATAAACCTGTTCCCTTTCGTTGTCACTCCGAGCTCCGTCGGATGACGACGAATGGGGGTTTCACTTAGAAAGCCAATCGACTTCGAGTACTACAAAACGAGCCAATGGCAAGAAATGCCATGGGTCTGCGGAATTTGCATAGCGTAACTCCTCACCTCGTGGGTATTTAAGGAGAATGCTGGCAGCAAATAGGCATGTTTTTGCTTCGGAGCCAAGTTGATCCTTCGTTCCACAAGCCATTCCTGTACTGTCAGTTCTTCAAGACGACTGAGATTCTCTGGTGTTGGTGTGACGGCGATCTCCCGGCGAGCGCGCACTTCCTGCTTATCTGTCTGTGGAGTGTGTTTCTCCCCGGGCGCTTCAACACAGTCAGAGTTTCTTTTCTTTCACAAAAGAGCTTGCACGCGGCACGTCTTTTTAAAGATGCATCGCCCGTGCACTTCTGGTTGTGGTAGACTCGTTGCCGACTCTGATGGGCACGAGCGTTGCATAGTGTGTTTGGACATTGATCACGCTAGAGCAGCGCTCGTGGATGACTCATGTTCTCTCTGCGGGAACATGACCATCGCAACACTACGATCGAGACTCAGTGATCTCGCAAGAGTGAGAGTGCCCTCATCCACACCCTGATCTACTGACTCTAGAAATAGAGCTAGTACTTCGGCTGGTGGCCAGGGTGATCTGAGGGTGACGGTTTGGAACAAAGCGCCGACTATCAGTCCGTGCCAAGCCGCACCCTCTCCAGTGTTGCAACCCGCGAGTGCTCAGGGGATTTCCGCGGGGTCATCTTCGGGTGTCCGGCGGGTTTCCTTTGGCGCTCCAGAGGAGGACGCGATGTCTATTGCAGCATCACAAGGTGGGTCTGAATCTTCTGGAAGTGAAGACTCGTAACAGCTGCCACCTTCCGGTGTGCATACGGTTGTGCCTGAGTCTGATCCGGAGATGACGGCCATGCTTTCCCGGGCCGCCGCAAGCGTCGGGTTAGAGTGGACCCCTCCACCCTGTCCCGAACGCTCGCGGTTGGATGATTGGTACTTGGGTAAGGCCGCGGACCCCCGTCCGCGTCAAACCCCAATACCTTTCTTCCCGGACGTGCATGATGAGATCTCGAAGTCCTGGAAGACCCCCATGTCTTCCCGTGAACGCTCGCTGCCTCCACCCAGCCGACCGGGCAGAATACTCAGTCTGTTCACCGCCGAGGGCGCCCTCCTACGGCTCCCGCCCCTCCCGCCCGGCCCAAGCAGCAGCCTCCACCCAGGCCCGGTCGCGGAGGAAGCCGTAAGAAGGCGCCTCAGCCCTCTCCAGCCCCGCCCCCCGCTAAACGCCAGGCCAAGCGGCGCTCCTGAGATGGGCTGCTCAGGGATGATGATCACTTCTCAGGAGATGGTAGCAGGACCACTCCTTCCCCCGGTGGAGGGCCGGGGGAGAATCTTTTGTTCTCCACTCCCCGCTGCTCACCCTCGGGTGGGCAGCACCCTTATGTGGTTAAAGAAAGAAGTGATACATTCATCCCTGAGCACAAAGAGTTCTCGGACGACACGGTGCGCCGCCCCCGGGCCGTGCACCCCTCGTCCTCCTCTGTCCCAGAGCCGGATGACAGTGCGCGCCGTCCCCGGACCGTGCCGCTCTCATCCTCCTCTGTCGCCAGACCCCTGGCAGAGCAGACCCCCGTGGATCGTTCGTCCTTCCCTGGTCTCCTCTGTCAGGACGCGGTCAATGACTGTACCCCCACACCGGGCCGCTATGCCGTCCACGTCTGGGTCAGCCATACCGCCTCGCTGCTCCACCGACGGGAAGTCTGTGGTTCGCATGACCCCGCTGGTACAGTCCTTGGGAGCCTGGCTAGAGCTTCCCAACCTGTCCCGCTGGGTCGCACGAACGATCAGGCTCGGCTACGCGATTCAGTTTGCGCGGTCTCCTCCCTGCTTTAGGGGAGTCCGCTCCACTATGGTCGGTGGCAATGCCCCTATCATGAGAGTGGAGGTTGCTACCCTGCTGGCGAAGGGTGCGATCGAGACTGTCCCTCCAGCCGAAATGAGGTCCGGCTTCTACAGCCCGTACTTCATTGTCCCGAAGAAAACCGGTGGGTTACGGCCAATCCTGGACCTGCGCGTTCTGAACCGGTCCCTTCACAGGCTGCCGTTCAAGATGCTCACTGCCAAACGCGTTTTCGAATGTGTGCAGCACCAGGATTGGTTTGCAGCGATCGACCTGAAGGACGCCTACTTTCATGTCTCCATCCTCCCTCGACACAGACCGTTCCTGCGGTTTGCTTTCGAGGGGCAGGCATATCAGTACACAGTTCTCTCATTCGGGCCAGACCTGTCTCCTCGCGTCTTCACGAAGGTTGTCGAGGCAGCCCTTGTTCCTCTCCGGGAACACGGGGTTCGCATTCTGAATTATCTCGACGACTGGCTAATCCTAGCTCACTCTCGAGATCAGCTTTGCGAACACAGGGACTTGGTGCTCCGCCATGTAGCCCGTCTGGCCCTTCGGGTCAACTGGGAGAAGAGCAAACTTTGCCCCGTGCAGAGGATCTCTTTTCTCGGTATGGAGATCGACTCGGTCGCCATGTCCGCGCAGCTTACGAGCGCGCGCGCGCGCGCAGTCACTGCTGACTTGCCTGAGACAGTTCGAGGGCAAGAGTGCAGTTCCACTGAAACTTTTTCAGAGGCTCCTGGGGCATATGGCATCTGCAGCCGTGGCAACACCGCTCGGATTGCTTCATATAAGACCGCTTCTGCTTTGGCTTCGCAACCGAGTCCCGAGGTGGGCATGGCAACACGGCACTCTCCGAGTACCAGTTACTCCGACCTGCCGTCAGACCTTCACTCCGTGGTCGAACCTCAGTTTTCTACGGGCCGGAGTGCCCCTGGAACGAGCTTCCCGGCATATTGTTGTAACAACAGATGCCTCTACCACGGGCTGGGGTGCCATGTGCAATGGACGTGCTGCCGCGGGCTCCTGGACAGGACCCCACCGCCTATGGCACGCCAATTGCCTCGAGTTGCTGGCTGTACGTCTTGCTCTGCACCGCTTCCGGGCCGTGCTCAAGAATCAACACGTACTCGTCCGATCAGACAATACCGCCACTGTAGCGTACATATGGAGTCAGAAGCATCTGAGGTCGCTTCGTGCCATCTATATCCCCGGAGCCTTGAACTGTGCAGCCGACGAGCTCTCACGGCTTCAGCCCCTCCCGGGAGATTGGCGACTCCATCCCCAGTCGGTTCAGCTGATTTGGGACCAGTTCGGGGACGCACAGATAGATCTGTTTGCCTCTCACGACTCGACCCATTGCGCCCTGTATTATTCCCTGACCGAGTTCACTCTCGGAACGGATGCACTGGCGCACAGCTGGCCGCGGAGCCGCAAATATGCGTTTCCCCCAGTGAGCCTTCTTGCCGCACATCATGACCCAATAGAAGGTAAGTCTGTGGGGAAACACGACCTGGTCGTCAGGTTCCTGAGAGGAGCGAGGAGACTGAATCATCCTCGTCCTCCTCTTGTACCCTCTTGGGACCTCGCAGTGGTCTTAGCTGCCCTGCGCAGTGCTCCCTTTGAGCCTTTGCAATCGGTCGAGCTTAACTTCCTGTCAATGAAGACAGCGCTTCTGATTGCATTGGCCTCCATCAAGAGGGTAGGGGACCTGCACGCATTCTCCGTTGACGAAGCGTGCCTGGAATTCGGGCCGGCTTACTCTCACGTGATCCTGAGACCCCGGCCTGGATATGTGCCCAAGGTTCCTACCACTCCCTTCCGAGACCAGGTGGTGAACCTGCAAGCGCTGCCCCTGGAGGAGGCAGACCCAGCCTTGGCACTGCTCTGTCCAGTACGTGCTCTTCGCATCTATGTAGACAGAACGCAGTGTTTCAGGACCTCAGACCAGCTCTTTGTCTGTTATGGTGGGAAGCTAAAGGGAAAGGCTCTCTCCAAGCAAAGTTTGTCTCACTGGTTAGTAGACACCATTGCTTGGCATACCAGCAGCAAGGTCGACTGTGCCCCCTTGTGTGAAGGCCCACTCTTCTCGGAGTGTGGCTTTCTCTTGTGCTCTAGTGCATGGCGCCTCGCTAACAGACATCTGCAGAGCTGCAGGCTGGGCGACACCCAACACATTCGCCAGATTCTACAATCTCCGAGTGGAGCCAGTGTCCTCTCACGTCCTCGCTTCAACCAGCTAGTACCGGACCCGCTCAGGTGTCTTCGCTTGCTCGCCATTCCACTCTACGGACTGGATACGTGCGATATTCTCCTCAGGTGAGCTTCCCGAAAGCCCTGAGTTCCTCCAGCACTCCTGACGTCGGCGCAAGTGTCTATTGCCTGCGCGTCGGCTAGGTGCCTCCCGTGTGCATGGTACCTCCTCTGAGCTACCCCCACATGTGTATTTCCACTGTACGCCTCTCTGAGCACGTGTCTTTCCCTTGGCAAGCCACCTTGCCACCCCTGGGGTTGAAATATTCCACCTGCGGCTGGACACCCCAGTGTTCTCCATATGCATCCCTCCGGGTCATATGTGTATTCTTTAAGTCCCCCCCTCTGGGTTGGCAGTAATTGCATATTCCCCTAAAATCTGGGATATGCTCCCCAGTGTACCTTGGTATTCCTGTGCTAAATAGGAGTCCTTCGTCCGTGCAAGTCTCACGACAGGGATCTCAGATTTACGCAGGGCACTGGAAGACAGCTGAGAAGGTGGCGTGATTAGACTGGTATCCCCATTCGTCGTCATCCGACGGTTCCGTCTTCCTGCCACTTCCGCTGTACCGCGGGGATCGCCTGAGCTCAGTCTTGGCTCCTCAGCGAAGAAATATGCCTATTTGCTGCCAGCGTTCTCCTTAAATACCCACGAGGTGAGGCGGAGTTACGCTATGCAAATTCCGCAGACCCATGGCATTTCTTGCCATTGGCTCGTTTTGTAGTACTCGAAGTCGATTGTCTTTCTAAGCGAAACCCCCATTCGTCATCATCCGACGGAACGTCTCCGTTCCCTACTCAGGGAACGAGGGTTACATCCGTAACCGAGACGTTTTTAATTCTGAATAGTAAAGAAGCTAGTTGTTATTGCTCATTCCTCCGAGTCTCTTTTCATTCCCTCTGAAGTTAAATCAGTTCCCATCATTTGTGTACCATTTCCCCCAATGTTTTTTTTTCCTAAGCAGCGGTGTCATTTACCAGAATAGGGTTCTTCTTTTATTTACATAAACGCCTCTCAGTGTTGCATCTCAAAAACGTTTGTTGACATTGTTTTCCTCAGAGTTCCCATGCATTGTCACTTCTGTTGTCACATCTCATATTGCTCCAAATCCCAGAGATAAAATGGGTGGCACATACATTAAAATGATGCCAACTGCATTTTTAATTGTGAACGAACACTGATGTACCAGAGCAACACATTTTCCTAAACAATGCACTATTAGATTAACCAAATTCCACAGAATTTTGTCAGTTTTTTTTTTCTTATATTATTTTTCCGTTCAGGTTTCCAGATACCTTGCAACACAATTTCAACTTGTCAAAAGAAACAGGAAGGCTGAAGTAATATTGTTTCAAATGTCTCCTATGATCAGCCTTCTGAAAAACCTTTGTATAGAAGTATAATCTATAGCTATAATAATCAGCGACTCGTTTTAATGATTAATCCATAGTTGGCCATTAGAAACCCCTAACAAATAGTAAATGTAACTAGGATACTGTACTCTAAGGTCTGAAGAAGATTTCTGTAGACAGTTCATTAAGGTCCCGATATACTTGTATATAAAAAAAATGACCGTAAAAAAAAAGTATGTTCTATATATTACGAATGTATGGATAAAATTCAGACATACTACATCCGCCATATTGTCATTGTCATTTAACTTACGGCATCAGTTGCGTCGCTTCACATCCATTCACAAATCCTCTCCCGTGGCCTTATAGGATGGTTAAGTGTCAATCAAATGCACACTTCAGAATCTCGCTGGAATTAGTAGGTCATCCGGGTACTTTTCGTCTACTGTTTTACAAATACTATGAATTCGGACATACTACTCAGCTCACGTAATTTTTTTCGCCTAATATGGAGGTAGGCATATTCGGATGCAACTATGGTGTATTAAACATGGGGTCGAAGCACCAAAGGCTCGTGCAGACGATGTCTCCTTTCAAACACAATACAAGTCTTTAAGTCCCTCTTTATGGAAGTATTATTATATGTACTATATTACTATAAAATAGACAAATAATTTGTCTCTTCATTTTAATTGGTCAGCAATACATTCAGTCATGTCTGGCAACTTAAATTTTGTGCAAATCAGATAAAAGGCCTAAGACAAGTTTGAAAAAGTTGTTTTTTTTATGATCAAATGATTCAGGGTAAATGAAGGAATCGGAAGTAAGTTTCAGAGTTATAGGGACAAACTCCTTATAGTATCAACTTTTTGCCGATTGTCACCAACTTATATATGTAGAATTCGTCAAGTTTGGAATTTGCATTCACAAGATTCTAAGAATAATCAGAAATAAAGCTGCAAGCATATATAGGAGGACTACGTCAAAGTCAATTGTATTTGCCACAGTTCCTGCTACCAGCTGGTGGGGCTATATTTTTTACATGGAAATGTCTTCAGGCCAGGGCTCTTATCAAACATGTGAAGTTTGGGGCAGATTGGACCTTGCATGCCTTGCAGCAACTTATGCAGTTACAGCAAATTCCTCTTTCATTGCATTAATAGCATGCTTTAGCACTTAGCTAAGTATTGCTAGCATGTTATAACATGTTTCTATCATGTTGCTAGCCTATTTAGCACATGCTGACACTTTTTAATATGTTGCTAGGAGTCCATAACACTGTTAAACATATGACTTCCTGTTGCCAGCAGGTGGCGCTATGACTATAACTGAATATGGGCATGGACATGTGTTCAGGAAAGGACTCTTATCAAACGTGTGAAGTTTGGGGCATTGTTTGCCTGAGTTACAGCAACTGTCTGTTATATGGCGAAACATCGAAAGTGTTCAGGCCGCCAGGGATGTGTCCTTCGATGAAAACTCAAGATCTTCACAATTTAGTATCGCAAAGGCCTTAAGATTACACTCACCAAATTTGAAGATAATCTGATTAAAAGTGTAGGAGGAGTACAAACACAAAAACTGCACAAAAATGTCAGAGGAAATTTAAAATGGCTGACTTCCTGTTGCATTTAGGGCTTTGCTCCAAGATCCTTTTTTGTAGGTATTGGGACATTAAAAGTATGTACCAAATTTCTTACACATACTTCACGAGTTCACACTTACATACAATTAGAGTGGATAAAGTTTAATGCGTATTTGGCGTGCTGTCCGGGGGGAGGGCTCCGAGCTCGGAGTTTGGCCTGAACACAGAGTACTCCCCCCAATAAGTGTTTAGGACTGGAAGTGTGGAGAAGGGGTGGTGGAGGGATGCTGCTAAACTATCAATGGAGTGAGGTGAGATTGCTGAATCTATATACCTCTTATCATTGATTGCTGGGTGCACTCCACTCGTGTTAATTATCTGAATGTGCTCCTCCCAAACTTTGTTAATAAAACATCATGTAGAATGTAGTGGGAGGGGCACTTTGTTAAAATGTTGTAGGTTGCGCTATCGAACCATTTTGCCACACCTAATTCTGAAACCCATATCAAATGTTCGCCAGTTCTGACATGTGTGCAATGTTTCATTAGTTTTCAAGCATGTTCAGGATCTCCAAAATGTTATTCATTTTGGAGAAGTGTTGCTTTCAATCAGAAGTGCAAAGTACTCTAACGCATCTCTCCAGTGTGTTTTTACTCACTGACGTCTGACCTTGATGGGCAGAAAATAAATGCTCTATGTCAAAGAAGGCAGAGCCCCAGAGCATACCTATTGTGTAACTATTAGGTGTTTACCAGCCAGAGCGAACTTTTCTGAAAAGGGTTTTGAACTCCAAGAAACGAACTTCGCTTTGGCCTGATTTTGTTCAAAAATACATTACACCCGTTAGTTTTGCTTGAAGTATCAGGGACTTTAGGCTTGTATTGTAAGAAGAGATACTGCTTGCCTGCTGCAAAAATTCCCTCATGGCATGATTATGCCCTCTGAAACATTAGATGCAAAACATACGCTTTTACAGAATCACCATCCCACATTAAAGCAGCCCAGTGAGACGTTGTACTGTCACATCTCCAAAGCAAAACATTTTTTTTTTCTTCACTCAAGACACACAACTCTTCATGTAGTGGCTCATTTATTCCATTTAATGAGTTTAGACGAGTTTAATTGTTGAGCTGTACAGCCATGTGCCAGATTCTCCCCAGTGTCAAGGCCTTGAATTCCAACACTTCATCTAAACTATTTCTTTTTATCCATGTGGCTTGTGCTCGTTAAGTTAAAAAGAATCACTTTGAGGTGTCATTTAGCTGAATTGTTAATATCAATGTATTAATCTTTCCAGCTGAGAGCCCCCGATTTTAATCACAAATGGAGTCCTGTGGCATTGTGAGATGTAATCAAGGTTCACCTCTGGAGTAATCATAGGGTGCTCCCTGACACCGAGTAAAGGGAAAACTAACGTTTGCAGTGGATGAATGCACATAGACTTCAATGCATGTTATTCCAGTCCTGCACATAGCATCATTTGCAGCAGTACACATGAGATGCCTGGGTAGTTAATTGTGTCTGCTTTGCCCTTTGACATGTTCTCTCCGGTTTAATTAGTTTAGCATATACTTTTCAATCAGTCCCTGTCTTTCGCTTTAGAAATAGTCTCTTTTTTTTAAAGCTTACAATTTTCCGATTAAAGTATTAAAGTCTCTTTGCCTAATTAACAAGATGTGCTGGTGTGCATATGTGTTTGGACAGATCTAGCACAGAACTGATCCATTTGTTCTGGTCTCTTCACTATCATTGAGAGCACGAGACCAATCAACCATAGCCGAATATGGTTAACCTCTGCGAATAAACAAAATGCAAAAACACCCATATTGTCCAGACATGCAGTTTAATGTGTCCCATTTACATCAAAATAGTGTAATCCACTAGGATTTGAGTCTGTCTTTGATGGCTGAGTTAAAAAGTGAGCCGACTTTCTCTGCAGTAAGCAAATCACTAATGTATCCCTATTTCAGCACAAGATTGTAAACATTTCAGCAGTTATTTGTTTATTAGCATCATCATTTTGGTCCAGTGCATTTGTCCCTGTCTAATACTTGTACAGTATTTTCTGAGTTAGGGTTTTTTGTTTAGTTTTTTTTGTGAAAAAAAAAAATCATAACAAAGCCTAACAAAGCAAAATGTCACTTATAAACGTTAGAGGTTTAGAGCAGAACATGATTTCAACATGTACAACATGTTCCTGGATCAACATATTTACATTAAAAGTGTAATGTAACCAGGGTTAGGTGTTTCTACATCAGTGTTATTCATCTATCACTTCCATTTGATTTTAGGCATAACTTAAAGGTAGGCATAGGTTTAGGGGTAAGAATATGGTTAGGATTAAATTTTCGAACATGAATGTTGTTCCAGGGTCAACAAAATATGTTGACCCAGGAACGCGTCTAACTAATCACTATATAATCACTATAAGTAAAAGCAAATGTAGGACTCCTTAGGTAATCAATAATTACTGAATAAGGCCTTATTAAGAACTAATAACTAACTATGATAAATTATAAAGAATTACCCATTAATTACTATTCACAACATTAGCATGTCTGAGATGTGAACAATTGTCTTTTTTACTCTCAACGTGGTCATTACTTAAGTGTTACCTAAGCCGCGTTTCCACCGAAATTACCAGGAACAATTTTTCCCCAGACCTGTTGCTGTCTGCTTTTCCATCACGTTCTAAAGTACTGTGAAGATTAGTCAAATTAGTCTGGTGACATAGGACTGCGAGCGATTTTGCTGTTCCCGCTGGATTTCATCCTCTGCATATAGGCTTAATAAAGCCTGGACCTCGTCGTTGGTCCATTGGTCGTATTTTTTAAACTCATTTTTGATTCGAATAGCAAACAACTCTTACTGCACGCACCGCAACAGACTTTTAAAAAATGGTGGTTAAAATAAAATGCTGCGTGGAGTCAACCAATCAAAATGCTGCGTGAACTCAATCAATTAGCATGTTCAGTGCCCGAGTCCACCCCCGAAAGTTCCTGAACTTTGAAAAAGCGCTACCTTGTGAAAAGGGACTTTCTGAGGGATTTTTACCCAGAACTTAATTAAGACAACACACAGAGTACCACCCCAAAGTCCCATGTTCCTGGGGAAAGTTTCTCCGTTGGAAACACGGCTCTAGTCAGTGAAAAAAAGTTGTTTCACTAAAATAATGGTCCAAATCGCTAGTAGTTTCTGCAGAGTGACTAGGTAACACTCAAGTAATTAGTGGTGCATTTTATGACCACGTTAAGAATAAAAAAAGACAATTAAGAACTAGTGATCTGGATCCATAGGTTCCTGTTAATGATAGACCATTATTCTAAAGTGTTGCCTGTTAGATTCTTAGAAATATGTTTAGGGCTAACCCAACGCTATCTCACGACCAATTCGTACGAATTCATACGAGTGATTAAAAGGTGGCTAATTCGTACTAATTCATACGACCTCACTCGTACGAATTCGTACGATTTGTCTAAACCCACGTGATGGGTAGGTTTAGGGGCGGGGTCAGGGGTAGGTCATTAGTACGAATTCATACGAATTTGGTAACTCGTAAAATATGTATGAATTAGCAAAAATCGTACGAATTTGTAAGAGTGAGGTCGTATGAATTAGTACGAATTAGCCACCTCGTAAAATTCGTACGAATTGCTGTGAGATCAGGCTGGCTAACCATATTCCAGCTATCTTTTGATTAAGCTGAACAAGATTATGCTTTCATCAAAGGTTTCAATCTGTCGTGTAATGTGATACAATATGTATGCTAGTCTGTTTCTGCTCTTCTTGGTGTCCATCCGCCCTCTCTCAGCTCTCAGGTAGATTAGTATTATACTCATTGGCATTACATTGATCATGAAAAATGGATGGTACTATCAAAGAGTGCAGAGAGAGAGAGAGAGAGAGAGAGAGGGGACAGAGGGGAAATGGGAGGGGGGGGGGGGGGGGTGCTAAATGTCTAAACATCTCTTCAAACATAAGTTAATATATCATTGCACAATAAACCGATTAGCTTGCACATTTGGAAATGGATGAAAAAAAAACAATGGCTAATATTTATTTATATATATATATATATATATACACACTACCGTTCAAAAGTTTGGGGTCAGTGAGAATTTTATTTTTATTTTTTGGAGGAAAGAAATCAATACTTTTATTTATCAAGAACAGTAAATACATTTATAATGTTACAAAATATTCTATTTCAAACAAATGCTGTTCTTTTGAACTTCCTATTCATCAAAGAATAAAAAAAATAAAATAAAAAAAAACTGTACAACTGACAGACCAACGACTGTTTCAACATTGATAATAATAATAAATGTTTCTTGAGCATCAAATCCTCATATTATACTGATTTGTGAAGGATCAATTTTGACACTGAAGACACTGACACTGGTGATGCTGAAAATTCAGCTTTGATCACAGGAATAAATTACACTTTACTATATATTTACACAGAAAACAGCTGATTTACACTGGAATAATATTTAATACTATAACTGATTTTTGTTGTATTTTTAATCAAATAAGCGCAGCCATGGTTAGCAGAAGAGAATTATTTTAAAAGTATTTAAAATCGTACCGACCCCAAACTTTTGAACGGTAGTGTATGTATATATATATATATATATATATATATTATAAATAAATGCGAATTTGTGGCTCTTCGGTGTCTGTGGTGGAATGTGCTCACCTCACCGCTCTCTTTGTTGTCAGATGAATATATGCATTCAAGATTTTTTTTTTGGATTTTGAAAAAAATGTTTCTTATTCTCATCAAGGCTACAAATAAAGATAAAAAAATAAGAATGAAAACATTTTTATTGTGAAATATTATTACAATTTAAAATAACTGTTTTGTATTTTAACATTTTAAAATGAAATGTATTTCTGTGATTGTAAAGCTGAATTTTCAGCAGGCATTACTCCAATATTCAGTCAGTGCTCATTCAGAAATCATTCAAATACACTTATTGAGTGCTGAAGAAACATGTTCTGCAAATATTTTTTTCATAATACAATAAATGAAACTGAAACAAATAATTGATGGCAATTTAGTAATAGCCATGAAAAGGTGGAATAAAACACAATGAGCTGGATAGTTGTCTACATTTAATGACCAGCAGACTGTACATACGATCTTGTTTAGTATGTATAATACAAATAATCTAAGAACTGGTAAGTGCTTTGTACTGGAAGAGCATGTTGTATTACTGTGGTATAATTCATACTAATGTCGTTTCATACTACACAGACAAGGATTCTGGTAAAGACTAACTGGGCTCTGGCTCAAAAAGGCATCTAGCACTCAATTCTTGGCATTTGGTCAATACCTAATTTGATCAGCTGTGGCTGGTCTCGGGAATGTTGTGCTCTCTTTGTTCTTTGTTTGTCTGTGAGGAGACTTAGTTGACACTAAGCTGACCCAACTTCCACAGAGGCAGAGATTTGAAATGGCTTGCGGTTGATTGTGCGCCCGCGTCTTATCATTAACAGCGCCTGAGCTCTTGAAATGGGGTAGGTACTGTGGTGAAGAGCCTCTGACCAGAACCCATTGATTTTCTACATACGGCACTTGCAAAAGAGGTTTTGCCTTCTATCTGATTCTCAGAAGCACTAGCCTCGAAGTGCTTTCATATTTCTCTACTGCTGTATAATTCATCAGCTTGACATTTCTCGCCATCCAGAGCTGAGTTGTTGATGTTAATGGCTGTTTAGTCAGAGGACTGACCACAGCTCCGAGCACTTGTGTTGTTCTCTTACAAAGTTTGCAAAGTAACTTTTCCTCTAGCAGTATTTAATAAAAAACTATTATCAGGAGTAAACAAAAACTATATTCAAGGATACCCATATCCATATCAAATATGGATGGATCTCTATTTAACGTGATCATATAAAACTCTCTTGATATTAGAGTAACAATTACAGAAGAATAAAATAAAGCATATTTTGTTTGTTTTTGAAACATGGAATGGTTCAGTTTGAGCAGAAGTCTTATACCATCATCACGGTCCTCATCAGAGCTCATTTCCCAGTACATTCAACATCTGGGTCATATTAGCCGCATCTCAAACATATTCTCAAAACTATCATTTTCAAAATCAATATTTTGATCGCTGACAGCTTCTTTACCAGATCCAACATCAATTGACTGACACTCATATTTGTTTGCGTTCAGTACTTGCGGTAAATTGCTGAGCCATTTCAAGTTCTGCTGATGATTCTTCCTATTCTTTTGTTTTCTGCCTATGATGACTTTGAGTGAAACATCAGTTCATCATTGTGTATCAGACATTGATGAACAGACAGGTGAATTGCACTTATTCAGTCATCAAAGATTCAATTTTTGTTGTGCAGAAAAAAATATATATACTTACACACCTCTGTTAGAGATCCTATACAATTTGTAAAAAAAAAAATAATAATAATACTGTATATGGGAAAACAGGCTATCACGGGTGTGGTGCGGGTGAAGAAAGGCAAAGTCATAAGCTCCAATTCAAATAGTTTACTTCAAAAACTCACAGGTACAGATTGGCAGGAAAAGCCACCCTGAAGCCTGATCACAGGAGAGGGAAGCCTTCAGGGCGGAGAAGGACGTGGGTGTGGCCAGTGCGGAGCAGACGGACCCTCGGGCGTCCAGGGCGGAGCTGTTGGACCCTCGGGCGGCCACGGCGGTGAGAACCCTTCGGGCGGCCAAGGCGTTGAAGACCCTTCGGGCGGTCGTGGACCCTTGGATGGCCGGGACGAAGACCTAGAAAACAGTAATGGTCTAGAACACAGAAACAGACACTGGATCAGGCACTGGAAGAGTCTCTGGCTGGGCAGACGGGACCTGAACAGTCTCTGCATGCCTGACGTACTCCTGCAGTGAAGAGGTCTTGGTGCTGGACGGAACCAGCGGCGAAGAGGGCTTGGTGCTGGACGGAACCAGCGGGGAAGAGGGCTTGGTGCTGGACGGAACCAGCGGGGAAGAGGGCTTGGTGCTGGACGGAACCAGCGGGGAAGAGGGCTTGGTGCTGGACGGAACCAGCGGGGAAGAGGGCTTGGTGCTGGACGGAACCAGCGGGGAAGAGGGCTTGGTGCTGGACGGAACCAGCGGGGAAGAGGGCTTGGTGCTGGACGGAACCAGCGGGGAAGAGGGCTTGGTGCTGGACGGAACCAGCGGGGAAGAGGGCTTGGTGCTGGACGGAACCAGCGGCGAAGAGGGCTTGGTGCTGGACGGAACCAGCGGCGAAGAGGGCTTGGTGCTGGACGGAACCAGCGGGGAAGAGGGCTTGGTGCTGGACGGAACCAACGGCGAAGAGGGCTTGGTGCTGGACGGAACCAGCGGCGAAGAGGGCTTGGTGCTGGACGGAACCAGCGGGGAAGAGGGCTTGGTGCTGGACGGAACCAGCGGCGAAGAGGGCTTGGTGCTGGACGGAACCAGCGGCGAAGAGGGCTTGGTGCTGGACGGAACCAGCGGCGAAGAGGGCTTGGTGCTGGACGGAACCAGCGGCGAAGAGGGCTTGGTGCTGGACGGAACCAGCGGCGAAGAGGGCTTGGTGCTGGACGGAACCAGCGGCGAAGAGGGCTTGGTGCTGGACGGAACCAGCGGCGAAGAGGGCTTGGTGCTGGACTGAACCAGCGGGGAAGAGGGCTTGGTGCTGGACGGAACCAGCGGGGAAGAGGGCTTGGTGCTGGACGGAACCAGCGGCGAAGAGGGCTTGGTGCTGGACGGAACCAGCGGCGAAGAGGGCTTGGTGCTGGACGGAACCAGCGGCGAAGAGGGCTTGGTGCTGGACGGAACCAGCGGCGAAGAGGGCTTGGTGCTGGACGGAACCAGCGGCGAAGAGGGCTTGGTGCTGGACGGAACCAGCGGCGAAGAGGGCTTGGTGCTGGACGGAACCAGCGGCGAAGAGGGCTTGGTGCTGGACTGAACCAGCGGGGAAGAGGGCTTGGTGCTGGACGGAACCAGCGGGGAAGAGGGCTTGGTGCTGGACGGAACCAGCGGCGAAGAGGGCTTGGTGCTGGACGGAACCAGCGGCGAAGAGGGCTTGGTGCTGGACGGAACCAGCGGCGAAGAGGGCTTGGTGCTGGACTGAACCAGCGGGGAAGAGGGCTTGGTGCTGGACGGAACCAGCGGGGAAGAGGGCTTGGTGCTGGACGGAACCAGCGGCGAAGAGGGCTTGGTGCTGGACGGAACCAGCGGCGAAGAGGGCTTGGTGCTGGACGGAACCAGCGGCGAAGAGGGCTTGGTGCTGGACGGAACCAGCGGCAAAGAGGGCTTGGTGCTGGACGGTCTCCGACTGGACGGGATACAGTGGTTGAGTGGTAACGTCTTCCGCTTCACCAACGGTGTTGGCTGAACCACACAATCAGAGCACATGGTCTAGATACTGGGTAAACGAACCTGGTGTTGCCGCCGCGGGAGCTTGCTGGTACAAGGATTCGTCCAATCCGCACCAGAACACGGTCTTTAACACATCATCGGTCCAGTTTACAAGATGAGCATTTTCAAGGAATCTAGCCACATAGTCCTCAATCGGGCAGCCATCCTGGAAACAGTGATTCAAACGATCGGCTGGAGCTAAGTGATCAAGAGAGACTCTCATACTTAGTCTTTCGGTGATTGAATCCACTATCAAGGGTGTGAGAAGAATTCCCATGCTGACTCGTTGTTGGCCGGTTCTTCTGTCACGGGTGTGGTGCGGGTGAAGAAAGGCAAAATCATAAGCTCCAATTCAAATAGTTTACTTCAAAAACTCACAGGTACAGATTGGCAGGAAAACAGGCAGGCAGGAAAACAGGCAGGCAGGAACACTCACAAAAACACTATGACATAAACAAGAACCGACAAAGACAGACTGAACAGAAGCCACCTAAATACAAGAACAAATCAAACATAACAAGGTGAAGACAGGTGACACTGATGATAAAGACGAGGAACAGGTGGGTAAATGAGGGAGTGAGTTCAGGTGTGGAGACAAGGAGGATGCTGGGTAGTGTAGTGCAGACTAAGACAGACTGGTGCAGACGGAGACTGTGACACAGGCATTCTTTTATATATATTTTTTGTTACATTGTTTATAATGAGTTGATTGAGGAGTACTAAGAAGGTTGATATCTAACTTTAAAAAAAATGAATGAGGAGGAGGGTAGTGGATGACGTCCCAGGTCACTAAAGACCCGAGGTATTCGTTGAAAAGATATATATGACAGATGCTTTTCCCCAAAAGTTGTTTTGTTGTTTATTACCCACCATCAACGTCTATCATCATTTGGTCATGTCCATCTAATTTTCATCAGGGTTGCTTTAATTAGAATCGTCAATGCATCAAACCTATCTGCATTTCTGATGAATATGCATGAATATGCCAAAAGTGCCTTACGGACCAGTAATGTTAGTCACTTTAAATCATCATTCAGTTTTGACCTCGATAATTGTCCAAGATCCATCAAGAGTTACTGTGAACTTGCTATCACAAAGTAGAGTGTATAAAATTTAAAAAATATATATATTTCATAAATATGTTAAAAATATGGAGATGTTTTATACAAACCAGGACACTTGAAGTGTTTCTGAGTCATATCCAAGGTCTCCCAAATGAAACCATGTCTGTGGGAGGATGGAGATGAACACAGAGAAAAAGCTGTTTTCAGTCCAAGAAAGATGTAGACGGAGAGAGAATTATGGAATTTTTTTCTTTTCATGTCTGGAACTGGAAATAAATAGAATAGCTGCCAAACACGCAGCCCTTTTTAGAAATGTATACCGAACACACCAGAAGAAGCAGACAGACTTTAAGTTTTAGTTTGTTTTGGATTAGAAGTTATTCTAGAAATATAAAATAAATAGCAATAATATATGATTACAATTATATAATATTGAATATCATTATCTCAATTAATGAAAAGAATAAAAACTAAAGTTTGTCAAGTGCTTACTAAAAAATATTGACAAGTTTGGTCACAGAAGCAAATGCTGAAATATAGGTTTTGGTTTAGGGTTATTTGCATGCAATTATGCATAATTTATTTTAGTTTTTAGTATCCTTGTTACATGTTATATGTAGTTACTATAGTGATAACAAATAAATTATGCATAATTACATGCAAATAACCCTAAACCAAAACCTAACCCTATAGTAAGTACATGCAGTTTATTAATATTACTCAGTACTTAAATGTATAGATACACTGTAACAAGGTCACTTTAAAATAAAGTGTAACCCTTTTTTTTTGTTCTCACATTTTCTGATATTACTGGCACTTTTGAAACTTTTACCATCAAGCACTAGCTTGGATCAGCGCATGGCACAAAGACATTTGCTGTAGGATCAGAGAATAAATCCTCTGCCATATCAGAAGTTTGAAAGATGTCAACAATATTAATACACGTGTCAGGGTGGTCATATGGCGCCTGTGTATTTCCACTGCTTCAGTGATCTGTGGGAGAGGCAGAGTAATGGCCTGTTCCAACTCGCTTGACTTCTATAAAGATGTCCTTTTAATGGGGACATATGCCATTTTCCAATTTATTACCTAGTCTGCATTGAAAATGCCAGTGATGAATATGCAGAGAGTACATCTGAAGTCATACAGTATTACCCACTTAAATTAAATGATTTTTAATTGACCAGCCTGCTTCTCATGCATAGAACAGAAAATAGAGCAGAATTAAAACTTGAGTGTGTGGACAGTGTTTTTTTTTTTTTTTTTACTTGTCTCTTACTTTCTAACCTACATTTATCATATGAAACTCGATGAATGTTGGAAAATGGCTTTCCAACAATTCAAGATTTTTACCGCATACTTTTCTCTCTCTATTTCTCTCCTTGGTTAATTCTAATTTGGCAAATGCCTTTTTCCCCCCAGAGAAATATACAGTACACTTCCAGTAAGATAGAGAAAGAGATAGTGAACCTGGAACAGCCTGAGGTTCAGTGCCATGCTCAAGGGTGCAACAGTTAAAGCCACTAACCAACATTTTTAATGACTTTTGCACATATTATTTAATTCTTTTGATTCATTTTGATTTTGAAACTCATGCACCAAAACACTGTTTATATATTTTCTGTATTTCGTCAGTGTTGCCTGAACCTACTTGAGGACATTGTACAACCACAACAACAATTATGTTATAATTCTAACCTGGGGCATAAAAGTAAAATAATAATACAAAAAAAACCCTCATTGCGTACAAGTAGGGATACATATCAATTGAGATTGTGCACAGTAATCTTGTAGGGATTTTTTTGTTGTTTTTAGTTTCAGTGTAACAAATAACAAATCTACTCCAGCACAGTAATTGACAAGATCATGAGATTTTGTTATTCATGAAAACAATCTAATATCAGATAGGTTAGAGCATAAATTCAAATCTTTCAAAAGGAACAAGAGAGATGGAAGCAGATTATGACTCATAAGCCTCCACTTTGTTGGAAACCACTGTGGGGGATAGATCATTAAAATCTATCAGCATCTCTCGTAAAAGGAATTCATTGTGGAAATTCTTTGATGAATAGTAAATTCAATGAACAGCAATTATTTGCATTTTTAAATCTATCTATTAAATGTATTAAAGCATTTATCAAATAGAAATCTTTTGTAACATTATAAATGTATTCACTGTCACTTTTGATCATTTTATTGCATCATTGATGAATAAAAGTATTAAAATATTAATCTCTCTCTCTCTCTCTTTTTATCTTACCACAACAGTTTGAATGGTATCCTTGTTTCCACAAAAATGTTAAGCAGCAAAAACTGTTTTCAAGATTGATAAAAAAATAAGAAGAAATGTTTCTTGAGCTGAAAATTCAGCTTTGCCATCACATGAATAAATTAAAATTGTAAATGTATTAATATAGAAACCAATTATTTAAAATTGTAATAATATTTCAGAATTATACTATTTTTGATCAAATAAATAGATCAAACTTTTCTCAGCCTTGCTGAGAAAAGACTTCTTTCAAAAACATGAATATATTGTAATGTTCCCAAACTTTTGACTGGGTATTTTAAAGGAAGGAAATTGGAGGTTTGATCAAGCACAAAATGCAACGAATGCACAAATTCTTAGCTAAATATTCCTAACCATAGTAAAAAGCTTTTTCTCATTTGTTTTAATGTAGGGCTGTCGATTTAACATATTCATTTTATACAATGTATTATTTATAAAATAGATGTACTGTACCAGATGCAGCATGCCTTGCCAAACCACACTTGATGCAGACAGGACAAAATGAGTGAGAAGCCGGTCACACAGGACGTGCTGTTTGTCTTAGGAAACAGCTAAATTGAGTGCAAAGGAAAGAAACACCCAAACCTTAAGTTTTTAATTTGACACAATCTCTTAAAAAACAAGCAGCTCGTGGCATGAGATGCTGAAAATAACCCATCAAAACTGGCAAAAGAAGTCCTTATAATGCATGTTTTCATAGACCAACTATTACAAAATAATACAGATGTAATGGAAAAATATATCCTGAACGGATTTATACGTTTAGGACACGACTGACAAACTCAACTGCATAATGGATTACCGCTGGCTGTTGGCCATGTGATGGGTTTTTGCAATCCAACAAACAACATTGACTTCTGAAGTCACTTTTTTGTGATGTCTTTTCAATGCATTGGTCGTCTGCCAACAACAAAAAAATATTTTCAGAAAAAAATTGATAGATACGATTCATTTGATTTATAAGCATCTCATGTAATCAATTTAGTTTCGATTCTTAATCAACTAGTTTTGTGCCGAATGGGAGAATCATTTTCATGAAAACATAAAAGCAAGAAAGAGATCTGCTGTACAGGTCTCAGGACCGGTGACATACTTGGCTTAAGAAACGTTACACCCATAAGTATTTATAAAAATATATTTCACAAAGTAGGAAACAATACATGGATATCTTAGATTACAATACAGAGAGTAGCTAATTAAACATACAAGTGTATGAGCATTAAAGCACAGTAGAAAATATGATTTGCATGAAAGACTATTTTATATATACTGTCCGTCCAAGAGAATCGCATCGATACAAACAGAGTATGCACGCAGCTCCAGTGCCAGATCCCCATGTGCAATAGCTAACGTGCATAGACAAAACCTATCACTTCAAAGAAAAGCTAAGAGAATCAGCAATGATTCTATGTACACATTTTTTCTTTTTGCTCTAATATCATACAGTGCAGCACATTACGCATGTCTGTTTCTGTATTTCATACTCAGTGGTTTCTGACTTTTGATTTAAAAAAATGGCAGGGGTCAAATATAAACATGAACTAGATGATTTCAGCTATTGTGCTTAGAATGATCACTGATATCACTGTATATAGTGTGTGAATATATATATATATATATATATATATATATATATATATATATATATATACACACACACACACAGTATCAATAAAATATTAAATTGTCTTTCCTGGTCAAGAACAAACCCTCTGTGGATTTCACAGTTCAGTGTAGTTAACGAATCTCACTATGTGATTTTCACTACAGAAATTCAGCTTTTAAAAAACAGTGATGCAGCAGAATGAAACAAAGCTGAAGAGGAAAAGCTGGAAACTTTAAATTAAACAATTTCACTCAAATAAATAAGATAAAATAAAAAGTACAAATATACTCAAACCTGTAGCACAAAACAGACGACTGGCGATGAATATTTATATATTTATATAAAACATACACAATAATGAAGAAACACATCAATGTTCTAAAAAACATTGGAATACGACTGTATTTAATGCTTGCTTTTGTAAAACGAAGGCCTCATTGTTCCCACAATTCTCTTGTTGTCCTCAATTCAGTCTTACACACTCTAATCATCTCTGAGTGTGAATCACGCTTAAAGCATATGGATACAAAGGGTTGTATAAAGCAAGCCTCAAGGCTTTTCCAGTTTACTCGAGAAATCTGGCCACGTAGTATCAAAGGGTCGAATCTTATCTCAGCAGGCAGATCCTAAAGCCAGTGTGATGTATTTTCATTGCGCTCGCATTTGTTAAATCACACATACATTCATAAGTAATGTAGACAATATATTGCTATTTAGTTTACCTTCTTTTTAAATGTTCCTTTATCTGATTGGCTAAATGACGTCAAGAGATCTGTTGTCGCTGGGGAGCGGTGTCATGTTGAGGCCTCTGCAGTCCTGTTTCTCCTGCCACAGTGGGCTACAAGGTGTCCCAAATGTCCTCTTTCCATCCAGTCTTTTCAAGCGACTACCAAGAATCAAAGTTCTGATGCTTCTGGTGGTCACAGTGAACAACAAATACCCAAAATACTGCTAGACACTCAGTGACGGTAATCTAAACTCACACTCCACAAGAATCATTGACCTCCTACTATAGACACTGTTAAGTTCTGACGTTACGATGCACGCTGATGTGGTAGATGACTAATGCTATTAGGTCTCGCTAAGAAGTTTTTTTTAAAAAGGCGCTCCCCCCCCCCCCCCCCCCCTCCCCTTTTAACAGCAGTGTCTAACATCCCCGTAGCATAATACACACGTTATGTGGATGAAAGCAAAAGGTCCGTAGTGCTTGGAGGTCAAGTCTCTTTGTCGCTCTCGCCCACGGAATAGAGCTCGCCCAGTCTTCTGAAGCGCGGCCCCCACTCTCTAAGGTAGTCATAGTTCTGGTCCGAGTCTGAAGAGGCTGTTTCGAGGGAACTCAGGGAGCCCGCAATAGAGCCCCTGCCCTCATAGCCGTAGATTTGAATGGAGTCGTATGGTGAAGCCGTGGGGTCGTTGTCTGCCTCGTGAAGCCGTACGTTGATGAATTCATCTACGTCTACTCCGTTCGGACCCGAGTGCTGACCTTGTCTGGGCATGAACTGCAGGTCAGGCTTGATGTCCTTCCTGGGCAGATAGCCGTTGATGCCATCTGGGTTCTGCAGGGTGGCGATGTCAAAGGCCTCCGTGTCCTCCTCCCCGCCTCCCTCGTCATCATAACGGATGATGTTCTCCCTCACGTCCTCGTCGTCTTTGATGATTAGAGGCTCGTTCTTGTGTCTCCTCAATGTCACAAACAAGACCACGATAACTGAAAGGCACAAGAACATCCACTTAGTGATCTCTACCTTTGCCTTGTGCAGTTATTCTTTTACAAAGTGCTTTTCAGATTCAGATTTTACATGCAAATCACAAAGTACATTTTTAAATTAAAACAAATAAGTAAGGACTAAAAGAGGGAGCTGAAATGACATACCGAGAAGTAGAATTATACAAGCTAGAATAGCAATCAGAGCTCCCATGCTGAGACCAATGGGTAGAACAAAAGCCTCGACGTTACACGACTGCACAATGCCTTCCCTGCTGCAGCCGCACACCCTGATAGTTAAAGTGTTCGTGCTGCTCATTGGAGGCTCTCCGTCGTCAGACACAACGATGGGCAGGAGGTACGTCTCCTGTTTCTGACGCCGAAAGGAATCGTGCTTGGCAAGAACGCTGATCGAGTTATCTAGGGAGAGATAAAGTTTGGCTGTGATGTATGAAATCAAAGACAATCCATGCAAGTAAATGGTAGGGAAACGACACACTATTAAATTTACGACAAGACAATGTCAATCCCGGTAATAAATAAACAGATGGATATAAATAGCTTCATCTCTGCTGTCAATCTCTTGCAAAGGCTACGGGAGTAGTGAAAGTGTCTCAGGAAAGCAGACAAAGAAACCGAGCAAAGTACTGGAACCTCCACTGGTGCTTCTTTTCTGAAGTTGTAACTTCATTATCTGCCCCCTCATACCTCAAAGCATATGTTGACGCTCTCCAGTGTCTCAAGGAGCTCCTTCAGTTGATACACTGTACAATATCTCAGTAAAAGCCTTCAGTTTTTATTTCAAGAAAGAAAATAAAATCAGCTACTGAGTGAAAGGTTTAGATAATACCTCAGACAGATACAAC
The DNA here is from genome assembly GCF_029890125.1 of Rhinichthys klamathensis goyatoka. Lineage (NCBI taxonomy): Eukaryota > Metazoa > Chordata > Actinopteri > Cypriniformes > Leuciscidae > Rhinichthys > Rhinichthys klamathensis. The sequence continues at coordinate 2,496,789 of NW_026606600.1, forward strand.
ACAATAACCAAGTTACGGAAAAAGCTTGATAATTTAATAGAGTCTTGGGAGAAACCAAGGCAATGTTAATGTAAGCATTTATTTATTGCTTCTCATAAGGGTGAACAACTGGAAGTTCATCATTTAAAACTACAAAATGAAAGGACATCACAGAACTCACTGGAACAAATATCGGTAAACTGAACAGGGTTGGAATTTAATTTCCGCTCATAAACATGCTAATGAAAAATGTAAATATGGCTTTCTTTTTGTTTCCCTGAGATCACAAAGCAATTATCTGCAAATGCTGTGAGATGATTTATCAATGTAATTAAAGTTCCATTTTTTTTTTTATGTGTCACTATGTGTGAAGAACATTGTCCTGAACTAATGTATCTTATTTCTCCAAAGAATATTCACTGATATGCAATCCTTATTCGTTGCTATGATTATCTGACTATATTTTAACGTGCCTACGCAGTTATAGTCAAATTAAATCTTCTTAGGTTTAAGTGCATTCGAACATTTCATTCTAGTCACATTTATAGCAAAATGAAGACTAATATAATATTCTGACAGTATATGGGAAATATTAAGTTGTGTTCGAGTCTTCAATCTCTTTTTTTTCAGGGCACAATACCCCGAAGCACAAATTTTAAGGTCACGATAACTGCTGGTAGTTCCCAGCTCACATCAGCCTCTCCATGTCACCATCCACTGCAATTACAGTTATCATCACAAACAAACCTCCTCAGCTCAGATCCAGAGTTCTGCTTCAGACAACCTGCCTGGTGTGTGCAGGTGGTAACCATCAAAGACCGCATGTGTGCCTCCGTGATGAGCATATCTAGATCATTGCACATGATCTTTGAGACGAGACTTCAGGATGGATAATCATGCAATTAACTGCTACTGAATAAAATGTACCCATAATTGTATGGTAAGTTCCCTGTACATAGGGAAAATATGATTTATAATGTTATGACTAAAAGAGAATGTGACTTAATTCAAGTGTGTGAAGACTTTACCTCAGAAGGTATGTAGAGCATAGCCAGAAAAAAAAAAGTAAATGTACAGTATCTAAAAACCAATATTTTATTTTGTCCATACAATGAAAGTCAGTGCTGTTTTGGACTTTCATTATATGGACAAAACATTTGAAACATCCTTCAAAATGTCTTCTTTTGTGTTCCACATAAAAAAAGAAAGGCATACAGATTTAGAATGACATGAGAGTGAGTAAATGATCACAATATTTTTATTTTTGAGTGAACTATCCTTTTAAGGGACTCTAACAATACACAAAGTTGTGCTTTTTAATCATGAATCACAAGTAACAACATATACTGTGATGAAAAAAAACAGGATATAGCACGAATTTGGACATGTTGTCAAATTGCTGCAGAAGTTTTGATGCCAAGCGCGATCAAACACACATGCACACTCACATTCGCGCACAGCAGAAGAGATGAGAAAGCGGCCTTAGTGCACCAGACGCCTCGGGCTGTGCATCAAAGCCTGGTGTCCTTACAGAGCTTTCTCCTGTCTCTGTGATGGAGTGGCCATCTTTAACCTGAACTCACTCAGGCTGACTCATAATGCTTGCTGCCTCTCAAGATATCACTGAGATTGTCACTAATGACATTCCGCCTGTCTGCTTCATCTCTCAAGGTCTGTCTTTGTCTTAGTCAAATTGTTCAAAGCTTTTCCTATCATTGTTTTCATCTTTATTTTTAATTATTTTTTCCTTGTAACATTTTTATTACCATTGCTCTCTGTGGATTGCTTGTTCATTCTAATAACAGACATAACATATTTACTACAATTTATTATAATAAATTATAATTATAACATTACAATGTAATATTTATTATAATGATACTACATGCTTTATTCATTTGCCAACTCACTATTAAGCGTTACCTAAATTAATATCTTTATATCAGTCTATTCTTAAAACTATGTTGTCTATATACATTGTATCACAGCACATAAACAAACAGCAGAATACATATATAAATATTACCATAAAATAACCGGCTTTGTATATTAATATACACGCATTATAAATAACAATTTCTCTAACAAAATTGAAATAGAAAATGAGCCTATTATTAATACCTGTGCTGTTCTTAAATTCTTAATTTCGTTTTTAAACCCCTTTCCTTTAAAAAACAATAATAACCATAGTTTTAAGTATAAAATTGTTTAAAATAATTTTTCAAACTTTGTTACTTGAGGTTGTTTTTGTACAATTGAGACCTATACCAATAATAATAATAATACATTTATTTCTTTACATTCACATAAACATATATATATTTTCAGTCGAGTAACTCAAAGCGCATTATGGAGATCCACAATTTATTTCCTTTTGACACTCTTTTTGTTACTTTCATATTAACTCAAAACATGACTGTCCCTTGGAAGGCAAAGCTCTTTTGATGTAACGTCTGATCCGTCTGGTTCAAAAATATCACGTTTCCTCTTTTTGGTGAGCAGCCAAAACAACAGCTCCTTCAACGGTCAGCCATAAGACCACATGCCAAATGGAACTAGATCAATAGTTCTCTCTCAAGTCTTCGAAAGCATAGTGCAATACTAGGTTGTGCAGTGAGAACAGCAGGAGCACAGTGTGAAAAGGAAGGTCGGATAGGTTATACAAAAAAGAAAGAAAAAAATCAGTGTATTTAGCAAACAAATTTAGAACCATCTGCTGCACAGCCTCAACTTTGAGTAAGTCACCCTACATCGAGTTGCATCGCTAAACCTCGGCTTGGATTCTGTTCATTTGCTTTCTTTCAAAATGCACTGGGGAGTACAAAATAGCTGATGTCCAGACAATTGTACATCTGCTAACTTTTGGGTACACTAATTCTGCCAGATTTCCCCTTCAAACGCACGCCTCCGGACTGCACTTGACACACAATGTTTGCGCTTGCAGATCTCTCTCTCTCTCTCTCGCTCTCTCTCTCTCTCTCTCTCTCTCTCTCTCATAATTATTATTATTTCCCAGCTCTCTTTCAAGTGACGTCAAGTCACCTTTATTTATATAGCACTTTATACGATACAAATTGTTTCAAAGCAGCTTCACAGTAATAAACACTAAAATAACAGAATCAATGATGCAAATTTCTCCCAAAATTAGACCAATTTAAATTGTGCTGCTCCACATAGACAACAGTGTCATTATTAAGCTCAAGTCAGTTCAGTGTTAATTCTAACTCAGGCTCAATGGAAAAACACGCCTGTGTATGTATCGTGGCAGTTTGGGAATTAAATGTCCGGTGAGTGCCGTAAATGCTCCATTGCGTTTAAAAAAATAACTTGCCACCTTCACTAAATCTGACCAATAGTGTTAAAGCAAACGTGAGATAAAAAAAAACAAATTTGCTGAAACACCCATGACATTTTATCCGGTTGTGGACAGTAACAAAGGGAGTTTGTTTTTGTAAATTTATATTTTGGGATACTTTTACTTATACTTCATTACATTCCAAAGTATGATATTGTCCTTTTTACTCCACCAAATTTCATAAAAAAAACAGGTAGGTTCATTAAATAAAGACAATACACTTCGCATATACATGTAGGATCCATCTTGGAAAACAGCCTTGACCAGTCGAAACACGAACGACGTGAAGTGAGCTGAACTGTGACTAGGTGTCATGTGGATGGAAGGAGAACCCAGGCGCAGACAGCAGATGACTCTCAAATGATTTATTTTGGACAAAAACAGAAAACAAAACCCACGAGGGGGTAAAACAGGACTGGAGCAGAGTATAACAAGACTAAGACACGATGACAAACAAAGACTCTGACTTGACAGGAAACGAACTCACAATACTGATTAAACAGGTCTTCAGACAATATACTCACAGGGATTAACACGCAAAGTTAGACAATGTACCGACACAGGACAGCAAACACAAGGGGATTAAATAGGGAGACACTAATGACAAAGACAGGTGAAGCTGACTAGACAAGGACAGGTGAAACTGACTAGACAATAATGACGAGACGGGGATAACAAGGGGGCGGGGTAACGTAACGAGACAACACAAGCACATGGCCAAACAATTGGCCATGCGCTTGTACACAAAACATGATTCTGTCATGATCCTGCCACAAGACAAGAGGAATCAAAGACATGATGGCAGAATCATGACACTAGGAATCTCATATGAAAGTATGGGACCCCTTTTTCCCTTGTAGTTAGTCACCCATATATATTTAATAAACCGATATAATTCATGCATTTCCATGTAATTAGATTTCACAAATGTAATTCCGATCGACCAGCTCACTTAGCACGGCTTTCGTGGTTCGACTGGTCAAGACTGTTTTCCAAGATGGCTCCTGCCTGTATACGCGAAGTGTATTGTTTTTATAAAGTATCTTCTTATTAAACTGTGTGTACACTTAGAAAGTTCTCAATGCTTTGGTTTGCATGTAGGGACCCTCATTATGCTACCGTGTTAGTGTGGGGCTATTTTGAGCCTTGTTAGTGGTATTAACTAGCGATTTCATTTTACTTATTCTATGCCCTATATACTAGCGTTATAAGCTAAACAGTTTTTAGAGATAAAACTCTTTACATTCGATTATCATGAAAACAAATCCCAGAGACCGGTCGACTCGGTACCAATGTGTTATTAGACCAAAGGTTCATTTTGCGCCGGAGTTGTCCTTTAAACATTCAGCATGCAAAACACAACAATGGTAACAATTAAATTGTATTTATTATTTATTCTTTTTTAGTTACTAGAACTCTCATGTAAGTGAACTATACTAACCAAGCGATATACTTTTCCTTACGTACAACATACTATTCCTATTTCACTTTACTTTAAGGCAATCGGTTTGCATGCTTTTTTTAAAAGTCTAACTAATTAGATTTTACAGTGTACACAAGACAACAGTGCCATTAGTTTGAGTTAGTTCAATGTCGATGTTGCACAATTTATCAATTACAGTGATATATTGTCTTACCTAAATTGTTTTTGATGGTGAAATTGGGATTGTTAAGCACCTCTAGGCGGTAGTGGAAAGTGTGTCCCTGGGAAGGATTGTCTTTGTCCACAGCGCTGATGGTCTGAATCACCTGTGGACACAGACACGCAGAGAGGGACCGGTCATCCATTACTCCACTTTTGACATCATATGGGGCCAGACATTGACAGCAGACAACACGGGATGAAAAATCTGTCTCATTCGCTCATAAAAGTAGAGACCCTAAGCTTAGGGGCGCGGCTTTGGCAGCCCACTTTTCTGTGCCAAGTCCATCTATATATCTGCCACCCCCGTTCAAGACAAGTTATTTTTCTTCATGATTAACAGCTTCCTGAAAAGCAGGACCCCGCCGTCATCATTCCGGTCATTCTTTTCCGCACATGGATGGAGAATGTTCTCACGGTGAGTGTGTTAGAGGGCGGAGGATGAGGAAGTACATACTAATACTGTTAGTCACAGACACTGCATGTCGGCTAGAGCGATGCAGGCTCTTACTGGGCATGAATGGATCTGATTGTTTTCGTTTTCTGCAGAGGGAGAGAGTAGCTAAAAAGGGCCACCCAGGTGTCGCTTACTTCTCTCTCTTAAATCAATAGGCTATAATTTACCGTGGCTGACCATTACGGAGGAGCTTTGAGAGGGAGATGCTGCTGGCGGGCCAGATTGATGCCCTCTTACCTGTCCAGGTTTGCCATTCTCACAGAGAAAGGCTTCGTACTCGGTGGCGAACTCAGGGGCGTTGTCATTTATGTCCAGCACTTTGATTGCCACTATGGCTCTGGAAATCTGGCTGTGGTTTCCTAATACAAAAAGAGACAAGCTATTAAAGCAATGCAGACAGAAGTACAGTGGCCAAATATAGAAGGGAGCTATTGCAAATCCCAGGTAAATAAAATGACCCAGTTACTGTATTTCCATTCTCTTTCTGCCTCACACCAATTTCTTTCTCTCTCTTCCTCTCAATCCCCCCCACCCTCATCCATCCTCATCCTCTGGGTTGATGGAGAGACAGATGAGACGCATCATCCGTTTGAGCTTTAGACATTATCAAGTATGCAAAACAGGATTACGGTGGAGAAAAAAAAATACATTCAAAGTGCTTTTGAAATCCCCTGTACAGGTGCATGTTTTATACATGAAGGTTAAAAAAATGAATATTAATAAAACGGTGGCAGGTGAAGTCTAGAAGACAATAAAGGGCAATTTAATTAGATTAACTTTTCATTGGAATTATTCATTGGCAGTAATTTACAGTCCCTTTTGAGGACCCATGTAAATGATTGTATTTAATTAGGGTTGCAACCACTGACTTTTAAAGCAATTATCTATTCGTTTGGCTTTAGCGCATGTCAATTCAGGGCATACTGCTGTAATGTGTGACACTTAGAACAGCACACAGCATTTGAAATGCATTTGACCTGTCAATTAATTTCCCTCATTGATCGCCCTTTAAGAAAAAATAATAATATTTGGAGCCTAGAACAGACGTTTCAACATAATGCAATAGCGCAGACTCATATTCATAGTCATGCTGTGTGGATATTTCTGTTCAATTATGTTTCACCATGCAAAGGCATCAACCAAAAAAATAATCCAGATTTGTTGGTCATCATGTTAAAACACTGAAAAAGACAAACATTTTTCAAACAGCCCTTAAATAATTCAGTTTATTCTACTCTTTGAGCTCTTAGACATCTTAAGTTAATTGTATATGACAACATCAGTATTTGTTTTCCTCCTCCAGGGGAAATTTTTTGGCTCCAATATCCGAATAATGTAGCTGTACATGCCAATCAAAATGAATCTCGAGGTTTATGGATGGCTTGCGCAGTGTTTATTTCTGGTCCACAGCTTGTGTTTAATAAGTTCTTTATCCAGTCAACAGATGTTCTTTTATCTGTTATGTACAGCAAACAGCTCTGGCATGAGTAGAAATTACTCATTAGATGTCCATGAATTGACTGCTGTGCTGTTTAATTCAGTAAAATCTCAGTGTCTTCAGTTTCTGAGAGCAAACTTTTACACCTTAAAATATGTCGATGGTAAATTAATACCTGAGGTGTTAGGAAAATCTTTATTTTACATTGGCTCTTATGGTTCATTTAAAGTTAGAATCCAGGTGTTGGTCTTTTTATCTTAGTGCCTTTTGAGAAGTTGAATATATACAAGCATGTGTTTCTCTATTGTAAATCTTATGACATAATAAAAAAAAAAAGGTGTTAATTGTGATGTGAAATTTGTATTGGTCTGAAAGTGCCTCTACACAGATTTTAATGATCTCTTTGCACATTACTGTAATGATCTCTTTGGTATTGTTATACAAGCATTCTGAAACACAAAACATTTATTGTTTCAATCAAGAAGAGAAAGAAAGGGAAAATGAACTTACGAACTTCAGCGGCTGTCACGGTGATATTGTGCCACATATCCGTCTCTCTATCCAGAGGTTTAGCTAATGTGATCTTCCCGTCATCAACATTAATGTTAAACTGCCTCTCTAAATCTGTGTGTCTATCAATAAAATACCTATAGAAGGAAAACAGAGAGAGAACAAAACAACATCCCTTAGTATATGAGGTAAAATGACCCAAATATTTTGGTAAAAGCATTTCATAGAATATTCAGTGGCAAACAAGTCAGTGGCAAACAAACCAATAAAAATGTACACAAAATATGATATAAAAATATTTTTTTTTAGCATCATGTTTTTAAATGGCATGATTATCACAAATCAATTTATTATTTCCTGAAGATATGCCTTTCCAACCTGATCTCACGGCAATTCGTACGAATTTTACGAGGTGGCTAATTCATATGAATTCATACGACCTCACTCGTACAAATTCGTATGATTTTTGCTAATTCGTACATATTTTACGAGTTACGAGTGAGGTCGTACGAATTTGTACGAATTAGCCACCTTTTAATCACTCGTACAAATTCGTACGAATTGGTCGTGAGATAGCGTTGGCCTTTCTGTCATGATTACAACAAAATAAACAAAATAAAAATTCTGAGATTTCACTCAGAAATGTATGGCATATTTATTTTCAACCCAGTTCATATGCACCTACGATTTACTTTACTAATTTACTAATGTCTATTTGGGCATTGTCTCGAAAACAATCTGTGTGTGATGTATAACTGTCAAGAAAGCCCTAGTGGATGAAGAATGGGTTGTAAAATAAATAATTCGAAATAATTCATTGGTCTGGATAGTGAACGTGAGGAAAATGTTCAGCCGTGGTAAAGATCCAGAGACTGAGGGTGGAAGTCCAGGAGGAGTGCTGTACTGCTGTGCAGGCAGCCAGACACGATTCCCACCTGGGATCAGTCTCCAGGAGGCTGAGTGGATTTCAGTCAGGCTCTGACAGCTCCACGTACCACTGAGAGACAGACCCTGAAATGTTCTGCTATGTGTCAATCAAACTGACAAAGTTACTGTGGGGGATGGAGTGGGAGAAAAAAAAAAAAAATCAAATCTGTAATTAATTATTCCTTGGATTTTGTTTAGGGTGTACAGAAAAAAAAGATACATTTATTCAGGGTTATCCTAAGTATGTATAGCTCGGATTTTGATATATTGCATGTGCAATGTTTGTATCTCATTATTTTGTTTCAATGTGAGACAACTCCTCTCACTTTAAGAAAAGAATTTCTTCACTTAATTTATATAAATTTGAATTTATTCCTAAAATCGATTTTTTTTGTGTGTTGAGTAAAATCAGTTAAGATTTTTTTTTTTTTTTTACAGGATATGCTTTACACACATGATGAACAACATAAATCACACATTATCACCTTTGTTTTATCACCCTAAGAGTCAAACCATATATTACATGTTAATATAATTAATTATGGTAGCAAAAACAGCATTTAATTATAAGTCACGCCACAAAATGATAACATATAAAGTTCATGTTGTTGATTAGTATTGCTCAGGAGCTCTACTTGCTAATGTAATTATACTGTAACCTGAAGTGTGACCATTTAATGACATTACGCAAATGAAAATGGTAAAAGAGGGAAAGAAAAAACACTCTCCATTGTGATGTAAGAAAAAAAAAATGGTGATGCCATTCGATTTTAATATATATTTAAAATGGCTTCACAATTTTTTTTTTCTTACATCACAATGGAGAGTGACAATTTTTTTTCATATATATATATATATATATATATATACACACACAGTATACACAGTATATATAGAGTATATATATATATATATATATATAAACAAACTAATAAACTTTTATATTAAAAACTAAAAATCTATTCATTTTTACAAAAATAAAATCTCTAGTAAAAGAGTAATTACAGGGACTTTGACAGAAGGACAATTTATTCTACTGTAAATGTTTTTCAGTAGGCTGCACTCTGTAAATGAGCAGTAACCAAATCAAATTACTCTGCTTCCTCTTTATAAGTAAAGCGTACATCACATCAATATAACACAATCGCCATCAAGACCAGTCACACCATGTCTTAGCATATGCTAGATATCAGGTGCCACAACAAGATCTGGAGCCCGAGGGACTTCTGTCAGCGAAGGTTAAAATATCCCCACTGATTACACCCACACTTCTTTTGACAGATAGACAATATCTAACAAGGCTAATTTGAACTTGGACACAGCTTGGCTATTACATTTGATGCATGCCAGTTTCACAATAGCAAGAGAAATCCTGCAAGGTAATAAGAAGAAGAAAGAGAGAGAGAGAGAGAGAGAGAGAGAGAGAGAGAGAGAGAGAGAGAGAGAGAGAGAGAGAGAGAGAGAGAGAGAGAGAGAGAGAGAGAGAGAGAGAGAGAGAGAGAGAGAGAGAGAGAGAGAGAGAGAGAGAGAAAAGGTATTGGTGGTCTGAGAGGTCAGACTGACGAGGAGGAATGTTTCTTTAAATGACTGTTTCCATGCCGAGCTGCGATTAAAACTGACATTTTAATTTCACCAGAGTCCTTTAAAAGCCACAATTACAGTTTTTTTTTATTTTTTTATTCTTGCTCATTTCACCTTGATTGCTTCTATTGATGTGACATCCACACCGATGTGCACAATTAGCTGTATTCAAGCAGAAATTTTGCCATTTGAGGTGAGGTATAGTTATGTCTAAGAAATTTGCCATGGGCATATTTGGTAGATAAAGTCAGTCATCCTTTTTCATCTGGATTTCTATTTACAAAGTGGCTTTTACCTTTTAAAATTAGTTTAACCCTTCTGGTCCACATGGCAAGTCACACAACTTTACCACTTTATGGTTCAAAATTCAGAAAAAAAGTCAACAACAAAAATCATTTAATCACATTAGAAAAGATCTTTTAATGCTTAAGTGGACCTTGTCATGTATACCTTAACACAATCTACTCGATGGCCTCAGGATAGAAGTAATTCATCTTCCAAATAACACAAATGCATCAATACGAAAAGCCTGAATGTCAGACCAATGGGTGCACAAATGCGAATGACAGCAAAGAAAATGAATTCCAACCCAGGAAGGCGAATAAAAAAAAAAGAAAAAGCATCCAACCTTGGGAACAGCACATGCAACAGATTTTCTTCCTAATAATGTAGTCTTAAACTCTAATCACAGATGTCAGTGCTGTAACATTTAAATCACATGGAGATTATTATATCTCATATTTTGAAGCCAAACAGCCAAAGAAAATAACTATGGAATACAAAGTACACAAAAATATAAAATAAACATTTCTTGTTCAACAGAGAGATATCAACACTTGAGGAGGACATTGGATTTCTTCGAATTAATAAATTAGGGCTGTACAATTCTGGAAAAAAAAACAGCCATTGTGATATTTTGTTTATTGCAATAAAAAATAAAAAAACTTGAATAGCTCTATTTGGAAAAATGAAAATCAATCTGGAATGTTTAGGATGATTTTGTAGAGAAGTATGTTTAGTAAAAAAAGCAAACATGAAAAATGTCTAAGCTCATAAAGACTTTTTTTTAGAGCAAACCATCCTTTTAGGGCTGAATGATTTGGGGGGAAAATGGGTGTTCACACTTGGGTATATTAAATAATAATAAGAATAATAATATCTCTCTACTTGAGTTATCGTAAACTATATTCTCATTTTATTTTTACCCATTCAATATGACTATACAATGGATGGATTTGTGTGGATCAGCGTTTACTGTCAATTGCGTGAGTTGCTTGAGTATAAAAGGAACACATTGTGAACGAACATGTTTAACTTTGAAACAGGCTGTACGCGTATTATTATTTTGGTAACAATTCATTTTGATGGTCCACACTAGACATTCTATTAACCATAAGTACTAACACTCATTAGAGTATTAGTAGACTGTCTGCTCAATATCTGCTAACTCTTTATTTTGATGCTCTCCAGACAGACATTCTACTGACTATAAGCAAGTTTGCAACTACGGGTTACTACAACTTATTCTACTAATCTGAACCTTTAGACCTAACAATAGCTTAACAGTCTACTACAGTCTCTCTAATTAGCGTTAGTTGACATGTTGCAAAGTTACTTATATTTTGTCTAAAGTGGACCATCAAAATAAAGTGTTACTTTAATCACAGCCTTTGTAATGTAATATTCACATTTCAAAATTTTGATTTGATTTCAATATATTGTTAAACCCTAGAATAAATATCTCACACGCATGAGAACGTTCACTTGGTGTAAACGCCATTGGACCGTTGAAACCCAATCTCTGATTTCTCCCCAGCTCCCAGTTTCCCGTGTAATTATATAACCTGTTGCGTGTTGTCCCTGAAACATCGCAAGTCACTGGAGAATTAATGGAATGCTAGGTTGGACTGAGAGAAATTGGCTGTATAACCTATACTGAAGGTGCCCTTGTAATTTTTCAAGAAGGAAGTCACAGAACTAAAATACATCAGTGGGAGGAAGGGGAGGAATCCTATTGTGTCGTTGTCCTATCTCTCTTCCCCCCTCTCTTTCTTTCCCAGTATAACAAATTTTGTGGAGGTGAGAGCTCCATTTAGTCTGAATGCAAATGCACTTCTACAGGCAATTTCATCAGCAGCATTTAATGGCTGGTAGGATGCAGCAGTGAAGGAGTACTTGTATATTAGATTGATGTAGAAGCTTGAGCTTGATCTTCTCATGGTTTAATGAAGAAGTTTTGGCCCTAATTTCACCAAGGAGGACAACAGAGCACCAGAACTCTTTCGTCAAGGTCACATGGGCTAGAAATGATAGCCTTTACCTGACTTGACTGTGTGGGGCGTCCTGGTCTATAGCCACTACTGCTCCTATGACTGTGTTGATTGCAGCATTTTCATGCACGTCGAAGACATAATTTGACTTTGTGAAGACAGGGGGTTCATCTGCGTCCTCGATAACGATTTTGATCGTGGCCTGGTCCATGTAGGGCCCACCCGTAATCGAATCAGCACGTATATTGGTCGCCACCACTGTTAGGTTGTAGAAATGTTTTGACTCAAAGTCCAGAGGCTGGAAAACAGAGAGAAAGAGAGATGTTTATTATTAATGGGCACAAACAAACAAAGACAAACGGTTTCCTGGTTTTAGCGGACTCAGTTTGCTGGGCTTGCAGGTCTGGCTGTAATTGCACCGACTTCCTCCCACCTTGCAGTGGCTAAGATTTAAGCTGCTGCGAGCCCAATTGCAGGGTGAACAAAAAATAATATTTAGTAGCAATAACCACACTTTCACCTGGAGCGTGGGATGTGTTATTAATTTGTGGCGGAGACAGCATGTGTTTGGGATTTAAATGAGGCTGCAAATAAGGTTAATCTAATGGAAGCACAAGGACTGCATTGCAAATTGTTAAGAAATCATAAAAAATACAATTTGTATGTTTGTGTTGTCTGAAAACAAAATTAATCCTTGCCCACAATACCATGACGTTAACATTGTTAATGTATTCTCCGAGGCAATTATCCAATGGTGAGACATTATTGAAGTAGCAGATAAAATACAATTTGGGAATTATTCTTACTCCAGGATAAATATTTGTTATTTCAGTGTATAAGGAAAGACCCAGTGTTCACCCCACCTTTGTACAAGCTACGGCGAAGAGAACCTGACACAGAGGACCCTTTTATGGTCATTTTTTTCATCAAGTAAAAATGTTTTTACTCTCTCCATGTTTTACTACTGATACCACTGTTTTCTGAATCACATCTCTCTCTATCTCAGTTTACTTTTAAAGTTAAGTCGAAGTCCTCCCTTTGCTCTTTTATTGACAAAAAACTAAACTGGACCTGACCGCTGAAGTACACATAAAAAAAGAAACAGGCTCTCTGAATTAAGAGAAGTGGTAGAATGAAGAATTTGCTTATGTTGTAAAAAAAAAAGCCCCTGTCCCACAGGGGAGGTCAGGCGGACACTGGAGCCGGGCCGAGAGCAGCCCCAGCTGGGAGAGGAGAGCAGCTGGATTTCCTCTATCAGCACGCTTTGAAGTCAGTGTGGCTGACAGCAGGGCATGTGGAAGAGAACAGCCCATGTTTGCTGCAGTCCACAAAAGCTTTTGGGAGGATTTTTTTCGTTTTATTTTCACCCTTCCCATACTACCGTCAAGCCAGGATGGAGTGGAAAAAACAAGAGGCCATTACAGTAAAAACAGTAATACTGTGAAATATTATTACAGGGAAAGCGGAATTTTCAGCAGCCATTAGTCCAGTCTTAGTGTCACATGATTCTTCAGAAATCATTCTAATATGCTGATTTGCTGCTCAAGAAATATTTCTTATTATCATCAATGTTGAGAGGATTTGTGCTGCTTAACATTTTTGTGGACCTTGATGCAAATGTTTTTTTTTTTCAGGTTTCTATAATCAATAGAATGTTCAGAAGAACAACATTTATTTGAAATATAAATCTTTTGTAATCAATGTACAACATTATAAATGTCTTTACTGTTACTTTTGATCCAATTGGATTGGATTGAAGTATTTTTTTTTCCTCTAACAACTGTGGGTCTATGTCATATGTTCCCTTAGTCTTGGTTGGACTTTTATGTTACTTCCTGTCCTCTGTGCCATGTTGAAGTCATTTGTAGTTTTTCCATGTTTATTAGTCTCCCCTGGTGTGACTTGTTTACTTATTAACTTGTTAAGTGTGTTTCCCCCTGTGTATATATAGCCTTTTTGTTTCTCTTGTGCTTGGTCAGTCAATGTTTGGTGTTCCCCGCACGTGTACGTGTTCTCTATGCTCCCCCTGTGTTTCCTGGTTTTCATGTTTGCATTTTCATTAAACTCCTGCACTTAGATCTGCCACATCCTCTCCATTATTTGGCCCCAACATTACACTATGGGTCCAACCAGTCTTTAGAAATCACACAAATGTTTTATTCACTTAATATCTGCCACAAGGCTTTTTGGCAAACTCCAGATGTGCTGTGACAAAGTAGTGTGCTTGGGTAAAGACTTTTTTCTGTCAACTTCCTGTATATTACAGAGCTCTTGATATGGTTGACTGGTGCACCTTTACTCAATTCTCTACTCTATAACTCGTTCAAAGTTCAAAGTTTTGAGGGATAAGCATTTCAAGACACCTTGACCTCTTCCTATTCGTCCTCTCTCTTCCCAATAGTTCCCTGTCTTTTTCATTACTATCTCTATCTAACAAAAGGTTAAAAGCTTCTAAATAAAACAAAGGTTTCAGTGCTGATGAGTAAATAAATAATCTAGAACTACATTTCTGTGTAGCATCTGGAACTCTTTAAAATGAGAAAATTGTTTAGGGCTGAGAATAACAGAGCACTTCCCAAGACTTTACAACCAGAGGTTTCCCTACGATGTAAAATCCAGAAGAAGCTGCAGGCTGGCACCTTGCTTGCTTTTGGAAAAGGTCAGTGCTGTTCAAGACTATTGCATCTTGGTGACAGTTCATAGAGTTTTATGTCTTAAATGTAAAAAAAGAAGGGTAAATAAAGCAGCAACAGAAAGAAAGAAAGACAGAAAGAAAACTCTGCTATTTCACCAAGCAACATGCTAGAAATGTTACCATTTAATTGTAGTTGAGCTTTTTGAGGACGCGATTCAATCGCAGCTTTGCATATTGGCAAGACTGAAACAAGCTCCTCTCATCTCAGACACTGCAAATCTGTTCCATCTAAAAATATCATGCCAACACCTCATTCTTTTGATAGTCATGCATGCCATTTGATTCTCTACAGTGAAATTGGCACTTTTGTATCCCTCTGGGTCTCCATTTTGGCACTCATTGTTCAGAAAGGTCTGAATATGACTATGGCTGTCACTTGACCTCCATCATTTGCAGACGATGCAATTCAGGCTTTCATGTGTCCATTGAACACATACTGAACTGCCTTGTTGCGATTGATTTTTACCAACGTACATACATGCCAATTTAAGAGCACCTAGCTGACTCTCAAAAAAAACTCCCAGCATGGTTTAAGAGTGTGTGTTTACAGGGGCATTTAGAAGCATCAAAGATCAGCAGCGGGAGAAGTACAGCATCCCTCTCCACCACCATCACCACCACCACCACCACAAAAGCCTAGGGGGGCAGAGAGGAGATGAAAGCATGCATCCCTTTACAACAAAGCAGTATCTTGATCGTCTGAGCCTGTGGCATCTCACTCAAATCAATATGTTTAACCTTGCTACAAAGGCTCATGCCCATTCAATATTTAGCAGAAGTAAAACCCAATTTGAATTGTTGGTGAGGGCTGCAGAGGATATTTGGCGCACACTGGCTCAGCCCCAGCACCTGGGGAAAACGTGTGTCTGCGCACGGTGGCAGGTGCAAAAAAAGTGAGGAAAAATAAGGGTTGTGTGCTTTACAAGCTTGTTCTGCTCTCCTGAACTCCAGCACCGTCTGGAGGTATAGAGGTTAGCAGGGAGTGGGCTGTTGATTGCCTGTTTTTCTCATGCAATGCCATCCATCATGCTATTAGTAATGCAGACAACAGATTCCAGGCCAAGTGCTATGGGATGAGAAGACGAGGAAAAACAGGCATGCCATTACACATTCAGCTGTGAGAGACTTGGGACAAACCAAATTACTTTTTTATTCCTCGCTTTGTCTCCAGATCTTTTTCTTTCTTTTGTTTCATGATTCTAATATTAAATAGGCCATTACTATGTCTATACAATTTTATTATTATTATTATTACTACACTTTATTTTAAGGTGATGTTGCTACAATGTAATTACATTGTAACAAATAAGTAATGAGAAAAATTTAAATTGATACCTTTTAAATATTGGCTTTAAATCTTGCTTCTCAATGTGCTGTGCAAAATAAAAAACAATCTGATTACACACAAATTTATTATGGAGAACTAGTTGAGGATAGTCTATCAAGCTGTTCAATAATGCAGATTATTTAAAGCACACAATTCGTTTAACTCTGGTATAAGGATTCGCATTGATAGAGATCATGTCCAAGTCCTCCAGACTAATCCCACGTGACATACTCATCATGTTGTTTACATATGCATAATATGCACAGCTTCAAATATGTAGTGACACATTTATTGTGTACATTTTCCCATATTTTTGTCACATTGTTTGTGCTGCATTTTTGCTGCACAGTTGCATTGTAGATGTTCCTGTAAGATAAAAGGACTTCATTGTCCTCTTATCCACAGTGAAGGGTTCTTCATTTGCATACAATGGCCATTCCATATGCAAATATACACTGCTACACAAGGGCTGAGAATTGAGCATAGAAAGTCGAGGGGTTCAGAGTTACAGTAGTTCTCAAACCTCAGAATACCTGGACTGCAGTTTTACTACCACTTTTAGGTATACAGGGACTTTAAGTGTGGATTTTCAACTGTGTAAAACTAGGAAAATCTAGTTATTGCAGGAAAAGAGATTATACAATTCAGCAGGGGTTGAACGCTTTAGGAATTAATTACATATATTATGTTAGGTGTGCATTTTGAAAATATTTATGTCCTTCACACCTGCTTGCCACTGTAACTGTTGCAGTAGACTCCATCATAGTCACTCAGCCTGTATTATTAAGATTTGAGATGAATGAGAAGTTAAACTATTTCTTTAATATTTGATTGGATGATAGGCCACAGAGTTTGTTCTGTTGTATTTGTTGTATTTTGGTTTCAGAACAATACTTGCTACAAATAAGAAGTTACTGCTTTAACAACCAGGCATACACAATACTTCCCCTTCCACACACAAACCACAATGACGGTGACTAACAACCATATAATTATAGAAAAAGACTCAACTTATCACCACATGACACATAACTCATAGGGAACAACAAACACAACACCAGTCAGTGAAAATAATGTAGCAAACCTTACAAAACGTAAAACACTAAACACTGAGGCAGTCATTTGCATAATTAATTAATTTGCATGATTAATTCTTTCTTTTTGGAGGGTATGGCACAGTGTTTAAAATTACATTTAAAATGGCACGTCGTGTCAAATAGGTTTCCGACTCCTGCGATACACACTGAGAAGTTCTGTCTCTGCAATATTAGCAGTCATTTGTCATCAGTAATGAGCCACTTTTCATATTTTTCACAATATGCAGCTCAGTGACAATTGTGTAACAGACAGTTTACAACTGTTAGAGAGTCCCTATGGCACATTAAGCCTACTTCTCTGGTCTTACCTTCTTGAGTCTGAGGATTCCCTCCTGAGTCTGAGCATCAGTGACAATCTCAAAGACACCCCTCTCGTCTCCACCTATGATGGTGTAAGTTGATTTAGCATTTTCCCCGATGTCTCTGTCATTCGCTTTTACTCTTCCTCCAGGCTTCCCAATGCCAAGATCCTCAGGAATATTGAACTCATAAGAACCTTTAGAGATAAGGTACAAGAAAGTAGAATATCTGGTATATCAGGTATCAAATAGCACTCAGAGAATCAATAAAACAACTAAAATGCTAGAAAAAAGGACTACACATTTATTTTATATATGTATATAGTATACAGTAGATTCTACCATTCAATAGTTTGGGGTCGATAAGGTTTTGAAACGTGTTGACAAAAGTTTCTTGCATGACTGCATTTATTTTGATAAAAAAATATAGTAAAAACAGTGATGTTTTTCAATATTACAATATACAATTATTATTTTTTCTATTTTAATTAGTGCTGTAAAATCGATTAATCGCGATTTGCTAACATTAAAGTGATTTGCTAACATTATATATATATATATATATATATATACACACACACACACACACTTTTATGTTAGATCGGGATTATTCGATTTGACAGCACTAATTTTTATATATTTTAAAATTTAATTATTCATGTAAAGGCAAAGCTGAATGTTATGTAAGATGTGATTAATCGATTTGACAGCACTAATTTCAATACATTTTATAATGTAACTAATTAATGTAAAGGCAAAGCTGAATTTCCATCAGCCTTATTCTAGTCACATACTTCAGAAATCATTAGTCATGTGCTGTTTTTGGTGCTCAATAAACATTTCTTATAATATCAATGTTGAAAACAATTGTGCTGCTTATTATTTTTTCTTTGATGAATGAAGGTTCAAAGAACAGCAATTTTTAGTAACATGTAAAAGTCTTTACTGTCAGTTTTGATCAATCTAAAGCATCTCTGTTGAATAAAAATAGTAAATAAAAAAATAAATAAAAAAATCTTACTGACTGCAAAATGTTGCACGGTAGTTTAGATGTAGTTTATAAAAGATAGTTCCTCTTACCCTTTGCGAACTTTGGTGGGTTATCGTTGATATCGGTTAGAGTGACTGTCACAGTGGTGGTTCCTGACAACCCACCCATGTGACCTCCCATATCTTTTGCTTGAATGACAACAAGATACTCTTCCCTCATCTCACGATCCATCCCTGCCAGAGCCACCCTAATGATTGCTATAACAATCACAATAAATATATTAATTGACATATATAATTAATTGATATTAAAAAAGAACACTACTATTACAAAAAGCCTCAAGTAAACTATCTTATTCTTTCAGATATGAAAAAAAAAAAAAAGAATATGCCACATCTTTATACTGAACAGGATCTAGATGAACAAGCCATTGTAGATTGAGGTGTGCCGCCTGCCAAATCTGTTAGCTCTTCCCATGTCCTTGACACCCCGACCAGCTTAGTGTGCCATGCATTGCCTGTGCTGCTTTCATTTGGCATTGCAAATTAGCTTGTTTGTTTGCCGAGGACTTGTCCCAGCACCTGGAGTCATTTATATTCCGACTGAATGTGAATTATATTCCGACTGAATGTGAATTATGCTGTCTGTCTCTTATAATCTTTAATATTGTATGCACTATCATTGACTCAGCCTAAAAAAAAAAAAAGGTAATCTACTCAAACAACAAACCCCACAGTATCATAAAATGAAAGCCCTCTGTATTAAATAAAATGTTGTCTCAGTTTATCATGTTAATAAATCTGAAATCTTCTAGACATTTTTTCCCCCTCATTTATTGTAGGTGTTTTGCCATTCATTCGCACGGCTTCATTGGTTGCATATTGAGATTTATAACATTTAACACTATCCTTTCATCTTTTCAGATGTTTCACCCCAATTCACACTGCGATCACGATTGTTACCATTGTGGAGGAGATTCCCACAGCAATTTGCGAGTCTTATGATGTTATGGTGTGTTATGAGCTTAAATCCAGGGAAATCACTCTGACTCTGATGAAGTCACTTGGGGAAGTGACAAAATATCTTCAAAAAATAGGGAAAAAAAAATGCTATATGCAATTTCATGATGACTGAGAATCTTTATAGACATTTAATGTTGTGTAAAGAAATGAGAAATGCTATAATAAGAAGGACCTGCATTAAAGAGATTGCAAATAACATAAGTAAAGAACTAAGGAAACAAAAGCATTTTATGGGAAGAAAGGTAAGTGGGATAAGTAGGGCCAGCTCCAGTTCCATTACACATGAATAATTCACAGAGCGCATGCATTTTCTTCTATACTTTTCATGCTGCACTTACATGTCCTTGTTTATTGTTCTGTCATGGAGACCAACAGACCACAATGATTTCAGTGAACTAAGGATGTGCATTTTTAGAAGTGAAGTGCTCTGACTGTCGATATGAATATGGAAATGCAGACCGCCCTGAGTGCTGTGTGTGTGCCACGTGCGGTGCAACACTGAATCTGATGCTCTTACACACACAAACGCACACTGCAATACTCATTCAATTGTCATCCTGATTTATCATTATCTATTCAAATGAATTCCTGATGATCACAGAAGCGAGGCAACACAAACATTAATTTCCATAGGTATTTGAAGGTTTACTTTCCTTTCATTTATTTACATATTTTTTTTCTTTTTGCAAGCCATTAACCAAGTAATGAATTGGTGCATAATGTTTACTTATTTATCAAGTGTGTCTCATTTCCTACGAGGTGTTGGAAGTGTCAAATGGTTTCTAATGGTTGTTTTCCCTTTACCTCTTATTTTTCATTAACATTCATTAAAACATCTGGCTCACTTGAATAAGCCATCTGCATGTGTTCAGTAATCACACAAACCATGCACAAGGCACATCAATTTGGGCTTCTGCACCTTCTCTCGGCCATTTGCATTCTTAGACAAAGCTGACAGTGAGTGATTGAAATGCATGGGGTTATGAACCAAAAGAGGTGTTCTCATAAGAAAAAAAAGATATTTCAAGTCTGTTCATTTATTATGCACATACAATTTGAACAGATACAGGACTTGTTTATTGTCTGTTGTTTTTCCAAATTACGAGCTGTTCATTTCCATCTCATTGCTTATTAATATAATTTCACCATTATTTAATCATGTTGCTTACAGACACACAGTTAACAAGTCAACTGAAAATGCAATTAGGGAAAAAACAAAGTCAAGGTTGAAAAGGAAGCAGAATGCAGATGGAGTTCAAAGATAGCCCTGTCATTTAAATCAGAAGCTGCAAATTGCTTTGTGCGCTATTACAGAACAAAATCAGCATCTGCATCTGTCCTTCAGGTAAAATGATCTTGTTTATTTGGTCTTTCTCTAATATTTCTTTCATGTCTCACATAATGATGATCATAATAACAATGATTATAATAATAATACATGATCTAACACCTAAAACTCGCCTTGGTAAACGAAGGGACCTTCATCTTACACACGTCCTGATTTTGCCGAGTAAGACGTGTTCCATATGAAAATATTAACATTCCTGTCCGAAAATTTTATTCTAACCATATCCCTACCGCTAAACCTAACCGTACCCATATGTTATCCCTAAAATCAGAGGGGAATGATAGGTGAAAAACACTGATGTAGAAGCACCTAACCCTGGTTGGAAGCATAAACTGTAAACTGGTCCATCAAATCTGATTGGTTGATTGGAATGTTGATCGAGGAACATGTTGTACTTGGTGAAATCAGGTTCTGCTTCATCTTACACCTATTTCCAAGTTATGGTATAATAATCAGGATGTTGAATAATTTTAATGATTCATGACAATCTATTCATTGTGGGTCGACTTTTTGGATTTAATGTAGCTAACTTACCAGTGGATTGGTCGATGGAGAAATAAGGTTGGCCTTCCAGAATGCTGTATACCAGTTTGGCACTGTTTCCATAAACAGGATCATCCGCATCCGTTGCAGTTACTCTCGTTACTGATGTACCTGTGAAGCAAAAGAGAAAACAATCATCTTCAATAAACAAAAATAACTTGCAATGAACAAATAAATCAATTGTTTCCATTTACCGCACCACTGTGTCCACGCTCTGAACTTGTTTTCTTTGAGAACAAATATTTTATTCTCACCCTACCAATGTTTCAATCATACCTCTGGCCATGCTATAAGAGCTTCTCTGGAATAAACTCATAAAAGTGTGTTTTGTTCAGATGTGCACAAGCGCTCGCTCATGCTGTGAGACTTCCACGATGAAAAAACATCACAGCTTCAGGCCTTAACAAGATCAAAACGAAAGAAAGTCAGACAAACAAACAATCCAAGCTGCTCTTCTAACCTCCTCTTCATTAACCCATGGCTTGGATGAATTGAAAAGAAAGAGGAAAAATAAGAAGCACAAAAGAGAAAGACACACAAAAGAGAGTGCGAGAGAAACTGAGACGCTAATGCTAAACAGCTCACTGACAGTGCAGATGGTGTGGTAATTGTTTGTAAAGCATGTTCCACAGCACATTGACAGCTTGGTAAGCATCTGACCAGCAAGCGTGCCTGTGCTACAACTACAGGTATCTGGAGCTGTCAGAAGCAGCATGAAAAACGTCCACTGTGAGGACTGCCATGTGCACGGCTTGATTCAGACCTAAGTGAAGGTGCATCTCCACGTCTCCCTGGAGCAACACAAGTGAAGTCCTTATGTATTTACTCCAGTGAGGAATATGATGTACTGCAACTTCGATGGAAGTAAAATAATGGCAAATGTTTTTGAAACAAAAAAGCCTGTTGAATTGCACTACTTGAAAAAAATAGGCATTGCATTAACCCTGCTTGCATTTTAATGCATTGTTTTTTTAGGGCTTGCATTTTTATGGGCTGAAATTCAACATGGTTGAATATTTAAGCTGTAAATGTTTCAGTTCAAAACATTTCAAACACCATTCATTCAAATTCAATAATCTATATTCACCTTTAATATTTCACTTCCAAAATATTCAAACTGTTTAAAAATACAACCTATAATATTCAACAGGCAATTTTCGGTCCATTTTATTTCGCTTTGCAAATTCTCTTCCACAAATTCAGTGGTTCAAATTCGACAGTAAATTCGTTGACATCCAGGTACTGCAGGAAAAGCAGTAGATTACAGAGCATACTCTCCATCTGCTGTTAGTCGACCTCACCAGCAGAAGGTGCAAAAGCGCGTGTTGTTGACGAAGACAAGAGCAACAGTTAGAGCAAACTGTTCATTCATTCATAAAAACTCATTGACATTTACAGCAATTTAAGTGTATTTGTGTATATTTTATCGTCATTATTATGACGGCTGTTTTATGTTAAATTCAGTGTCTTCACGGTTACTTTTCTTGTTTAGCCTACATGCATCTTTCTCTACCGTGAACGAGATTATAATGTTATTCCCCCGATGCGGATGTACAGATCCACTGTTACATTTGATATTTCTCTTGGTTGTTTAGTTGCCTTAACTTTATATCTGGGGATGTGCTGCATGCAGTAGGCTAGGGTTTCCCTCAATACATCAGGATTCCCCTGCTGGACATTTAAAACACTTAATGTAGCTTAATGGACTAATACAGTGATATAAAAGACCAAACTCGCAGGCAAGCAGATGGACTCAGAATAAGAACTTAATGTGCAAAGTTTAATGCTAAGCGTTTCCCAGTGATATACTGGCATAACGTTGGCTTGACATTGGAAATTTTTTCACAAATAAAGAAATTGTTAAAAACATGACTGAAAGAGAATTAATACTGTAATCTAGAGTAATCAAGTAAATCTATATCCACTGGGAATCATATTTTCTCAAATGAAGACATGTAATTTTACATCCAATACACAGTTAAGATGACATGAATATGCCGGATAGGCAAACTAGTTTTAAATCAAGGACAACTGGAGCTTTGTAACATTTGTGAAATTTTTTTTTGTAATAATTGTTTTTAATGCAAATATACAAAGACTTGTTTAAATTATATAAAAGGGTATTTGCTGGATGTCATCGGTAAATGAGAAATACAGTGCTGCAGTGATGATGTAGTTTTGTAGGCCAACCCAGAATCACCCACGTACCCTTGACACAAACCATATGATTCTTTCATTGGCGTTTTGGATTATTGCAGAAAATAAGGTCTGTGAATAACAAAAGCTTACGATTCTACGTTTTGTTCATCGTGATAATCTCCACAAATGGACACAATGTTTATGTTTTTTTTAACGTAAATACAATCGCAGTAGTCAAAAGCTAATCATAGGCTATCTACACCACGGTCACAAGACTTCACAGCAGCATCACTAAGCTTCCAAAAACTCTTTCAGTCTTTGTTTAAAAACATTTTATCTGAAAGGTTGAGTTATAATTGTTTGCAAGAGCGCAATTATCAACACAACGAGGCAGTGAAAGCGGACTAGAGAGTAGATGAGTTTACCAGGGGTGCATTTCCCGTACAACGACGTAACTCGATGCTTCACTACCATAGTATGATGCATCTTTGAAGAAATCAACTAGCTAGTCACGACTGTGTCCCGAAACCATATTGTCGCAAAGTGGTCGTTCAACCACGTTGGTTTATGACGTCACGCACGTAATGGAATAATAACTTATTTTAATTAAACTGTTCGAGATCGAATTAATGCTAGATGTTTTGATATAAATTACAGACATGGCATCTGAGGAATATTTCAAATTTTTCTCAGTTATTTCGCTTTATTTCCAGATTCAATCATAGGCTCATTTTTACATAGTAGAGCACGTTCGCACATGCGCCGTCTTCAAAAACGGTGCTTTAAATCTCTTGACAAACTCAAAGACGTAAATTACATTTGTATGTATTCTAAATAAAAGACACAGGTTGTACTGTGTCTTTTATTTAGAATGTAATTTACGTTTTCACAGAAGTGTGAAATGCAGGACCTAGACTGAAGAACTCTTTTTTTCCTTCTGCCATTAGACTCCTAAACAGTTGATAGGAGTTTGCAACCATGGTCATAACTGTTTAACTTATTGCTCTATTAATTGCATTAATCTTACTTTTATTAGGAGATTTACTGAGAAATTATTCCTTTGTTATTTATTTTTGTATGAAATTATATTTATTGTATGACATTTTATGTGGACGGCAAAGTAATAATTTCATTGTACAGGGAAACATGCTTTCTGTCTGTGCATATGACAATAAACTCTTTGAACTTTGAACTTACTGAATGTCAGCTTGCTTATTTTGCTCAAGATAAGGATTTATTAAGTCCACATGTCATGCAATCTAGAAACTATGCTTCTAACCACAGCTCGAGAGCTGTCGTTCCAACCACACAACTTTGCGATGCTTTTTGCGAATGTTCGTTGGAACGACGGTTTCGGGAAACATCGACTCGTTGAACTATGCTGATAACGACGGAACTTGCGACCAAAGTTGGCTAACGATGCTTTCGGGAAACGCACCCGTTCGGCCGATGATGTTACAATATCCCAAAAGTTCCCAAATATCTTTAATTTCAGAGAAATTCCTATTTTAAATAATGTCTCGTCCCTGTTCACTCGTCGCCTGTCAATGACGTAATATCCGAGTTATCCCTGGTTTCCGCTCGTACTGCCATAGTAACCATGGCGACAGACATGGACAACTGCGTTACGTCTAGCGGCACGCTCACGCTGTTGTTGTTTCGTTCAGACATTATGCACCATGGCAAGTAGACTTTGGGACAAAAGGGGAACTAAAACGAGGATCAATATCAGCGTGGCGTTTTCGAGATGGCGAGACCTCCACGTCCGTGAAAAACTTCGACTTGACAGAGCTCTTGCATGTACTTTATTAGACAGGTGAGCAAATGTACATAAAACTAATCAATGTTATATATCTCAACATGATGCAATGTTAGAATATGATCAGTATATTATTTTAATGTTGATCTAGCTTACTGCTAGTCTCATACAGACAAACTAACACATAGAATAACATTTTAACTTTCAACACACTCAAATGCAGTTTAGTATGATAGTGTAGACAGAAGTGAAACAGCGCTGCATTACCTCACAAGTTTCATTCGTCTAATAAACTGACCTGTGTGAGTATTAATACAGCACTTGCGGGTAGTTCGGTAGAATGAAATGTCCTTATTCCTTTATATTCTCAATGACTGATGACTGTTACTTGAGTGTGTATGAGGATGATACAGTATGTGTGAAACATGATCAGGGAAATATGAGCAATTCAACCCACAGGATATCTGTTACTAGTAATGCGCTTCCTTTCACTCAGTAGGATCGTGACATACTGCACTGTGGTATCAAATGCTTTAATTACATTACCAATGAATATCAGTGTTTGTGTTCTCAGAATGCATGTGTATGTTGATCGCACAATAGTCTCCTTATCTCAATCCCGAATGCTGCTAACAGTATATGATCTTTTTCTCCATTTGGCCCTGGGGAGGTACTCTATGGCTCCCTTCGCGTAAAACCGCTGATTCATGTTTTGATAAAGGAAATCCCTTTATCTTTATCCAGGACTGGAATATTTCTCTTGTTTCTCAGTGTTTCCTCTCAAAGCTGCCTTAGAGGCAGAGAGATTAATAAAGACATTACTGTTGACTTGTGGAGTGCTGAAAGCTGCCTGATACCACAGTTGTCTCTTCCTCGTGCTACTTTGTACCGGACAGCTGTTAAAAAACTCAGTAGAAAAAAAGTAGAAGCATCAAGCACACCATCCGAACAGGTACGTACAGTCTTTAATCTGTTTTACTACTGCAGAGCGGCGGAGGCAGCCCACACTGTTTTGCTACGAATGGGAGGCCAACTGAAAACAATGTAATGGAATTTTGTAATGAATGTCTTTACTTTGTAATGCATATAACAGGATGAATGCTGCATTAATACGTTTAAAGACCTCCTTTTTTTCTATGAAAGAGCAACGGTGTTAACACAGTACAACTAAGGGCTAATATGCTAATTGGCAAAGGTGTCTTTCCAGTATCTCTGCACACCTAGAAAAAAAAGAACACATAGAGCAAGTTTTTCACAGAATGCTGTGATGCAGCATATAAAATAAGGCCTAAAAAAGAGAAGACAACCATTCTAAAAAAAACACACACACAGACAAAAAAAACAGTAGAGTCAGTGAGGCATGAAATAGCTCCTTTCCCCCTCTTGTGCAGAAGTGAAATTTGCCTCTCCTCCTCTGATAAAAAGAATGAGGGATTAGAGGAGCCTTCCACTGGCTGAGCTCCAAATCAGTACAGATTAGCCTGTCCTTGCAATGTATTGCACCGCAAAAGTCCAAGAATCGTGGTTATGGGTCAGTGACACCCTTGGGCAGTGGAAACTTGTTGAAACTTGATTTTGAGATCTGCATATTCTAAAAAAGATGAGTGAAAATGAGCGAGATTCTTTATTTTAGTACAAAACTTTATAAGGGGTCCCTGACAAACCATACAAAGAGCTGTGATCGCATTGACCCAGTCGGAGATAATACTTAGCTTGATGCAATTCTGCCGTACATAAATCTAAATATTATGACATTTCTTCCATCGCATTTGGGAAATCAAGGATGCTTCATTGCTTTTCCAGCCATGGGAGATGTTTGGGGATCTCAAACAGAACAGCCATAAAAACCATATTTGTGTCTGGAGAAATGTCAACTGCATGCTTGAAACACTGCACCGGGGCATTGGGCCTAATGAAAAAATAAAGGGAAACTGCTCTTTGTACTTACTGCATACATGGATGCCGTGAAAGAAAATCAATACCAAACCTCCTTATGAACTAGGCTTTGGGTGGGCGGTGGATAAACACTGATGTGCTGTATTGTCAGCTGTACTATGGCAGAATCTTCTCAGATGTCCATGCATGAACTTCCCTCCCCTGCATGACTGGGGTTTCATGTATATTCATGAAGTCACTGAGGAATATGGGGGAAGCATCACCCTGAGCAGGCCACCACATGTCCCCGGGCCAGGCCACTTCCAAGCTGTTTACATCTCAGTGCTTTTGCTCCTATATAGCCCTGGGCCATGCTGTGCTTCTCTGTGGTTCTGTCTGCGGTGGCATCATTATCCGCTGGCATATCCACAGTAGTTTTAGCGCAATCACACTCTGTGCCAACAGTTACCGAATGGTGTGAATCAATTCGAAGTAGGAAAATTATATTATACTTGTCAGGTCATTTCATTTCATTGAGTGAGGGTCTTTAAATGTTGTGGTCTCTACATGATATAGCTCAAAGCACACATATATCATTATCTGGGCTTTAGCTGATACTGAATATTCAGAATATTATTTCTAAGTAATATTAACTTTTTTTGCAGGTGTTTTTCAAAACCAGCATATGGAAATTATTCAAATCCCTGTTTATTGGAATTGTTCGACCAAAACAAAAAAATTAAATTCTGTCAACATTTACTCATCTTCATGTCATTCCAAACCAATATGACTTTCTTTCTTCTGTGGAACTCAAAATAAGTTATTTTGAACAATGTTTTGAAAACAAACAACATTAGAGACCATTGACTTTGATTGTATCAACCCTTTTTTCTAAAAATGTCTTTTTTATATCTTATGGTCTCTCTGAATACTCAATTCTAATTGGTTGGAAGGCGTGCATTAAAACCATTTAAAGGGGCCATGAATTAAGAAAAAAAAAACATTTCCTTGATCTTAAGCCGGGTGCACACTGTGCAATTTATAATAGTGCTTTATGATTGTTGCTTGTCAGACTGTACGAACATAATCATCGCTGTAAGCCATGTAACACTGAAGGATCTCAGTTGTCATTAATGTTAGACTGTACGATAGTCAAGACGTGTTAAAAAAGGGTGCACGCAAGAAAACTTGTCCAAGATTTTACATCATCAATCAATGACACGTTCGGTGATGTGAACTGCATTACACGCGGTTCACATTGATTGAGAAGGTGGCTACAAAGAAATCTCTAATGTTAATTTTGGTCATGGCTTGTCTTGAAAAACGAAGACAATTCGACGGTTGTTGTAGGAGAAGTCACACTGCAGGACTGTGAGTCAAATGTTCTGACACTGCCAGAATTTCATCAGTGGTAAAATTTGATCGCAACAGTCATTAATCGGCTGTCGGTGAATATGTCAAACTAACGACTAACTTGTCTCAGTCGGCCAAATCGTAACCAAAATCGCACAGTGTGCACCCGGCTAAAGACATTCTGCTGACTATAAGTCACTTTGCAAATACATGTCAACTAGCAATCATTCGAGTTTCTGAGAGTAGACACTGGAGTAGATTGTCTGCTTTATATCTGCTAACACTTTATTTCGATGCTACCCCAACAGACATTCTGACTAGAAGTAACTTTGCAAGTATGCCTTATTAACTCATTATACTAAACCTAACCATAACCAAACAGTCTAGTCTACTACAGTCTAAATACTCTATATAGAGTTAGTTGTCATGCAGTGGCAAAGGTAATTTAGTTAGTAGAATGTCTGAAGAGGACTATAAATAAAGTGTAAACCTAAAAGGCCTTTACTATACATTCAGTTAACCATGAATTATAGGCTTATTTCTGCTTATTTATCCTTCAAATGTTTGATAAGTTGTAAATAATACCATGCCCTTAATACATGTTCAGTAAAAGGTATATTTCATCCTAAAATGAATGTATGGCATTAGAACAACACAAAGGTAAATGATGACATTTTCATTTTACGGTGAACTACCCCTTTAATTATTAAATACTGGTTTGTTAAAGCTTAACAAATGCATAGATAATGGCTATGTCATTACTATGTTCAGTTAATCTTTTAAAATAAAGTGTTACAGAATAAACAAAGCAAAATAATTCAATTTCAATAAAAAGTGTGAATTAGTCAGTTGCTCAGAGAAATTTTGCAGGAGAATTTTAGTCATTTTAAAAGGAATCCGTTCATTCGAGAGTTTTGTGTCAGAAAACAAAGCAGAATAATACCAGTCTGCTCATCTAGTTAACTAAAAATATTTTAAAGATCTACTGGGATCTGACAAAATTTGGCAGATCCAGTGATAACTTCATCCTCAAACACTTGTTGTGTCAACTTGGTACCTTGTAAACATGGCATTGTTTCCAGGTGGGGGAGAGAACAACAACAACAAATAAAACACCTGTTTGTTTTTACTCCAGGAAATACAGAAAAGTCAGCCAATCAGATTAGAGCTTGCCAGTTTTGTGTGCATCAGACAGTCAGTTAGACTGTTAGAGGACCGTTTGAGGTCCATAGGCATGCTGTCTGAGGCTGATACCATCAGTGCAGTGACTGAATGTGATGAAGCTGGCAAGAGCCCACATAGGTCTTAAGAGGATTCTGGTCTTTGACTTGAGCACTCAGAATGCGGTCACACACCAACATCATGACCTCTGGCCAATAAATTGATTCAATAAATTCGATCAATAAACAGAATCATAGACCTTAAAAAAAATAATTGGCATATGTTTCACGTAGCAATTCCCATATCCACAGAAATTCTTCACAGTTTCTATCATTTCAAAACAATGTCAGGCAAAGAGATATGGGATAATGAGTGGTTATATGGCTTAAATGGGCTTGTTTTGGGTGTGCAGCTGAGTTAGGCAGGAACCGTGGCTGGAAAAATGGGTATCCCATCATGGTACCACTCAGCTTCCTGCTGAAAGCTATATACTCATGTCATCTGCTGAATCTGTGGCATCTGGAATGGGATCACAATTGGAAATTTAGAGAAAAAAAAATGGCTTCAGAATTTGCCACCAAAAAGACTTGTATAACATTACATACTAAAAGGTATAGTACCATATGCAATAATAACGTTTAAAACTACAAATTAATAATATAACATAATAATAATCCTTAAAACCTATATAATTTGCAAAATAATAATGTTGCTACGCATGCAATTTTTTTTTTTTTTATCCACTAAGGGTGCACAATGGTGAACAGGTAAAAAGTGTATCTATATGACAGAACAAACACAACTGAAATACTGCACAGACCAATCAGTATCAAGTATTAATATATACAGTAGGCTAACAATACAATATCAATTTCTGCGAGTAAAGTTCTATTGTTAATTGCATTTGAAAAACAATAACAATGTGACTGTTATTATTGGTTTCCTTTCATTTTTCATTTTAATGGCCCCCCTGCCAGTGCCACCATCTGTAGAACATGGGGAACCAGTGTTAGTCTGGAGCCCTGTTAATTATTATTCAATTATTTTAATATACAATTTTAAAAGGAACCAATTCTTGGAAAATATTATAAAGAGCCAACGAGTCAGTTTGACTCATGCAATACAATGTGAATGTTAAAATAACAGACCTATGCCAGGAGCTGGAATGATTGAGTCAAGTTGACCCCCGTGATTGAAATGCATTGGTCAGACATGTATTACCAGTCCTGAAGGCTCTCATCAAAGAGCCATCATTCTCCTCAAATTGTGGCCTAAACCAACCGGCAGGGATAATAGCTCAGGCTTGCTCAGGAACTGTGAATCACGGTACAGGAGGCAAGTCAAAATGTCCACTAGAGTCCGCTGAAACATGCTGGACTGAGGCCAATTTACGCTCATAACAGCAATGCTTGTCTCGTTATCGATACAGGTGGACATTTATGACAAATGCTAAAAGCTATCAGCAGGAGAAGGATATCAAGGTGTGTGCATCCTCGCCTGTCATATGGAAGGGTGTAATTTTCAGGCCGCCACTCATTCCTGCATGATTTACAGCTGGAGGTATAATTGAAAAGGGTGTTTTCTCTGTGTTGTTTATCAAGGGACATGAATGTTGCTGAGAGGCTTAGTGAAGGAGACTATAAATTATAAAATAGTCTCATCTAGCACTCTATCCACCTGATCTGTTCTAACGGCTATTCATTCACATTCACACTCAAAACATTGGATTTTATAAAGGGGAAAGTATTGGCACATCTGATTTACCCAAATCTTGTATTCTGTTTATGGTATGACAGGCTTTGCCAGCTAAAGGAATGACTAGTTGCTTAAAAGGCAAGCGAGGAAGACATGAGAGACTCTACTCACGGCTGTCAATGTTTTAAAATCTGATTCCTTCATGGAAAAGAGGCCTCAGGCTGATGTAGTGCAAGTGACCATCGCTTTGGTGCCACAATTAATGGCCTTTGATGAGACAGCAAGACAACCAACACTTAACACAACATGCTACCAGCCTGGGGTGAGTTAATATGGCAGCAGGGCGGCAAGGGTTGTAAAGTATGTGTTTGTGAAAGGCATTTGAGGCAGAGGAGGAAAAAAAAGACTTGTGTAACATAGATGCTTGAGTGCAGTCCTTGACAAGCTGTTTACAAGAACCACAGGAACAAAACAATTAAGAGTGTCCTTTGCTTGCTGCTGATGGCTTTGACATATGCAGCCATTTTGAAGTGCCATGTCATTGATTCATTTTAATTAGTTCTTAGGAAATGTGTGCGGGATTTGTAGAGGATGCTGTCAAGTAATTTCTAGACAAATTGCTACACTTCACATTTTTAATTGTCCCCTAGATAGTCAGAACAAAATGAAACAAGACAGAGTAAGTTATAAGTAACACTGAGAGGGACAATAAGTCAAGAGGACATGGTGAAGGTGGACATTTTTTCTCACATTCCAAGCGCTGTTTGTAAGAACAAGTCAAATAAAAATAAAGTTGATCTAGTTGCATTGAACATATATAACAAGTAAGACATGAGGGCTGTCAGAACGGTGGCATTTGCTGTCAAACCAGAAAAATACCGCCAGAGAAGATCTGCCTGGAGTTCTGCTCTCTTCTGTTTCATTCTCACTTAGAAAAAAATGCAAATGACAGAAAGGCAAGTAAACAAGTCACTAAAAAAGGCTACTAAAAAATAGCTACATGAGAAAATATTTCTAATCACCATATGCATTTATACACTTTAACCACATATATGATATTGCTGCTCGTTGTAAAAAATCCTGAAAAAATTTCCAACATTGATAATAATAAGAAATGTGTTTTGAGCACCAAATCAGCATATGCATGACTTCTGAGGGATCATGTGACACTAAAGACTGAAGTAATGGTTGCTATATCAGCTCTGCAATAAAAAAGAATCACATTTCAAAAATGTATTAAAATAGAAAGCATTTTTTTAAATGTAATAGTATTTCACAATATTGCTGTTTTTGTCACAGGTGGTTGCATGAAGGTAGACGAAGATGATGAGTAGGCCTAATTCCAACACAAAGTTTAATGACGATGATACAAAGAATAAACAGACAGGAAGGGCAACACACACTAAATGTAACATAGACCGAAGAGAGAATGAATGTGAGATCAACTTATGAAGCAAACACAAATGATGATAGTTAATAGGACACAGCAGAAGTCAATTAACACAAAAGAGAAGCGGGGAAACTGAACAAAGGATTACATGTTGAGAATTTTCAAATCATCTAAAAGTTTATGATGCTGACACTGACAGAACATAATGGTTACAGTTTTACTGTATGTTTGATCAAATAAATGTACGGAAGCGTATTGCATTCACTTGAGGAAAAAAAATGTACTCTGTTTTTCTGAAATAACGAGTTAATTATCTCAGAATTATGAGATACATTTTTCTTGAAAAAAAAAATTTCCACTCTGTTTTTATGAATTAATGAGTTATTCATAATTTTGAGATAATTAACTCGTAGATTCAGAAAAACAGAGTAAATTTTTTTTCCTCAAGTGAATGCAATACGCTTCCGTATAAATGCACCCTGACAGACCCCAAACTTTTAATGGCCTGCGGCCCCGTACCTACGACTGAATCACAGCCGTGCTGATATATAGAGCCATATCGTTATACTCATGTGATATTGCATTGCATTTTTTTCTGTATCTGCGTGTGTAATTATTAATATTATTCATAATTTAATAATATTTTATAGTATAATCATTTTATATATTTAATTTGTTTTTATTTGGAATGTGGCAATGTCATAAGCCATCCCATAAATGTGGTCGAAGGGAATATTTCTGGTCCTCCAGTTGGCTTGACGTACTGGGTGTATTGCAGCTAGGTTTTTGGCTGTGTCTAGACTGAGATAAGTATTGAAGCACTCAGGAGAATAAATGACACATTGAAGTGATTGTGATCATCACAAAGCACGCCGGCCAAGTCTGCACCCCCTCAACAGAAAAAGTGAAAAGAGGAAAGGATAGGCGATAAACGGCAGCACTGAGCAGGTGGAAGAGTGTATGTGTCTCTGTGTGTGTGGTGTAATGGTGAGGCAATGAGCTAACGGTGTGTCTGACTTCCTGTAAGCATTATGGGACCATCAAAGTTGACATATAACTATCACGGTGTGCGCAGAGCAGTCAGACAGGGATGAAAAGCATCACGGTCAAAGGAGTTGGGAGAACGTGGGAGTGGACGGAGGCATTGATCTCCCTGCCATAGTAACGGCACCTAACATAGCACCTCTGACATGACAATTGCACACGATATGGATGCAGTGATGGCTTCGGCTACACCCTGACTGGTAGTATGAGGGAAAAGGGAATCTCACAAACCAAACCTTTGGCCTCAGACAAAATGGCCAGGTTGAGAGGGGTTAACACATTTGCTGAGAGCTTCTCAAAGGTAAGACCAAACCCAGCGAACGTGACTGGTGAGAAAATGTTTCAGTCAGCCATAGGAAGCGCTCCTGGTGCCTTCTGACAAGCAATCCATCAAAGGGAACACACATACTCTCATATACACCAGTATACACACCTGCACACATATATACATGCAGGGATTTGTTAAAATAAATGATAGATAAAAAGAAAGGAAAAACATATAAAAATGAATGGGTTTTCTTAAGTATCTGATTAAGTGTGGCATTTAAAAAGGTTTCTCTTTGCCATAGGTGCTTCCAATTAGCCAGAAGACCCGAGTTGACACCGTAGCTCAAAGAGCCAAACATAAGTGATGTCAAAGATGCTTGGATTGCAATAAAAATCTGAATTCTTCAACAAAACTGAATGATGCAACAGGTTTAACCACAAAAACCTGTTGTTAAATGTTTGGATAGCTATTCGGGACAGGAGGGGGGAGATAGCGATTTTCATAAGTATAGGAGATGTTCAGTGGAGCACAGGCCTGCTTTAATGGGCCAGTCCCCTGTGAGAACCACAAAGACTTCATGCAGTAGAGATTTACCGTTTGATCTCTCCATCTTATCTGTTTCTTTTTCAAATGACCTTGCGGTGCAGACTTTTATGCCTAGCCTTTTATTCTGAGCCATGATTGGATGCTCCTCTAAGCTTAGATCTGCGCTGTGTGATGGATGCATTTCCCTCACATTTATGTCCCCCCAACCCAGACAGCCACCAATGAATCTTCTGTGGTGCGACCCCTGTAAGAAGACCTTTCATGGAGACCTTTCCTCAAACACCCTTTTTTCCTCACACATCATCCCGGTTAGCCCGAGCAACACAAATGCGTTTGAGCTCTGGTTGTCCTTCGCTTGAAAAGCCTATGTGTAATGGCACAATGATCACATGCTTCTCTGTGGTTGTGCTATTACTCTGAATACTACCGCTCATCAGAATATACACCAATAAAGAGGACTATAAAGAGCAAATAAAAACACATTGCCCACAGGATGCAATCAGCGCTTTTAATTTGGGAGGGCAACGCTGAATGCCTATGGGGAGTACATACTGCTGCTATGCCATTGCTCAATAACGTTCATAGAGAGAGAGAGAGAGAGAGAGAGAGAGAGAGAGAGAGAGAGAGAGAGAGAGAGAGAGAGAGAGAGAGAGAGAGAGAGAGAGAGAGAGAGAGGATTTATCGCTGTGCTAGGAAGATGATGGAAATTAAGAGCAAAACACAGAGAAAAGTAGAAATAGGAGCACAATGAAATAAGGTCCTAGGGTGAGGATTGAAAGAGAAAGCCTTGACGCAACATTAAATATCCACACTGTGTCTCTTGCATAATTAATAGACGAAGGAGATTTTGAACAGAGGGCCGTCTGTGAGAAAGCGGCCAGGCGTCATATCAGATATAAATAAGCAGTGCCACCGGCAAGAGTGTAGATTAGAACACTCAAGCATTCACAAAAATCTCAGCTGTCCTCTACCGAATGCTGCTCATGTGGCAGTCTGATCTAAAGAGCTACAGAAATCCATAGACAAATTATAAACATTTTAAATTGTTTAAATATTTGAACAGAGTGGTGTAAAATAAGAAATATATAAATCTAATTAAATTAAATAATATAATATTATAATATAATTTAACACAGCTAATACAAATACATTACGAGACATTTCAAGATCACAAATCAAATTAGCAATTTTGTGACCATGCAAACTTTATGAAGTCATATTTTCCTTCAATTGTCAATTATATCTATCTATCTATCTATCTATCTATCTATCTATCTATCTATCTATCTATCTATCTATCTATCTATCTATCTATCTATCTATCTATCTATCTATCTATCTATCTATCTATCTATCTATCTATCTAGTTGTTGAAACAGAGCTATTTATACAAGAGTTCTACAGTGTAACCTGATGTGGTTATCTTAGTCATATTAAATGCATACAGTATGTAAACATATTAAATGCTTGTGTTCAAGGAAACACACAAATACACACGTTACATATGCATACATGCAGATCATTTCAGATTGAGAGTAGTAAATATGTTTGCTGACCACTGCCTCCAAATACAATATTTTAAAATGGGAGCTATTATGCAAAATTCACTTTTATAAGGTGTTTGAACACCGGTGTGTGTCCGTAGTGTGTGATGATAACCTGTAATGGTAAAAAAATCCACTAACTCATTTTTATTTATAATTACCCTAAATCAAAAGCAGTCTCTTCAAACGAGCTGATTCAGATTCTTCCCTACAATGATGTCATTGTAAGGAGAAGCCCCGCCCACAGCCAGTGATGATCTGCCCTATTAGCATAGAAATAGGGTGCTTCTCATTTCTTATTTGTGCATCCTAGTTTCCTTTCCTCGCTTCCTTTTCTCGCTTCTCAGCTCCACCCCTTGTCGGATGCGAGGGAAGGCTACAAGGAAAGAAAAGGAGGACGGAGGAATCGAAGGATAGCTTTTTATACATTGGAATACTTGATCACTCAAGCGTCACTTCACTGCGTCATGAGCAGCGCAAAAAATAATCTGCCCTTATGTTGTTAAAGTTTGGTTATTTAAGAAATTCATAATAAATAAAAATAAAGCGATACCCTGTTGAAATATGTGAGATGTGTGGTTTATTTAAACTGCAAAGGTAAAGTATACATTAAAATTATTGTGACCGATGTGAAGGGGGAGGATAATTTAAACTTCCGTCACGTTTAGTTGATAAAACAGTTCCGCAAAGGATACACCTGTGTATCCTCGCTCATAACTCCTCTGGAAGCCTCCTCACTCCTCGATCCTCGCCTCCTCACGGTGCAATTAGAGAATTGAGATGTCCTTCAAGATGGCTGAGCTCGATCGGTTTCCGGGTCATAGGATGGAGGACTGAGGAGCGAGGAAACGAGGAGGGATATTGAGAAGCACCCACAGCCCTGAGTGAGAAGCACAGTGTCCTAGCTGGTGTTGTATAATGTCTGCCCCAAAGAGGCATTACAAGTGTTGTGTTTTGGGATGTACCAATGCAGATAAGAGTCTCCATAGACTCCCGGCATTCGAGTCACTGAGTACATTTTGGTTCATTTGGTTATTTTTAAAAAGAAATGTCCCAAACAAAACCGCTAAAGTCTCATAAGTTTGGCGCCAATCTTTTGTACCATACTGCTTCAAAAACAAGGGTTCTTTTCAACACTGGATTTTCCAAAAGGTTGATTCTAAAAGATGGGTCAATAGCAACTATTTGTGCGCAAACTTCAGACCCAGAAAAAGTATCACACGTCATATGTTGTCCTTCCGAATTGCCTTTCTAGAAGAGCTTGTTGGCACTCTGTACAGCTAATGTTGTTAAAGCTACCATTGTCTTTGCCTGTTTTCACTGATGCTGCCCTCACGTGCTATCAGAATTATTGTAAAAACGAATTTCCTTGTTAAAAATTGTACATGAACACCCTTTGAAGTTGCCCACTTGAATGCGACTGACAGTTTCTGACATTTTCAGTGCGTGAGATTGTCCTGTATTGTTGTTGCCTGTATGCCGGAACATGAGCACTTGAAGCAATGCTCTCTTCTTGAAAGGGGGCCAGGAGCACCAGCTCATTTGTATTTAAAGGGACACACACAAAAACTTTTTGCGCATTTTGGCAATTTTAACATGTAATCCACCTTATTGTTCAGGTAAGATCTGGCAAGCCCATTTGTAATTTTAATGTGTCTGGCTTCAGGTGTCATTCGCTTATTTTTAGCCGTACAAAACAGCTCGTTATGCTGCTTGATATTGCAACATGGTATTTCTTACCATGTTATTTTAATGTAGTGTCTTAATTATGTAGCGACATCGAGATGTGCCTTAATTAGCTCAAATTATGCATAGGGAATTTTAATAATTAATCATGAATATGATTAATATATTGCATATTACAGTTAAATTATCGAAATTGAAAATAGATCGATTGTATATATGAATGATCAATCATAACGAATTATAATTCCTCATTCATATATCAATGGTCTCATTTCAGATCGATTATATGAGATAACTTTAAGGGAATCAATTGGCTATCAACATTTGGTTTGTCCAGCAAACGGCTGTAAGATTAACCCATCAATTAATTCAACAACGTTATCACTTTTTATAAACTCCAAGAAATCTCAATGTTCCGGCCGTGAACATTAATTTTCTCGTGTTTATAAAATTTACGTTACTGATATAGTAACAACTTGTAAAGCTTTGTAGCTATAGGATCGCATTTCATTGACTTGTAAAATATGAGCATTCAAAACAATCAAGAATATAATGGTTTTAATAAAATGAAACTACGGATACAGAATTCTACATTTAAACACGGGATACATGTATGTACAGTAAACAGTAAAACAAATGAGACAGACGAATAACAAACAGGAGTGAGAGAGAGAGATTGCGAGAGCGCAATATTGGGAGTGAGAGAGAGAGAGAGAGAGAGAGAGAGAGAGAGAGAGAGAGAGAGAGAGAGAGAGAGAGAGAGAGAGAGAGAGAGAGAGAGAGAGAGAGAGTGAGAAGATGAGAGATCTTCTGGTTTGGCAAAATTCATCATAGACACAGAACCTTTTTAGACACCAAGAATCAACAGATCTTAAACCTTGAAAGAATGGTAAACGGTTACTTGCACAGGTAACGCTCTCTGGCGTGATGTGAAGACAGCACGTGTCTGTGTCTCTGTCCTTGCGTCATGCGTTCACGTGGTCTTTCAGAGCGGGCAAAGCGCGTTAGTTTGAATGCAGGCTTAAAGGTCTTTGGTTCTCCTGGTGTTGCTGAGGAAAACTGTGTCTTGCGTGTGTGTCCTTAGGAGCGGGTGCGTGCTTTCTCAGCTCTTCTGGGCGAGCGTGGTCGCTGCAGATTCGAAGAGTCTCCTTCAGGTTGAAGTTGCCGATTACGTTCATTTCACTGAAACTAAACGTAAGAAAAGTCCGAAGACGAAAATAAAGAAAGATTAAAGAAAACGGAGAAAGCTCCCCGAAGGAGCCATGGATCCTCTCACAGGAAAAGCTCTCATGTGGCGTAGAAACTGCCTCGAACAGATTGTGGCGTTCGAGTTTTGAAGGAGCTAGAGGCACGCCCTTCTTGCGTGTCCTATCCAATCGTTTGGGAGGGGGCGTGTTGTCAAACTTCTGTGTTTGCGAAAACACACGCCCTCCGGGTCATGTGCATGGAAGATAACATTTAGTAAAAATACACTTCTAAACTGGTATTGATAAAAGTATGCCTCATGTTGCACTTTGGGTCAGTGATTCGATCTTATTCGATTCCTCTGATTCCAATCATACCAAGCGCGACATTCCTAGGGCTAGTAAAATGCAGATAGATGATTTTTCGTGATTAAACGAATGTCAAACTGATTACATACCATAAAAGCTTATAGTTACATCAATTTGGTCACATGGGGATTGTAAAACACAACAAGAGAAACACTTCATACGTTTAAAGAGGTAGGCATTTAAAAGTTCATGAATGAGTGTTTCTGCGTGTGTGTGTGTAGCAGAGTTCAGTTAGAGTTTGCCGGGGTGGTGGACTCTCGCTCACTCCCCCTCCGGGGAGTTTCGTGTGTGTGCGTACTCCTCTGAGTTGATGAGTTTAATCATTTGAGTGGTGGTGATCACGTTATTACACTTATGCTCTGTGTGTGAGGTGATTAAAAGAGAGGAGACCCTAAGGGGTCGCGTGGTCTTTGGCCGGACTCACGAGATGTCATCTCTAGTCACATGTTCAGAGCTGGCTCGATTAGTAAGCAAAGCACTTCGTTGTTCATTCATCAGAGAAGACGCTGCATGTGCGAATGAGTCAATGATTTAATCAATTCAAAACACTGTCCCCTTTGTTTCACGAATGGAAGAGACTTTAGTAAATTAGAATCTAGTTAATTTACTCAACATACCAGAGCTGGCTCGATTACCTATCTGATTATCACTACAA
The DNA here is from genome assembly GCF_029890125.1 of Rhinichthys klamathensis goyatoka. Taxonomy (NCBI): domain Eukaryota; kingdom Metazoa; phylum Chordata; class Actinopteri; order Cypriniformes; family Leuciscidae; genus Rhinichthys; species Rhinichthys klamathensis. The sequence goes on from NW_026606600.1 coordinate 2,536,938, forward strand.
TTATAAACACGCTTGTTTGTAGCGCACGTTTAAAAATTTTCTGCACTTTGATATATTCTTCTCGTTATTTCCAAATAGTGCATAACAAATCGGAAGTCTCGCACATTCACAGAAAACACCTTACTTGTGGGTTGAAAAATATGTGAATCTGTGGGGTATTTTGAGCTAAAACTTCACATACACACTCTGGGGACATCAGAGACATTATTTTACATCTTGTAAAAAGGGGCATAATAGGTCCCCTTTAAAATAAAATTTAAAAATTTGAAAAAATGCAAAATATAGTGGGGTCTCACGAATTTGGATCCCACATATTTTGTAAAACATGCCATGAATGTGTTTGCACTACTCAGTCAAATATTTCATTGTATAGTTCAAGCGATTTAATAGCTGAATAGAAGCTACAGCAAATATGTTAAGCTTCCACAGTTTTTGAAGGTTCTTGGCTGCATTTCATGGCTTTTGTTCCGAGATAATTTCCAATCTGCAGTAAATAAGGTCAATTAGGGCTACTGAAACTGCAACGACTACTCCATCTCATATTGGAGCATTGAAAAATGGCGTGTATCTATCATTCAGCTCACGTTTAGGATGAGGGAGATAGGTCTGAGTGATGTGAGGTTAGCTTCACCTCCATGCTTTCCCTTATCATGAGAGACAGATAATGTCAGTGTCCACCTCAGTGCTGATTACACTGTCATGTGGCATCAGTGTCACTCTCTAAGCCAACACAATACCCCCCTGGGCCCATTAGTGGTGGTCTGGGCTATTTATGGGCTCTCCTCATCGCCCAACTGCGAAAACATTCTCTCCTCTCTTTTTCATCGCCTGTTGTCAATTTCCACCCCTACTTCTGTTCTGCTGTTCTCCTCTGTGAAAAGGGATAACTTTTGAAAAGCATACTGTATTAAAAAGAAAAAACTTTTCTTGTCCATTATTCTTTTGAGTTCTGACATAATCATGAAATTTAGCTTTTATTCTAATTGACTGTGCATGTGTGGGTTTTCGCAAATACATTCTGAGATATTATGCTTAGCTCTAGTACATGAATACTGCACTGGCTTTAGTCTAAGCAATCCTTGATGGGTGGAAAATTAGACACTAATAGCTCACTAATAGCTTTAAACCTTAAAAAAAACCATGTACACCATTTTGTCTTAGTGTTAAATTAATAATAGAAATGTAAAAATGTAAATGATAGCAGAAATTACAGTGAATATGTATCCTTCAAAAATGGAAAGACATATAGATGAAGTTAGCTTTTCATAAAGACCTGGTATTCGTCAAAATAACCAGGACCAAAGAAGAAAAAGAAAAAAAAAAACCTTCCAACAATACAAAAGGAGAGTTGATGGAAATGGAATTAACTGTCTATTGTACTTTCATCTCTTTTCATGAGCAGCTGAACATGACTGCAGTAGGATAAGGGGCAGAGTCAGTGGAGTGGAGTAGGATCATTTTGTAAGCTCTTTTTTCATGATTCACATTTTATATATGACACTGATGTCCAGGCAGCGAGAGAGGTGGTTTCAAAGAAAACGTGCTGAAATCAGTACTACAGTAGCACATTTACAGGAAGAATTGCTTACATCTTATTCACCAAGGCCATTTCAACTGAAAATCCATTTCACTCACCACTTGTTGCAAAACCTCTGTGGATTTATAAGTCAGTAATATAAATATAATAGTAACTGAAGAAGACAGCCAGGCTTTATGCAAAAAAAGTCCAGCCCCATTGTAATAGCAACAGCTTGTTTCTGAATATGCTATCAAACGAGAGGAAAAGAAGTGAGATATTTTTCACAGAGAAAGGATCATTATAACTTATCATATGATATAGATACTGTATATTCTGTTATAATGATCCTGCCTCTGTGAAAATATCTAACTTCTTTAACTATGTTACTACTATATATATATTTATATATTACATTTTGTCCCCATAATGTAGTAATATTACATAATGTCCCCCCCCCCCCCCCCCCCCCCACACACACACACACACTTTCAGAGTAAGTAGTACACATTTCTGCTGACCACTACCTCGTGGTCTTTTCTGAAGATGGCTGGACGTGGTTTGCTGCAGTGGGTTAACTCACTGACCCTCAAACCCAGCTGAGGCCATGGGCAAACCTCAGCGTGGAGTCTGACCAGCAGATGTGCTTCCGCAGCGGCCCAGCTGCACACCATGTTAAAGGCCCAGCACCCCCTACTTCCTACTCCATCTGCCACCGCCACAAACCACATTACATGCTCAAGTATGAAACCGTAAACCGTTGGAACCTCCCAGAGAAATATCCCAGCTAGCAAAAATGTGTTATGACAACGTTTTGCTAATGTTCCCATTGAGCTATGAAAAGCTTTTTTTTTTATTTGTATTTTTTTTGTTATGCGGACGTTAAAGGGTTTCACCTAAAAAAATGAAAATTCATGTCGTTCCAAACACATAAGACTTTCATTCATCTTTGGAACACAAATGAAGATCTTTTTAATAAAATCTGAGCGATTTCTATCCCTCCATAGACAGTTACGCAACTGACACTTTGACGCTTAAAAAAGTTCATAAAGAGATAAAACTGATATGAATTGAGTGGTTTAATCCAAATTTTCTGAAGAGACACGGTTGCTTTATATGCTGAACAGGTTTAATTTAGGCTTTTATTTAGATATAAATATTCATCAACGCACACATCAGTTATGATAAATAGACACTCGAACATGCTTGCTTTGACGTGTGAAAACCAATGAGGTTCATTCTCGTGTGTTACGCAGCATGTTTGAACTTCCGCAAGAGGTTTGTTTTCACGTGGCAAACAGGTTTGGTTGAGCTTCTATTTATGTTCGTTGATCAATATTTATTTGTAAATAAAAGCCCAAATTAAATTTGTTCATCATATGATTGTGTCTCTAAAGAAAATTTGGATTAAACCACTCAATTCATATGGATTAATGTTAAGATCTCTTTACAAACTTTTTGAAGCGCCATAATGGTAGTTGTGGAGCTGTCAATGGAGAGTACAGAACTGGACAAAATAAATAAATGAAAAATAAATGACTATGACTGAAACAGACATTCTATTACGTGAAAAATATAGGAAATACATTTTTTTCTCCAGTGTAGATAAGTGTACAATATTATTTTGTTCTCTCTCAGTGAATGCATAATATTTTCTGACAAAAATAAAGAAATTACCATCACAAATTTTTATCATAACAATTTAATATTTCATTATAAAAACGTGTACCTTTAACTTCTACACTTATCTTCACTTAACCTCTGTAGCACCAGTGCTATGTGCACATTTTATTTACGTGCAGCCCTGCCTTTACCCTATATGCCAAAATGAGCTTACCAACAAATATAGTCTACATTTGTCATGGTTTATTCAACAGAACATAACATAAAATTTGGCCAAGCAATCATGTATTCTCATGGTCTTGACATGAATTAAGTCATTAGATACTGACAGCAAAATAGAATAACATAAGCTGGTAATTACTGTACAAAAACCTACGTACTGCCTATGGCTTTGACAATTTCATGTGAAAGCAGTCTTGGCGTGATACTGAATGTAAAAGCATGTACCTCGGTATAATTAGATCACAACTCAAGCTGCCCTAGAGTGTTAAAGAGAGGCTACAAAAGGGGATGACTTTATCTGCAGAATGCTTAAACTATCAAAGCAGGCCAAACTTAGATGGACTATTAATCAAATAAGCCCTAGACATATTGCCCTGCGCATTTCTTATATAAAACTTCTTTTAGAAAACAACTTTTTTCCCAGTCGTTTGTTCAACTGTATGTGAGCACACCCTTTATGGCCAATTCATATCAAGGCTCAACTAAGGCTACAGTTATATTTCTTGGAGATATTTAAGTATATCAAGAAACTTTTGAGCCAGAGATAATGTCTGCTTGCTCCTGGGTTGGCAGCTGAGGAAGTCTGCTCTGAAGGCAATAATTTGTCAGATGCAGGGGTGAATGTAATTCAAAATGTAAATGTTTAAACCATGAGCTTCATCCATTAAAAGCTGTACTTCCAAGTACTGAACAAGCATTAAAGGAATATTCCAAGTTTAATTCAAGTTAGGCCTAATCCACAGCACTTACCACAAACATGAACAAGCTAAAAACTGTTACAGTGAGGCACTAAAAATAGAAATGAATGAGGCTAATCTGTAATCGTTAAAATATTCACCGTTTCAGTGTATAGCCACATAGCCACAAGATGTAAAAATGTGTATTAACATGATTTTAGTGTGAGAAAAAAATCACTTACCAACCTGTTTGGTGTAAAGTTAATGCAATTTTACAACTTCGCTGACAACATAACCATAAAACACAGATAATGACAATTTACAGCTTAAATAATAGACGACTTGTAGCAGAAGTAATGTTTTTAAATTATAAACTTTTCATTTCTGTTTTTAAAGGCACACTGTGGAATTTTTGGCCACTAGGGTGCGCTCGACCTGTAATTTTCACGTCTAGTGCCCCTAGAGGCCACAAGCGCCGCAGCATTGTCGCAAAAGTCAACAAACAGTCAACCGGTCAGCCTCCCGTGTCTTAATGTGTGTGCAGACGGCATTTGATTTGTATGTTGGAGAAAGTTAATCGATTCACTACTGACCAAAATAATAATATAAATATAAGATTAATAATATAAATCCTATAAAGAAAACAAATTGAATAAAAGTAGCATACGCAGAAAACAATGTCTGATCAGGTAAGTCGCTTTGACAAGGGTTGCCCAATCCTGCTCCTGCCGATCGTCTGTCCTGCACAGTTCATCTCCAACCCTAATCAAACACACCTGAAGCAAACAATTAACGTCTTCAGGATCTCTTTGCAATGGGTTGGAGATGAAATCGAGTAGTCGGGAAATCGTGTAACAAAACTGATATAACGCACTACATATTTCCGTTATTTGTAGTCTTCAGTTTGTTTTTCCTTTTACACAAATACAAACATATATGAGCTGAAAGGAAAAAAAAAAACATTTACCTTTGTATACGGCAGTATGTTCAACGCATTCTCACCCCAAGGCGTCACTAAAATGACAATTTTGACCATGCTTCAATATTCGACGCTTTAGGCACCCTTTAGCGTCAGTTACATGACGCGATCCTAGGGCTTCATCTTACTGACGCTTTACCTAAGCGTCAGTTAGATGACGCGGGTAGGTTTAGGTCTGGGGTAGGGTTAGGATTAGATAGCGTCATCTAACTGACGTTAAAGGTAAAGCGTCAGCAAGATGACGCCCTAGGATCGCGTCATGTAACTGACGCTAAAGGGTGCCTTAAGCGTCGAATATTGAAGCATGGTCAAAATGATTCCCAAGGCGTCAGTTTCATGACGCCTAGGGATGAGAATGGGCTGGTATGTTGTGACTTATGTCAGTTTTGTTACACGAATTCGCAGTAAATATTACATTATATATACACTTTTATGCCGATGTTTATTTTAAACTCCCCCTTTTTCTTTTTTTGGTCTCCTCTGACAAAATCTTTGCTTTCTTCCGAGTAGCTGTTGATTCAGCCATGACGACAACATACAGACGTCGGCAATCAAACGCGAGTTGAGCTCTCACGTTAGAATTTGAGGAAGTTGGGGTGGTGGGGAAAGTGACGTATGCCGTAAAGCGGTCGAATTTTGTAGTTCTTTTTGTGCTCGGGTTCCTACCCGAAACCCGAAGTTACATAGTGCTAGTAAAAGCGATACAGACACCTTCAGGCTTCGGCAGACGTGCCATTCAACCTATTGTAAGTCGATGTACCATCTCAATGGGTTTTGGTAATATATTATTAAGGTTGAAAAGTTCCACAGTGTGCCTTTAAATATTCCAAAAATTGGACACTTTTACCTCCACTTTAAGTTCCTAAATGAGTATTTATTATTAATCAGATGACATGTTTATTAGGGAATCATTTAAAAAACAAAAAAACAAAAAAACACTTTTGACATAACCATGCACATGAATACACACCTGTAAAATAAACCCATTAAAAAATATTCCAATATGTTTTAGCGTATTTAAGGCAGTGTGCAGACTGTAAATGTACATGGGTTGAACTTAAAATGTGTGAGCATTATGCTGGAAATGTGTTATCTATTTCCATAAATATGCCTCAGAAAATAGCTTCCAAATCATTGTCAAAAATCCCCCTGACAAGGCCTTATTTATTTTTTACCTGCCAGGAATATGGCGTGCATAATCAGAAATGTTATTAGAAGAACAGACCCCTCGCCTGTTAGCCCTGTTACCGGAGCTCGTAATAACTCTGAAAATGCAAATGAACTCTGGGTAATCTATTAACGTCACTTCAATTTTATATCAGCACTCCAATTTAGCAGATCCTGACACATTCCTGCGCACTGTCTCCGTACACGGGTTCATTTTGCCAGGAAAGAGCGGGCACACAGCAAGCAGGGCGGAGGAGCCATGTGCCATCTGTCTATTCCCGACTTTATTACCCGACTCCATAATGAAACCCCCGTCGCCGAGGCCTCACACACACTCGACTTTCAGATGACAAAAACAACTTTCCCGGCTTTATTTTTCCTTGTAGCAATTATTGTCATTCACACTTTCTTTCGTGGAAGGGAGGCGGTATGGACGACTCAACGTTAATTACCCCAATAGTCACTTCAAGTAGACTTGCTAATTTCAACAACGTAACAATCCTCTTGTCAGCAGCAGAAGGCAGGGTGCTTTGTAATGCCAGCATATGGTTTGAAGACTTGAATGGGGGATTCGCCTGCTTGTACTTGCCTAAGAGTCAAAGACCCCATTAGTGAAAAAACATACTCCGTAATCCAATGAGATTTGTCCAATCCATGAGAATGAGTTATCTTTGCCCATTGTGGACAGACCAATGTCAGAGAGTAATCGTCTTAAATTATTCAAAGTTAAATTGAAAAATTTGATCATTTCTGGAATCTACATACAATAGGGGGAAAACTTGCATTCATGAGCTTTCATGAAATGTTTATAGTTGAGAAGGTGAAGGATTTGTCTCGCCTCACACGGCCTTTCGACTCATTTATTCTTTGGTCTCTCGAGGCTTTGATGATCTAAAGATCTTGGAGATTGCTGATGGCATTACGCAAAGTACAGTAGTATCCGAGCAGTATCTGTATTATATTATATGCATTATATTGCATTATTTTACTTATAAATACTACCCAACTAAAAACAAATCCATGAATCATTAGTTTGAGCGATGACTTCACGCTACCATTGGTTTCTCTTTCTCTTTAAGTGGGTTTATTTTTCATTATAAAAACACTATAACAAACTAGTGTTTGTTATTAGTAGTTAGTAGTTTGTTAAACTAGTAATTTTTTAACTTCAATATAGTACCTTGAAAAATATCAATATTCAATACTATTATATAGTAATATATTAAATACCCGATAACAAAGGGGCAAGATTATTTACTTTTGATCACACTCAAAGTAGATTCATCATGCCCAGTAGCTCTGTCTAAAAAAAATGTTGCAAATGATGTGAATGTGAAAATAAAAGAGATTTGTCAACTTAGAGAGAGCGAGAAAGCAGCCAGTAACTGAGTATTGATACTGTGGAAAAGGAGCAGTGTAGGGTTTAATTTATTACAAGTAACGCGATTTACATAATCAGATTACTTTTTTCATGTAACTAGTATGCATTACTTTTAAATTTACAACAACGTATCTGAGTTACTTTTTTAAATAAATAAATGCAAATTACTTTGTTTTCCCTTTTATTGACTGACACCTCTCCTGTCCCTATGTTGAGATAAATCGTGAGTAAGTGCAGAGGAGTTGTGTGCACATTGCACAGTGTGAACATAATGGTTATTGTAGTTTTTGACTAAATGTTAGCATGCATTTACTTATCTCACTTGTACAAACACAGATTCAGTATTCATCAAAATGAATCAAATCAGTGAAATGCAACTTATTATCATTAAATATGTAAAATTACACAAATATACTTTATGTATTTGATATCACTTTATTAATCAGTGACTTTGCTGCTGGTCTTTGATGATCCAATTCAACCATACTAAGAAGTGTGTGTTCCCTTTCGTTGTCACTCCGAGTTCCGTCGGATGACGACAAATGGGGGTTTCGCTTAGGAAGCCTATCGACTTCGAGTATACAAAAACGAGCCAATGGCAAAGAAATGCCATGGGTCTGCGGAATTTGCATAGTGTATCTCCGCCTTACCTCGTGGGTATAAAAGGAGGACGCCGCAAGATGCAGATATGTTTTCGCTTCGGAGCCAAGAGCATCTCTTCTCTCCACAGCCATTTCTGACTTCACTCTACGAGACGAGCCACTCTCTCCGGTGTTGGTGTGACGGCGATCTGCAGCGAGTTCACATTGCCTGCTGATCTGTGCAGTGATCTGCCAATGAGTGTGTTTCTCCCTGCTCGCTTCAACATCGCGGAGTTTTTTCTCCTCTCACAAAAGAGCTCGCACGCGGCACGTCTTTTTAAAGACGGCTCGCCCGTGCATTTCTGGTTGCGGTCGACTCATTTCCGATTTTGATGGGCACATTTTCTGCTCTGCGTGCTTGGGCTTGATCACGCTAGAGCAGCATTTGTGGATGACTCACGTTCTCCCCGCGGGAACGTGATCATCGCGTCATTACGGTCGAGACTCAATGATCTCGTTAGAGGGAAAGTCCCCTCATCCACACCCCGATCTAACACTCTCCACGTGAGGTGCTACTTCGGCTGGTGGCCAGGGTGACCTGAGGGTGAGAGTGTGGAACAAACCGGCGACTGTTTGTCCGTGGACCACGCCCCCCTCTTCAGTGACGCAACCCGTGAGTGTTCAGGGGATTCCCCGGGTCTATTTTCGGATGCCCCGCGGGTTTCCCTTGACGCTCTAGAATCGGCTCTGTTGTCCATCGCAGCATCACAGGGCGGGCTAGAATCTTCAGGAAGTGAAGATTCGACAGTGCTGCCACTTTCGGGTGTGCATATGGCATTTGTCGAGTCAGATCCTGAGATGACGGCCATGCTTTCCCGGGCCGCTGCGAGCATCAGACTAGAGTGGAACCTTTCACCCTGTCCTGAGCGCTCGCTGCTGGGCGATTGGTTTTGGGTGTGGCCGCTGACTCCTGTCGGCGTCCACTCCAATGCCTTTCTTCCCGGATGAGCATCAGGAGATCTCGAAATCCTCGAAGACCCCCATGTCTTCCATCGATCCCTCGTTGATCTCCTCCGCCCTTCCTTCCCTCGACGGGGCCGCTGCCCATGGGTACACTGGGGTCCCCCCGGTTGAACGCTCTGTTGCGATGCTACTGTGTCCTCAGAGTGCTTCCTCTCGGCGCAATCCTAAGCACCTGTCCGAAGCCTGTAGTTTTTCGTCTACACTTGTGGCGAATTCCTATATGGCTACAGGACAGGCAGCCGCCTCACTGCATGCCATGGCCATTCTGCTGGTCTACCAGACCCAGATGCTCACGGACATGCACGAGGGCGGGACTGACCCAGGGCTCTTCAATGAGCTGCGCGCCGCCACTGACCTTGCTCTCCGAGCGACGAAAGTGGTCGTACGCTCCCTGGGTCAGGTAATGTCCACCATTCTGTGGCTGAACCTGTCTGATGTGCAGGATGTCGGGCGGACTCATCTGCTTGACACCCCCATATCCCAGGTCGGCCTCTTCAGCAGTGCGGTTGAGGGCTTTGCCCAACAGTTCTCAACCGCCCACGAGCAGACTGAGGCTTATTCTGCCCCGACGGCCCCGCCGTCCGAGCAGATCCCTCAGTCTGCCCACCACCGAAGGCGCCCTCCTGCGGCTCCCACCCCGCCCGTTCACCCGGGCTGGCTCTGGAAGCCGCAGGGGGACCCCACAGCCCTCTCCAGCCCCGCCCCCTGCTATACGCCGGGTTAAGCGGCACTCTTGAGATGGGCTGCTCAGAGATGGGACTCAGTTCTTTCCAGGAGCTGGTAGCAGGGCCACTCCTTTCCCTGGTGGAGGGCCGGGGAAGAATCCTTATTCTCAGAAAGAACTGACTCTCCCGTCTCTGAGCACACAGAGTTCTCGGACGACACGGTGCGCCGCCCCTGGGCCGTGCACCCCTCGTCCTCCTCTGTCCCAGAGCCGGATGACAGTGCGCGCCGTCCCCGGACCGTGCCGCTCTCATCCTCCTCTGTCGCCAGACCCCTGGCAGAGCAGACCCCCGTGGAACGTTCGTCCTTCCCTGGTATCCTCTGTCAGGACGCGGTCTATGACTGTGCCCCCACACCGGGCCGCTATGCCGTCCACGTCCGGGCCAGTCATACCGCCTCGCTGCCCCACCGACGGGAAGTCTGTGGTTCGCATGACCCCACTGGTACAGTTCTTGGGAGCCTGGCTAGAGCTTCCCAACCTGTCCCGCTGGGTCGCACGAACGATCAGGCTCGGCTACGCGATTCAGTTCGCGCGGTCTCCTCCCCCCTTCAGGGTCCACTATGGTCGGTGGCAATGCCCCTATCATGAGAGTGGAGGTTGCTACCTTGCTAGCGAAGGGTGTGATCGAGACTGTCCCTCCAGCCGAAATGAGGTCCGCCTTCTACAGCCCGTACTTCATTGTCCCGAAGAAAACCGGTGGGTTACGGTCAATCCTGGACCTGCACGTGCTGAACCGCTCCCTTCACAGGATGCCGTTCAAGATGCTCACTGCCAAACGCATTTTCGAATGTGTGCGGCCCCAGGATTGGTTTGCAGCTATCGACCTGAAGGACGCCTACTTTCATTTCTCCATTCTCCCTCGACACAGACCGTTCCTACGGTTTGCTGTCGAGGGGCAGGCATACCAGTACGCGGTTCTCCCTTTTGGGCTAGCCCTGTCTCCTCGCGTCTTCACGAAGGTCGTCGAGGCAGTCCTTGTTCCCCTCCGGGAACACGGGGTTCGCATCCTGAACTATCTCGACGACTGACTGATCCTAGCTCACTCCCTCCACCCTCAAAGTCTATGTTGCCGCTATTGCCGCACACCATGACCCATTCGAAGGTAAGTCTGTGGGGAAACACGACCTGATCGTCAGGTTCCTGAGAGGAGCGAGGAGACTGAATCCTCCTCGCCCTCCTCTCGTTCCCTCTTGGGACCTCGCAGTGGTTCTAACTGCCCTGCGTAGTGCTCCCTTTGAGCCTTTGCAATCAGTGGAGCTTAAGTTCCTGTCAATGAAGACAGCGCTCCTGGTTGCATTGGCCTCCATCAAGAGGGTAGGGGACCTGCACGCATTCTCCGTTGATGAAGCGTGCCTGGAATTCGGGCCAGCCTACTCTCACGTGATCCTGAGACCCCGGCTTGGATATGTGCCCAAGGTTCCTACCACTCCCTTCCGGGACCAGGTGGTGAACCTGCAAGTGCTGCCCCTGGAGGAGGCAGACCCAGCCTTGGCACCTAGGACCTCAGATCAGCTCTTTGTCTGTTATTGTGGGAAGCTGAAGGTAAAGGCTCTCTCCAAGCAAAGGCTGTCTCACTGGATAGTGGACGCCATTGCTTTGGCATACCAGCAGCAAGGCCGACCGTGCCCCCTTGGTGTGACTGCCCACTCCACCCGGAGTGTGGCATCCTCTTGGGCTTATGGCGCCTCGCTAACAGACATCTGCAGAGCTGCAGGCTGGGCGACACCGAACACATTTGCCAGATTCTATAATCTCCGAGTGGAGCCGGTGTCCTCTCATGTACTCGCTTCAACCAGCTAGTACTGGACCCGCTCAGGTGTCTTCGCTTGCTCGCTATTCCACTCCACGGACTGGATACGTGCGATATATTCCTCAGGTGAGCTTCCATGAAAGCCCTGAGTTCCTCCAGCACTCCTGACGTCGGCGCCAGTGTCTATTGCCTGCGTGTCGGCTAGGTGCCTCCCGTGTGCATGGTCCCTCCTCTGATCGACCCCCACATGTGTATTTCCACTGTAAGCCTCTCTGAGCATGTGTCTTTCCCTTGGCAAGCCACCTTGCCACCCCTGGGGTTGAAATATTCCACCTGCGGCTGGACACCCCAGTGTTCTCCATATGCATCCCTTCGGGTCATATGTGTATTCTCTAAGTCCCCCCCTCCAATTCTTCTGTGGTCCAGCATGGCAGCACAGCTGAAAGGCATATTTGAGCTGAGACACAAATTTGCTCTTCAGCCTGAAGCTTATTCATTTCACTTTTAGTGTGAAAGGGCCTTTACATTTGCCAAAAATAGAACTTTTGTGTTTTTGTTATTAAAAACAAACAAGCAAGATCGGCCCATGCAGGTGGGAAAAAGTAATGCAAAAGTAATGTAACATTACTTTCAATAAAAAGTTAGTAAGTATTGCAATTATTTGTTTTTTTTTAAGGAGTAACGCAATATTGTAAAGCATTCATTTTAAAATGAACTTTCCCCAATACTGAAAATAAGTATTGAATATTGAAAGCAAATATTCTGAATAAAAATGTATCAAAATATCAACATTTTGACAAGACTAACGTACACACAGTTATAGCCAAATACTTTAATACTGAGTTTAACTTTCCCCGCCAGCTTTTTTTTATCATTTTCACAAAATTTTCATGGCCCCCAGAATATTTTGCTGTATGAATATCTGAACATGCAATATATATCAAAAGAAAGAACAGACCCTCTGCTTAAAAAAAGGTGTTCTTCTAGCTTAATACATTCTCTTTTTTTTATCAACAAGCCACATTTTGAGCAAAAAGCTGAGAAAATTGCTTTCTTTGTCAATGGTTGCGTCCAGATCGGATTCAGAACGATAATCAAAACATAGATGGAGTCGATCGAGTCCATCAACACCCCCAAAGGTTGCACAGTCCTATACCTCGTCTTGGGTCGACATTTCATTCATAATTTATATGCTGTTTAATGTTGGTGATCGCGTTATTTTACTTACTTGTGCTATCGCTTGTTTCTGCTTCTTCTTCACATGTCTTTTGATCAGGAGATTCAGTACTCTTTCAGAAGGTACCTAATAGCGCCCCCTATAGCACATATTCTGAACTTCAGGAACCCAAACAAACCTCACAACTTCTTCACAAAACTTATTGTCAGACCTTTATTAGAAAACAAATCATGCGACATCAGGGTGAGAAGTAAACTTCTGTGATTTGTGTACATGAGACAGGAAATAAAAGAGGCTTCCTCATTTGTCTGTTTGTTGTTTTTCTCTCCCAGCCAAAGAGCTTTTGATTCTCTCTATGAGTGTCTCCCACAACATAAATACTTTATAAGACCAAAACAAGTCATTGAGAATGCCTTTCAAGCAAACAAGAGAACATCAGCTAATGTTTAATTGATCAGCAGTGACAAAAGGAAAGAACAATCGTGAAAGAATTCAACTTCAGGCATCTTTTGCTGTTTTCCCTTTCCTGCCCTCCTCCATCATCACTGTGCTTTTCACCCTCACCGTCTGCTGTATCCCACACTTCACTGTCAAATCCCTCAGAAAACTACACGGAGGATTTCAATTGAGTGCATTAGTCTGAAAGCAGAACAGAGAGAAAGACTCTCTCCTATAGCTCCAATTCTGTATGCTCTAAGTGCTCAAAAAATATGACAGAACAAACTTAGAGGAGAAAATGCCCATATGAAGAAGTCAGGATTTTAAAGGAAACAAGGAAGCCCTGTGTTACACATGACTGGGTTACAATGTACCTGAAGAAGAGCGATATTCCCCAACTGCATTCTACACTTCAAAAGAAAGCCTTGGGTCTGGAGTTAAACAACACTTGAAGCACACAGCAGCTTTAGTTCTGTTTTCCATTAATCATTTTATTAATGGCACTTCCTGTAACTCCATGTACTCTCATCTATAATCTATATTAATGCATATAGTTATCCTGTCTGCGTTACATAGCTTCATGTTGTGTATAAACCGTCAACAGCAAAAATAAAGCAAGTCGTGAGTTTATACAGCCATTTATTTGCGCAAGAGTTGAAAAACACACAACAGCCTACTGTATACTTTCCTGAGAAAATGGGATTTCTCAGCATAACACAACATGCAGTGCACATTGCAGCACAACACGGCTTTCAGAATGTCACGGGGGTTATAATGAATCCCTTAAGTGGCACTATTATGATATTCCCTTCACTGCCTTACTCATACTCAAGATCCATCTCAAGGTCAGGCACGGGATAGTACGGAGAAGGCTTTGTCAACTGAGTATGAGCTCTATTTAAAACTAGTCTTAAGGAGACATGCATTAGAATGCATTGCAACAAATGCGTGAGAACTTATGAATACATTACAGTATGTAGCTTGAAAAACAAAAAGCTTTTTTATGGTGAAACTGGACAATCTCAGTGGTGGACCCCATTATGCTTCAATGCTGAACATTGTTCTCTAGTTTGTAAGGTTACAATATGACTGGACACCAGCATACACATATATTGTTGTATCAATCTTCAGACACAGTAATGAGAAATTCCTGTCACCTCCTATTTATTTTTGTCTATTCTTAGATCATGGCGTCTTTATTTCTGTTACTTGTGTATTTTGTCAGAGCTTTTGTCTGCTTCATTTCACTGTGAGATAAAGTGCCTCGCGTCATTGTTCAGCTGAGACAACCGGAGATGATGAAAGAAGATCACTCACCCACTTGGGACATCTCTGGCACGGAACCTTTGTAAGGCCCCTCAATGAACTGTGGGGGGTTGTCATTGATGTCTTGCACTTTGATGATGAACTCTGACGGTGGTTCCAGAGGATGGTCAGAGTCTCTGTCGACGACCTGCGCCGTCAGCGTGTACTCAGCCTTCTCCTCCCGGTCTAGCCTTTTCATGGCGTGAATGTCCCCCGTCCTCTCGTTGATGGCAAAGATGGTGCCCGCCCCTTCCCCTGCCAGCACATACTTGATGTTCTTATTCCCCACGTCCAAATCCGTATGGAGCTGAAAAGAGAAACAAAGGAGGAGGTTTGATACCACTCGGGCAGGACCAGATCAATGCCTGTAATCAATTGCATAAAAGAATTGAAGCCCAAGTGCAAAGCTGCACAGTCTCTTCGAAATTCTAGTGCTTTACTGTGACGGCTGAATTGTAAAAAAAAAAAAAAAAAAAAAGTGGTAAAAGGACAGGCTAAGTCCTGGATTTCCAGGTAATGCTTGGCTTGTGTATCCCATCTATCTGTCATTCACTTCTTCATACATCGCTAGTAGAGAGTGGAGGTCAAAGCGTTCTGCTCACACCTGCCTCAGGGCCCTGTTACCAACTTGAAACCAGTCATCAGGTCACAGTTCCAGAACGAGAAGGCAATTGGGCTGTGCAAAAAAAAAAAAAAAGTGAGGAGGGTGGGGAATTGACGGACAATTACCTGCCAAGGAAAAAGGAAAGATGCTTAAAAAAATATTATATCACTTTTATTTAAGGCTCACTTTATTTAAATAAACACATACATTATTGTTTGTTGTATTTTTTCTTTATAATGCATTCATTGAGCATGTTTTATTTTTTGTTTTAATTATATATGGCACTATAGAAATCATGTATCAGTGGAAGGTTGGTAGTGGAATTACAATTGAATCGCTGATCATCTACTGTGATCAGTTCACAAGTCGTATTTGTTTATGTTATGTACCATGTTCAATTTTAAATCATATTTTAAAATATACTAAAAAGCAGTTATTTTAAATTGTACACTGTAAAAAAATCTGATTTAGAAGGATGAGTCAGTTTATTAACTTGAGTGAACTAAACAAGAATACTATATAAATGTGTTGCTAACAAAAGTTGTTTTGTTGACCTTACCTAGATTATCATGTATTTGTTGTCCCAACTTTTCAAATAGAGTTATCTGAACAAACGATTTAACATTGATCAATATTGTGCCAGTTCCCAGCATGCATTGCAGCTTAAAAAAATGGTAACTATTATTTAAAAATGATCATTGCTCTGCATTTACTGGCTTAATTTATGCTGCTGCTGTTGTGGTCACTGTTATTTAGCTGTCATATTTGTCAGAGTTCATGTTTGAGATTTGTGTGTTGAGGTACAGTATACAGTATGTGTATCATATTGCAACTTTTATATGCAATACATTTGCCTATCAGGGTAAAATGTTTGCCCATAGTTTTAAGAGGCAAATAATGTTAATATCATATAGTAGTTAGCATTGAAAATCAAACAAGGAGATGAAAGGACAATTATTGTAGCTCCTTGCATTGTTAAATGCTTTAATCTTTAGCTGCCTTGACAAGAATATTTAAATTCAAAGGACTGCCTGTTACTCATCGGATGAACTTTTTTTTTTTTTAAATGACTTTAATTGGAGCAAATTAGTTGAGGTAACTTAAGTTGACTGTGATTGGTTGCTTTATTTTTCAAGTTAGATCACTTTTTTTACAGTGTAATAATATTTCACAATATTGTTGTTTTACTGTATTTTTGATAAAATAACTGCAACCTTGGCGAGCGACTTCTTTCAAACTTTTGAATAGCCTTCAAATGATCTTCTTTTGTATTCCACAAATAATAATTAAGATATATGGGTTCAGAATGACATGAGTCTGAGTAAATAATGAGAGAATTGTCAGTTTGAGTGAACCATCGCCTTAACATTATTTTTCCTCCCAAAACACATCTATCCAGCCACTTTTGTTCCATTTATTGAGGTAATATATATATACAGCCTGGTGCGAGGTGGAAGTACACTTGAGAATGCAGTAACAAGGACAGCGTGAGCTTTGAAATGCAGACTTCAAGAAAAAAAGAAAGAAAAAAAAGCAATTGCTTAATAACTTTTTATGCATATGTTGTCTCAGCGGTGCCGTTTCTAGACACTGACAAAGCACACACACTTAAATTGTCACACCTTGCACTTTTCATGATTGTCCTATCATTCCACATGAAATATCTATCTCATTAACACATCAGCTTCACAACAGTCTTCATTCTACGAAAACCCCTAAATGAGCTCAAATTAATGATGTGCATTTTCTGGTGGGAAACTTTTTTTTCTTTTCTTTCCAGTGATTTCCACTTTATGCATTCAATAAAATTAACGATAATTAATATTAGTATGGATTTCAGCAATGAACAAAATGTCACAGCTGCAAAACTTCACTTCCCCCATTTGTTCACCCCTATGCCCTGTATACATACAACATTGCAAGCTTGTGCTCACACCAGTACCATTCTGACGAGTGATCGCTTAATCTCAATGTGCAAACAATCGACTGAAAGTATGGCTGCGGAGGGGAGGCAGTCTGTTATTATCTGGGTTGCCAAGGCAACACCAGTGCGCTAACATCTGACGGCGTCCATATTTTTTCCGTCAAATCTTTTAACACACATGGTCTGGTAATGTTTTTGTGAATAGTTTTGTTTTAATACTCCTACAAATGAAGGAAAATCATTCCATTAAAGCTAAAAGGGTGAAAGAAGGTCAAAGAAAACAACAACATACCAATGGTATGTATAACAAAAAACTTTGAGTATGACACTGAAAAATATGTAGCTAAAGAATAACAGCAAAAGTGGGATATGTAAAATCCTGGGCCATCTTAAATCTGCCAGCACATTTGTGTGGATTAGCATTCAGAGCTGCCCGACTGGAGCCGAGGAGAAACAACGGTTGGTTTTACACCCGTCTCTCCCTGTACCACTGCCGTGGAGTACAGCTTTTATTGTCAGTTCGGAAAAAAATATGTCAGTGGCTGCTGGAGATGAACCTTTATAGTAGCCTGAGGAACAATCAGCGGCTCCGTAATGAGGACCCCTCAATCCCCCTACGCCTACCGGCTACACACTAAAGTGGAGCGTTAAGCCGGACATTGCAAATTAATGATTTTGCCTCTTGTCAGGGCAATTGGCAGAGAGATGTGAGTGGAGAAGAGAAGATTCACATCACCTACAGAGATATGGTGTCACTCAGCTTTAAAAAATGTCAGCAGAGCCCCAACCCAAGGACCATCTCAACAGTCAATTAGGCATGCTTTAAGTGCAGGGCTCTGTTTCTTGCACAAACTATGCACCACAGTTTGTGCATAGCGCCAACTGAAAGGGTTTGTGGAG
The DNA here is from genome assembly GCF_029890125.1 of Rhinichthys klamathensis goyatoka. Classification (NCBI taxonomy): domain Eukaryota; kingdom Metazoa; phylum Chordata; class Actinopteri; order Cypriniformes; family Leuciscidae; genus Rhinichthys; species Rhinichthys klamathensis. Next base: position 2,554,929 of record NW_026606600.1, read on the forward strand.
ATCATGCATGTTGCAAGAGTAAATCCGCGTAATGGATTTCAGATGGCAATGCCATCTATATTTTAACAGCCACTAATGACATTAAATTACTTCTGCTCATTATCAGCATCGCTATAATTCATGTCAATGCTATATAGGCAATATGTATTGCAACATGCCTTGCCTACTAAATTATCTTTTAATTTAGCCTATCTAGATGAAGTTGCAGCCCTTGTGTTTGGCACGTGGTGCTCATGTGGGAGATGTAGGTTCAAATCTAGTCGTGTGTCGCGTCCAAATCTCATTTCCCTCTTCCCCTTATTATTTCTCAACTCTCTACTTTCACCATCTGCTATGTAATTTCACAAACTGAAACTACGAATAACGGCAAAAATATATCATTCAACAACACTATACTTTATTTATTAATTATGGTTTTTATAAGTCTTTTTAATTTCATGTTATCAGTCATTCAAAACCTGTTAATATAACTCTTTATTTAGCATAATGTATGCATAAGCATGAATGTAAGACTTGTTTCTCCTTCTCATCTATAATTAATTCTGTTTCAGACATTGAAAATGGGCAGTATGGAAACCTATGGGCACCTAAATCTGAATACAAAGAATGGATGCTGTCTAATTAGTCTGTTCTTAAATTATTGCATTACCCACTGATAATTGTTTTATCAAAAGAGATGTCACCTTTACTCTCCTGCCAATAAAAACCTGTTTCACGTTTAATAGGTTAATAGGACATTGTGCAATTGAAACAATTATATGCAATTATATGAGTGTATATAATATGTTTTATGTAATACTGGATGCATACAATAAAAAAAGAATCCTACCTTCAGAGAATATTAAAAATGCCCTGATCCAAAACAATGAGAGTAAGCATGCAAGCTTGACTAATGAATACCACACGGTGCCTTGAATGGAGTGGCTTTCTCCGTAACCTTCCTAGGTACATGATTACCCTTCATGTGCTCCTGATTTATTCCTACTGTGCTGAGAAGGAACCAAACAGAGAAATTGTTATTGTCACGCAAAGCAAATGTAATCAAATCAAAAACAGATAGATTTGCATGAAGAAGATACAGCTACAGATCAAGATACAAGACTCTGTAAAGGAGCTTTATTTGTGTCCAGATAATAGACATTGCGATTCTAATTTCATATTTCAGTGTAGTCTGTTCTTTCCCCGACTTAATTTACTGAGTGGCTGAATGGACCGTGGACTGCTACAGGATGTGATTACCAATTCTCCTGTTAAAACATGCATTGATTTCACACAAGTAACACCATCACAAGCAACATGTCATGTCTGGCCCGGGACGGCTCCTGTTTAAGACTGGCTGTGACTCTGAACTTCTGGTGTGCTAAAAACTGAACTGATATTCAAAGATCTGCCACCCACTAACATTGCCACAACAACTATTATTATTATTATTATTAATTATTATTATTATAAAAGTGTGTTTAAACAGGAGAATTGGTATTATACTGTACATCGTGTAGACATCCACAGTCCATAAATCAGTAAATAAGTAAATAAATCAAGAAAAAACTGACTAAATTGAAATATGAAGATAAATTTTTAACTGTATTACTAATACTTTAGTAGTACTGTAATGTCATTTTCAGGTATGTGTGATAATACTAAAGGTGCATTATGTTATTTCTCAAAGTCGTTGCTGAAAATTGTTGATATTTGAAATCAACCCAAATAAACACCCCTCTCCTCATTGCTCCACCTCCAATCCTAATCGCTCTGCTCCGAGTCGTTTTCGAACCCTGATTGCTGGAATGCGAGGCTGGTGCACTGACAAGGACGCTAAACAGTAAACAACGAATTCTCTAGCATTCATCAGCCTGCACATCTCTCACTAGCTGGCCTCCGTTACACACGCAATGAAAGAGTGGATGTCTATTTATAGCAGAAGTGCAACAAAACAATTCATCACGAAAAATGACGAAGATGATGAACGAACGACAAGGAAGCACAAAAAATTAACATAAATACACAAGAGTAAATACAAACAAGAGTTTGTTGTGAGTTGCCAACAGCACAGCAGCTCCAGACAAACAATGACACTCAAACCCAGTGTTACTCACGTATGGAGCAAAATCAAAGCAACCTCCGCGTCTGTTTTCAGGCCTTCCCGCTTCACTCTCTCCAGCGCTGGAAAGCTTTTCTAATATTAATGCGGGTCCTAAAGCTCTTTCCTGATCATAACCCTTCATTTTCCAGTGATGTTCGTATGAGCTATTCTCTTTTGTAATGTCTCTCAGCCATCTCTCTTTCTACAGTCTTTCTTCAAATCTCCCTCTTGCTCGTTCTCTCTCCTCCACAGTCATACGCCCCCTAAAGCTGATTGGCAAAACATTTGTTGTTGTGTCTGGTTGTGTCGGTCCGACCAACTTTCAAACAGCGTTTTTCAAATATTGCTTATCCCACCTTTAACAGCAGAGATAATAATAATTATTATTATTATTAAATATCCTTATTATAATTATTATTTGTATTATTTGTATTCATACACTATTGTTCAAAAGTTTGGGGTTAGTACGATCTAAAACATTTTATGTAAGATATTTATAATTTTATTTAGCAAGGACACATTAATTTCCCATCAAAGTGATGGTAAAGACATTGTTGCAAAAGCTTTGGTCACACTTTAGTTTGGGATCCAATTCTCACTATTAACTAGTTGCTTATTAGAATGCATATTACTAGGATATTGGCTGTTTATTAGTACTTATAAATCACATATTAATGCCTTATTATGAATGACCATATTCTACATCCCCAATCCTACCCAATTCCTAAACTTAACAACTACCTTACTAACTATTACTAAGCAGTAATTAGAAGTGTATTGAGGCAAAAGTCATAGTTAATTATTAGTTAATAGTGAGAATTTGACTCTAATCTAAAGTGTGACCAAAGTTTTCTATTTCAAATTAAAGCTGTTCTTTTGAACTTTCTATTCATAAAAAAAAAAAAATATATATATATATATATATATATATATATATATACACTCACCTAAAGGATTATTAGGAACACCATACTAATACTGTGTTTGACCCCCTTTCGCCTTCAGAACTGCCTTAATTCTACGTGGCATTGATTCAACAAGGTGCTGAAAGCATTCTTTAGAAATCTTGGCCCATATTGATAGGATAGCATCTTGCAGTTGATGGAGATTTGTGGGGTGCACATCCAGGGCACGAAGCTCCCGTTCCACCACATCCCAAAGATGCTCTATTGGGTTGAGATCTGGTGACTGTGGGGGCCATTTTAGTACAGTGAGCTCATTGTCATGTTCAAGAAACCAATTTGAAATGATTCGAGCTTTGTGACATGGTGCATTATCCTGCTGGAAGTAGCCATCAGAGGATGGGTACATGGTGGCCATAAAGGGATGGACATGGTCAGAAACAATGCTCAGATAGGCCGTGGCATTTAAACGATGCCCAATTGGCACTAAGGGGCCTAAAGTGTGCCAAGAAAACATCCCCCACACCATTACACCACCACCACCAGCCTGCACAGTGGTAACAAGGCATAATGGATCCATGTTCTCATTCTGTTTACGCCAAATTCTGACTCTACCATCTGAATGTCTCAACAGAAATCGAGACTCATCAGACCAGGCAACATTTTTCCAGTCTTCAACTGTCCAATTTTGGTGAGCTCTTGCAAATTGTAGCCTCTTTTTCAAATTTGTAGTGGAGATGAGTGGTACCCGGTGGGGTCTTCTGCTGTTGTAGCCACTCCGCCTCAAGGTTGTGCGTGTTGTAGCTTCGCAAATGCTTTGCTGCATACCTCGGTTGTAACGAGTGGTTATTTCAGTCAAAGTTGCTCTATCAGCTTGAATCAGTCGGCCCATTCTCCTCTGACCTCTAGCATCAACAAGGCATTTTCGCCCACAGGACTGCCGCATACTGGATGTTTTTCCCTTTTGACACCATTCTTTGTAAACCCTAGAAATGGTTGTGCGTGAAAATCCCAGTTACTGAGCAGATTGTGAAATACTCAGACTGGCCCGTCTGGCACCAACAACCATGCCACGCTCAAAATTGCTTAAATCACCTTTCTTTCCCATTCTGACATTCAGTTTGGAGTTCAGGAGATTGTCTTGACCAGGACCACACCCCTAAATGCATTGAAGCAACTGCCATGTGATTGGTTGATTAGATAATTGCATTAATGAGAAATTGAACAGGTGTTCCTAATACTCCTTTAGGTGAGTGTATATATATATGTACATATGTATGACAGTTTTCATTCAATATTAAGCAGCACAACTGCTTGTTGTTGATAATAAATGTTTCTTGAGCAGTAAATCATCATTTTATAATGATTTCTGAAGGATCACATGACACATGATCACATGAGTAATGATGTTGAAAATTCAGCTTTGTCATCATGGGAATAAATTACATTGTAAGATATATTCAAATAGAAAACAGTCATTTTATATAGTAATATTTTTGATCAAATTGTATTTTCGATTAAACAAATGCAGCCTTGGTAAGCACCACACTGACCTGAAAATGACATGCCACTATGTCATGTTCATTTTTATTTTCCAGCATTTCCCTAAGGCCATGAAGTTATACAGAGTCATTAGACATGCAAATAACTCATCCATCTCTCCTTGGCAGAGACCAATGGACTGATAGGAGCTGCAATTATCATGTTCTTTTCTTTAAAGTGTCTATTGGATGTCCCTACAAAAGGCTTCAGGGACAGAGGGGGGTTCAGTGCTCAGGCAGCACTATCTATGCTCGCTGTCTGTTCTAATGTAGAATTACAGAGAACTCTGTTTTAACATGTCACATCATGGCAGAGTAGATGTGGCAACAAGCAGTTCCTTTGTCTCACAGACTGAAGACTGCATGCAAACCGAATATGTGTGTGCCTGTTGTGTGCGTGTGCACAAATGCGTATGTGCGACTAAGTCTCGAGTTTAGAAACCAGCAGGCAAGAGGCAAGGGGTAGTTTCATACACAGGAATACAAAGGGTGAGCATCCTTTCTTGTTTTCCCCTTAAGGTGTAGTGTACATTTCATGAAAGCCATACTAAATGATGAAAGCATCTTACAAATTTCACAGGTCCCAAAACATCATTGTTTTGCTGCACTGTTTTAGCACCTGTATTTCTAGAATTTCTTTTTTGGTGTGTGCCGAGGGCAAAATAGAGCAGTTTACCCAGCATATAAATTCCCACAGCAGATATTTATTTTACTTTCATCTTCTTTCTTTGGGAAGACAAATAGAGGTAATCTCTATCTTTTGAATTACTTTTGAACCCATCATCACTGTGAAAAACAGCCTGAAGAATATACCAAACCCAAGCAGACATTACGAGATTGTTTAACATATACAACAATTGTGAAAAGAAACCATTCCTAAATTTAACATATTCAGAATCCTGGAAGTTCAGCTGGACCTCTTGACAAAATATAGTGCTTGTTGATAGAGAGAAGACAAAAAAAAACATAAAAATGGACCCTTCAAAATGAACACGGTCAAATTACGCATCCGTTTTTATTCTCTGGCTGAAATGCCCATTGGTTGTGTCAACAGAGATTTCACGCTGCACTGCAGGCACATCAGCTGTCAGCAGCTTTCCCCCCTTACCTGCAATTTACATCAGAGTGCATGCATAGTGCGATTAGCGGTACTGGTGAATGGACTGGTATGACTGAAAACTCTAACAATGTGTCATCTACTCACCACTGTGAAGAGCATTCAATACCTTCCTGCTTTTAGGCCCAGCACCATAAAGTCAGGCTGACCATTTACAGGCTCTGGATTTATAAAAAAAAACAAAAAAACACTGGGGTGGATTCGAGTCTTTGTTATTTTTTTAAGCTATATAGAAAAATTAATCCTGTTTTATAATTTAATTTAAAATCTCTCTTCAATTTATTTTCTTAGATTGGATCAGCATAGTTGTGCAGCATTCGAAATTGAATAGTGTTATGATCAGGCAGGAATGAAGCAGAGAGTGAATCCAATCGCAAGCACTTTAATAATCCACAACAGGATATCCAGGGTAAACTCAGACAATGTACTTAGAACTAGGAACAAGGAAACATAGAACTCAACTACAAGCAACGACAGCAAACAGCAAACAGCAAACAACGACCGACAAACACCAACTGAAACACAGAGGTATAAATACACAAGCAGACAAGCTAAACAAGATAACAAGGGGGCGTGGCTAATCAGAAACACATGGGAACAATGATCAGACAATTAACAAGACACATGGCAAGATCACATGACAAACAGGGAATCACATGATAAACAGGGACAAGGGACAAGACACAAAACCCACACCGTGACATAGCCCCTCCCCTATGGGCGGCTCCCGACGCCCATAAAAACAAAAAACAATAGTTCAGGAGGGTGGTGAAGCGGAGGCGGTCTGGGGGAGGGATGGAGGGCCAGGCCCGCACAGGGGAACGGGACCAGGACATGGTGGACCTGGGCCATGGAGCGTGGGCAGACCAGGCTGTGCAGGCGACCAGGGTGGAGCAGGCAGTTCAGGTGGCCAGGGCGGTGAAGACCCTTCGGGCGGCCAGGGCGGTGAAGACCCTTCGGGCGGCCACGGCGGAGAGGACCCTTCGGGCGGCCACGGCGGTGAAGACCCTTCGGGCGGCCACGGCGGTGAAGACCCCTCGGGCGGCCACGGCGGTGAAGACCCCTCGGGCGGCCACGGCGGTGAAGACCCCTCGGGCGGCCACGGCGGTGAAGAGGGCCCTGAGCTAAGCAGAACCAGCGGCGAAGGAAACTCTGCGCTGGACAGGACTGGCGCAGGATCAGTGAGCTCTGGTGCAGGATCAACGGCCCCTGGCGCAGGATCAGCGGGCTCTGGCGCCGGATCAGCGGGCTCTGGCGCAGGATCAGCGGGCTCTGGCGCAGGATCAGCGGGCTCTGGCGCAGGATCAGCGGGCTCTGGCGCAGGATCAGCGGGCTCTGGCGCAGGATCAGCGGGCTCTGGCGCAGGATCAGCGGGCTCTGGCGCAGGATCAGCGGGCTCTGGCGCAGGATCAGCGGGCTCTGGCGCAGGATCAGCGGGCTCTGGCGCAGGATCAGCGGGCTCTGGCTCAAGGGTGTGCGTAGCCCACACACACCACATGGCTGTGGCCATAATGGCCAGTGTTGCGGTCACTGAGGGCTCAGGCGGCGCATGCGTGGCGTGATCAGTCTCTGGCTGGGCAGACGTGACGTGAACAGTCTCTGGCTGGGCAGACGTGACGTGAACAGTCTCTGGCTGGGCAGACGTGACGTGAACAGTCTCTGGCTGGGCAGACGTGACGTGAACAGTCTCTGGCTGGGCAGACGTGACGTGAACAGTCTCTGGCTGGGCAGACGTGACGTGAACAGTCTCTGGCTGGGCAGACGTGACGTGAACAGTCTCTGGCTGGGCAGACGTGACGTGAACAGTCTCTGGCTGTGCAGACGTGACGTGGACAATCTCTGGCTGTGCAGACGTGACGTGGACAGTCTCTGGCTGTGCAGACGTGACGTGGACAGTCTCTGGCTGTGCAGACGTGACGTGGACAGTCTCTGGCTGTGCAGACGTGACGTGGACAGTCTCTGGCTGTGCAGACGTGACGTGAAGCTCAGTCCCTGGCTGTGCAGACGTGACGTGAAGCTCAGTCTCTGGCTGTGCAGACGTGACGTGAAGCTCAGTCTCTGGATCGGCAGAAGTGACGTGAAGCTCAGTCCCTGGCTGGGCGGTCTCTGGCTGGACGGTCTCTGGCTGGACAGTCTCTGGCTGGACAGTCTCTGGCTGGACAGTCTCTGGCTGGACAGTCTCTGGCTGGACGGTCTCTGGCTGGACGGTCTCTGGCTGGACGGTCTCTGGCTGGACGGTCTCTGGCTGGACGGTCTCTGGCTGGACGGTCTCTGGCTGGACGGTCTCTGGCTGGACGGTCTCTGGCTGGACGGTCTCTGGCTGGAAGTGAAGCACTGGCTGGAAGTGAAGCACTGGCTGGACGTGGCTGACGTGAACCTCTGGCATGACAGGCATGGCGTTCGTGGCAGTAGCCCTCCTGGGAATAAGAACCAAGCGTGGCCGCCAACTTGGCTGGAGATTCCCCCTTAATGCTGCTGGATTCATTTTGGTTGGTCGGTCGTTCTGTTATGATCAGGCAGGAATGAAGCAGAGAGTGAATCCAATCGCAAGCACTTTAATAATCCACAACAGGATATCCAGGGTAAACTCAGACAATGTACTTAGAACTAGGAACAAGGAAACATAGAACTCAACTACAAGCAACGACAGCAAACAGCAAACAGCAAACAACGACCGACAAACACCAACTGAAACACAGAGGTATAAATACACAAGCAGACAAGCTAAACAAGATAACAAGGGGGCGTGGCTAATCAGAAACACATGGGAACAATGATCAGACAATTAACAAGACACATGGCAAGATCACATGACAAACAGGGAATCACATGATAAACAGGGACAAGGGACAAGACACAAAACCCACACCGTGACAAATAGAGAACGTCCTTTCAATTCCAATTTGATTCCCAAATTTACAAACAGGATGCAGAATAAAAACTTCCTTATATTGAAATCTGAATTATGTCAAATTTCAAAGTAACAGTATAGAAATAAATTTCATTTCATTTCATATAACTGTTCTGTTTAACTAGAAAAGCAAAGTAAGCCAAGACTAATTTTCAGTTACACACAGACAGAACAATAAAATGACAGAATGAAACAATGATAGATAGAACAGACAGACAGAAAGATCTATTACAGGCAAGTATGTTTGGGCAGGTTGGAGCTAAACTGTGCAGGACATTGGCCCTCCAGGAGCAGGATTGGAAACCCCCTTATCTTATCAAAGGGACTAACAGCGAAGGCCACTCAAACACATGGGGCCCTTCCTGCCAACGAAGGCCAACTGGAAGGAGGACGGTTGGTGGTGTCCCTGTATGCACGGCCCCTTCATGTTGCCCCTGACTGGGAGATGGATGCTGGCTGTCACACTCGCCTGCCTTTGTTCTTGCCAGATGCGAAGGGGTCTCGAGGAAAGTGCCCAAACACTCATCAATCTCACTTTTGCCCTGTGCTCCTGCCTTTGCTCTTACACGTCCCAATAACAATTTAGTCACAACATGAGAAAAATGCTTCCATCCACAGAACCAGGGCACTAATCCGTTGACCTGAGTAACAGAAAAGCAAATAAGAAAGTGAGAATGAGAGAGTAATAGCCAAGAATCCTTCCATGGTACTGATCTACTATCAGGCTATGAAAAGATGCAAATGTCACGAGAGGACTTTTCTCGCTCCCCATCTCTCATAATTTGTCCTCTCTCTCACTAAGAAAAATAATGTACTCAAGGGATAATGCAGATCTGGTTTCACATTTTTTTCCTCTTTTTTTTCTTCTTTTTTCGTCTCTGTTCTCTGACAGAATGGAAAAATCATATCATGCGTTTTCCCACACATATTTAATTACAGAAAAACAGGATGTCAGCGAATTCCCCTCTGTACGCGTTCACTTTGATTCTGTCACTCACACTGTAATGCTTTTGATTAGTGTCACTGTAACCCAGCACACTTACATCCACAGTAACCAAGCCTTATTAAAATAGCCTACAAAAGCTCTGATAGCAACACCCCTTCTTGAAAAATGGGTCACTAATTAGACCTCAAACCACCTCGCCATTGGAGTGGTCTAAAACCTATAACTGGGTCTTTGTCCAGCAACACAAGGGGAAAAAATGGTGACATGTATTGAAGCAAAATGGCTGTCTTGGAACATCTGACTGAAAACCGAGGACAATCAAAAAAAAAAAAAGTATTAAGTAAAGTAAGTCTCGCATGGACTGTCATCTTGCAGTAAGATTAGTATTAATGGACTTCGGCATAGATTTGATTTGTACTTTCGTGAAGTGTGTTCAAGCATTTAATATTATTAAACGTATCATTATCTGAAAGAAATTTCACTTTTCTTTGCCTGAAAAGAAATTATGAAAAAAATTGTGAGCAAAATTGCAAGGGCAAATGTTATAATACATTATCCTTTCAAAGAAGTATTAGGGGATAATCTTGGACATTTATGAAGCATAAACAGGTCACTTGTAATGACATGTACAGCAGTTCAGCTGTGTTTTGCATGAGGACAAGTGAATCCGCCTAGACCACACGTATATACGGCCAGTAAAATGTGAAAGTGTCAATTATCTACAAGCATCTCCTCATAGATTAAACCAGAACTCTCAATGTGGCTAAAACACAAAATGTTGGAAGCACCCCTTTTGGAGCATAGCAAGTTTATCCATTTACTTAAGTTCCAGAATTTATTTCTCCACCCATATGCAGTCTTGATCTACTACTCTGACCTTTAGCATACAAATTCAATCTCATGGAGTTAGTCATTTAGTGGGGGCCAGCATGGGCAGGCAGTAAATGTGATGATCCCAGATGGCCCGCCCCCACCACACGTAAATCAGCGAGGGAGCCGTGAAGGGAAGTCACAGGCAGAGTCTGTCTTCACTGTCTAAAAAGATTGGGAAGACACTCCGTAGCAAGTCATCCGTCTGTTGTGACACTGATGCCGTAAAATTTGTCCTCAGGCAAGGATTCGGAATGCACAACCAGCTTTTTTTCCACTTTTTTGGGGAGGGGGTTAACTTTTCCCTTATCTTTAATCCTCCACACGCTTAGTGATGCTGCACAGACAATGTAAAATCTATGGAGTGGAAGGTGTCGACTCTGAGCTGTCAGTCAAGTAATTCATGGGATGTTATGCAAAGAAAAAAAAATACAAGGAGTGAGTGCAAGGCTCTGTAGGATGATATGAGCTCGTATTGGGTATCAAATTACATGATTTTTCTTTTATAATTTGCCAAACCAGGCTTTAAAGTCGGCATGAAACAGAAGTTGTTCCCGTCTTTACTTTCTTACTGTGATGTATATCTGAGTGAAATGTCTGTATGTAGGGAGGGACTTCATTTTTTTCCATAAGGAACTGATTGGATTGTTGGATTGGATAGATGTCATATGCTAATTGCTGTGATCTCATGTGACTGACATATTTTCCCATCCTTGCACTTGTAAACATGTCACATGAATTTTAAACATATATAATGACGTACATGAATATATCAAATATAATAAACATTGCAATAATACAGTAGTCAACATTTGAAGTGGATCAAAACCTTTCATCAAAGTTATACATGAATTTTGAACAATACCCGTTCTTGTCATAGGACAACTTTTTTGATCCACTTCAAATTTTGACTACTGTACACAAAAAAAACAAAAATTGTCAATTATGATTTCATGGTGACTTTAAAATGAACAGTGCTGTGGTTTAGTACAACACACACACACACAAACCTAAAAAACGTCGGGGAAAGGACGGTCTGTTAATGCATAAGCCTGATGCCAAACCATTGAGATACATCAGTCCGAGAGCTCATAGAAAAAGGACTTGAGTCCGTTCAAAATGCACTCTAACAAATTGCATTTTGAAGTTGCGAGCCAGTTTGTGAGAGAAATGAGGTGAAGGAGCAAAAATCTCAATACTGTATGCTATTAATAATGCAAAAGATCAATAATGCATTTAAAATTGCTGCCTAAAATAGTATGATAAGCATATCACAAGTGTTTCTGCTCACTAGAAGCTTTGAAACACACACAAAAAAGGCAAATATGGGCCCCAAGACAATATGCAGCTCAAAATATTCTGTAATAAAATAAATTAAAAAAAAAAAAAAAACGCTTGCATGGAGACTTCCAGATTCACAAATTTAACAAAATACATCAAATCAAAGTTTTCCACCATCTTGCTCTTGTAAGGGCATCTGGGGGGACCGTGTTTGTTTATATCCCCTTTGAGCCTGGCACTTTAAAAACCACCCTGAAATTAAGCTGGCGACAAAACACAGCTCTATTGTAAGGAAATTAAGATATTCCTCCTTTGTTAGGATGAAAGAAGAAAAAAAGACTGTTCCATTTATAAGCAGTCATATATTATACTGTTTACAAATCACTTTAATGCTTACGGTGAAATCTCAGTGCTCCCATAAATTTTTAAAGTCCATCTCTCTGCCTCGCAGTCGTAGACCAGCCAATACTTTTCAATTTGAGAAAAAAGAATCACTGAGGTAAAAAGCCGCTGCTCAAGACGATTACATCTATTCTACCTCATTACTTGCCTTTTGGGAGACAGAGGAGGGCAGAGAGGCAGACTGCTATCTGTTTACATTTACTGTACAAGATATCGGAATTATAATTGTGTTCTTCTTTCAGCGCGTGGCTCTGTTTAAAGGTCCTGTGGTCCCAAGGAGATGAAGAAAAATGAAATCCCTTCAAGGGATTCCACTGCACAGGCAAAAATGCTGCAACACAACTTTTATTTCTTTTTCATCTCTTTCTTCCTCACTTATTTTCTTTTCTACATTTGGGGGATGCTCCAACTCAGGAAGATAAAAAAGAGAGAGAGAGAGAGAGAGAGAGAGAGAGAGAGAGAGAGAGAGAGAGAGAGAGAGAGAGAGAGAGAGAGAGAGAGAGAGAGAGAGAGAGAGAGAGAGAGAGAGAGAGAGAGAACAACACCGAGATCAGAGGTCTGCTGTATGCAGATGACTTAGTGTTACTCTCACCTACTAAAGAAGGTCTGCAGCAGCACCTTAACCTCCTGCAGAGATTCTGCCAGACCTGGGCCCTGACAGTCAACACAGTAAAGACTAAGATAATGATCTTTCAGAAACAATACAGAAATCAGGTTACACACAATTTCTATTTGGACACCACTAAATTACAACACACAAAAAACTACACTTACCTTGGCCTCGACATTACATACACAGGTAACCTCAACATGGCTGTGAAAGATCTGAGGGACAAAGCAAGGAGAGCTTTCTATGCAATAAAAAGAAACATTAAAATCTATATTCCAATTGAAATCTGGCTTAAAATTTTCCAATTTGTACTAGAACCAATAATTCTATATGGTAGTGAAATTTGGGGGCCAAAACTTAATAATGAATTTGACAAATGGGACAAAACAATTATAGAATCTTTCCATACTGAGTTCTGTAAGAGCATCCTACAGGTGCAGAGAAAAACACAGAATAACCTGTGCAGAGCAGAGCTCGGCCAATACCCCCTCTTACTAAAGATACAGAAAAGATCAATTAAATTTTACAATCACTTAAAATCAGTTAACCCCCAGACATATCATCACAAAGCCCTAACACACCAGGAGCTGAAAGCAGAACAGCAGAGTCCCCTCAGCCAGCTGGTGCTGAGGCTCTCTGCAGTAACCAGTCCCCAACAGCCTCAGGACAGCAACGCCAACTCAAGACCAAACCAAATTATCAACAAGCAGAAATAAAAATATATGTATATAAATATATAATACTGGAAAGAAACGACCAAAACACAAAGTAAATTACAACTTTATCTGACCCTAAAAAGAGAATTCACACTGGCAAATTACCTGAGTACAATAAAATGTCCTAAACTAAGAAAAATGTTGACAACGTACAGACTGAGTGAACACAACCTGACCATAGAGACGGATCGCCACAGACAGAGCTGGCTCCCACTAGAGGAGAGACTCTGCTCCCAGTGTGACCGGGGACAGGTCGAGACAGAGCTGCACTTTCTAACCTCATGCCCCAAATATAATACACTAAGACAAAAACACTTCCCAAACATTTCCCAAATATACCCTGAATTCGAATCCATATCAGACACACAGAAAATCCCATATTTACTAGGAGAAATGCCCAAATGTGAGATAATTGCTGCAAAATATGTCTCCTCATGCCATGAAATGAGGACAACCAGTGGAACCTCAGATGGATAAATAATTGTACAAATGTTCAAATAATTATTATTTTGATAGTTTGATATTTTAGTAATTGTTTTATTTTATTTTTTTTATTGTTCACTTTTATTTATCTATATGTTTGTATATGTATTGCTTTGGCAATATTGTGCTATTGTGCACATTCATGCCAATAAAGCTAATTTGAATTGAATTGAGAGAGAGAGAGAGAGAGAGAGAGAGAGAGAGAGAGAGAGAGAGAGAGAGAGAGAGAGAGAGAGAGAGAGAGAGAGAGAGAGAGAGAGAGAGAGATACTAATATGAACATATCAGAGACCACTATTACCCCAAAATTAATCAAATATTTCCCCAATTTAACACCTGTAACCCAACCCAAAAACTCCGTTTCATTCTTGGCGAAGAAGCCAAATGCTCAAATATAGCTGCAACATTTGTATCATCCTGCCATATCCTGAGGGACGACCAGAGACCAATAAACACACACACACTCACAGCCTAAGACCTACACACATGTATATGTTCAATTCCAAGTTCAGTGTTCGTTTGTTTTTTGCTTGTTTTTGTTTTGTATATAGATGTTTTCTAAATCCTTTATATTTTATTTATTAATCTTTGTTTATTTTATTAATATTGTTTTATGCGATCAGTATTATTATTTTGTGTACTAAATGTTCTAAATCATTTTCTATGTTGTTTTGATGCTTTGGCAATACAAAATGTATTTTTTTGTCATGCCAATTAAGCTTTCTGAATTGAATTGAATTGAGAGAGAGAGAGAGAGAGAGAGAGAGAGAGAGAGGGGGACCTATTTGAAGGGGACAGGGTTCTACAGGACAGAGTCATAGTCATATTGAAGTAACAGTTCCCTCATTAGGAAAATTCGGACATCGTTTACTTACCCTTATGTATTACTTCCTTTCTTTCATGAAATACTAAATGAGTTATTTATAGCAGAATCTGCTCTTTTCCTGATGATTGGAAAGGCATGAGGGTGAGTAATCCTGACATTACTTTAATTTTGGGTGAACAATACATTTAAATGGCTTTTAATTTTCCCGTTCATAGCAAGATGTTATGCCCACACCGATGTTATGTTATGCCCACACCCTTTCTTTGTTGCTCTCCAATTATGGTTTGGGCACGATGATACACATGGTTTCCTAGTCCAGAAGGGGTAAAGAATGTAATATTATGTACAGTAGTGGCCAAAATGATGTCCGGCCAAGGAAAATGTAAATCTTCACCCTTTATTTAAATATTATTAAAAATGTGTTAAAGACTGTGTAAGCATGTTTGTGCTTGAGAGATCCGGAATATTAATCACTAATTATATGTAGTCAATGTGTGTTTTTTTTTTCCTGTGAGCTTTTTGTTTTTCTATGCATTTTTTTTTTTTTTTTTTGCAGTCAAATAAAACCTGTAGGTGTAGTTTGCCTTTTTTTTGCCAAATATTTTTGTCAGATAAATAACTTAACCAAGTTTAGGGGTTGTTTTTTCGTAACATTTAAAATATTTAAAACATCTAACATTATTTTCCTCATATTTTGATTATTTCATCAAACATATAGGGCCATTAACACTAGAAAGGCCATGACGGTCATTTTGACCGTTTTGAATTTTATATCTGCAATAACTTAGTTGAATAAATAAATAAAATCCTGCTGGTACCTGTCTTTAACCTAAAATTGTCTGTATTTTCATTTAAAATGTTTTTTTTTCATATAAATTACACATAAGGCAAAAAACCAAATGAATATACAGCATTTACCTATTTCGGCCATAGACGGTCATATTGACCGCACTGAGTTTCGCGGTATTCTTTTGTTACATTTCCCGCGGTTGACCTTTGTCTCTCTCACTGTCAACATAGTATCTAAATAAGATACTTTTAGTTGTTATTATCTTGTTCTGAGTTATGTTGAATGGATATGGAAATATTGTCACGGTATACAAAACCACTGGTTCCTTCTCGTCTCGTGTTTATGTTGTTGTATGAAAGCACGTGTGTAGTGGGTGTGACTGAGTGACATTCCTTGATCCGCTCCAGCTGTTCATCATCTCATCACCAGCTGCAGCCGATCTCATCTCTCTATATATACTCACCATTTTCTCATTCCCTTTGTCAGATCGTTGGTTGATGTCTCGTGTGTGTTCCTGTTCCGTTCTCCTGCCGTTTGCCTCGTCGTGTTCTTGTGGATTCGTTGTCTTGGTGTTGGATCGTCGTTTCGTGTCTTCACTGCACGGACTCCTCACCTCACGGATTGCACTTCACGGATTCTTCACTTCACGGATTCGTCACACTGGCCATCAAAGTCCCTGTGTCATCCGTCCACGCCCGTGTCATCCTGCTTTGTTCGTGTAATCCTGACCAATAAACTGAGTAACCTGCTTTTGCTTCCAGTCTCGTTTATCGATCACGACAGAACGATCTGACCAAGGGATGGAAGCAGCGGGAGGAGCACCCACCACGTTGGAGGAGTTCGTTCACCTCAGTGTAAGGAGAATGGACTCACAAGAGAGGATTCAGAGTGACACGGGTCGTGCGATACAAGCCTTGGTGACACAGGTGTCTGAGCTCACCCGACAATTCCAACAGTTTCAGATGCCCGCTGCGCCCCCCACACCCGCTGTTCCCCCCACACCACCAGAGAATCCTGCATCAGCGGAACCACGCCTACCGGCTCCTGAACCCTATGCGCGTGAGTCTGCATACTGCCGCGCATTTTTGACGAGATGTTCTATGCATTTTGCATTACAGCCCAGGACTTTCCATAATGAACAGGCCAAGGTGGCGTTCGTTATAACCTTGCTAACCGGAAAGGCAGCGCTATGGGGAACAGCGGTGTGGGAGAATCAAGATCCATGCTGTGCCTCGTTCCAGACACTCTCCGCAGAGATGAGACGGGTCTTCGACAGAGCCGTCGCGGGGAGAGAGGCCGCTAGGGTGTTGGCCGACCTCCGCCAGGGTGAGAGGCCGGTTTCGGATTATTCCATCGAGTTCCGCACCCTGGCGGCCGAATGTCATTGGAACGAGGAGGCGCAGTGGGATATGTTCCTGCATGGGTTGGCTGACCGCGTCCAGAGGGAGATCTACGCCCTGGACCTTCCCACGTCGTTGAACGGACTTATCGAGCTGGCTTTAAGAGTGGACGCTCGACTTTGTAGAGCCGGAGGGAGAGTTTCGTCTTTCCGTCCACCAGGAGAGACTCAACGGTCCAGCGGCAGGGACGCGGTCGGTCCAGTCTTCGATCACGAACCCATGCAGGTGGGTCGAGCTCGGCTTTCCCGGGAGGAGAGGGAGAGGCGGAGGTCCCAGGGCCTTTGCCTATACTGTGGTGGTGCGGGACACTATGCTTACAACTGCCCGGTAAAAGGCCAAGCCCGATAGTAAGTATGAGGCTACTATCGGGTGGGATCTCCGCCGAGAAGACCTCATCCACATCTACCCTCCTTCCGGTAAGACTGATATGGTCAGTTCACCAGCAGGACTGTCGAGCACTTCTGGACTCTGGGGCAGAAGGTAATTTTATAGACAGCACCTTTGCACACAGATTTCAGATTCCCCTCAAACCACTCACACAGAAGATTGCAGTACATGCTTTAAACGGTCAAGAACTCCCCACTATTTCTTTCACCACTGAGGACATCACTCTCATTACTTCAGGCAATCACTCAGAGACTATTTTTTTTTACATATTGGATTCACCCCTGGCACCCATCGTTCTCGGACATCCTTGGCTCATCCGTCACAACCCCCGAGTGGACTGGCATCAGAAAACCGTGTTGGAGTGGAGCAAGGAATGTCATAAGTCTTGTCTGGTGTCTGCTTGTTCGTCTGTGCCTGTTTTTGTGTTTCAGGAGGAGGCAGGGGATTTGTCTAACGTGCCCGAGGAGTACCACGATCTGAAGGAAGTGTTCAGTAAGTCTCGGGCTGCTTCTCTTCCTCCGCATCGTCCCTATGACTGTGCTATAGATTTATTGCCAGGTAAGTCTCCGCCTAAGGGCAAATTATATTCGCTTTCTGTCCCAGAGAGGGAGGCTATGGAGAAATATATTTCTGATTCTCTAGCAACCAAGTTCATCCGCCCTTCCTCTTCTCCAGCGGGGGCGGGGTTCTTTTTTGTGGGGAAGAAGGATGGGTCTCTGCGACCTTGTATTGATTACCGGGGGTTGAATAACATCACGGTAAAGAATACTTATCCTTTGCCGTTGATGTCTTCAGCCTTCGAGAGGTTGCAGGGAGCGTCCGTCTTCACGAAATTGGACTTGCGTAACGCTTATCATTTGGTTCGCATTAGGGAGGGTGATGAATGGAAGACTGCTTTTAATACCCCCAGGGGGCACTTTGAATACTTGGTCATGCCTTTCGGGCTGTCCAACTCCCCAGCAGTCTTCCAGGCACTCATCAATGACGTGTTGCGAGACATGATCGATCAGTTCATATATGTCTACCTGGATGACATATTGATATTTTCCTCGTCTCTCCAGGAACATGTGCAACACGTCCGACGAGTGCTTCAGAGGTTGTTAGAGAATGGGCTTTTTGTCAAGGCGGAGAAATGCGATTTTCATGCACAGTCTGTTCCTTTCCTAGGGTACATCATTTCGTCTGAGGGAATGCGGGTGGACCCTGAAAAGGTTAAGGCTGTGGTAGAGTGGCCAAGTCCAGATTCCCGTAAGGCCCTTCAGAGGTTTCTGGGGTTCGCCAATTTCTATCGGCGGTTTATTCGCAATTTCAGCCAACTAGCCGCACCTCTGACTGCCTTGACCTCCCCCAGAACTCCGTTCAGGTGGTCAGATACAGCCGAGGCTGTATTTGCCAAACTCAAGAGCCGCTTTGTTTCAGCTCCCATCCTCGTTGCCCCTGATTCTTCACGGCAGTTCGTGGTGGAGGTCGATGCGTCAGAGGTGGGGGTAGGAGCAGTTCTGTCCCAACGCTCTTCCGCAGACGACAAGATGCATCCCTGCGCGTTTTTTCTCATCGTTTGTCCCCAGCTGAACGCAATTACGACATTGGTAATAGGGAGTTGTTGGCAGTCAAGCTTGCGTTGGAGGAATGGCGTCATTGGTTGGAGGGTTCGGGGGTACCTTTTATCGTCTGGACCGATCATAAGAATCTAGAGTACATCAGAACCGCCAAAAGATTGAACTCCAGGCAGGCTCGGTGGGCACTTTTTTTCGGTCGTTTTGATTTTTCCCTCTCGTACCGCCCGGGTTCTAAGAACATCAAACCCGACTCTTTATCTCGCATTTTTGATCGTTCCGAACGCCCGTCTACTCCCGAGTACATTTTACCGGAGACCCTATTTGTTTCCACACTCGTATGGGAGGTCGAGTCGAAGGTCAAGACGGCCTTAGAAGGGGTAATGCCTCCGCCCGGTTGCCCACCGAATCGTTTATTTGTGCCGGAGGGATTACGGTCTGACGTGATCCAATGGGGTCATGGCTCCAACGTGGCTTGTCATCCAGGAGTTAATCGTACTAAGTTTTTAGTAAAGCAACGATTTTGGTGGCCTCTCATGGCTCGTGACATTCACAGTTTTGTTTTGGCTTGCTCGGTTTGTGCCACTGGTAAGACTTCCAATCGACCTCCAGATGGGCTCCTTCAACCGCTGCCTGTCCCTTCGAGACCCTGGTCCCATATCGCTCTAGATTTCATCACCGCCCTCCCACCCTCCCAGGGTAACACAGTCGTTTTGACCGTGGTGGACCGGTTCTCGAAGGCGGCTCACTTTATTCCCTTACCCAAATTACCCTCAGCTAAGGAGACAGCGTTGACAGTCGTTGACCACGTGTTTCGCTTACATGGCCTCCCGATGGACGTGGTCTCAGACAGAGGACCCCAATTTGTGTCCAAATTTTGGAGAGAATTTTGTAAGTTACTGGGGGCGACGGTTAGTCTGTCCTCAGGGTTTCATCCCCAGAGCAATGGCCAAACCGAGAGAGCCAACCAAGATCTGGAGAGAGTGTTGCGATGTGTGGTGTCCAAGAATCCTTCCTCCTGGAGCCAACAGCTGTCTATGGTGGAGTACGCCCACAACACATTACCAGTGTCGGCTACGGGCCTATCTCCGTTTGAGTGTAGCTTAGGTTACCAGCCACCTATTTTTCCCAGTCTGGAATCCGAGGTCGCGGTCCCCTCCGCCCACGCCTTAATCCAGAGGTGTCACCGCACTTGGACTAGAGCCCGTGAGACTCTACTCCAAGTGGGGGCGCGCACCAAGGCTAAGGCCGATCGCCACCGGTCAAAGCCTCCCGTATACGTCGTTGGTCAAAAAGTGTGGCTTTCTACCAGGAACATTCCTCTCTGATCCGTCTCCAATAAACTTGCTCCCAAATTCATTGGCCCGTTCACTGTCACCAAAATCGTTAGTCCGGTGGCAGTCCGCCTTAGTTTACCTCCGGCGTACAGGAGGGTTCATCCCGTGTTTCATGTTTCCAAAATTAAACCCGTGTTTCATGCTCACATTAATCCGCCAGTCCCGGTTCCCCCACCGCCGCGTCTCGTAGATGGGGATACCACCTATTCGGTAAATCGCATTCTGGATTCTAGGCGGAGGGGGCGTGGATTTCAGTACTTGGTGGACTGGGAAGGTTAAGGTCCAGAGGAGAGAAGTTGGGTACCTGCTAGAGACATCCTGGATCATTCTCTGATCGATGATTACAATCGACAGGTAAGGGAGTCTGGGAACGCCAGGAGGCGTTCCTAGGAGAGAGGGTACTGTCACGGTATACAAAACCACTGGTTCCTTCTCGTCTCGTGTTTATGTTGTTGTATGAAAGCACGTGTGTAGTGGGTGTGACTGAGTGACATTCCTTGATCCGCTCCAGCTGTTCATCATCTCATCACCAGCTGCAGCCGATCTCATCTCTCTATATATACTCACCATTTTCTCATTCCCTTTGTCAGATCGTTGGTTGATGTCTCGTGTGTGTTCCTGTTCCGTTCTCCTGCCGTTTGCCTCGTCGTGTTCTTGTGGATTCGTTGTCTTGGTGTTGGATCGTCGTTTCGTGTCTTCACTGCACGGACTCCTCACCTCACGGATTGCACTTCACGGATTCTTCACTTCACGGACTTCACTTCACGGATTCGTCACACTGGCCATCAAAGTCCCTGTGTCATCCGTCCACGCCCGTGTCATCCTGCTTTGTTCGTGTAATCCTGACCAATAAACTGAGTAACCTGCTTTTGCTTCCAGTCTCGTTTATCGATCACGACAAATATAGCCTATCTGTTATGAATATGCGACAATTACGGTAGGCTACTAATGATAATATTATTTATAAATGTATAATTAAACTTGTTTAAATGTACAGTTTGGTATTGTTTTGTTTTTAAAAGATATCCTAATACAATAAATGCATTAATCTCTCAATTGGGTATTTTTTATTAAAGATATAGAGTTTGGAATCTAGCGGTCAAAATGACCGCTTGTGGCTGTTCTAGTAGTTATGGAATTCTGGCACTTCTAGTGTTAAACAAGATATATATATATATATATATATATATATATATATATATATATATATATATACATATATATATCGCCAGTGGACATCAATTCTGGCCACTGTTGTATATGGAGGATGAAGGATCACTGTATAGACTAACATATAACTCAAAACACCCTCTGTATTACTTTATAATAATGCGGCTGTATTCCAAAGACTAATTCCAAATAGCATTCTCGATATATCTGTACTACAGTACAGAGTCATTCATTTGAACATTTTTTAACATGGCATGTTTCTATCCAACGCATGGATGAGAGCACAGACATAAAGATGTAGGGCAATAAACCGCCTGCTGTCATTTCATTCAGTACAAGCCTACATATTTACAATACATCTGCTGGTTTATTATTCGCACATGTACAGCAGAAGATTCATCATCATATGGGTCTGCTTCAATTTGTCTTTTCCATGAGTAATTATGGGGTTTGTGTATATCTGTAAGCCAATATGAGATATTTGTTTAACAAGGACTCTCATCTAATATACAATGTTTGTTTTACAGGATCTCACAGCTTGGTTTATATGGTAATCAATATGAAACTGATTATTACCTCCGTCTTTTTAAAGATATAATAATTCAAAATAAGGATTGATGAGTACAAATATTGAATAATCAATAAATGTCTGATAAGTTATCTGCGGTGCATGTGACGCACAAGATTATTCATCATCCACCCACTTTCATCTCTCAATCTCCATCATTCCGCTCGGCCTGAAATTGAATGTGAGTTTACCCAGTAAACACGATTATATGGTTTATGCTAAACCTATGCCATTAGCATACCAGAGGCGAGAGAACATGTCCAGGCATGTATGACATGGTCTTATCCCTCCCAGCCCTTGTCCAATTATGGATTAATCAGAACACATCAAAAGTGGTCCAGTGTGTACCTCATGTGATCTTTTCGGCGATACTACTCCATCAACAACTAATTGCTTTGGCTGTAATTTCCTTCACAAGAGGCCAAATCCAAGAAGAAAGATATATGAACTATATATATATATTATATACAGTATATACTGTATATATTTACGGTTCATTTGCATAAGCAATTAAGCATGGCTAGTGGAAAAGCAACAAGTGCAGCGTTATGAGTAAGGGATAATGGACATCCAGCCGGTTGTTATCGCAGAATAAACCCCAACAGTGTGATCAGGACCCCGATGCAATGCGGAGGGGTCTTGCATCAGCCTGAAGAGGTTTTACACAGCTACTTACCACATAAGTAAATAATTAGACATGAAATATTGATTTGATTTTATGAGCTCTTTAAACGCAAAGCTTCAGTGGAAAAAAAAAACTGTTGCTAGCAAGCGGCGAGTTAAAACTAGATGGACATTTAAGGGATACAGTACTGTCAAACCACTTATTACACAGCATATCGCCACACAAATAATTATGGGGATAAGATATGTTGATTTGAGATGAAACGGTTTTAAAATCTTGTTTTAACAATCCTGTTTGTTATCTTATAATCCATTACAGTGTACAAAACAATAGTCGCAAAATGGCAGCAGCTGCGTTTGTATGATACGAGAGAGCGAGTCCGCCATACCGGATAACATAGGCCTAATTAAACAACTGTACAAAATAACAAAATATTGATTTGACTGAGTTTTAATATTTTATTAGCTCATGAAACACAAAACTTCCACGAGGAAACACCGTTCCTAGCAACAAAAAAAACAACAACAACAAAAAAAATGTTACTAGCAATTCTATAGTGCCGACTTCAGTGACAGATACCCGGTTGAGCCTGTGTTATTAGTTTTTAACGGTTGTTATTGGGGAATAACATCCCATCGGATGGTGTGATTGACCAATCGGGATCAAATATTCTAAGAGCCGTGTAATAAGTAGGGTTGCAAAGGGGCGGGAAATATACGGTAAATTTTCAGAAACTTTCCATGGGAACTTAATTGGGGGAATTTGAAAATATACCAAGATGGAAACTTAACAGGAATTTATGGAATTTTATGGAAATTTTAGAGCATTTATGGGAATTAATTGGAAATTTGTGGAAATTTATATAAATTGTATCATATACAAAACATACATATAAACATTTTGTTGTTAGTTCATTTTTTTTGCATATTGATATATTTTCCAATTAATTACTTCTAATTTACTAAGTATGTAAAATGTATTTTTATAGCAGCGATTGTTATACACGTGTTATTTTTTTCAGTGTCACCTGGTCCTTCAGAAATAATTATAATATGCTTATTTGATACTCAGTTATTATCAATGTTGGAAACAGTTGTGCTGCTTAAGAGTTTGGTTGTCTGATTGGTTGCTATTGCATCAGTTTCCAATGAGCTGCGGATCAACATTCAAACAAATACCGGGTTGTTGCTGGTAGCAGTCTTCAGCACAGTTTCAGAAACCACTCCACCTGTATAGATCTACTACGGGTGTTAAACCAAGTATGTTACATGTGCAGTTGCATGTCTTACATGTTCACAGCAATGTCTGTGAATGTATTGGCAGAGCAATTCTTGGTACTTGCTCTGCAGCAGCAGCAGCATAGCAGATCTATTCCACCAAGACCAAACTACATTAGCATTGCCATATCCATTATAATGCCAATCTCTATTACCATACCAATCTCCCGAACAATCTCTCCTCTTTTGCAAATTCCCAGTTTATTCCAATTAACTCCCGTTAATTCCCATATATTCCTGTTAATTCCCATGAAAAGTTTCCAGCCTTGAAAATTCCCGGAATTTTGCAACCCTAGTAATAAGGAAAGTGATGTGTGTGGTGGATTTGAGGATGTGTGGTGTTTGGGGTGGGATGGGAAGGTGGTTCAATGTTTGATATTATCTGTAAGTGGTTCCGTATATGCGGGCTCACATTAGCTCAGGATGAACTCTGCGCTGCTCCATTAGTCTTCCCCAGATAATGCTTCACTTCTCAGTCCCGTTTACTTAACATGCTGGATCCGGCCTCCTCGATTTGCACTAATCAACTGATAAGGCGAAAGCCCTTTCACCAATCCCTGGAGGGTGAAAACTGAACTCCTAATGGTCATTAGTAGTAATTATGTTCCCTAACAGACACATCCAGCTCAGCCCCTCTCACACGTAAGTAGTTAGTTCCCATCGGCATCCACCCTCTTTGGGTCTAGATTGTACTCCTGCACACAGGATGTGTCCTTATCACCAAGCACTGATATCACTCACACATGTGATAAAATAAAAAAAGTTAGATTTCCATTATAAAGTGTTGCCATATATAATATATTGAGAGGAGCAGTAAACCAATATGACTATAATTTTAAGACTCTCTCTCTCTCTCTCTCTCTCTCTCTCTCTCTCTCTCTCTCTCTCTCTCTCTCTCTATTTTCCCTCCCTCAGTTCGTTCAGATCAAACCACATTGTGACCTATTCCCCAGAGTCTGACCTATAGAGTGTGATCTGTATTGACAAGGACAAACTCCTGCCAAGAGATCCCCAAAAATCCAATAACATGTGTACAGGCCCTTCCAACAGCCTGAGCATCACTACTGTAATCTCCTTTTCCTCCTCGTCATTTCTCCATCATATTCACCTGATAGGCTTTATTACAGATTCAAGCATATAGGCAAGGACAGAGCATAAAGAGTGATGCTGCAGGGGTGTCCGATAAAGATACAAGGGGCAAAAAGGAAGCAACAAAATAGTTCTAAAAATGCCTTTTCTTTTTCTAAACAACATACTTTT
Organism: Rhinichthys klamathensis goyatoka; assembly: GCF_029890125.1. NCBI lineage: Eukaryota > Metazoa > Chordata > Actinopteri > Cypriniformes > Leuciscidae > Rhinichthys > Rhinichthys klamathensis. Next base: position 2,579,986 of record NW_026606600.1, read on the forward strand.
ACATTTTGCTGATAAAAATATTTCACATTTTATTTTTTATGTAGGGAAATAAATAAAGTGTTTCTTTTTTTTTTTAAACTGAACATTTTTGAATGATAAGTAAATTAATAAGCCTGCAGATTCAGAGCTTACTGTAGTTCTCCATTATGCATGAACAGTCACACAAATTTCAAGGACACAATTCTATCTCATTCATTATTAATAATTACAAATGTGTGGCCAGGAAAAAACAAAAAAGTTTGGATGGACTGGATGGATGGATTCGAGAAGTGCACATGTAAATTTATCCTTGCTCAAATGTTTATAAATATTGTGCCTACAGGTTGTAAAACATAATAAACACCTAAAAACGTCTATATTCAAATATACTGCAGATCATGTATATAACTTTGCAATAAGATGTAGCGTAACTTCTTTATTTACTTTTTAAATCTATACAGTTCAAAAGTTTGGGGTCGGTAAGATGTTTTAAATATTTTAAAAGATGTCCTTCTGCACAACAGGGCTGCATTTTTTTAATCAAAAATACATAAAAAAAATCTGTAATATTGTGAAATATCTGTTTCTCACATGTTCTAAGGTTCACCAGAGCTGTGTCCGAAACCGCTCACTCGTTCACTCATTCACTAATCCCTATATAGTGTATGGCATTTGAGTGCACTATATCTGCAAGGAGTGAATGAAATGAAGTGAGTGATTTCGGACGCTGACGGTTACACTGTGCGTCGGAGAGCTGGAGCTGTCGCAGAAGTGGCTTCGTCACACGTAGTGATAAAACTCCTTTTATCTTACGTTACTTACTTTATAAAATAATATTAACAACAATAACAATTATAACGACTTTATTTTGTAATTATATATACCTCCGTCTCCGTGCTATGCTTTGTAGTTTCATCGATTGAAATTGTTAGAAACTCACGCTCACAGATGACGTGGTCGTTGAGCGCCCTCAGGCGACCGTCATGATTACATTGGAATGAACAGATGATTAAAGGGTTAGTTCACCCAAAAATGAAAATTCTGTCAGTAATTACTCACACTCATGTTGTTCCAACCCCGTTAGACTTTCGTTCATCTTCGGAACACAAATTAAGATATTTTTGATTAAATCTGAGAGCTGGATCACTCCTCCATACACTGTAAAATCTAATCTATAGAATTTACCCAATAAATGTGAGGTAACAATTTGCATCGACTTTGGTGGGGTAGATTTAATCCCATATATTGAGTATAAACTATCTGAAGTAAAAAGCTATTAAATACTTGCATAAATTGGGTAACAATACCTCACATTTATGTATATATTCAACAGCTACTTACTCATTAAAATTAGGTAAAAATTATCTCTTCAAATCAAAGTTAATTAATATCAGTTAATAACAATTACTTATTCAGAGAAGGTAAAATGTACCCCCCACAATAAAGACATTCAGATGGTTCATCAGATCAATGTTTTTAATCCAAAAAATCCTCTGAAACACTCAAAATATAGTGCAGCACAACAGCTTTACACAACATTTCAAGTAATGAAAATGTTTTATAACTCACTGATCTATCAAATGTTGTTTCAATAATGTTGGAAATAAAACATATCCCTGTTTTAGGACATCCAGATCAGAGCAGAAAAGAGAAGTGAGGAGAGAAGGGAGCAGAGAAGAGAAAATGAAAGGAGAAGTGAGGAGATCAGAGCAGTAATGGATGTCCAATCACATTTTCTTGTATCTAAACTCTTAGACTAAACTCTTTGGCCCGGTTTCACAGACAGGGCTTAGATTAAGCCAGGACTAGGCCTTAGTTAAATTTGGACATTTAAGTAGCTTTTATAAACGTGCCTTAGACAAAACATTACTGGTGTGCATCTTGAGACAAAACAATAGCAGACATATTTTAAGATATTTCAGTGCAAGTTGCTTTCAGTTAAAACAGCTCAAACATGCATTTTAGTCTAGGACTATCTTAAGCCTTGTCTGTGAAACAGAGGGGTTTGTGTCTCTTCAGATTTAAACAACAGTGACTGACCAAATCTGTGGTCCAGGTACATTCATATAACAAATAACCGAACAGCCTTGTTTATATGCAGCAATGATGCACCAAATTATCAAAAAACACAGAATTAAGTGCTAAATAAAGTACAAGGGAAAAGAAGAAAAATATAAAACTACACTCCATTACAACTCCATTAAAAGTATGTCCAGACAAAAGATCCTCTTCGATCAAGAGGGGAAATGTGTGTCTACTGCATGAGCTTATTTTTGAGGCTGTGGACCTTTTTCAGTAGGTTTGCCCCGTCAATTTCCCAAAAAAGTTTTTGAAAAGCTTCAAACGTGTTCTTCAGCTCCTTTGGATATTCGATGTCGATTGCATAAATGAGTCCCATCAGCAGTATGCATGCCTTTGTTCGGCTTCCACATCCTTCCATCACTTGGTTTCCCTCGATCACAATAGAAAAATCTGATGGATCCTCCTCAGCCATGACATTGCTTCACAATCACCTTCATCGTTTTGTCTGTGTAGTCCTCCTCACATTCCTACATGTTAAAAAGAAACAAACAAAAAGCATACACATTTTTATTTTATTTAAGATGCTGTTTCAATATATTTCAGTTTATCTAAAAGGAGAGCAGAGGGGGAGTGGAAGGCAAAAGGAGAAGGTGGATACGAGAGGAGAGGAGAGGAGAGGAGAGGAGAGGAGAGGAGAGGAGAGGAGAGGAGAGGAGAGGAGAGGAGGATCCCTTGAGTTAATCAAAAATCTGTTATCAATATGACATACCTGGCAGTCATGGAAAAGATCTTCTAGTCTTTCACCGAGGTAGTTAATGAGGCAGCAGACAACAGCATCTGTTTTTTTCTCAATGTTCTGTGTCTGTAGGGAGATACAATTTAGTGATAAGACTGTTAGCGGAGTGGGGAGTGATTTACATGTACTAAGACCGAATTCCGACCCTGCAACAGACTGGCGACCTGTCCAGAGTGAACCCTGCCCCTCGCCTGATAAATGCTGGGTTGGCTCAAAAATCACTATCATAAAGATTATATCGATTAGCATTACATTATAAATATAATCTATTATGAAGATATCTGCATGGCTTAAAGAACACAAATACATCATAAATCGTTGCAATCATGTTTATTGTGTCCAAAACATCCTTATCTGCATGTATTCAGCGATCTTTGGAAACGTTGTTGTGGTCAGGTGGTTTCAGGTGTCACATGTCATGTGGCTCTTCTTCGTGATATAGCTATATGGAGTATAATAATATGCACACGGCGCCCCCCGGCTGCCAGTGTGTACGTCTGAGTATCCAGCGCTCTTATGATTACATCGGCCCATTTTGGGTATATTCAATAAATATAATTCCTCTATACAGAAATCTGACATAAACCTATTGATAATCTATAAATATTTCTCCGAATCTGCATATTTTTGAGCAGAAAGTACTGAGGGACGTTATTAGGTCGAGCTCTGTCATGACGACAACAGAATGGGAGCCGATGGGAGCGGATGACGCGCCTAATTCACATTAAAGGCATCGACTGTTTTTTTTATTGCATAACATAACAATACATAACGGTCACTATAAATTTCTCAGAATAAAATAGTGGTCCTGAGTCTTATAGCTGTTTAATAACGTATAATTTGTCAAGGTAATCACATTAAATCTGATTTTTGAACTTTGAACACGTTGCCCAACGGCCGACCGTCGGCTTGATGTGTCCCGGGCCATGGTGACGCCAGCGACAGATTCAAACTTTAATTTCAAGTAATGGCATGTTAAACAAACGAAAGCCGAATACAAGTGAAGTGTAATATCTCATAATTAAAAATATATATATACAGCACTCCTATGTAAATAGCTTACCTTAACTTAGCTGTTCGATGGCAGCCAGAGAGAGGATCCAGCGTCGTCCACACTCACCCCGGATTTCCACCAACTGCAGAACGGCTGCGGATCGGCTCCGCTGCGTGTCGGATCCGTGCTGCGCCGTCCTTCAATACCTACCAGATCCGGATTTGTTGCAGAACGGCTGCGGCCATGACTGACAGCTGAAGTCACGAGGACACACGATATCTCGCGAATTTACGTTTGATCGCGTGATTTAACAGGATTTAGTTTCTATAAACAGAACCACAAAACCAGCAACAGTTTGTTTCCATCCAGAGGAGTACAGGGGAAACAACTCTGTGCTGACCTGCTGATCTCCCTTTTTTGTGGAGATTATTGTGATTCTAATACTATATTTATAATTAAATATAATCAACTTATAAAATGTTAAATGTTTATTTGGGTTCCTTTTTGAATGTATTGGTAAAGTAGTAGGCTGTGTAAATAAAGTTAACTATTGTTCTATTTGTAAAAGGGAAAACGATGTTTTTATTTTGGAAATTACCGGATGTTTTATTTAGTTTCTGTGCTCGACTTCCTGCGGCGTTCTCCGGCATCCGGCAAAAATAGAAACTCTGCGTATCTTCTCCGGAGGGCTGCGGGACGCCGGAGCTGGGACGGAGTCGGAACGCAGCCGTTCCGCAGTCAGTGGAAATGCACACATTGACTTTAATGGAAACCTATTGACTCCGCCGCCGTTCCTGAGCGGATCCGCAGCCGTTCCGCAGTTGGTGGAAATCCGGGGTTACTCAAAAACGCGGGCTGACGCATGCGCAATTTAAATAAAAAAAAACTCACGGTTTGGGGGTAAATTTTACTGCATTTTTCTATGTGATGGTTCTTACTGTTCATGAATGGGTAGCATATGTAGAATTTACCCATTACTTTAGAATTCGTTGGCTAGCTGCAATAATCATGTACATTTTATATGGTTTCCACAGATTATATTTACCACTCTCCAAAATCACTTTTTTCAGTGTAGGCTTCTTAAGGGATCGAAACTGGCCGGCCCAAAAGTTATGAAAGACATCGTTAAAATAGTCCAAGTGACTACAGTGGCTCAATCTTAAGTTTATCAAGTGACGAGAATACTCATTTTCTTCTCTGTGGGCCGTGAGATTTCACGTAGTGGAACTGCGCAAAGCTTCTAGGTTGTACGTCACACGCATCACACACATGACCAGCGTCGGCCAATAGTGAGCCTACGTGTGACGTACAACACAGAAGCTTTGCGCAGTTCCACTACACAGAGAAGGCCCACAGAGAAGAAAATGAGTAGTTGAATAAAGTCGTTATTTTTGTTTGTTTTTTGCGAACAAAAAGTTATCGTCGCTTGATAAACTTAAGATTGAGCCACTCGGACTATTTTAACGATGTCTTTCATAACTTTTGGGCCGGCCAGTTTCGATCCCTTAAGAAGCCTATGGAGGAGTGATCCAGCTCTAAGATTTAATAAAAAATATCTTAATTTGTGTTCCGAAGATGAACGAAAGTCTTACGGGGTTGGAACAACATGAGGGTGAGTAATTACTGACAGAATTTTCATTTTTGGGTGAACTAACCCTTTAACGAATATTGTTAAATCATCCACCAAATTATCATCCCTCCGTATAGTTTAACGAATTAACAACAATGTCACAAATTATTAAAACACCTGGCTTATAGTAAAACACATAAAATTGAGTTAATGCCTAAATTATATATTTTAATTAAAAAAATGTATACCTTAATGTCAGTTCATTTTAATTTTAACATCCATCTATATAATATTTTCTCAATATTGTAATATGTTTTATTCCAGTAATGATTAGTAAAAAAAAAAGTAGAAAAAAGCTGTAATTTCTGGTTTAAACTCGCAGGGGGGAGTGAGTTTTTTGGCCCTGCAGCGATGTAGCCCATTGTCAGGAAACTAATAAAGAGGCCGGGTGTGAAGGAACACAGTAATTATCAAGCCTGCGATATCAGCACGGTATTTATGAAAACACTATGCGTTAACAAAAGAACAAGGTCATGCACACGGGTCGTCTCTGAGATAGATTTCTGGCATACAGACACGGCACGTCCACAACCGACTGATAAGCAAAACTTACATTCCCATTTAACTGCAGGCCGCGGTTAAGGTTTGAAGGAAAACAACACACCACAATGCCTTCTTGAACTGGAGAAACATGCCCTGGAACGTTTATAAAAGTATCTGAGAGACAAAGACAAATGGGCTGAAACATGCAATGTGAGATTGCATCGATCCGCAGGAGCGCAATTGGCTAGCCTGGTCATCCCCTTTGACTAAGTGTTCTTAGTTTCAGGATTTGTGAAAATATTGAGCCATACAGCTAGCTGAGCATGAGAAAGACTACCTGACATGTTGTTTTCAGCTTCCTCCACATAGATAAAAATACACAGCGGCAGCACGACAGTGACCTTGCATTTGTAATGTGAGCACCTGTAATGTTTGGCATGACATCACAGATGTGTTATTGGCCAAGAATTTCCGGCGCACAGTCTGTCTCCACTTATGTGTTCATGTTCCTATGTGATTGCACGTCAGGCTTTACGTATGTGTTTGTATTTTCCTGAGAGCTTGCTATAATAAAAAAGAAAGGCAGACAAAGAACATAAGAATTTAAACATTTGCACTCTGAACACATATGTATTTCCTGTAGCAAGGACATACAACAGATACCCAATATCATTTTGAAGATGCCGATAGCTCTCTAACACTGAGGAAATCATATACCATCTGGAGAAATTGCACAATGTGTCTCAACGCCATGCCATGTGTGTGTGTTCTTTCAGAAAACTGTTTTTGTTTTATGTTGTAACCAATCAGTTTGGCAACTCAATAGAAAATGTGATTCTTGGAAAGTCCTAAATAACAGTAATCATAGAGACTAATGACTTTGACATCTCTGTTTTTTGACACATTGGTGTAGGAGGTGAGAGAGAGAGAGAGAGAGAGAGAGAGAGAGAGAGAGAGAGAGAGAGAGAGAGAGAGAGAGAGAGAGAGAGAGAGAGAGAGAGAGAGAGAGAGAGAGAGAGAGAGAGAGAAGAGAGAGAGACCACACTTCCTTTATACATCTTTTCACACCATCATACACGTCCACTACAGCAGCACAAGCTAATGAACTTTAAAGGTACAATATGTATTTTTTGCCGCTAAGGGACGCTAACCGCTTCAAAACAATAACAAAGGCGTATAGATTGATGGCTTAGTGAATGAGCGTGGAATCATGGAACTTTTCGTCATGCCGATGGATCTAATAATGTTTATGGGGAAATAATGTTTATGGATGAGTGAATACATTCATGTTTTTTAACATGAAGCAGGGCACGATTGCTAATGAGAGACAGATATCAGCGCCACACACGAGTCCCGGGGATGTAAAGGAATGAGGACATTTCATTCTACCGAACTACCCGCAAGTGCTGTATTAATACTCACACAGGTAAGTTTATTAGACGAATGAAACTTGTGAGGTAATGCAGCGCTGTTTCACTTGGTCTACACTATAATACTAAACTGCATTTGAGTGTGTTGAAAGGCGTAATGTTATTCTATGTGTTAGTTTGTCTGTATGAGACTAGGGGTAAGCTAGATCAACATTAGAATATCAAACTGATCATATTCTAACATTTCATCATGTTGAGCTGTATAACATAGATTTGTTTTATTTACATCTGCTCACCTGTCTAATAAAGCACATGCAAGAGTGACATCTCTGTCAAGACGAAGTTTGTAGGGAAGCTCTCGGCATCTCGAAAACACCACGCCAATATTTATCCTCGTTTTATATAGCCTTTTGTCCCAAAGTCTGCTTTCCATGGTCTATAATGTTTGAACGAAACAACAACAGTGTGCCACTAGACATTCAGCAGTTGTCCACATATGTTGCCATGGTTACTATGCCAGTACAAGTGTGAACCAGGGATAACGCAGATATTACGTCATTGACAGGCGACAAGTGACAAGGGACGGGAACTATTTAAAATTGTGAATTTCTCTGAATTTACAAATTCTTGGAAACATTTAGGATAATGTAAGTACACAATTGAACAAAATATATAACACTGTGCAAGTGTTTTTTGTATATTTTAATACAAAAATCGTACATATTGTACCTTTAAGACAAAAACCAATACATGTGGAGTAGTGTGTCTCCAATCCTTTTCTCTGTCTTTATAGCATGCAGGTGTAAGCTCACATCTGCATGAACGGCACAACAGAGGTCCTTGTTCTGTTCCTCACACTACAATACTCCTCACACACATATACAAAACCACAGGCAACTGACCCAGTACAAAGAAAGTCACCATTCTTTGAGTGTAATTCCAGAGGCCGGCCTATACAAGCCTGCTAGCCATTAAGGATTCATGATTCATCTGGATCTCATATTATAACGGCTTGAATTTTTCATGCAACCCCTCAATGCCAAGAAGAGGAAAGGAGGAATTGAAATTAGATGAAATGTTGTCTGCAAAACCCACCCAGTGCATTAACATGTTAAAGCCTTTTACTATTACAACAAGACCTGTGATGAGATTTGCTTCGTTTTGTTGGGATTTAATCAGTATTTTTTTAGGATGGCTGGACTAGAATGGATCATGTTTGGACATTGTCTGGATGGAGATGTGAGAAAAGTCATTTGCGACTGATATGTGTGTGAGCGAGTGCGTGTATGTGTGCATAATGGCATATGGCCTGATTATATGCAGCGTTATGAGACTATTTTATTGTCAAAGGGATGGTCCACCCAAAAAATTCAAAATTTTCATTACTCATCGTTATGTTGATACAAACCTGCATGCATTTAACAATTTCTGTAGAACCTACTGTCCAAGACCACCCATTGCCCACCACAATATTCAATAGCTCCCTGGCCCGTGTTTTGATTTCAAAACATATTAATTTATGGGCCTCTTTAAATTAATTAAATAATTAAAATAACTATAATTAACAAAATTAAAATAATATTTCTTTAAGAGCTGCATGTTCTTCAGGTTTCCCACTCTTCTTTACCAAATCATTTATATGACTCTTCCAGTCACTCATGATTTGGTAGATACGTATTAACTGTAACAATTAATATTTTACTCACAATTTTAATTATTATAGAGATTTGCATAAATAGTAAATGATAAAAATGCACATGGCATTTTAAGATTTTAAGTAACCATTATCTTATTTGAAATAAGACCATCTGTGGTATAAATACAATTTTTTATGTTGTTTATATGTCTGTGGGGTTTTTAGCCATGTGGTAATTCATAAGTCAACTCCATTGCTGAGTATTTTCTCCTTAAAACTGCAGTGAATCAAAGACAGTCTTAAAAATTGTAGTCTCTACGTCACAAATACTGTATGTTGTAACCAATCATGTCAATGTGCGGGCGGCCTTTAGCACATCATTACTGTGCTGGACAGCAGGAGAGTTTCAAGAGAAGCCAGGTTATCCCTGTATATTTTTCTGTTGATATAAAAAATGTACATTTAGCAATATAGCGAGTGAATTATGTATATGATGTATATTATGATGTTATGATGAGCTATATGCCTTTCTCCACTGACATTCTAAATTGTTCAAAGCGTTTCTAAGGATGTTGATTTTTAGAAAGCTCTGACTGAGATGGTGAATGGGAACATGGTTTGTGTAACATTATTAGCTGTTTGATAAAGTAGTCAAGCAAAAGGCTAATCATATTAATTACTGTTATGTGTCCGACGTCGTAAAGAGCGATACATAAAACACAATACCATTCTGATACATCGACTTGACGACCCTGTATAATTCACTCTTCCACTTCTTCTGAATCAGTTTCTGTATCAAACATATATGACTGCATTAAACCAGTATTTTCACTTGCCATTTTGCAGCATTTTCTACAGTAAAGTTAAGCAGTCTCTGAGCTCGTGTGGTTAAGTGGAGGTGGAGCTTATTTGCATTTTCATGAATCCACGTATACATGAAACAAGAGTTTAGACTTACATTTAAGCTATTTTAAGGCATGAATAAAACATTTCTTCACAGTAAAAAAAAAAAAAAAAAAAAACGTTTGCTGTTCACGTTGATCGAAGATGAGTCTTAAGGGGATAAACTGATTGACTGCAGGGGGACTTTAAGTCATCTTGAGGCCCACTTGGAAGTTTGCTAAGGCCCCCTATAGTGGGTCCTGGACCGCTGGTTGAGAAGCGCTGATCTGCTGTACAATCTGCATTTTTAATGCAGCACAAAGGAGGCTTAATTTACACAGAATCACAATGGCGTGAAACAATATATCATATGCTGATTATTGATTCACGTGCACAAGCATGTCACACAAGGTCTTTGCTTACTTTCTGGGTTATTTTCCAGCTCTCTCAAGCTGTATCATTAAACAAAAATAGTTAATTTTCAATAAAGGTCAGTGCCACACTTCACTGGCTCCCAGACAATCTCGCATGTGTGTCACTGAGGCAATCGATTCTCCATGGTTACTTTTTGTTCTTCTCAAAATGGCTGGCAAGCAGTAACTGACATCAACTACGACAATGCCAGAATGCACCGGAAGAAGGGGTTTACTTCCTCTTTTGTTGTTATTTTGGAGCTCGGGCAGGCAGCAGTGAATGGTGGCTGTTTTTAAAGATCTCGAAATAGGCCTCTCCTCCCACCCGCTCCCATTGTCTACACCTCGCCTGCCCACGTTTGCTCCCAGTTAACCATGCGGCCAACTACACATCAAAAAGCACAATAGCGACATCCATTCTCAACAAGATTACTCTATCTTCCCAGTTTGGCTCCTAGGCTTTTCATGGGATGAGGGAGCCTGGGATAAGCCCTTCTGCCTGCAGTTCCCCTGACGCAGGGTGCCGTCTGCAGAAGCGAGCTGCTCAGCCCTGCCAAGCAGCCACTGACTCACTGGATGACGACTTAGCAGCCCACAATGACTATACCAGTGAGCAATTAGAAGGTTTAAATAATTATAATCAACTGTTAAAGTAATCAGGATTGAATAATTGCAATCCGAAAATGATGGAGAAATTAGCCTAGCTGCCAGAGCTTAAACTAAACCACGTGCTCTCAGCAAGAGTGCAGTAAGTTCGGTTTTGTTCTGGTCATATAATCCACCAGAACTGAGTGGAAAAAAAATATATTGTGAATTTCTCATAGAATTAAAGCAGAGCTACAACTAGTTTTTTTTTTGTCTTTTTTTTCTGTCTCTTAATGAAAAAGCCTCATAAAATGTAGTCATAATTTAAGTGTTATTCGTTAATTATAGTCCATTTTATTCTGACAGATATTACATATAATTTTAGTCTATGAAAATTTAATTTTAGCAGGCAATAATGTCCTGTAACAGATCAAACATAGCATTTAATTAACATTTAAATGATAGCCTATATAAAATATACTAAAGATACAATGTAAGTGTTGCTGAAATGAAAACATTAAGTGTGCAATATAACATTTAAATGGATATTTTTATGATAAACTGACAATAGATAAAAAGTGACAATAAAATATTTATCTTAATAAAAAAATGTTACAAAACATTTCTATTTCAAATAAATGCTGTTCATTTGAAGGTTCTATTCATCAAAGAATCCTAAACAAAATTTATCACAGTTTCTACAAAAAAATATCAAAAAGCAACATTGAACATTAATAACATAAATAAAAATGTTCAACATTGAAAACACTGATATCTTGAGCAGCAAATCAGCATATTAGAATAATTTCTGAACAATGATCATGTGGCACTGAAGACTGGAGTAATGATGCTGAAAAATCAGCTTTGCAATCAAAGGAATTTGTATATTGAAATAAAAAAAAACAGTTGTATTAAATTGTAAAAATAATAAATAAATACAAAATCACAATATTATTGATTTAATGTTTTCAATTGCTTTGGTAAACACAATAGACTTTAAAAATGTTAAAAAAAACTTAATGACACCAAAACACTGCCGTTAAAAAGTTAAGTCGCCAGTGATTGATAAGACTGTTTAGTGCAACCATGTATTTATGACATTCTGACTAGAATTTGCTTTCAAGAATTCTCCTTCTAGATGTGAGTTATAAGTTGTGTTCTGCTTCATTCAGTTCATTCCATCAAATATTGTATTAATTAAAATCATTATTACCTTGTTACCCCCCCCCCCCCCCTTGTTTGTAATCAAAGATGAGTCACCAAACATATTAGCAATTTTATTGAACAGATTAACACTGACCCTTGTGTGTCACTACTGCTGACCAAAACTCTGCTATGCAGTATAGCAATACACACATTCAAAATGCTCATTCCAGCAATGACTTAGAGAAATAAATAATTAAATAAATAAGAAGAAGAAACTAAATAAATAATCACTCATAATACCTTCGGTCAGTTTGTATAGCGAGTTGACTACAGCACTGAGTGAAAGGGCCATATAACACGCTTTAGCAGTGAAAGATTGAGCCCAGGCGACACAGTAAAGGTTAACCACTTAATTCCAGTGATTAGTCCACGCAGAGTTCAAGGCGCTCTGCCAAAAGCCTTCATTTAGCAGCTACATGCACCACCTCCACGTTCTCTCAACAGCCAAAACCCAGAGACTCCTGGCAAACAAAGGTATACATCAGGTATGTGAAGTACCCAGGTGGGTATAGGCCGTCTCCACCATCCTGTTCAAGGCCAGATCACAATCAGTGTCTCATAACTCCTCTAAAGGAGGCTATAATACTTGACCCTAAGATGTTTTGTTCAAACTTGAGCATGCACAAATTTAATCAAACAGCAGAAATGAGATAGAATCCACCACAGCCTATGAGGTTAAAGCAAGGCATCAAAAAGTATGTGACCTACAGAGAAAGAAGGTTATAAAAGGTTTGTCGATGTATGGATTTTTTCCCTCGCCTGTAAGAATCGAGGTGGGCGGCCTTTGTACAGATGATATATTTCCACTTAATGAAAAGAGATGAGCAGAAAAGAGGACTGTGGATATTCAGTACTACGCCGCGCCATTACCTGACAGCGTGAATGAAATTGTCTCCGTGTACAGTTGGTTGAGTCTGGCTTTTTTCCCGTCCGTGTAATCTCACTCTTCCTCATTGGCGTGACTATAAGACCGCGCTCACTCCTGCCTCTTCCACCCAGCAGGGGGGGGGGGGGGGGGGGGGGGGGGGGGGGGGGGGGGAGAGAACGGTTTACACAGCGTTCATTGTGGATTCCCACAACGTCCCGAGGAGGACAGATGAGGACGGCATGCAGATGCCTCATCCCAAGCCCTGGTGTCACTTAGGAAGAGGATTCAGAGCAGAGGGACAAAGTGTGCCTATGTTTGTTTGTGTTCTTGTTACCACCGAGGGATGTGGGATTTACACCTCAAACAACTCTCGCCGCGACCAGACCCTATAAGTCACTGCAAAGGTGCTCTGGTGTTGTCACACCTCTGCCACACTGGCTCATTACACCTCCTGGAGCTGTATATCATATGTTCTGTCTGTGTGAGTGTGTGTGTGTGTGTGTGTGTGTGTGTGTGTGTGAGAGAGAGAGAGAGAGAGAGAGAGAGAGAGAGAGAGAGAGAGAGAGAGAGAGAGAGAGAGAGAGAGAGAGAGAGAGAGAGAGAGAGAGAGAGAGAGAGAGAGAGAGAGAGAGAGAGCAGAGATGCTGCAAGGGGTATCAAGACATGGCAATCGTGGAGAGAAATAAAATACCAGCAGTTATTTATTTAAATGCTGGCCAGTATACATATTTAATGATTCAAGAGCACCTGCTGAAAGGCAGATGGAAAAGGCCTTTTGTCTGTAATTGCGATTGTACAGTGACCTCAGTGTTGTAATGGAAATATGCTTAGCTCAAGAAATGCTCTTCTGTCAAGTTAAAACTCTTCACACACATATAGCAATCACACGCAAACGCACACGCACACGCACGCACACAAACACACACACACACACACACACACACACACACAAATCCATGATCATTTCATCTTCATAAGCACTCACTATATTTGTATGCATTTGTTTCCAAAAGAACTGATTAAAACGCACACACACACGCACACGCACGCATACACGCACACACACACACACACACACACACACACACACACACACACACACACACACACACACACACACACACACACACACACACACACACACACAAACTGTTAGTCATGAGGCTGTGGGCGGAGCAATCGTCACTTCTCTTTACAGTTCCTGCTCCAGCCTACAGAGGAGCTGCTGAGTATGGACTTAAACACACACACACACACACACACACACACACCTGTAGCTCCCCACTTGGTCAAAAATGTAAACAATTCACCAGAGCGTTTTTTACTTGATTTTAACATGTTTTAAAGCATAACCAACAGGGGACTTGAAAAATGTCCCCACTTGGCTCGGCGGTCCCCTGTTGGTGAGTGTGTAACGGCACCAAGGTCGCCTGTTAGATAGGTAAACAAGTACATACACACACACACACACACACACACACACACACACACACACACACACACACACACACACACACACAGACACACACACACACACACACATATATACAAGCAGACCTTATTAATGGGGACGAAGACAACAACACAGCTATAGACAAGCTGTCGGGCTGGTCCGAGAGGTGTTAATGTGATCCCACAGCTCAGCTGGACGCTGTGCAGGGTCCTGGTGTTTTATTACAGCACTGTGCGGAGAGAGAGAGAGAGAGAGAGAGAGAGAGAGAGAGAGAGAGAGAGAGAGAGAGAGAGAGAGAGAGAGAGAGAGACAACAGACTGTGCTCACCTAGCAATGGTGCAATGGCTTTGAAGGCCCGCAGGACCCACAGCTCTTTGGGTGAAATAACACATTGAATAAGAGGCATGAAATAGAAAGAACAGAACAAAATGTGCTGAATTTAATGGTGAGGCAATGAGAACAAGAGGAGCACTGACTTGTGCTGAAGGATTCTTGGATGTTTATTGGTAATATTGCACTGATATGTAAACCACTTTGAGATCTTTATTTTGATAACAGTAAAACGGAGCAGGAGTTGGTCAGTGGTTAAGCTCATGCAAACATGAAGGCTTTCATTTCGTCATTGTCCAATCCTGCTGCCCTTATTATTTACAGCTTGATCTAATTAGTATTTGTAGGTATTTGTACCATTTACGCATGCATGTTTATACAATTGGATATACATTGAAATACTGGGCATATTGACTGCATCTAAGAATATGAGTATGCACAGCAAACAGAACATTTAAAAACAAAATGTGTGAATCAATTATTTTAGTCTTTTTTTAAAGAAATATTTTTATTCAGCAACAATTAAATTGATTAAAGTAACAGCGCAGAAATTTTTAATGTTACAAAAGAGTGCTATTTCAAAATAAATGCAGTTTTTTAAACATTCTATTTGTCAAAGAATCCAGAAAAAAAAAAAGTATTACTGTTTTCAGAACAATATTAAGTAGCACAACTGTTTTCAACATCGATAACAAAAAGAAATTCAGCCAATTAGAATTGTGTGACACTGAAGACTGGAGTAATGGCTGCTAAAAAAATAGCTTTGCCATCACAGGAATGAAATATCCAAAAATAGAAAACTGTTATTTTAAATTTTAATAATATTTTATTATATTTAAGTTGTGTATAATTATCATATAAATCCTTGGTGAGCATTAGAGATGTAAGAAAAAGGTAAAATAAATAAACAAATAAAACCTATTAATTCTATAAGTTCAATATTCTATAAACCTAAACATTTTCATAAACATTTGTACTTCTAAAGTTGTAGTTTCCATGCTGTCAAAATGCTATTATTTACATTTCAGTGTCTATACATGTGAATACATGTGATTAATAATGAGATCACGTTGTCATTACCTGTCCTATCTTCACCAGCCCTATCCATAAAAGTGGTACGAAGTTCAAAAAGGAAGACAGTCCATTCATCTCTCCTTCTGCATCACCAATGACACAATCCCAATCACAGGTCAGATCAAGAGCTTCAGATGGATGCAGTGGCCAGTGGTGAAGATCAGCATCTCATTACTTCGGTTACTGATAAGTCCACTAATACCCTCGTTAGTGCCCACTCGCCGGGCCTTCAATCACACGCAACTGCTCGATATCCATTACAACCTGCGCTGCCTCCTTCCTAACCTGAGCAAATGCAGATTAACGCACAAGACTGTCTCAGATCAGACTGTGTGTTGGCAGGGGTAAATCGTGAGGGGATCAGGGGGTGGACCTTTGATCTGCGAAAAATCCCCTCGTCTGATAGCAGCAAGGAACGAAGTTGTGTGATGCACCATAAGCATGGAATGGAAGGATCGGCTCATACTTCACAGTAGTATCCTGGACCCACAGGTTATAATCTTGTAACATATATAATCACTTGAACCAAACATTAAAGAGAGAAGCTAAAGACCAATTTTCAGGTCAATACAAATACTGACACATCACATCTTAAAGGGATAGCTCATACAAAAAATGAAAATGGTGTCATAATTGACTCACCCTCATGTCGTTCCAAACCTGTATGACTTTCTTTCTACTGAGAAACATGGAAGAACACAATTTAGAGACACGTCCATGCAATGAAAGTCAATGGTTTTTTTAAATATCTTCTTTTGTGTTCTGCAGAACAAAAGATTAAAAATCATACAGGTTTGGAATGCCATGAAGATGATTAAATTACAGTTTTCATTTTTGGGGTGAACAATACATTCAATAATAAAAAAGGTAAGAGCCAAAAAGAAGTTAACAGATGAAGTTATTCAGACTTATGAATAGCTATATCTATAACCACAACAAAATAGAAATATGTTGTAGTAATTTTCAGTATACACACATTTTCCAAATGCTAGTCTAATACATCTTATCACATCAATACATCAATCCAGAATATTTAGTTTAAAGTGTGAATGTCTATTTTAATTGCCTCACGCAAAACTCAGTCTCAAACAAGCAAATCCATGATTATTTCATCTTCATAAGCACTCACTATTTGTATGCATTTGTTTCCAAAAGAACTGATTAAAAAGCGCACACACATACACAAACACACACACACATGCACATGCACACACGCACACACACCTCTGTGACCTTACTCTCACAAGTTGTGTAAAATCATCCAATCAGGATATAATTTACTTGATAAAGTGCTTTCCAGATTTCTATTCAACATGCATCAGATGGAAAATGTCTGTGGGTGGTTCATAGGCATGCAGTCTGAGGCTATGTGACTGGTAAACAGGTTCAGTTACCTGAAAGTGAGAAGCTGTAGCATTTTTAAGAGCACCAGAAACACGGAGCAAAACAGCTGAGAGTTAGAGCTGTAACTCTCCAGAGTGGATCAGTGGGAGGAATATAGATAATTCATGAGGTGTCAAGAAGGTTGAACAGGGCAAGTACTGTTCTGTGGTCTAACTTGCACCACTCAGTACAGACTGTGACCAGGAGCGAATGAAGAACGGAGAACTGCTCATTGTGCGCATATATTACGATTGTAGCAATATAAAAGGTCGTACTTGTTTTGATCAACCATAGCTTCATCAAGAAATCTTCTGAAACAATCATTGAGATATTGTTTTCCACAGAGATTATCTCTCCTTGAAAAAGAAGGAGTAGAACAGTTGGGACAGTTTCAGTGGATTCCCAGCAATGTGTCATGGTAGCAAAAAAACAAAGTGGCAGTTAACAGCAAATCCCAACACAGGCAGCACAGAGAACATGAATCGATTGTCCGTTTCAGGGATTCACTGCACCTTACATTCAAACTGTCACAATATTTTTCTTTTCTCCATAGCTATAGGGCACACTTACAAATGCCACTAAAGCATTTTTAGAAACCAGCATTTCTACAGTGTCCCTCGACTGTAGAACGGCTATTTTATTTTGGAATTAGAGAAGTGTAGCTTTAACGTGGACCGACGTTAGATTTATATCCCTTCTCAGCTCCAGTCATTGTGCTCAGTGAAACTAATCCACTCTGGCTTTCATTACAAAATGACAGAGCGCTACTAATTAATATTTGATAGCAAAGTTATTCATATTTAATATTGTAATGTAATTAATAAAAACATGATGAATATTTCAGGGTTAAGTTGTAGGCTCGCATTTAATGAAGCGTTGGAGAATAATACTGTGCTTATACACACGCTTATTTACATGGATGCATTATTGCTTAATTTGTGTTGAATGGAGAAAATGAGAGATAATAATATGGGTTTAAACTCAAAATGGAGTCATGCCTTTATGTAGGCCAAATCTGTGCTGGTAAATGTCCCTTTAATTTTCTCCCCTCCCCTTAAAAAAATATGTTCCAAAAGCATAGAATGAGCAGTTATTCTGGCTTTAATGCTGAAATCAGCTTCACAGTACACTGGACATCAGCATAAAGAAGACATGTGTCAAATCAACTTTGCTTGAGCAAAACACAATTTCTTGATATATCTTTCTATAATAAAAGTAACAGGGAAATGTCTACAGTCTGGCTGATGGCTTTCCAGTTCATGGACACTATCTATCAAGTGTTGTCATTTCCTCCTGTAAAGCAAACAAATGTCCACAGACACATTTTCTTTTGTGAATAAAGAATCAATGCCATTCTCTTGTGTTCATTTCCAGTGATCTTTTTCTTTAGCTCGGATTGCTAAATACGAATCGCATATTATCCATTCTCTTTATGCTACAAACACACATAATCCCATCACTGATAAGAGCACATCATGGTAATACAAGACATCACACAGCAGTGCTATTATTTTTTTGTAGAGTACATCTGCACTCCAAAGAAAATAATGATGTCCATTGTGATTAGCCATCAAAACACGCTGCAGCTAAAAGAGGGGAACAAAGCCATGTGTGAGATAGCATCTAACTGACATATGCTGTAAAAAAAACTGACAATACTTTGAGTAAACACATCCATGTTACTCTTTGTTGGGCAAAGACTACAATTTGTTCTGTTCTGCCCATGAGTTTTTATATAAAAATGTCCCGCATTCAAATGCAATACAACCATTACTTAGTTAGAAATCCCATGTGCAATCCATATATTAAGGATATAATGGATTTATAGCTAAATAATACAGTGGTCATTTTGTTTTAAGTCTGAAATCATTTATTTGTGGTAAAAGCTTATGAATGCAAAACTCATAGCAAAATTATTTGTGAGAACATATCATACAGGAGACCGGGGCTATATTTCTCAGTAAGGTTTTGACTTAATAGTCCAATTTCGCAAAATAGATAACAGATATTTTTTTGCAAATTGTATCCTACAAACCAAAATTCAAATAAATGTATTTTAAATGTGACAAATATCAGAAATTATTTTTGATGGCCAACAACATTATATTTTAGATTGATTACATTTTAACTGTTTCTGATTCATTTAACTAAAAAGTATGTTTAATGGAAGGTTGTTAAAACTTACCCCATGTAGTGTACTAATGTGTACTACGCAAGGTGTACCAAATTTAGACTAGGTACACTTGCTTTTACACAAACTTTTATTGAGCAAGGTGGCATTATATTGATCAAAAGTGACAGCATAGACTTGCTACAGAAAATGTCTACTGCAATTGCAAATAAATGCTGTTTTCTATATATCAAACAATTATTTTTATGTTTCTGAAACATTAATTTCTTGAGCAGCAAATCAGCATATTAGAATGATCTCTGAAGGATCATGTGACATTGAAGAATGGAGTAATGGCTGCTGAAAATTCAGCTTTGCAATCACAGGAATAAATATAAAAATGTTATTATACTTATTGTAATAATCTTTCACAATATTTCTGTTTTTACTGTATTTTTTTTCATCAAATAAAGGCAGACTTAGAAGACGTCTTTCAAAAACATGTTAAAAATATTACGACCACAAACTTTTGAACGGTAGTGTAAGTGTCTACACAGAACTTGACTTTCAAACAAACCCTTAGAATTACTATTAGAGTAAAGAGTGCGACAGCTAGCCCTGGATTCCCCTATAATTCCACAACCACCTACAGTCTTGATAAAGGAGTTTGCCGTGTGTTTGACGCACCTTTCAGAATCAGGTGACGGTGAGCTGCATTTCTAGCCCAGTGAGTCAGACCACCGAGACCACGAGACCATGTGAAACAGTGAGAAGCGTGCTGTCATCTACCGTAGCTAACTCTCCCTCTCCCTTCCTCAGTCAGTCTCTCTCTCTCTCTCTCTCTCTCTCTCTCTCTCTCTCTCTCTCTCTCTCTCTCTCTCTCTCCCTCTACTGTCTCTCTTAGCCCTGCCATGCCCACTTCTACACGTATGCTAATCGTCTCCTCCGACTGGCAGCTGGTGCTCAAGGGGAGTTCGGGCACTGACAAGACAGGAGCCGGGTGTATAATTAAACATCAGACCGACACGTAATAAAAGCTAAAGGATGAAATGAGTGTAATCTCGGCCTGAGGTTCCTCGGTAATCAGCCCACAACCACATCCCTGGCAGAGATGGCAGGAAAAGGGAAAGAAAAAAAAAACATGCTGATTCGAATGACCCATTTGAATCACACACCTCCCACTCTTTATTTGATTCATTTTTTAATTAGAGAGACAGAGTGAGGGAGGATTGCAGATCTTAGGTGATGGAGTGAGGCGGAGAGAGAGAGAGGAGCAGCGTTCAATCTCTTCTACCAGCATGGCTTCCTATCTCACTGCAACACGGAACTTATCTGAGCTCTGCAAGCCATTCTCTTGAGCACTTAACCTTGTGGTTTAAACAGTAAAACAGTAATAAAAACGAAGCTCAATCAATACTGGCCCAATCAATGAAGCAGAGTAGAGTCTGCACCCCTTATGCCCAACCATTCACATCCACTCTCCATGCATTGTCCTCCTACATACAATCATTCTGCTCACCGGTACAAATACAGTACTCCATGACCTTAAAAACAGCACAACACATTAGAGAAGAGCAGAACGGCACATCACCGTTTGAGCGCTCCCAGCTGTCTCCATCACACACAGAGCATTGTGAATGTGTCAGTCTGAAAGCATCATATTCATTTGCCCTTATACCTTGGAGATCATCACGGGGGGCCCATTTGTTGTGTTTGTTTATGCATTTCTGCTGATCAAAAGCTACGGCAGAATCCAACAAAGGCTGCTTAATTGCAGCTCTTGAAAAATTGATGCTGCTCTTAAGGACTTTTTTGTGTCATGCCGATATTGGGAAAACACAGGTGTAAAGGCCACATGAGAGCGCATGTTTTATTCACATGCCTGAGTGACAGGAGGGGGGAAAGCAGAAACAGTAGAAAATTCAAGCGAGAGGCCTTAATTAGCAGAGGTCCTGCCAAATTTTGGACACACAAAGGATGTTATTTTCCACCTCACTGATGGTGGAGATGGTGTTCATTTGGTGCAGTGAAGCTAATGCAACCTTACAGAAAACTTTTTTTTAATTAAAAGTTGTTTTAATTAGAAAAATAAATAAATAAAAATGATAACAATATATATATACAATCATTTTTATTTATTTATTTTTCTATATAATTTTATCTATTTATAAAAATATCTTAAGACAACATTTTTATAATATATATATATATATATATATATAATAAAAATATATATACATATATAAAGGTTGTCTCAAGACATTTTTCTATTAACAACTAATTACTATGACAGGTCAAATAAACCTCGTTGTCAATGAAATGTAGTAATATGAAAGATCCATCTTGTTTGAAGAAAACACTAAATTATATTTTGAGGAACGAGCATTGTCTTGTTGGCTACGGTAATGTGCAAGTGGTTGGACAAGCATAGTGCCAGGTTGGGCTCCCGAGGTTCACGCTTGCAGTGATCTGTGAACAAGCTGCTTTGGCCTGCTCATACTACAGTCCTCTCAGGACCCAGGGCTCTCTGCACAGGTCCGGTGCCAGGTCACTCTACTATCCCCTAATTATCTCCATACCACCTCACCTCTCTGCATGCACACATATGCATGCAGCACGTTGCACATTACACCTGTAAAATTATATTTGGGGCAACCCTTCATACTATATGCATTGCAGAACTTTCTCAGACTCTGTGGAATATAACACCATGCATAAATTAGCATCCAGAGCTGTATTTTCCTAATTGAACTGTAAAAGATGGAAAGTGTGCAAGAGTCAGCAATGCCAACCTTGCCCTCTTCTTCACGGCAATTATTGCTCCTTCACAAAATGTCAAACGAAAAGGCATTGAGGCAGCAGAATTAATGTTTCCACATGATAAGTAAGCTTAATATTCAGCCGACAATTAGACTACTCACCCTGCCAACCAGAATTGGATCGGGTCCAGAGAACTCCTCCAACACAAACATTTGATTCCAAACCCATCCTCTCTTGGCACGACTGAGGATTCTTTGTCCTTCGCTTGGCCGGTTTCGCGGGATCATGGCTGATGCCGTTTGTAAACTTTGTGACTGATTGTTTAACGAAGCCATGGAAGAGTACGGGACACAAGTAATCCATACTAGCAGGAGAGAAGTCCATAGATCTCTCTGCATCTCCTCTCCTCGTTTTAGCATTTTTGTAATATTTTATTTTTGTCTTTTTTTTCTTCTTTTGCTTCCCCTCCAAAATTCAGGGGTTGACCAGCTGACAGACAGCTGAATGGTTACTCTTTTGTTCTACGTATCCCCCAGGTTGAGTTCATGTTGTGAGGAGGGTCACGGATGTACTCTGATCTGTCTCCAGAACACAGAGAAGAAAGGCGCGCTGCAAAATGTGACATCCATTAGTTGGTTCATCAATGTAAGAGATCTAGAGGGGAGAGACAAATGCAGACTTACAGGAAGTGCATGTAAATAAAACTGACAAGCTTGAGGAGGGAAGTCTCAAGGTCAGTTTGATATGACATCTGAATGCCAAATAAACAAGTCAGAGCACATCTGTCTTCTATATGAGTATATAGTACAGCGCAAACCTTTTTACTCTAAGCTATTGGAAACATATAGGAACAATAAAATCAAGCCAATTAATGTTTCAGATTGCAATGCTTGTTATGTGAAAACAGTCACCCTACAGTAATTTGGAAGTAAAAAAAGAAAATAATTTCGGACACACGACTGCAGCATAAAGTATAAATGCAGTAAACTTGAAAATCACAGGGTAGATAAGAAAAACAGTATCTCATCGTGCTCATGAGCTGCTTTCATTTCCCAAAACCAATTGCTTTCAATGCCCTTGACAAATTATCACATTACGCTATAATTTAGAGTTTGAAGAATGATAAAAAAACATGATTTATACATCTGAAAACATACATGATATAATATTGTTAACGATGTACTCTGCAATGCTAATAAGAAGAGAGTCTGTACTTACACAATTTTTTTTTTTTTTTTTTTTTTGCAATTTGTTCATGTACTTGATTTTAATTCATGCACTTGATTTTAATTCAAATACAAACAGCAAGTCCTTTTTTTCTTTCTTGGTTGACCATACAAAAATCATAATCTGCATTTCACTAAACCGGATTATTTAGCTGAATGGTTTCAAGCAGCACCCTCCGGAGAACTCTGTTATCTATTATTTCATATGTTCCCAGGTATCAAAAGGCAGCTATAAGAAGGTTAAGAGAAATTCAGTATTTTAATCTTTTTAATGCAGTACACAGCAGACAAGCACATGTTTGTTTTCTGAAAGAGTTGTGCACGCAATTAATTTAAATAATTGACCTGTTAGATAATAAGCAAGCCACACATTTGAAACATGCACCGCTTAGTCTTCCTTCCACAGTGTAACTTCAGCGAGCAGTAAAGCTGTATTGCACTCTAACACCATATAGAGACTCAGCGAGCAAAGACGATGCTTAAATCACTGACGATTTCAGCACCACCACGAGTGGACAGCTCTTCAAAAAAAAAAAAGTCGCTTACTATATTTATGGTCGCTTTCTGCCTCTTTCGAATGAGTAAGAGAAGCATGATTTCGATATTTAAAAGCAGAAAATGATACTCTAGAAGCAGTGGAGAACTGCAAAACATGCATGGCACGACGAGTTGACCAAGTTGATTAACCAAGACGTTCGCAGACCACGTTCTTCTGTAAAGTGAACACAATTAATTCGATGCACGACATTCCTGAACGATGCAAAACAAATGATGGACAACGGGTGCTTATGGTCTGGTCTGCAGGCTGTCAATCTGTCTCGCTTTTGGATCAATCACTGTAGCGCAAACAGCATCAAACGAATTATCCAGTATTTCAGGCGAGCACAAATGCACGCGCCTTCCGCCAAACGACATATAGCCTACTGTGCAAAACCTCTCCTACGCCTATTAATAAGTCTTTAGTACT
Organism: Rhinichthys klamathensis goyatoka; assembly: GCF_029890125.1. Classification (NCBI taxonomy): domain Eukaryota; kingdom Metazoa; phylum Chordata; class Actinopteri; order Cypriniformes; family Leuciscidae; genus Rhinichthys; species Rhinichthys klamathensis. The sequence goes on from NW_026606600.1 coordinate 2,604,153, forward strand.
TACTGTATATCATCCGGACGTCCGTTCCATGTCATTCACAGGGGATAGAACATATCAGAGAAGGAAAAGAAAAAGACGTGACTTGTTTCTCAATATTGCTGGTACTTCTCTTTTTTGTCAATTATCTGTCAACTGAATATAGTCAAGAAAATAATAAGGAGAATAAGTTGACAGACGCGGTTGGGAACAATTAGGATCCGTAGAGTTTAGTGGGTTGGCGTTGACAGGGTGTCGGTGAGCTCCGGCAAGCCCGCTCGCTGACTGGAGGAGTGAGGAGAGATGGACGAGAGGTGTTTGGTGGGAAGAGCCTCCCCTCTGTCGCGCTCATTGGGCTGATAAAGAGGCAGGTCCTCAGCCCTGGCAATGAATGCACGCGCCCTACCTTGGGAATACTGAACTTTTATGTCAGTGCGTTGGTGTTTTTCCCCTACCTTTATCAAACGCATTCGGCTAACAAAGCATCCATACGTGTGACGCGTCTGGACACTTGTGCGACGGTCCTCTTTTTTCCGTCTCATTCCGGCTCGTGCATGGAATGCAATGAGATTTTACATAACTATACTGTTTAAGCATCTCAGCGCCACAATTAATTTTGGCCAGGTGAGCAAATAAAATAAAAAATCACTTTAAAGTTATTTTCACATTGTACAATCTACATTCTTAAATGTAAATTTAAATGTTGGCGTGATTGCATATGTTTATGTGATGCAATGCTTTGCATTACGCAACGCTAATTGTAATTCGGCGCCACTGCAGTCAATTATGCCTATTTAAGACTTCTTTAAAACACTAAAACAATGATTTATTTATTTATTCTAAGACACGTTTATAAAAGATACTTAAATGTCCTAATTGAACTAAGGCCTAATCCTGGCTTGATCTAAGCCTTGTCTGTGAAACCAGGCATGTATGAAAATTAGCCAATACATGCTTATCATGATTTCAGTCTGAGTCAGAGCCGTTGTTTTCCAAAAGTCTAGACTGAGATCTTATTTTATTTTAGAATGTGTGAGACTTTGAGAGATTCACTGTGGCAATGAGGGATGAAATTCAAAGCTTTCAAAGCTGAAATTCAAGGCACAGATCATGTATCAGAGTGTATCGAATTGATATCTAAAGGAATAAAAATGAGTCGACTAATCTAAAACAAAAGACTCCAGATTTTGGCATTAGGCACCCAATCTGACGATTTCATGTTTAAACCTACAACTATACAGCTAAATGTTCTGATCACACTGGATAAATAAACAACAACCTGCTGTTTTAGTATCTTCACGTGATACCCTGAATTGATGCTGTGAGGAGCTCTGTTAAATATCAACTCCTAATAAGCTGAATGCATTATTTGCAAACATTCAGCCCAATGTACTCTAAGAGAAAATGCATTGAAATAAAGCCACCATCTCCTCAGCATTTATTAGTGCACACAGGATGTATCTTGACACGTGTCTTGTGACTCTTGTCCACATGAATTGAAGACTCTTCAGGTAGAGATACAGACAAAGCTCCGCTTCAACTGGCTCCCTCTGGTGGCCAAACATCAAACAGACATCAGGAGTTTTCTGGACTGTGGTCAGTTAAACCCCAGAGATTAAACCTTGCAGACACAGATGTTCAATAAATTCTTAGCCTCACTGCAAGATATTGATACATCTGTATTAAGAATAATATTAATAATAAATACATATAAATAATTGCAAGTCACAGCAGCTTTCACAGATAGATAAAACAAGATATTGATCATAATAGTTCAGATGCCAAATCTTGAAGATGGTGATGATAATGCTTGAGAACCAAAAACTATTGTTATCTACATATTATCTTGATATTACTCAAATATGTAGTAATATTATAGAGTATACTAGTATTCCTCAGCCATTCTGCTACATTTTTAAGGCTTGAAAAGGGCTGCTTTGCTACAACTATATAAACCCGTCTGATATTTTGTATATATATATATAGATAGATAGAGAGAGAGAGAGAGAGAGAGAGAGAGAGAGAGAGAGAGAGAGAGAGAGAGAGAGAGAGAGAGAGAGAGAGAGAGTTTATTCCTCACCCTTACATGGATGACAAACTCACAATGAGCACCACAATATCACCATTATCAATCACAATCCAAACAATGTAATTTATATCCCTGGTTTTTCTTTACTAATATTATAGTTTACTTGTGGTTGTCACCTCACAAAATGATCATGGTTATAAAACTGCTCACATTTGCATCCTGCCCGACATCCTATTTAACTCCATTTCAGTTCTGCTGCGCAGTTTGTCAAGCTGCTCTCCAGTGGTTCTTTCTCTCTGTCATTGATTAATTCCACTGACACAGCCTTTACCGGTGATCAAAATATCAGACGTCTTCTGAAAAAGGCAAAGTAAGTGAAGGGGAAACGGTCTTTACAGCCCAAGCTTCCTCAATCGATCACTGGTTACTACATTGTCAGTGGAATTAATCACAGGCCTGGTGTGCCGTGAACTGCTGGCACCCTTCTCCACACACCTCAGCCATGTCATTTGCAAATGGCGACAACAGCCTCTGCAAACAAACAGGAAACAAGCCGTGATTTATTCATTTGTCTTTAAATTTACATCAAATCATTTAGAGGCAATTACTTGGGGATTTTCCCAGCTGTTTCACATAGATGTGAAGCTATGTCTAAAACAATTGTCTTTCTTACTGAAGACTTGTGCCTGCCATGCATTCTAATCTCTTGTGATTCATAAATCATAGTGTTGGCATGGCTCAATATTTTGTACCCTCATGCTTCTTCCAATATGGCATATTGGAAGCAATTTATAGTTCTCTTCAAAGATGCTAAAAATGCATGCAACGATTATAAATAAATACACATATAATGTATAAATGCCCTTTTTCATATCTGATGCACTGTGAAATGTCTGATGGCCATGTTCAAGCATGTGCAGTATTTAATGACATGTGCACTTTTCCACAGCTCTGGTGGCAAATGAGCATCACCGTTGGACTCTCCATTCAAAACACAATCCTACGAGACAAGAAGATAATGGACAGTGTTTATCGATTTCACCTCAACCAAAGCAAGAAAGAGACACTATTCTTTAAAGAGCAGTCTCAACTGTATAATAACGGTTTCAGGTGGATGACTCTCCATCCCTGCAAAGTGAGTGTTCATTCAGTGTAATATAATCTCTATGACACAAATAACAAATAAAGTTACGCGGTCTGACACTAGAAAGAACCTACAGCAACCTTTTTCTATCTCCATCCTAACTTATTTAAGGGGATGAGTAAAACTAGATTTGAATTTCCTGAAAGAAATACAAGCACTTGCAAAGCAGCAAAAGATCAGTGTTCAAGTTTTAGGTAAGATTAGATTTCATTGGCTTTGGTTCTGTGTAAACGATTTTTATGTAAATGAAATCCCAAATCAGAGCTGCTTTGCCATTGTTATGACACTAAGCAAATGTCTTGTTTTCTGTCAGCTGTGCACGAGGATCTACACTGCAACTGTGCCTCATAATGGCAGGTTTAAACAGATAAAGGTGGGGTAAGCAACATTTGAAAAACGCTGTTTGAAAGTTGGTCGGACAGACACAACAACAAACAAGCAGCCAATCAGCATTAGGGGGTGTGCGGCGGTGTAGGAGAGAGAACGAGAAAGAGGGAGATTTGAAGAAAGACTGTAGAAAGAGAGATGACTGAGAGACATTACAAAAGAGAAAAGCTCATAAGAATATCACTGGAAAATGAAGGGTTATGATCACACCAAACAAAACTTCTTCATGTGCTTATGTTTCTGATCTCTCACATTCAAATCAATGTATGACCTAGACTCAGCCTCAGACGTCACACCCACGGAACGTTGGCTGAACATCTGATGCATATGGCACACACATTTGGAAACACTTGTCATCTGATTGGTTGAATTCTACAGGATTTCCAGAAGACATGCGTCGCATTCTTTAATGGTCTGCCTGGAAACTAGGATGTCATGATGCCATATGGAAGAAGAAAGTCATTGTGTTTACAACTGTGACAATGAGCACTTATCAGGATAAACTAACTGCTGGATTGAAGTTCACAGCATAAACTCTTTAAAATACATCCAAGAGTTTTACACTGCGGTCTGTTATTGTAGGGACACATGCATTATATTGTATTGCCCCTAAACATGATTCTAAACAAAACAAAGAGTGATTAGCTGTTTTTCATGTCAGTCAGACTGCCTCTGGGCGGTGCTTATCAAATGAAAGCTGCTATGGAGCCCATACCTGCAGTCAGTCTGAAGGTCTGGCTACGTGAGACCAAGTATGACCATACCATTTATAACATGTTCAGCATTTAAAATCTAAGTTAATACTTAGTTTTCAAACATACTCTATACTTACTTTTTTTTTTTTTTTTACAAAAAACAACAACAAAAAATAGATAGCACACTAAGATGACATTATCTACACACAAGCTTAAATGCAGTCAGTATGTTAAGTGGTTTGGGCTCAACACAAATAAATATTACACTGTGATCACTGACATATTCACTGTCATAAAAGTCCCACAATATGTTGACTGTTTTCTCCATGTTATTTTGGAAAATCTAGTCATACAGCCATCAAGTGTACACTCATAACATCTGTTCACCAGAATTCCAAAGGTCGCTCACCAACGCAGCAAAGGAATTAAATAGTCAAAGTTCACTCCAAATGCATGAATAATGATTTACAAATTTATGACAAGTCTTCCCACCATCGCTTCCCCATCTTTCTGTGCTGACACACACACACACACACACACACACATACTTCCATTCATGGCCTCGGGGGCCTGTGATGTGTAAACAGTTTCCAGCATAGGTTTAGTGCCATGATTAGCATATTAACACTCCTAAAAGTCAAATTTTAATTGGTAGCAAATTAAAGTTAATTGGTTTTTACGTTGATGATTTTAAAGCTCTGCAGATAATTAAGTGCAGTGTTCAGAATTTTGATATGTTGACATTTTGAGAATGAACAACCTGGATTCTAAACGAACAACACTACTAAGATCTTAATCACGCAAATTGAAAAACACACCAGATTTGATTATCATGGGTTTCATATTGGCCCTCCTATTAATTACACTTAACTTATTTATTTATTTACATCCACTTACATTTATCGGAGGACAATTTGGATAAATGCAACTGGGGAATAATCTCAGTAATTCCAAAACTTAAACCCGTGTCAAATAGTTTGCACACAAATGGACCCGTGTCAAATATTGTGCATTTTGCACATGATAATATCTTGGCAGTGAACTTTTTTCACTAAGAAGGTATGATGTGAACAGAATTAGTATGAGCATATGGTGGGCCACAAGCCTCACTCACATTTAGGCATGAGCCAAGTGCTCATTCTTTGGCACCAAGATTCATAAACTGTCATGCGGCTGAATGAAGCGCTCCTCGGGGCAAAGCTGCTCCGTCTACCTGTCTTAATAAGTTGTACAAGTTGATTAAAATAGGATACAGTAGCAGATCTCCCATCATGAGAGGAAGCAACTGGACATGAAAAACCGTTTAACATGATCCAATTTGAGCTGGGCTTCTAAAAGTAGGGACTGATGGTTGCCATAAATAACAGAGGTGGCGTGATAATGGCACAAGTTACCTTTAATAGAGCTCATTAAGACTGACACCTTCTCCATTTGGGAGGAGATGAGAGGAGGCTCATTATGATCGCTCCGCATGCACAACTCAGACTCTAAAGAGAATGTGTGTGTGTGTGTGTGTGTGTGTTTGTTTGTTTGGGCAAGTATTGCAAGACAACTAACAAGACGATTGCAGTGGCATGTGTTAAATCGAAGGAATAAACTTGAAATTATGACTTCAGTTTATGAATTGTCTATAGCCAAGAGATTAGCAGAGACTATTTTTAGATTAGACATTCATTGATGTGTGTGTCATTAAAAATGACAAGCTTTATGAAATATGCACTTCCCCTCAGATGAAATTAGAATGTTTTAAATAACCAAAGTCAATTAATAAATTGTATCATTATAAAAAAAAAACATGATTTTAACAACAATAACCTTTTACCAGATGCACCGACAAACACAATTGCACTGTGGACCTTTCTAATATTAAAACAGAATTTAAAAAGATAATGATCTCTGTATGTGATCTTAAAATTAACATAAATATTAATATTAACACAACACAGTACAATAAGGTTCAATAATATTGTGGCGAGCAGGACGAGGTCGAGGGACGTGAGTGATAATGAGCGACACCTGTGAGACGCACCGGTCTCGCATCTCTCACGGAGGAGCGGAAGCATAAAGGAGGAGCAACGACAATGAAGATGGAGAGAGGAACAGGCCTGATTTTATGTTGTGTTTTGTTTCTGTGGCCAGCAGTCGTCCGTGAGGGGCTGCTGGCTTTACTTTCATTTTTTATTTTTTTATTTTTTTATTAAAGTGTTGAATGTTTGCCGGTTCCCGCCTCCTTCTTCCCATAACATCTGAACCCCGTTACAAATATATAATCTAATGTGAATTTATACAGCTTAAAAATGTTAAAAAGTTTATGAATAACTTAATAAATAAACAAGGATACGTGAAATAGTGTTCATTAACTAATGCATTATCTAATGTTAAAATTAACCTACTTTAAAGTGTTAGCATGTTTATTTATATACAAGCTAGGGATTGATAGTATGTCATACTACTTACATGGAGACCTGAATTTGAATTCTATTGCAAGTGCAAAAGCCTTGACACTAGTTACATTTTTATCAAATGTCATTGTTCGGCTGAAGCCACAAACACGTCAAGCTGACGTGCTCAAAGACAGTTATTCATCTGACAGTGTAAACAGTGTTGTCGCCTCCTGCTCATGTGGGTTTTTTTCTTTTTCTTTTTCTTTTGGAAGTTTTATTTTTGACAGACTTTTGTTTTGTAACAGAGACTGAAGTGGATCTATCAATCTTTCTCTGTGCTGAATATTAACATATTTAGATCAACTCTGCTGGACAGCTCAGCCATTTATAAGCATTCCAGGAAAAAAAAAAAAAAAAAAAAAAAAACATGAGACATGCTCTGTAGGACTGCAGATTTGCAGAGAACAAACGACTACCTCAGAAACACTGCAGTGCCACCATTTTGAACATCTAATCCTCTATGACAGTCACCCTGAGAATATTACCCTGTGAACCCCCCACACTGAGGATTCAGCCATGTGCGGAGATTGCTTGCTGTGCTTACACAAAGCTTTAAGCAGGACTTTTCCGTGCAGATGGGGATTGAGGCTCCTCACATGTTCACTGAAAAAAAAAAGTCCACAGTGGGATTCCTATCTTCTAATTAATAAGTGGTTTATGTGGTCTACACCCAATAAGATTGGTACAAAATATGTTAGAAGAACAGCTCCTTCTAACATTGCAACCAAGGATCTCGGGACACCTCTGGGAATGCACCACTGCACCAAAAGCGTTTTGTTCTAGAAATTGAATTGCACAATCTACATTCTTGTTCCTGTGAGCATTACAACATAATGACTCGGCTTGAACATGAAATTAAAAGGAAATAACTTTTCTATGAGCTGAGATAATCTTAACGGAACAATATTATTGTTAAGCCATGAGTCTTGCTCAGCTTTAAAGTTCTTTGCAATTGTTTGGTGATTAAAACTCCCATTGGTTTACATTGTCAGACACATCCAGATACTCCAGATATATTCAGTGCCACCCTCCTTAAGGAGATTCCATAAACCTTTTCTCAGGACAGAGTAGGCCGTTCTGCAGAGGCAACCAATTCCCTTTATACTGTACGTGGGATGAACATTCAGAAGTGTGATTTCTATTTTTGACATATAAATTCTGACGGTTTGCATGCACAGATTTTTCTTCCATCTGAATCAATTCAATCTATTTGCAGATTCCATTTATGTGCACCATTTAGCACCATTTATGTGTATGTGCATCCTAAATTCAACAATCCGACGAAAACAGTTTGCATGCATACATTCTGAACACAATTTCAGCTTATGCAAAAAAACAGCATTACTGTTACCATAACAACTGTCTTGTCTGTCTGCCTATAAGTTAGTCAAGAATGAAAATGTCTTTAAAAAGGTGAGAATTAGAATTTCTCCCCCAATAACTAAACATCTCTGAATGAATGCAAAATTTGTGGCAAAAAATCCTATAGTAATAGTACAAAATAGTACAGTAAGTAAGAAAACCAAGAACAATACAACATATACATTAAGAGCTTCTTTTACTAATGGATGTGGCATTTGGTTTACAATATGCCTTTGAATTAATTAATTTATTCTCCAAAGAAACACATTATATTATGCCAGGTTTTTCTGAGTCTGATTGTGAAAGTCATTAGGAAAACAGTATAGATTATTAGGCTGCATGAAAACAGTTATTGTGTTAATTCACCCCTTCATTTTATAAGGATAAGGATGCAGTAATTAGCATGTGCTAAACATCAAAATGTACTTGTTTCTATCAACCTCAGTGACAGCCTCAATTACATAATACAATGGTAAGTGTATATGCTGTGAATTATTGAAGTGAGAGAGCAAGAGGATGAGGGAGAGAGATGAGAGAGAAAGACAGATAAGCAGAAAGAGGGTGAGAGATGAATATAAAGCACTAGGACAAACAAATGTGAGTTATTGATTTATTGGGGGGAATAGTATTTGTGACAGTTGCAAGATTGATCAAATGGAAGGTTATCCTTACTCACAAAAGCAAGCTGTTTGCCAATATCCATCAGTGCAGATTCAAAATGCCTGCAACAACCCTTGACAAATTTAAACACAGTGCAACGATATGTGTAAAAGGCCACATAACCAGATGAGAGGCCGATGCTAAAATAAGGGAAAGTTTGATTTATATCAGATGGCATGTGAAACTACTAGTCAGATTAGCCCATAGTTGTTAGTTCCCTTTCAAGGTAACTCGAGCTGCGTCAAACGCTGTGGGAACGCCCCTGTGTGAGTGCGTCATGAAGCACGTATGGAATCAGTCCAATGGAGAGACGGGTGACGTCATCGACCAGGAAACTATAAAGCACCCCAAAATCACAACCACTTTAGCTTCTGTGCCTTCAGCAAGCGCTCTGTGTGAATTTGTCCAAGTGTTTTTGTCTGTCCTCAGTTCTCACTAGGCAGGAGTTTTCTCACATATATTTCATATAAAAAACTATATATATAATGGCGAGCAAGCAACTCTATAGGAAGTGTGTTCCTCCCTGCTCACGTTATCTCACGAGTGGGGATACACACAAACTATGTGTTGTTTGTTTGGGAGTGCAGCATCCCCAGTCAGCTCTCGAGGGGGCTGATTGTGAGCATTGCGAGCATTTTCCTCTAAAAACGCTCAGCTCCCGCCGATCACTCTTCGAGGAGAGTGGTTCAGTTCGTGCTCGTATCCCGCTTCTGTCGAGGCAGAGCGGCGGTGCTTGTCGTGGGGTTCGCTAATGGATCTGACAGCGGGGCTTGAGAGGGGCTCTGCCTCATCTCAGCCTTCACCTGTCATATCCAGTGCCTCAGTTCAGGGTCAGGAAGCACGCGCTGCGGTTTCTTCCCCCCAGGCTGAGGCCCCAATACTGCAGCTATCCAGTTCTGAGGAGCTGGATGTTGTTAGTATTGAGACAGGGGATACTGAGGACTCGTCACTTCAGTCTCCTGAACAAGAGGAGCTTATGGAGGTGCTTACTCGTGCTGTTTCTAAGTTAAGCATTGAATGGCCGACAGTTAGACAGGAGGCTAAGTCTAAAAGTAAACTGGATGAAAGATTTTTGCCTTCCCGTGTGCAACCTCCACGTCGGTGCCTACTGTTTTTTCCAGACCTCCACACTAAGGTGTCGAAGTCCTGGAAAAAGCCGGTTTCATATCGCATTTTTACCCCCTAAACGTCCACCTATTCTAATATTGCGGGGGCTAAAATGCATGGTTATGGGGCGATGCCTAAGGCAGAAGAGACGCTTGCGAGACATTTCTCTTCTGAATCGGCATCGTTCTTTAAGGCACCGGCTTTACCCTCCAAGCCTCTAAGAAATACCTCGGCTTTGGTGGGTAAAGCATACTCGGTGGCGGGTCAGGCTGCGGCATGCCTGCACACAATGTCTATTCTGCAGGCATACCAGGCCGACCTATTAAAGGACGTGAGTGAGGAGCTCAGCACTGACGTAGTTCGAGAAGAGCCACCAAGGAGTCGGCCAAGCTAACTGGCCGTAGTATGGCAGCCCTGGTGGCCGCAGAGAGACATCTCTGGCTGAACCTCTCAGGTATGAAGGAGAGAGAGAGAAAGCCTTCCTTCTGGACGCCCCTTTATCTCCTGCTAGCCTATTTGGTGACTCAGTCAACACAGTCAGCAATAGGTTCCAAGAAGAAAAGAAGCAGGCAGCGGCATTCCAGAAGTACCTGCCACTCAAAGTTCACGTCCAGGGACTGCTGGGTGGGAGTAGTCCCGGCCGTAGAGTAGCTCCTTACACCGGGCGCAGCAAAAGCAGAGTGTCGTGTCTCGGGCCCCCCCTGCAAAACAGTGGGACCAGACGTGGCATTCTCAGGCGAAGTCTTCTGGCAGTAAAACTGATCTGAGGACAGTTATTATGACCAAGAAGGCTTTGTCTAAGAAGAATCAGGATGCTGAGGGTAGTCCCCACCCCGAGAGAAAGGAGTTCACCGCATTACACGGATCCCATTCTCTCTCGGTGCCCTCATGGGCCCGTTCTACCAACCCTGCCTTTATGCTGGGGCGTAGCCGGTCCCAGCGAGCGTTTTCCCGAGGGGCGCTCACTCCCTCTGAGGATGGGTCCAGAGCAGTTAAACCAGTTGTTCCCTGCTGGTGCGCCGTTACAGGGCGCTGTGTTTGAATATATATTCAAACTCAAAATAGTCCAGAGGCCAGTCTCCAGAGGCTGGTACCCTTAGTAGATTTTCTGGCGGAGTGGAAAAGTCTTTCAAGAATATCTCAGTGGGTCCTGCAATCGATAGAAAAAGGCTATGCCATTCAGTTCAGATCTCGTCCTCCTCGATTCAGAGGGGTCCTGCCCACCGTGGTGGGCCCTGAGCAGGCTCTGGTAATGGAACAGGAGGTGAAAACGCTCCTGCAAAAGGAGGCTGTAGAACGGGTTCCTCCTCCCAGCAGGGAGTCAGGTTATTACAACCGCTATTTCATCATTCCAAAGAAGGATGGGGGGTTGCGTCCAATTTTAGATCTGTTCCTGTTAATTCGCTCATCGGGGAAGCTCAAGTTCAAGATGTTCACTCTCAAGCAGATCGTGTCACAAATCAGATCCGAGGACTGGTTTGTCACGATAGATCTAAAGGAAGCGTACTTCCACATTTCCATCCTTCCGCAACACAGGAAGTTCCTGAGGTTCGCTTTCGGGGGCGAAGCGTACCAATATCGTGTCCTTCCGTTCGGTCTAGCTTTATCACCCCGCACATTCCCGAAATGCATGGACGCAGCGCTAGTTCCAGTGCAGCTCCAGGGCATTCGCATTTTAAACTATATCGACGATTGGTTGATTCTAGCTCAATCGGAGAAGCAAGCGGTTCGGCATCGAGATGTCGTTCTCGCTCACATCAAGAAGTTGGGGTTGAGGCTGAGCCTGCCCGCATCACCTCGATTCTCTCAGCTGTGAAACAAGTGAAGCTAGGCCAGTTGCTCACTGTAAAGCAGTTTCAGAGACTGTTGGGTCTCATGGCAGCAGCGTCCATACCTTGCGGCCTGCTGTACATGAGACCGTTACAGTGGTGGCTCAGGACCAAGGGGTTCTCCCTGAGGGGAAACCCGCTCCGTATGATTAAAGTCACGCGACGTTGCCTCCGTGCTCTGGTCATGTGGAAAGAACCTTGGTTCCTGTCCCAAGGACCTGTGTTGGGAGCCCTTTGTCATCGTGTAACGCTAACGACAGATGCTTCCCTCACAGGTTGGGGGGCGATCATGAGTGGTCATCCAGCCCAGGGTCTGTGGCAGGACCATCATTTATCATGGCATATAAATTGTCTAGAAATGTTGGCGGTGTTTCAGGCACTGAAACACTTCCTCCCAGACCTGAGAGGCCATCATGTTCTTGTCCGGTCGGACAACACATCGATGGTCTCCTACATAAACCATCAGGGGGGTCTGCGTTCACGCCCGTTATACAAGCTGGCTCGCCAGATCCTTCTATGGTCCCAGGGGAAGCTTCTTTCATTGAGGGCAATTTATATCCCAGGGTATTTAAATCAGGGGGCAGACATCCTTTCGAGGCAGGGGCTGAGGCCCGGGGAATGGAGACTCCACCCCGAGGTGGTGGAGCTCGTTTGGAAGCATTTCGGTCGTGCCGAGGTAGACCTGTTTGCGTCCAGGGAGACATCACACTGTCCACTGTCGTTCTCTCTCAGCCATCCAGCCCCTCTGGGGTTGGACGCTATGGTACAGGCGTGGCCGAGGTCATGTCTGTACTGTAACAAACTTGGCTTGCAACTTAAGTAAACCAGTAGTCACTTAAAAGTTCAGGGCACTCAAAAGATGTGAATGAATAAGGGAAATTTTTTTATCAATAATTGAAATCAGACAAAGATAGGCATAAGCAGATTAACCAACAAAGTATATTGATAACACAACAGTCAAATCAGAAAAATGAACACTTATCCCAGAGTCCTTGGTCAAATAGTCCATGAGTGAGAAGTATTGTCCTTATGGGTGAATCCTTAGACCTTGCGCCCAAAAAATGAATTAAAATGTCCAGAAAAAATGGCAACAATCCTCCAAACGTGATGAACTAGAAAAAATACCAAAAAACCCAAGTCTTCTCTTGAACCTCGATGGGTAATTAATCCATAAATGATTCCAAAGGAGAAGGCTAAAAGACACCAATTTGTTTGGTTCAACCATGCATGCCCCTTTAGCCCCAACTAGCTTGGCATTTTCCACTCAAGAAGGCCTTCCTCCCACAAGGTGCTCTTCTGTCAAAATAAAAGTCCATTTTGCCAACTAAAGGATGTTTCTGCACCAAACATAAAAGTCCCACATACAAAAGACAGAACTTCAACTATGGCCTGAAACCAATTGAATCACACCTTTACTTATTTTACAATATTTTATCCTCCTTCACATTTGTAAAATAAAGTATGTCTGTTTCTCTTAGCCCTAATTTAGTAGTGTCACAGTACGCATTTCCCCCAATTGCTCTGCTTCCAGGAGTTCTGGAGAGGGTTCGCCGGGACGGGGTCAGTCTATTGTTGGTAGCCCGGTTCTGGCCGGCCCGAGCATGGTTTGCGGACCTAGTGTCTCTCCTCGGCGGCTCTCCTCTGGAGATTCCGATCAGGAGGGACCTTCTCTCTCAGGCGAGTGGGTCAATCCTTCACCCCCGCCCAGAACTGTGGAAACTGTGGGCTTGACCTCTGAGGGGACCCAGCTCATAAATGCAGGTCTCTCAATCAAGGTTGTTGAGACCATCCTCCACTCCAGAGCTCCGTCCACGAGGAAGTTATGTGCCTTGAAGTGGAAATTATTCACTTCTTGGTGTGGAGATCACCAGCTGGACCCAGTTAACTGCCCGGTGGGTGCAGTGCTGGAGTTCCTGCAGGAGCGTTTCCCCACAGGGCTATCCCCCTCCACCCTAAAGGTGTATGTGGCGGCACTAGCTGCCTACCACGTCCCTTTGAGTGGAGTCTCTTTGGGGAGACACCCACTTATAACACGTTTTCTTCGTGCTACTTTGAGGCTGAGGCCAGCAGTTCGCACGAGGGTGCCGACCTGGGATTTGGCCATCGTATTAGAAGGTCTCTCCCTAGCTCCTTTCGAGCCCATTGAAGAGGTTTCTGAGAAGTTAATCACTCTAAAATTTATCTTTCTTCTTGCTGTCTCATCTCTTAAAATAATTGGAGATATTCAAGCACTCTCGGTTGCTCCCTTGTGCCTGGAATTTTCGCCTGGTATGGTGAAGGCCTTTCTCCATCCTAGGCCAGGTTATGTTCCTAAGGTTCCTACTAATGTTACTAGACCTATTAGTTCTGCAGGCTTTCTGTCCTCCTCCCTTTATGTCGTCAGACCAGGATAAACTTAATTTACTCTGCCCTGTGAGGGCTCTAGATGCTTATGTCCACAGAGCTGCCCTGTGGAGGAGATCTGAACAACTGTTCGTTTGTTTTGGGCCACCCAAGAAGGGGTGTCATGTATCTAAACAGAGGATGAGGAAGTGGGTGGTTGATGCCATCTCACTTGCCTACGAGTTGGCTGCTTCACCCTTGGCTATACGAGCTCACTCTACTAGGAGTATGGCTCCTTCCAAAGTTCTATTGTCAGGAGTTTCCCTTCATGATGTTTGTGATGCTGCAGGCTGGTCCTCACAGCACACATTCGTTCGTTTTTTATGACCTGGACTTCAGCTCCATTCCTGGGGCTCAGGTGCTTTCATCTGAATGTGCGCCTTGACTTCACACGGACGGACACTTGGTCTTATGGTGACGTGGGTATTAGCGTTCTCACAGCGTTTGACGTAGCTCGAGTTCCCTTGAAAGGGAACGTTTCGGTTATGTATCTAACCCTAGTTCCTTGAATAGGGAACGAGACGCCGCGTCGTTCTGCCATACCCCTGGCATGCCGTGATCAACTTGCTTCAGTCTATCAGAAGCTGACGCGGTTGTGATTTTGGGGTGCTTTATAGTTTCCTGGTCGATGACGTCATCCGCCTATGACAATCCGTCTCCCCATTGGACTGATTCCATACGTGCTTCATGACGCACTCACGCAGGGGCGTTCCCACAGCATTTTTCACGCAACATCTCATTCCCTATTCAGGGAACTAGGGTTACATAAGTAACCGAGACGTTATATAGCATGCCCATCACTGTTATTCCTTCTAACTTTGCTCATATTTAGTAAAGTCCCCCCCCCCTTGGAAAAATTCCATTCATGTCCTTGAAAAAGGCTTAATCAATTTACATTTTTTTTTAAGTGTTAGTGAATCTTGTTCAGCTAATAGTTTGTATCTCTGATAGCAGACTGTATCTCAGTGTGGGATTTTAAATGCCCAAATATCAGTTTCTTTAGTCTCTTCAACTCTTTAGTCTCTTTAGTACATAAAAAAAATTTGCTGAGGTTGAAGGTGGAGATTTTCTGCATTATATTCATCATTGTTCAAGTTGCAAATACTAAATCGTGAAAAAACTCACTGCATTTTTTTGTCACCGTTCAACCCTTCTAAGACTTTAGATTTATTCTTTTAGCAGATGCCTTTATCCAAAGCAACTAACAAATGTGGAACGCAACACACACATTTCACCCAGAATAGACTAACATTAGAAGAACTAAAATAAAAAAAATTGAAAAGTAAAGAATGTGTGACAAAGCAACACTAAAGTGTTTTTTTAAAGGATAATAAATATATTTAAGAAGTTTTACGTGATTCAGATCAAGTGCATGTAGAACTGTTTTCAGTTTCTTGAAGATTATGAACTTTTAAGGAAAGTTCTACCACTGAAAGAAAATGAAGAGGAGAAGGAATAGGAGAAAACTCTCCTTCCCATCAGCCTCAGTGAGTGTACTGTACACATTCTGTGGCCACACAGAAACACCAATACTTTGAAATTGATGTAGGCAGCTACTAGAATCCAGTGGAGCAAGACAAAGAGAGTTGTGACTCTGCCCCTACAGACACTATGTGCTTGTCAGACTGAAATGACAGGCAGGTCTACATGTCATCAGCCTATAGGTGAAAAATCAGTGTGTCTGAATGGTTGGACCGAGTGAGGTTGGATAAATTGAGAGAAGGAGGCCAACCGCTAAAGTGGTTAGAAGGTTTCAGACCTGTAGATCGTTTGCTTTGTTCCAAAAAAAATCGACTTAATTTGCTACACTTAATTTGAGTAAACTGTACTCTTATTGGTCAGAGTTCCCATCAAGATGGATTGACAAATTTGCTCTGTGAGCTACATTTAATTATATTTAAAATAAAAATGTTGTATATATATTATATATATATATATATACATACATACACAACATTTTAAGATGAAGAGGTGCTCTTTGGCTATACACTGCGATAACTAATGTGCTCACTCATAGAATCAGACACTGCTGTTTTTTATATATAACACATTTACAGTTATCAATTTTGATAACACTTGGTCCGTTGGGTCGTATTGCATTCTCACCTCATCCAAACTGCCCCCGAGTTAATTTTTAATCAGGCCGAGACCTCCTTTAATCAGGCAATTTTGGAGCGATTGTTTTGGTGCAGATCCGAGTGCAATTGCTGTGTTCATATATGACTAAATTAAATGAACTAAGGGAGAAAACGGACCAGGCTCTGAAACAAACGGTCAAGTTACCTTGAAAGGATCTACCTCTGAGGTAGGTCTCAAACCAATTGTGGTTCCTGTGATGTATCCAAAAGTAGACAGGGTCATACACTGATGTACTGCTCAGATGGCAGACAGGTCCAGCTGAGTGTGGCCAGATGATTTGGGAGCACTTCTCACCACTCAAAGGGTTTTTCACCAAGAGCTGGTCTCTACGAAATGGGCAATTTTGAGTCCCGATTGTTTGTCATCCAGCAGGTTGTTCAAAGAAAGAAAACGTCTCAGGTTACGTATGTAACCCTGGTTCCCTGAGAGGGAACGAGACGCTGCGTTTGAGACGCGGTGGGAACGCTCTGCGTGATTGCGTCATGAAGCACGTGTAAAATCAGTCCAATGGAAGCCCGATACGTCATGGGTGACGTCATAGACCAGGAAACTATAAATCACCCTTGAAAACAGACCGCGACAGCTTCTGAAAAAGTCTGAAGCAAGTCGATCAGGGCATGCAGGAAGTATGGCAGGCAAACGCAGCGTCTCGTTCCCTCTCAGGGAACCAGGGTTACATACGTAACCTGAGACGTTCCCTTTCAAGGGAACTTCGAGCTGCGTTTGAGACGCGGTGGGAACCCCATACCCACTACGCCATAGTGACAAATGCCCGTTCTGTGTGAAGTCCTTGCGCACACTAAGAAGCAAGCAACCTCGCCCCAGGAGTGGAGAGGTCAAGGTCATAAAACCTGACAAATGTATGTGGAGAGGACCAACCTGCCGCATTACAAATGTCAAGAAGGGAAACACCCGAAATTAAGGCCGTAGAGGCCGCCATACTCCTTGTAGAATGGGCCCGTACAGCCATAGGTGAAGGCTGACCGGCCGCTTCATAAGCCAATGATATAGCCTCAACTATCCATTTGCTCATAACCTGTTTAGATGCAGGGCACCCTCTTCTGAGTGACCCAAAACATACAAATAACTGCTCTGACTTACGCCACAGGGCAGCTCTGTGAACGTAGGCATCCAATGCCCAAACTGGACATAACAGGTTCAGTTGTTCCTGATCTGGGGTATTAAAAGGTGGAGGATAAAAGGCCTGCAACACTATTGGGCCCCTAACATTAACTGGGACCTTAGGAATATAACCCGGTCTAGGGTATAGAAATGCTTTCACCATACCAGGTGCAAATTCCAGACATGACGGAGCAACCGACAGGGCATGCAAATCTCCAATTCTCTTGATAGATGAAATAGCAAGGAGAAATAAAGCTTTCAAAGTGAGGAATTTTTCTGAAACCTCTTCAATAGGCTCGAAGGGAGCCAGAGCCAGACCCTCAAGTACAATGGCTAAATCCCAAGCCGGTGCTCTAGAGTGCAGTGCAGGTCTCAACCTCAATGTACCACGGAGAAAACGAGTAATCAGAGGATCTCTCCCAAAAGAAGTACCCCCCAGAGGGGTATGATAGGCCGAAATAGCCGCCACATAAACTTTTAAGGTGGAAGGAGATAATCCAGCAGAGAAACGGTCTTGCAGAAAATCGAGAACTGAACCAACAGGGCAGTTAACAGGATCTAACTGACGCTCACCACACCAGGTGGAGAATAATTTCCATTTCAGTGCATACAGTCTTCTCGTGGAAGGAGCTCTGGAATGGAGAATGTCTCAACGACCTCAGTCGAGAGACTGGATTCTATGAGCCTGGCCCCCTCAGAGGCCAGGCCCACAGTTTCCACAACTCCGGTCGAGGGTGAAATATCGTGCCCCCTGCCTGGGACAGCAGGTCCCTCCTGAACGGAATCTCCATGGGAGAGCCGTCCAGAAGAGACAAAGTCCGAGAACCAAACTCGAGTCGGCCAGTATGGGGCTACTAGTAGCAGATGAGCCCCTTCCCGGCGAACCCTCTCCAGAACCTCCGGGAGCATAGATATCGGGGGAAATGCGTACAGGTGCAGCCTCGGCCACACCTGCACCATCGCATCCAGTCCGAGAAGAGCTGGCTGCGTGAGGGGGAACCATATAGAGCAATGCGTTGTACAAACGATGTGAAAGGTCGACTTGACTTTAGTTAGACCAAAGTTCTCCCTAAGAAGCTCCACCACCTCGGGGTGAAGTCTCCAATCCCCTGGGCCTCAGCCCCTGCCTCAACAGGATATCTGCTCTGATATACGAGACCATCAGTGTGTTGTCCGCCATTCGCCGAGCAACCACTCATGATCGCCCCCACTTGTGAGGGAAGCATCCGTCGATAGCAATATGCGTCGACAAGAAGCCCCCAACACTGGGCCTGGGCGAGGAACCAAGGTTCTTCCACATGACCGAAGCACGAAGGCATAGCCGCGTGACCTTGATCATGCGAAACGTATTTCCCCTCGGAGAAAACCCCTTGGTCCTGAGCCACCACTGCAGGGGTCTCATGAACAGAAGGCCAAAAGTAATACGTTGGACGCAACTGCCATGAGACCCACCCGTCTGAAACTGTTTCACAGTGAGTGACTGGCCTAGATATACCCCATTACGGCTGTAAGAATTGCTACACCTAGAAAAGTGGTCCTCAGAGCACATTCTTCTTGCCGTTGAGAGGCAACTCCAACATCCTTAATGAGACAGAACGACATCTCGATGCCGAACTGCC
The DNA here is from genome assembly GCF_029890125.1 of Rhinichthys klamathensis goyatoka. Taxonomy (NCBI): domain Eukaryota; kingdom Metazoa; phylum Chordata; class Actinopteri; order Cypriniformes; family Leuciscidae; genus Rhinichthys; species Rhinichthys klamathensis. Next base: position 2,623,048 of record NW_026606600.1, read on the forward strand.
ATAAACTCAGATTGAGCTAGGAACAACCAATCATTGATGTAGTATAATACGCGAATGCCCTGGAGTCTCAGAAGAGCCAGAGCTGCATCCACGCATACTGTAAAGGTGTGGGGTAATAAACCTAGGCCGAATGGAAGAACCCGATAATGGTATGCTTCGCCCCCGAAAGCAAACCTCGGGAACCTCCCTCATCCTCTTTCGGAAACAATGAAGTAATGGCTGTCTGCTGGGAGGAGGAACCCCCTCTACAGCTCCTTTTGCAGAAGTGACAGTACTTCCTGCTCCATAACCAAAGCCTGCTCGGGGTCCACCAATGAGAGGAGGACCCCTAGAAATCTGGGCGAACGAGAACCGAACTGAATTCTGAAACCCTTTTCTATAGTGTGCAGGACCCACTGAGAAATATGTGGCAGTAGTTTCCACGCTGCCAGAAATTTACTAGGGGAACCAGTCTCTCAAGACTGGCCTCTGGATTTGTTTGAACAGTCACTACGGCGCCCTGAAGCGGCGAACCGGCAGGGAACAACCGAACTGACCATTCTACGACCCTCCTCAGAGGATCGTATGGGGATGCTGACACCTCGGTGCCCTGAACGGCGAACCGGCAGGGAACAACCGAACTGGCAGCGCTGCAACCCTCCTCAAAGAGTTGCACCCCAGAGGAAAAACGATTTCTCAAAACCGTCCCTTGGTTGAACAGTCACTACGGTGCCCTGAAGCGGCGAACCGGCAGGGAACAACCGAACTGACCGCTCTACGATCCTCCTCGGAGGATCGTATGGGGACGCTGACACCTCGGTGCCCTGAACGGCGAACCGGCAGGGAACAACCGAACTGGCAGCGCTGCGACCCTCCTCAGAGAGTCGCACCCCAGAGGTCGCCGAGGAGAAACGATTTCTCAAAACCGTCCCTGCCCCGGAGGAGCCCTCAGAAGCCTGATAGCCTCGTTTTCTTGCGACAGGACTTCTTGTCTAAGCTTTATTAGAGATGATGACAGTCCTCAGATCTTGCCTACCTCTAACTAGCTTAGTTCCTACGACCCTCCTCGGAGGATCGTTGAAAAAAGCAGGCACTTCGGCGCCCTGAAACGGCGAACCGGCAGGGAAACCGAACTGACTGCTCTTCTTTTTTCTTATTTGAAGGCTCGTTTGGGGACACTGACACCTTGGTGCCCTGAAACGGCGAACCGGCAGGGAAACCGAACTGGCAGTACTGCGACCCTCCTCAGAGAGTCGCACCCCAAAGGGTGCTGAGGAGAAACGATTTCTCAAAACCGTCCCTACCCCAGAGGGGACCACCCTTAGAAGCCAGATCGCCTCGGCGTCAGGGCTTCTCCTTTGTCAAAGCTATTTTAGAGATAAAACAGTCCTCAGATCTTGCATGTCTCTAACTGGCTAGACTGCGACCGCCACCCAGGTACCCCTCAATTGCGGAGGAGCCCGAATGGCGACGCTCTGTTTTGCACTTTGTGCTGAGAGGAGCATAATAGTTCTCAGGAACATTAGATTGGTGAGGAAGAAACCTCTGGAACGCCGCTGAATGGTTTATTTCTTAGTTTTCTTGAAAGCGGAGCGTCCAGAAGAACAGACATAATTATATCTTTATTTTCCTTTATCTTTATATCAGAAAAACTTATATATATATACATATATATCACTCTGCGGCCACCAGCAGGAAACAACCGAACTGGCAGCGCTGCGACCCTCCTCAGAGAGTCGCCCCTCACATTCATCCATGTCCTTATATACTCTACCCACCAGCGCTGCCTAATAAAAATGTATTCATTATTAAGATGGCTGGTGGGTAACGTCGGGGTTAATAACGATAACGCCGACTCGGGAGAGAGAAAGCTCGCAAGCGTCTCTTTAACCCGAGGCAATGTCATACTATGATACTTAATACCCAAACATTACTATAGTCAGACATCTGGGGATTAAACACATAAAATACAAACCGGTTTATTCCACGATCTCGACACCTCAGTGTGGAGATGGGGAAAAACCACAGTCCCCGACGAGGAGGCTGAGATACAGAGTTTTCCTGTTTTAAGATACAGTTCATCTAACAAACTCTTCTTTATTTTCAATCTCATAATGTTCAGCTGGCCAGTAAATATTTAACTGGCAACAGCACTAGATAAAACCTCCTTTTTTTCTTTAAAAAAGCTCCTCTTTATTCAACAGAGTTATGAGCTGGAAAATGTATTCATTGAAAACTCAAACATCTGCCTTTTTATAAAGATTTGTATTTGTTTTCTTTCTTTTTAAACAAAACACTAACGATACAAATTCCTCGGAACTGGAAATCGCAGCACACTAGATCTGGCATGTGAAAGCTGAGAAAGGGCGGAGCCCGTCCCAACCCCCGCTGTTTTCGAACCCCGAAATACGAGCCATCTCCGAGCCTCGGCAACAGAGAGACCCGCTCGGGGAACGCGAACCGAACCGTCCTCCTCGAAGAACGCCGGGCGAGAGCGGAGCGTCCTCACGGACAGCTTCTCGCAATGCACAGTCAGATCCCTCGAGAAATGACTGTTGCATGCTCCACTCCCAAACAGCAACAAAAAGCTGATGTGTGTCCCCACCCGTGATGTAACGAGGGCAGGGAACAACACAACGTCTATAATATTGCTTTGCTCGCCATAATGATAGATAGTGATATATATATATTGGGCTTGACAAACAACAATAAATAGACAAGGACAGAATCACAGAGAGCGCTTGCTGAAGACTACAGAAGCTGTCGCGGTCTGTTTTCAAGGGTGATTTATAGTTTCCTGGTCTATGACGTCACCCATGACGTATCGGGCTTCCATTGGACTGATTTTACACGTGCTTCATGACGCAATCACGCAGAGCGTTCCCACCGCGTCTCAAACGCAGCTCGAAGTTCCCTTGAAAGGGAACAAGAGACCTTACCAACAATAATTTGATCACGTATTTTTGTTTTTGCCAAGAACAGGAGGAGTTGGTCTGTAATCTTCCACTAGTTTTTGAGCAGTAAGGATAGCCGAGCCTGCTTAAATGTGCTGGGAAAGATGCCAGTGTCAAGTGATGTGTTGCAGATTTGTGCTGAGAGAACGGTTGCCTTTTAGAAGTGGATTTGGGGTTGAAGAAAAGCAGTTGTTTGTGGAGTTTGTGAATGTGTGAAAAGTGGCTGCTGTTTGTTACAAATGTATCACATTAAAAGTCCTCAACAGTCAGTGAGGTGGTGATTATGGTGGAGGGCAGAGAAGATAATTGGATGTCTTGAACAGGTAGCGGGATTTCAAAGTCATGTTGATCTTGTCATGGTGCGGCGTTGGCAGTGGGAAAGTTGGCAAAAACTGATACATACTCAAATCAACAGCTTCTTTAGAATTGCTACCTTTCCTGTTAGCTTCCCTGAGCTTGGGCTGAATCTTCAATGTGATCTTATTAGTAATTGTAGTTGTTTTCTTTTAACAATTTTCATAATAGTATATTATAGCACATTATATTATATTATATTATTAAACAGAATATAAAAAAAGACAATCCAAATACAATAAAAATAAATATAAACAATACAAAATGATTCATAAAGATTTGTACTTTTCTAAAGGTTTTGTCAATATTTTCATATTCAGTGAATGTCAAAATGTCAGTGTAAACATTACATGCCAATACCTACAAATCCCAAAAAGATCACCATTGAGGATTTTTTTAAAGTATGTGTCACAAATTAGTTTTTACAGTTGAATACACACATAATAATAAGCAATACAAAGACTACAACAACAGCCAGTTTGTACTTGCCACACAGAGCAAGTCCTTCATATCATAATTTACCATCTTGACCAATCAGACACACACAAATTATTAATTATATTTAATGAATAATCCAGCAAACTCACTATCCCAACAAATATCTGTGAGACTTCCCCCAAATCAAGCCAACACACAGGCAGAACTCGATGTCCTGTTACAGGGCAAAGTTTTACGACCCAAAAGAATGTGCAGGGAATTGTGACACTCTTAATTCTTGCTGAGAAGAAGAAATGAACCCTTTTAATCCTATATATATATATATATATAACCATGTGATAAATGTATTAACATGTATCTAATTTTCCATCATATAATTGTCCTTTTATGTGGTTCGGCCTATGTCTCCATTCTCTCTTCTAAACTATTTTGGTCTGAGACATGACTTGCATACTATGGTTAACCAAAATCATATGTGTAGCATGTTTAGTCTCTATAAACTCCAATCTTCGTCCCCCATTTGTTAATTTACATTATATTTTGCTAACTTTATGACGCATTAGTATAAGAATCTTGAAGATTATTTTCGTAAACATCCAATGAAATTTAATATTCAAATACCCTGCTAGAAAACAAAGGGTCGTAAAGGATTGTAAAAACTCCCTCCAAAGGGGCAGCTTCTCATTGGCTCACGCACCTCCAGAGAGTGTGACGTCTTCACGCTTTAAAAATCACTGATAACAAGATCACCAGATCTTGTCCTCTGGTCCTCTTAGCCTCTTGCGCTCTTAGCCTCTGGCTCTCTTACTCTCTTGGGCCTTCCTGCGAAGTCCTAACATGAACATGATGCTGAACTAGAAGTCCCTCATGGACTCCCAAGCTTGCACCAGGCTGCTGCCTTGTCTTTCCATTCACCAAAGATCCTCTGACTACCACTGGTTCTCTCTCATCAAGACCACATCAGCAAAGATCAACTGGAGCCTCAACAAATTGCATCAGGACAGTTTAATGCAAATGGATGAGACATGCAAGTATCAAAATTAGTCTCATTATTTGATACATTACGTGTCCTTACCCCTTTAAAGAAGGGTGTGTTAGAACTAAACTGATGGTTTGCTCAGGCTGTTGATATGCTGAACTTCAAACAATGCTATAACTTCTTGCTTTCCTGTATTCTGCTTCAGCTCTCTTTCCCTTGGGAAACTGTACATGTGTATTTTAGAGTAGTTTAAATGTTTAGTCTAGTTAATAAAGTCTTTTTCATATCACACGTAAAGTTGTCCGTGTCTCAAGCTCATATCTGGAGTCACTAATCATAGATCTTGACTACTTGCTCTTAGTAGTACTTAGTAAGAAGGACATTTCCCATGCCCCGGAAATGTACATTTCTATTAATTAATTAATTAATAACCAATATTGATTGTTCACAGGATGAACTGAGTAATTGGTTGTAATGTTAATGTAGCTACATCAAGTTAACCCGATTAACTGATCCAAATATTCATAATCAATTATAACAAGTTATGATTGATTATTAATATTTCATAGAGCTAGTTTGCATTATGTTTCAAAAGCAGCAGAAACCATTTAAATGCTACTGCAGAATTCAAGACTCTTGCAGAACATGATTCAAAACATGCATTGCACAAACTCTACAGTGCAGGACATGATGAACTGAAGCCTCTTACTATTGCCTTGCACTTTACATTATTAGAAAGTGGCCTAAAAATATGAATTATGTTCCAAGACTTGGTTGATGAAGCTGCTGTTAACTGGTAAGGTCATGAAGTCAATTATATAAGTATTATTTATTTTTTGAAACTATTTGTCACATACTGCTCTGAGACACAAAGGTTGAGGATCCAAATGCAGTATTTATTTGAAAGGGTAATCCAAAGACGTAATCCAGATTACAGGCAAGAGGTCATAAACACAAAGTAAGCAGTCCAAACAAACAAACAAAAAGGCCGGGGACACAAGCAAAAAGGGGAATCCACGAAATGGGCAAAGATAAAAAATCAAGAACACGGGAAGAACAGAGATAATGCTCAGAATTGCAGCAGAGACACTAAACAAGACTTCGCAAGGAATGACAGAAAGAACCAGGCTCATATAGGGTGAGTAAACAAGATAATGAGACAGGTGAATGTGATAATGGATGATGGTCTGGGTAAAGGATTATGTGGAATGGAGTCTGTGGATGTGTGGTGATTGACCGGGTTGGAGTGCCCTCTGATGGTAATCCTGGGTACTCTCACTGGTACAATATAAAATCAGCGGCATGAGCTGTTCTAAGGTGTATCTTACATAAAAATATAAGTCCAAATACCTATTTATCAAAGATTCATGGAAAAAGTACCAGAATTCTGAAGCTGAAAATACAGAGAGGAATATGCTTGAACTCTGTCACTGGCTAGATATATTTAAAATAATGTAGGCTTCTTTTTACTGGTAACATAAGACATTTGGCATTATCAAAAAAGTATTCCACAATTGCACTATTATACATTATATTGAACATTATATATAGTAGTTTACTGAGACTAAAACTCTGAAAACTTGATTTTATTTTTCTCACACAGTAATTTTTATTTTGTTTTATTTTTATATTTATATATAACTATTGTCAATATATATTGTCACTATCCACGATACATAGTTGCATTTTTGTATTGTGATATATTGTGACACGATATATTGTTACACCCCTACAAGGGACTGACCCCTTTAGTCGACAAGAGACTTTTGCCAGGCTACAAAGTTAAAAAGAAGTGAAAAGAATAGAGTAAAGCAGGTAAATGGAAAAGAAAGAAGGTTTAAAATAGCCCAAGTCAGCCTGAACCTGTCCCCTTTCAGTTACACTGCTGGACGATCCTGCAGAAATCTAACTAAATGGTCTATTACTTTCTCAGTGTTCATGTTGACAAAAATCACCACTGGTTTTATGTGTGGGTGCAAAATGATGGGAGAGAGTTGTAAAAAGACGAAAAGAAAAAGAGGATGCAATTAATCTCTGTGATCTGAAATCCCTTTCTCCCATTAATCTTTAATTGTAAAGAGAAGAGTATCTGAGGCTGTGGCGATCTGTCAGAAGTGGGGGAGAGTGCCTGGGGGGATGTAGAGGCTCCAGAGGCCATATTCTCTGATTGAGCATAACATATCTAACAACCACAATTTATGCCTCATTATGAACTCCTACCTTTTTAAAATCCCTGTTGAGATCCAGGTCAGCATGACTTGCATTTCTTAACTATGTACATACGGGTGAGGAAACGTCAAAAGGAGCATAGCTACTGTAGCATTTTCAACCTCAATGGAAAACCGTGTCTGTGTGCATTTCTGTAAAACAATATTATGTTGCTGCTTGCATGTTTTGCGATACTTTAAACGTGAAATATATAGTGTGTGGCAAAAGCATTTTCAGTTTTCTCCACAACAGAAGAACGTGAATCTGGCAATGTTTTATTATGTTGGTTCGGAAATGAAATGCCCGGTGAGTGCCGCTAAAGGGTTAATTCTCTATCGCTTTTGAAAAAAACGTACCACCTACACTATACCCAACGCTAAACCTAACCAATAGGTAACAAAAGCAAACGTTAGATAAAAAACATATTTGCTGACGCCACCATGCCATTCTAGCTTGAGTCTATGCAACGCAATGCTGTGTTTTGAGGTCATGGCGTACAGTGGGGAAAAAATATGAATGTTTTTATTGAACATTGATGGAGTAACAGATTTTGTGAGAAAATATAACACAAAAAATGGTTTGTTTAAAAATCTTATAAATGTATATGGTGGCAAAGTGGGCCATTTAGCCCACACATGGGCCATTTAGCCCATGGGGCAAAAGGCACAAAATATTGATATAGTTTAGCTAATAAAATAATAATAATAAAAAACTAAAAACAAAGTTAATAGTTGTTTAAAACAAATCACTTAAGCAGATTTTGTACCATTTTCTGTTTATTTTGATAATGATATTTTTTTTATTCAATAAATGTTCTGTAATTAAAATGTGTTCATTTTAAAAATACAAAAATTTTAAAAAGTAAACATTCTGATACTGATCCCAATAAATTAATATAGCATTACAATAGTAACAATACATATATTTGATTATGTAATATGATGAATATCACATTTTTAAAAATGATGGATTCATAATAAATATGTTGATTATCTCTAAGGTGGACACCCAATTTAATATGATATTTACCATCTGAATCTAACCATGTCATGTCAACAAATGGAAAAAGTCAGCCAGATTATTATTATCATGTTAATTATTGTGCCTTTAGCCCCAACAGCAGATGTTACCCCAAATACTATACTTTTACACATTCTTCCGTTATTGCAAAACTGTTGCTTTATTTACCTGGAACAAAACTGAAAATCATTAACAAGACCTTTGACTCAAAATATATCGATTTTATATAGAATCTCATTTGCTACTTAAATGTACATTTTAAAAAAAACAACAACATTAAATATTAGATCACTTAGTGCAGAATTAACTTTGCGCTGCTGCCCGCGATCCATAGATATAAACACTAGATTTCGCCTTGGCCACGGCAGTTCATTGGAACGAATGCGTCAATAGAGCCGCCATCTTGAAACAGGGGAACCCCTCATCAGCGTCAATGTAGGAAAAGGTCTAACGGAAATAAAATCACCATAAATCGTCATGAATGCGATTTTCTAGTTGTTTTGGTTCGTTCCAACGGTCAGACATGTATTTATTATAGAGTCCAGAGAAATTTAAAAAAATTTACAAAATTTCACAATCTTGTGAAATGTAATCCCTTGCTGTCTGGTTTTTAGATTTCGTTCGTGTAAACATCCATACGCAGCACAAAAGTCCGGCATCATCCATGAATTCAGCGTTACCTAGCTACTTCCTATGACAAGACCCCTGTTCCAAGATGGCGGCGGTTTTGACGCATGTTTAGAACCCCAAGGCGACATCTAGTGTTTATATCTATGCCCGCGATCGGCCAAATTTCCATGTGCATCTTGCAAAGCGGATGTTTAGGAAAGTGCTGCGGAAAGGTTTTGCGTCATCTAGTGGTTAAGAGGGGAATTAAATACAATGTGCCTTTTACCCCGGTGCACCTTTAGCCCTATTGTACCCTATCGTTCAAGGAACCATGCGAAAATAAGTATTTATTAATTCATAATTTGCACCTGTAAACATAATCTCTGTGAAAAGGAATGAAAGTTGTTGTATTGGCACTAATGTAGTGGAAACTGCAGTGATTTGTATAGGTACGTTTATTTTTTTGAGTTTTGCAAAAATGAAGGCACATTTTTCCAGTGAGCTTATATATTTCAATAGTACAGTGAGAAGTTTGTCGTGGCTTCAAACAAACCTAATAGTTTGATTCACATCAGTGTGAGCAGTGAGCATGTGGACAGGGAGTTATTTATCAAGCCTTTGCTGCTTTTCGTTTGAATAGGGGCAATCTGGGTATGAGGTTATTAATTTTGCCTGCACAGTGTTACTGTGCCCAGCCTGTTCTCACGTAAATGCGTCTCTATAGCATGCATTGTGTAATATCGTGCAATTTATACGCGAAAATGAGTTTTTACGTGCATATGATACGCAGTTCATTTGCGTGTAATACACACGCACCCCACACCACTAATTCTACCCAAACGTATAATACACACGCACCCCACACCACTACTAAACCTACCCTAACCAACTCATGCGTATCCTATGCACGTAAAAACTCATTTTCGCGTATAAATTACACGATAAACACACTGCGTGCTATAGAGACGGATTTAGTGTGATCGGGTTGCTGTGCCAGTGTTTTTTTTATTTTATTTTATGGCCATTCTCTGCCCTTCTGATACCCGTTCTCAGGACAAATCTGAAATATTTTTTGCATGGCAGATAATGAATTCTGGCAGCTAAAGCAGAACCACAAACACTGGACACAACAGCAACAAATTGAGAAAGAGAGCGTGGTGTGTCCAAATATTACTGACTTGCAAATGATTTCAGGCGAGGTTTATGAAACCAGCAGTCTGTGTAACACGTTCGAAACGAGCCCGGTCCAAAAGGTAAAACTGACATCTTACATTATCCTACAGCTAAGCCGAGCGCATAATGTCTCCAACCATCCGTCATAAAATGAAAGCATGACCAAAAAGCATTTTTTTAGATATTTTATTTTCTCCTCTTGTTTTGAAACCAGAAAAGCTTTACAACATCGTCCCCTCAAGTATTTCCCCTTTACAGGAATGCCACTGGCCCATTGGGAGACTAGTCAAGCATGTTTATTGGTCATTTTTATGGCTGTTTATTAAGTATTCCCTAAGGGTTCCCCACAACCCATAAAACACCACCTGACTGGAGCTCATGAGAATCCCATGACTATGTCATATACAAGATTGACTGTGAATATGGGATATTTCTTCTGCCTGATGTGTATGGTTTCAAATTATGACCCTCATCTTAAATAGCACTATACGAGAGGTGTACCATGAACTGAATTCATCAGGACAGGATCTGCTTCAGCCAGTGCCAACATCACATTGATGGCATGTGACAGGTGAAAAACACAGCTTTGAGTGCTATAATATCGGATTTAGTGCTATGATAATATGGACACTTGAAGAAATCCAGCTCCAGAAATTCATGCCCTGATGAGGGGAGCTGCTTATCACAGCGTCATGGCCTGACTGGACTGGTGATATATGCCCGTAGTGATGGAGTGATATTAAACACAAGGGAGGTAGACAAACAGAGGGAGCGACAGAAGGTGCTGCCTGAACTCTTCCTGACTTCATAATGGTGTTGGCTTTTGAAATAAATGCATTGCAGGATCAGTTGTTCCAGTTCTATATATTCCTCTAAGCATAAATGTTTAAATGTTAAAGGTGATGTTATTTTTTCAATGTTAAAATACTTAACATTTCTTCCCTTGCTAATTGTGGACAAATTATAAGTGAGCCATTTATAGGTCGATTTTTGCAGGTTGAATATTTAAAAAAAATCCCCCTGGTGAGAGCAGGCACGGTTGTAAAACCATCAGTTTAACAATTAGAAAGAAGCTATACACAGATGAAATTACTATTATACACTATACCATTCAAAGTTGTATTACTTTTATTTGGAAAGCACACATCACATTGTTCAGAAAGGACAGTAAATGCATTTGTCTATTTCAAATAAATGCTGTTATTTTGAACTTTCTATTCAAAGACTTCAAAGACACAGCAGCAAAAGCATTAAAGTAGAGGTGTACTACTGTTCTTGTCAAAATCAAACTAAATATGAGTATTTCATACTATGCCAATTTCCTCTCTAAATACTCTTAAGTTTTGTTCATATTAATACAACATGTCTGATGACACATACACCATGGAATCCCAATGCCCACAAGCCATAATGTAGTGACTGTAATTGGCCTGTAATGCTGATTTTTAATACCCAGTGCCTCAGATTATCTGTTTTTGTATTCACTTTGGGCTCGGTCTCAAAAAGCTCCACTGATAACTCAATAGAATGTCTCTGAATCCTAAAGAAAAGAGTGTAATCTACATCCTCCAACCTAGGTCACCATTACCAACATATAAATCTGTGTGTTTAGCACAGATTTTTCTCTGTCATACATCAATTTCAGTAGAAACCCAGGAAGCATGAATTAGAAATTAAGTCAAATGGAACATGGAATTGATTGTATAATGTGTATGAAGTATACGTATTGAGGTTGTAAATTGAATCATATTTTAAGCATCTAGAAAATTCACACCAATTCACCAATGAGCAAACTCATTATCAAAAGAGTAAACACAATCAGCTTTGAATGAATACGATATATGAAAAGGCATCATTAGTATTATTAATATTTATCAGTAAATCTAAAACACAGCTATGTAGAGTTTGCTTCAAGCCATGTTTCTCATAAATGATTACTTGACTTCATTGAAAGCCAGTAAAATAACAAACAAAAATAAAAAACAGGGAAAAACAAACAGAAGAGACAGAAGATTCTGCACTCAAATCTATCTAAATGGAAATAATTATAATAAAATAAAGTAATATGAGTTTATATATATATATATATATATATATATATATATATATATATATATATATATATATATATAGTAACTCACTTAGAGGTGCACATTAATCTGTGTCCAGAAAACCTATAAATGATCAGCCCATTCATTAATCGTCTAGGAACTAAACACTAGGAAAAATACAAGAAACATCTCAAAGAAAGTTCTTTTGCTAATGTCCTTGATTTTTTAGTTTGGCAGTATCAGTTCAAGGGGCACATTGCTGAGGCAGAGCTGTGAGATCAGCGTGTCCTTCATAATCTTGTTCAAGCTTGCCCTGTCCTCCCCAGCTCTGTCACTCATTCAATATTCCACCTTTCTCTGAGCCTCATTCCCATCATGTCACCTCGCCCAGCACCCGTTTTGCACATTCACTCAGTGTTAAAAGGAATCAGCACTGGAGTGTGGTGGGGTGATGATGCCCTAATGAAGATGAATATTCAGCTTGAGAAAGGTTCCTGGAATGATTCCCAGCTTGTGCCTGCTGTCCCACTCCAACTGCCAGCACGGTAAGAGAGGAGAAGCGACAAAGTCTCAGAGAAACCGGTACAGCTACCTCTAGAACGTGTGTGATGACAACAAAATCAAGGAAACACAATGTCTCCGTTTTGGATTGAATGACTTACACTGTGGTAGGCAGCTGAGTGGGGAGTCTTTGTTTAGTCCATTTAATACATGTAGCTGCACAACTCAAGTACCAATTCATGAAGCAGGGAGAGGAGACACACACACACACACACACACACACACACACACACAATAGAACACAGACAAATAAATAAACTAAAACAAAGCTAACTTGTAAGTGCACGTCTATCAAGGTCATACAAATATACTTTATATATGATCTTGAGAGACTTGCACTTACAACTATATTTGCAACATGCAGAATTGGCAGAATGTTAATAATTTTAACAAAATATGAGGAATAATCAAAATTGCTTCTTTTCTTTTTTTTGTATCTGCTACTGTCCTGAATAAGCTATTTCACATAACAGGTGTTTACATATAGTCCACAAAACAAAATAATAATGTTTAAATTTAAATAATACATGATAGTTCCCCCAACAAACATAAAACTCACATTATATCCTATTAAAATAAATCTCACATTACATTTGCCATTATTTAGTAGAGTGAAATAATTCCATATGGACCACATTGTCATTGCTTCTGGCAAGAATGTCTCACTCTATAAATGTGGCCTATGAGTGTGTGCTGCCTGTCGATATTTGCGTTTTTAAGTATTTGTGTATAATAAAATGAACAAAGAGAGGAGGAGGAGGAAGGAGAAATAGCTCCACAACTACAGTATGTATACACGCTGTTCTCTTATGATGTGCTTTCATTTTCACTCTAAATTAGTTAGAAAACCACTAATTAAAACACTTCCATGTTATGGGGTGAGCAGCAGTTATCATCCCCGTTATTCAACTTTCTCTCTGACCTGGCAACAGACTGACATGTAACAAGACTGTTTTAGCTGTCATCAGCTGTAGATGATATGTAGGCTACTGTACATTTCCTAATACAACCTCCCATGTACTTCTTATTATCATCATCATCACAATCTTACTAGCCCAGTGCCCAAATGTCAAATACGTAACCTAAAAAACTGCCAAATATTCTCGCCGAGAGATTGCAAGAAAGTTGTGACAGCTATACATCCAGATAGAAAACCTTGCCTCAACGTACAGTATATGTCCACTCATCATCTTCTTACTTTGAAACCTCTCATTTTCTCTTCATGGGATTTAATACTTCTTTATAGTGCTGAGCAAGCTCTCTGGGATGAGAGGGCCAGGGACTTAGCCTCTGTTGCCGTTGCAGTCCGGTGAAGGGAATTGGCAGATTATTTGGTCAACTGCGATCAGTTCCACCACAGATTAAATGGCTCAGAGTTCCCCAGGACGTGCCCTGAGTTTATACTTTTTTTTAAGCTCATCAAAGTCATATGCGCAGTGTGTGGTGAAACTGCATATCAAGAAACGGAAAACCATGAGCCTCCTTTGTCACTGTAGCAATAGATGATTTGAGGAGCCTTTATTGTTTTTGCATTCCCACAGCAAACACTAACCGCCCGCTGACTTTCAAAACTCCCTTAAAAGCATGTTACATTGCGGTCCAATTTTGTCCCTAATTTTAAGCCCAAAAATAAGGAGGAAGAAACTGAAATAAGAAGAAAGTGAAATGGGGAGCTGAAATACTTACTAAACTTCACACTGGTTTTCTCCACTTTCCTGTTCCTAATGTAAAACCCTGATGTGTGACATTTCATATAAAAGACTATCTTGTGAGGATTATTCTACTTTATAGTTCTGCTGAGGCACACAATTTTAAACATGTCCTATAATAAGGGTATCACACATGAGTTATACGAAAATGTCATCATAATATTATAAAAGAACAAAAGGCAAATGTGAAGAATAAGTATAAATTTTCAATTAAATTACCTGATATAAACATTATTTAATATGGCTCAAATTATATACTGTATTAGTCTTGCCTGCAAACTAATGCTAGTAATGGAAGTTTAACTCTAGTAATAGAGTTCCAGAAGACCCAAATATCTACTTCCATATTTTAAAAAGATTAAATGTTAGAAATTACAGTACATAATGGAAAACGAATTACAAATACCAAGGGAGGGCAGCTACTATGCACACTTTCATCTGGCAAAAAAAAAAAAAGCGGCACTTTCAGACAGTTTCAACTGTACATATTTGCTATGTTAATCTAAAAATCATCAACTGGATAAGAAACAATAAAGCCCAACTAATACATTTAAAAAAAATAATAATAATAAAAAAAAACATTAAAAGGTAACAAACTAGGCTTGCAGCTTTTGTAAACCAGTAGTTATTGTGTTCACAATTCTTGAATGCATGGCAAGAATGCTGCATAAATGCTTGAAAGAAAGGAAAGTCACGCATGAGCAGGTTAACAAAGTATACACATAAAGTATATTGATAACTTAAATCAGAAAAAAAATAAGACTTAACCTAGGGTTCTTGATCAAACAGTCCATGTGTATGAACCATCATCCAATCAACCTAATATGATAAAAGACCAATGGCACCAAAAATAACTTGATATAATAACTAGCAATGGGATGGTTGATAGTGCAGTTTTGCACTATTGTATCACACACTGTACCGATGCTTGTATCATAATACCACGTGACTGATGAGGTTTGAAGCTTTGAACATCATGCAAAAAAATGTTAAACCCCACCTGATGCATAAAAGGGAAATGATTATCCTGTCACTTTGAGGGCTGTCAGTAGGAGATCAAGACACGTGAACGACTGTATTTTGAGAGAGCAGAAACTGAATGCATGTATACCTCTATTTAATTTAATAATGTTTTATAGCTGGGGTCTCAGAGACCCCGAACATAACATAAGGGTTAAACAGCTCACCCAAAATATTGTTTTAACTACTCACGTCAATTATTAATTATGATCACAAACTTGTATATTTTATATTATTGATCAATATGTGAATCCATTTACCAGGCTACACATGAGTTGTGGTCTCATTGGCACAAGTTATTTTAGATGAGATTAGATCAGATTATAGAACTGTATTGATCCCAGATTGATTCCACTCTTGTGTGTCACGGACTTCTGAAGCTTTGTTTGGTCGCATGCTTTTCAAACCGTATATCCTCTGCTCCGCCATAATTTGTTAGATATGGTGGAGAAAACAAGTCTGACCACCAGATTTCGCTAATGCGCATTGTGTCAAAAGCATTGAGTAATGAACCGTTTTTCGGCACAATTTCATGAAAGCCTCAAATGCTTTGGAAAGCCTCGGTTCAGTCTACAGACATTTCGATCTTCAAGGATGGTAAAACATAATAAAAATACACTTTACTTTATATTTTGTTACATATTCTTGTTGTTCAGACCAAACGCATTCTGGAGGTATCAAGAACGCTATGTAACAGTTATGGGAGTAGCCAGTTATTTTTAAAATGCATAATGAAGGCATTTATACTTTACTTCATGCTACGATAAAATCATAGTTATTCAATGTGACATGGACAAACAGACACACATAAAAACACATCGAATATATCTGGTTAAATGTCTTTAAAAAGAGAACTTCTTTCTCCTTAGCAGGAATCATATTCTTTGGGACATTCCAATGGGTCGTAAAATTGCTTGTAACTGGACACCACTTGGGGTGTTTGGGGGGGGGGGGGGGGGGGGGTGCGCTCGTGTATGTGTGTGTGTGTGTGTGTGTGTGTGTGGGGGGGGGGGGGGGGGGGGGATGGGCTTTTCAAGTGTGAGGTTGAAGATGCCCACCTGGGAGACACCTGGGAGAAAGAAAGATTAGGTAGAAAGAAAGAAAGAAAGATTAGATAGAAAGAAGGATTAGATAGAAAGAAAGAAAGAAAGATTGGTTAGAAAGAAAAAAAGAAAGATTGGTTAGAAAGAAAGAAAGATTAGTTTGAAAAAAGAAAGAAAGAACGATTAGTTTAAAAAAAAGAAAGAAAGAAATATTAGTTAGAAAGAAAGAAATATTAGGTAGAAAGAAAGATTAGATAGATATAAAGAATGAAAGATTAGTTATAAATAAATAAATAAATATTAGTTAGAAAGAAAGAAATAAAGAAAGATTAGTTTGAAAAAAGAAAGAAAGAAAAAAGAAAGATTAGTTAGAAAGAAGGAAAAAGAATGTCAGAAAGACTAGTTAAAAAAGAAAGATTAGTTAAAAAAAGAAAGATTAGTTAGAAAGAAAGATAGATTACAAAGAAAGAAAGAAAGAAAGAAAGAAAGAAAGATTAGTTAGAAATAAATAAAGAAAGATTAGTTTGAAAAAAGAAAGAAAGAAAGAAAGATTAGTTAGAAAGAAGGAAAAAGAATGACAGAAATATTTGTTAAAAAAGAAAGATTAGTTGGAAAGATAGATTAGAAATAAAGAAAGAAAGATAGAAAGAATAGTTTGAAAGAAAGAAAGATTAGTTAGAAAGAAAGAAAGACAGAAAGAAAGATTAGTTAGTTAGACAGAAAGATTAGTTAGTATGAAAGAAAGATTAGTTAGTTAGAAAGAAAGAAAGATTAGTTTGAAAAAAGAAAGAAAGATTAGTTAGTTAGAAAGAAAAAAAGATTAGCTTGAAAAAAGAAAGAAAGAAAGATTAGTTTGAAAAAAAGAAAGAAATAGAAAGAAAGATTAGTTAGTATAAAATAAAGATTCGTTTGAAAAAAGAAAGAATAAAAGAAAGAAAGAAAGATTAGTTAGAAAGAAAGAAAGATTAGTTAGAAAAAAGAAAGATTAGTTAGAAAGAAAGAAAGATTAGTTAGAAAAAAGAAAGAAAGAAAGATTAGTTAGAAAGAAAGATTAGTTTGAAAAAAGAAAGAAAGAAAAAATGGTTAGAAAGAAAGATTAGTTAGAAATAAATAAATAAAGATTAGTTAGTTAGAAAGAAAGAAAGAATAGTTTGAAAAAAGAAAGAAAGAAAGATTAGTTAGTTAGAAAGAAAAAAAGATTAGCTTGTAAAAAGAAAGAAAGATTAGTTTGAAAAAAGAAAGAAATAGAAAGAAAGATTAGTTAGTTAAAAAGAAAGATTAGTTTGAAAAAAGAAAGAAATAATACAAGAAAGAAAGATTAGTTAGAAAGAAAAAGATTAGTTTGAAAAAAGAAAGAAAGAAAGAAAGAAAGAAAGAAAGATTAGTTAGAAAGAAAGATTAGTTTGAAAAAAGAAAGAAAGAAAAATTAGTTAGAAAGAAAGATTAGTTAGAAAGAAAGAAAGAAAGATTAGTTAGAAAGAAAGAAATTAGTTAGAAAGAAAGAAAGAAAGATTAGTTAGAAATAAATAAATAAATATTAGTTAGAAAGAAAGAATAGTTAGAAATGTTAGTTAGAAAGAAAGAATGAGAATGGGAAAACCAGATCTTTCAGTCCAAGTTTAGAAATGATCTTCCAAGTTTGGAAATGTTTTGAATAAAAAAAAAAAAGGAAAATGAAATAAAACCAATAGCCTACATAAGTCATACAGCGCTATTGTGGCTGCGATGTTACACGTGTAAGGGTGGATTTCCTGCAGGGGTTCAGGCTGCAAGACTGCCAAATGACTAAAGAAACGTTGTCAGCAAGATGGTAGAAAATTGTACATTTCTTGTCTATTACCACCCACTGCTACTTATACCAACGACGGAAATAAGCGCAGTTACAGTAGTGTAGTGTTACAAATTTATTAAATGTTTAATTAGGTTCCAATACAATAGTATTCAAACTGTACACAGTGTTTTCCCATTTTGAGGCATAGATGATGAGATTCAAAGAAGATTAAGTCAAGCAATCCTGCTTGCTGACATTAACCTTTTGTCACCTCTCAAAGTACAGCTGGGCCTTTGTCTCTATGATAATGTTAAGGTTTGAGTGATCTAATCAGGCTGATTGGATCACCATCTATACATGACACTGTTATACTGATGAGATCAGGGCTGGGGAACTTCCGGTAACGAGCTGAATCCTGTACTTCATTTACATGCTTGGTTTCAGCGTGTCTCCACCTCTATGTAGTCCCTCCCCCTTGAAAGGTATATAAACTACAATATATACTGCCTTAGTTAGACTTGACGAATGATTGCAGCTACCAACAGCTTGTGTTTCCCAATAAAGAATCCTGCTGAAGATACAACCAAGTCTCCTGGTCTTCGCTTCTGAGTTTCCTACACTTGAGAAGAAAAAGTTCACAACAGTAGCTTAATATGTGGGAGGCCGTTTCTATAGAGAGTGACAATATTGTATTGCAATAGGTAGCAATTCAAAGTCAATACCAAATCAAAACTAGTTAGCACATCCTTTGTAATTGAAAAGGTTTAATGACAAAATATGGTTATGTTTACACTTAAAATAGTTACAAAATAATTGTATGAGATGATGGTAACCTATACTATTAATTTTACCCAGCATATATGTAAAATGTTACCTGAGAGATAGAGAGGCAGACAAAGAAAAGAGGAGGTAAAGAGAGAGAGTCCCAAGAAAGGGACCCAGAGAATAAAAGAGGCAGAGCAACAGTTACAATCTTGTTTTATCCTTTCCCTGACCATGTGACTTTGACCCAAATGTGAGACGTTCAAACTGACCAATCAGATAATTACACCTTCCCCCATTGTACTAAATGTGTTACAATTCATAGACCCCCGAAGTACACAGGCCTTGATCACTATCAGCCCCTCAACTCCAAATTGGTCATTGGGGAAAGAGTGGTGGAAAACAGTAAAGCAAATGTCATTGTTGATTTCAAACATCTTGAATAATTTTCAATCCTACATACGTGACAAGCATAATATGTTACCATAGAAATGATAATACATAAAAATGTGAGGCGATCACTGCCCCCTCCCCCACTTCATTTTTGCCCCCTCAAAAATACTAAGTGCATGACATGACGCCCCTGCGTTTTCTCACATGATTTAAAATTGTTTCACATTCTTACAATGTTTATTGCACACACATACCCATCAAGATGCTGTTAAAGCTTCTAGCATATGCCTAAACTGTTTGCATACTCTACACACTCAAGGTATAATTGGTAAGTTGTTATAATTCAATCAAGGTTGCATTTAAAAGGAATATAAAACTTAAAGCAGATGATTTTTCCCAGCAATTTTTCCAGCAGATGAGCAACAACAACCATTAAAACCAGGTGAGTAAAGGAAGGAAGTTACACATTTAAAGTGCCAACCAGATTAAGAGGTCTCATCCTCAGTTGACATGCCTGGGCATGGAATAACAAATGAGGATGGATTAAAAAACAAAACAAAACAAAATAAAAAAAAACTGGTTTCCTAGAAACAAAGACCTAGCACAAAAATGTAAAAATTTAATTTAACACAAAAAAAATATCTGAATACAAGACCACATTTAACCCCTTGCTTTGACCACACATCATTTGCTTTGTGTGCTGATTTTTGTTCTGTGAGGGAACAACAACAGAATGTACTCGGTTACTAATTTAACCTCGGTTCCCAGAGAGTAAGGGAACGAGTATTGAGTAGCTAATACACAGTGGGGAACTCCTTTCCTTGATAAATATTGAAGCTAATAATTTAAAATGCAGTGCAGCTGCACAGCGAACACAGCAGAGCATCTTGCTCACCCATTGGCTGTGCTGCGGCAACTGCACATCCTATGGCCAAGCGCCTCTGATGCGTGACCCAATCAAGTGACTTGGCGCCAAACACGTACCTAAGACCGCGGCTAAATGGGCGCGGCTTAAGCCTATTAAGAGTGCTCATTTTGGCCATTTAGCAGGTTTAAATCGACTGAAGCGACACATCCTGACAGATTGCAATAGTGCGGCAGGCTACGCAATACTCGTTCCCTTACTCTCAGGGAACCGATGTTACGTTAGTAACCGAGTACGTTCCCTTTCGAGAACGGTCACTTCGTATTGCGTAGCTAATACGCAGTGGGGACGCAATGTAAAAAGCCGCACCATTAGCAACTGGCTGCATCCAACTGGAGCCTAGGGAAGCACCCCGAGGCTCACAGAACAATCCATAATAAAAAAAAAAAAATATATAAGTTACAGTAGCCGGACCGGAGTCGGGTTTCATAAATAAGGAGCTGGGGCTCACTTACAATAGTCCTAGGACAACTTGTGCTTATGGACAGTAACATGTTATACTGATAAGACCGGACACCGTCGGGTCTAATTATCATACTGAGAGGACTTGGGCATGCAGGCAAGGTACCTCCAGGTTATAGAATCTAACAAATGTGGACGGCGAGGACCAACCAGCCGCCGCACAAATGTCATGAATTGGCACACCACTGGACCAAGCCCACGAAGAGGCCATGTCTCTCGTAGAGTGGGCTCTAACGCCTATGGGACAAACCTGGCCCACAGAGGCGTATGCCAGGGAGATGGCATCCACTATCCATCTGGACAGTCTCTGCTTCGTGATCGGTAACCCCTTGGTGCGACCGCCGAAGCAAACAAAGAGCTGTTCTGACAGCCTAAATGGTGCAGAGTGCTTCAAGTAGACTTGTAGAACCCTAACAGGACAGAGCAAATTAGCCTCCCCAATGTTCTCCTAGGATGGAAGAGCTGATAATGTAATAACCTGAGCTCTGAATGGAGTTGAGAGCACCTTAGGTACATAACCATGCCTTGGCTTGAGAGTGACCCTGGAGTCATCTATCCCAAATTCCAGGCAGGAAGGGATCACAGAGAGCGCATGCAAATCTCCCACTCGCTTGACTGATGCCAGGGCCAGCAGCAGAGCAGTTGTCAGCGAAAGTGGTTTGAGATCAACTGACTGTAGCGGTTCGAATGGAGGACCCTTCAGGGCCCCAAGGACCGTGGAAAGGTCCCACGCCGTTATAGTAGGGGGCCTGGGGGGGGTTCATCCTCCTGGCTCCTTTGAGGAAACGAACGATGAGGTCGTTTCTCCCCAGTGACTGGCCAGCCACAGGAGCATGGTAAGGTGCTATGGCTGCCACATCCACTTTGAGCGTGGATAGGCAGCGACCCGCATCCATAAGCTCTTTCAAGAAGGAGAGTACCACTGACACTTCGGATGACTGGGGCTCGAGGTCCCTGGCTGAGCACCAGCCAGTGAATACTGACCACGTCAGAGCATAGAGGCGCCTAGCAGACGGTGCTCTAGCCTCAGTGATGGTATTCAAGACCTTTTCTCGGAGGTCCCAGGATACCCGTTGAGGGGCCACACATGGAGGGCCCATAAATCAGGGCGAGTGTGCCAAATCGTCCCGTTCGCCTGTGTGAGGAGATCCTTCCTCATTGGCACTGGCCAGGGAACAATGTCCATCATCTGCACGTTCTGGAAACCACGCCTGGGTTTTCCAGAGGGGGGCTACTAGGAGGACTGAGCATCCGCTCTCCTTGATCCGTCTGATGACCTGAGGGATCATAGAGACCAGCGGGAATGCATATAGAGGGCGTCTGGGCAAGGAATGGGCCAGCTGTTCTTCGAAAAGAATGCTGCGCAATGAGTGTTGTTTTTCGAGGCGAAGAGGTTGACCTCTGCCTTGCCGAATACACTCCATATCAGACGAACCATCTGTGGGTTGAGAGACCACTTGCCTGGGGGAGTGTTGTCTCGAGATAGCATGTCCGCACCCACATTTTGGACTCCCGGGACATGAGCAGCTCTCAGAGAGCGCAGGTTGGCATGCGACCAAAGGAGGAGATTTCTGGCCATAACATACAGGTTGCCTGATCTGAGGCCACCCTGGCGATTTATATAGGACACCACTGACATGTTGTCCGTGCGTGTCCCCTGAGGTCTGCAATGCGTTCAGGGCCAACCAAACTGCTCTCATTTCCAGGCAGTTGATATGTAAGCTATTCTCCGGGCTCAACCAGAGGCCGGAGACAGACGTGTCCTCGCATAGCGCACCCCAACCTTGGTTGGAGGCGTCTGTGAAAATTACCTTCCTCCTGGAGGCCACACCCATAATCACGCCCGACTGGTACCAGTTCTGGGCATTTTCAGGGAACCAGAGCTCTGATGCAGCGCTGGTTCACCATAATGTGCAGGCCTCCTGACCGCCACGCATGGGCTGGCACACGGTGCTTTACCCAGTGCTGAAGGGGGCGCATATGCAGTAATCCTAGCTGGAGTACGATGGAGCGGCCATGAGACGAGAAGCCTCTGAAACTTCCTGAGGGGCGTGCACCCACCTACCCTGAAGGAGGCTATCAGCTGTTGGATAGAGAGAGCTCGGTGTGAGCCGAGCTCTCATCATTGTAGAGTCGATAACTGTGCCCAGAAAGATTACGTTCTGGCTGGGTAACAGTTTGCTTTTGGAAAAAATGATCCCGAGCCCCAGGCATTCCAAGTGGTTGAGGAGCATGGATCTGTGTGTCAATAATTCGGTCTTCGACTGAGACATAATGAGCCAATCGTCGAGATAGTTCAGCATTCGCACTCCCTGTTGCCTCAGGGGAGAAAGCGCTGCGTCCATGCATTTCGTGAAAGTACAAGGTGCTAGGGACAGGAACCTGCGCTAGGATTTGTTTGGTAGTTATCATTCTGAACGGCCGTCTCATGAGAGCTTTGTTCAGATGTTTCAGATCTAAAATGGTGCGGGTGGCACCGTCCTTCTTTGGCACAAGGAAGTAGCGGCTGTAAAACTCTGACCGGCTCAGCACGGGGGGGACTAATTCTATCGCCCCTTTTCTAGTATCTTTGACAGAAAACTTAGATTCAAGATCGGCCTGTAATTGACTAATTCTGTAGGATCAAGTTGTGGTTTTTTAACAAGCGGTTTAATCATAGCCAGCTTAAAACTTTTTGGTACATATCCTAATGACAAAGATGAATTAATGATATTAAGAAGAGGAGAGGATTATATCCTCTGCCCAAATGTGTCTCTATAAAAAACAATAATAAATAATTTAATGAGAAGGCTTATATTGACCTATTAAGATCTTGCTTACATCTACCTTGTAAATATATATTTTTTTCTATTTTATTAAAAAGTTTTAACATGTAAATCAACAACAATTACAATTGTAACAATATTTGAATACATAATAAGTGTAATCTTTCTTTGTAAAAAGTATACATTTGATCATACGTATTTCAAAGCTAAGGATTCATTAGTTTGAATATTGTAACAAACACTATAAAAACATCTTAGTTGATAATTCAATATACTTTATTTTTGATTAAAAAATCCCATACTATATATTTCACATGAGCAGAAATTGTCGAAAAAAAGCTTATTTGATGTGACAGTAGTCTTTTTTTACAGCAAAGACTTTATAATCTATCCAAAACTAATCAACAAAATATTGTCTAAACATTCATATTCCGTCTGTAACATATCGTTGTTGTGATATATTAGCATATAAATGTTAATTTGCAGTTTAATACGTTGCTTATACGGCACAGATGCAAGCTGTTCTGTAGTAAACAACAGCACATCTGTGCAGTTCATCCATTCACATACAGACATTCATAGATTCACAGATTCATATTTAAACAGTCTTTTTGCGGTTTACAGACACTCTTGCATATCGTGATTAGAACAAAGCACTTAAGAATAAAGAACTTACTATTCCAACTCAGCTGGATCCGTTGCTCCTCGAAATGAAACTTAACCGGCACTTCTGAGGTAAATTTTCAAGGATTATTATTACGATAGTATTATTCCTCACAGCGTCGTAAAGTACATGATTCTGATTAAACGCGTTTCAGAATGGACTTCACATTGAGAGAGATGGCAGAACACGAATCATGTTTATTTTTCTTTATTTGGCAAAAAGCACAAAACTTTGTTTTTATTGTGAGTATTCACAAAAAAACATAACACTTAACACTTGACACTTAACAGGATCGAATGATGTATAATACTTATATGTAAGATCAAAATCAACAGAGTATTTTGAGTCTCTTTTGGACTGATAAGAAAAAAAGCGTGACCACCGACCCCAGGGGGTTAAATTAGCTCTTTTTGAGGGCGGTCCGGCTAGAGCGAGACTCAGACCCTCTCTCTTTCCCCCTGTAGCTAGGAGGGCTTCGGCAGTTCAGGGTCCAACACAATGCGGGGTCAGGGGCCCTGGCGCCGGGGCAGCGGGTAGCGCTTAGCTGATCTTGAGCGATGACGGGTATCAGCCGTAGGGCGGGGCTGAGAGACCTGAGGTGCTGAGAGACACCTCCTCAGCCAGCTGGTTTCACTGGCTGAGGAGGTGGCGTGCTCTTGTGGTGGCTCGAGGTAGAGCTGGAGTGCTTAGGCAGGAAGTGTCTCATAGCTCGAGAAGACTTCTGTGCCTCGGCAAATCTCTCAGAAAACCCTTTCACAGCTAGGCCAAAGAGACGGTGGTGGAGGTGGTGGGGTGCTCTTGTGGCGGCTCGAGGCAGAGCTGGAGCGCTTAGGCAGGAAGTGTCTCATAGCTCGAGAAGACTTCTGTGCCTCGGCAAATCTCTCAGAAAACCCTTCACAGCCAGGCCAAAGAGACGGTGTCGTGCTGGAGATAGGTGAATTGAGGAACACCGTCCTTTCCGCCTCTGATGTCCGTGAGGTTCAGCCAGAGGTGGCGCTCGAGCACGAAGAGGTTAGCCATACCTCTGCCGATCGCCGGAGCGGTAGCCTTTGTAGCGTGCAGCGCTAGGTCTGTGGCGCTCGCAGGTCACGGGACGCCTCAGGGTTCGGCCCAGACTCGTCCATTGTCTGGAGAAGCACCTGAAAAAGCACCTGAAACAGTTGTAACACCGCCATGGTGTGCAGAGCCGATGCGGTCTGACCGGAAGCAGAGAAGGCGCGGCCAGCGAGGGCTGAAGTGTTTTAGCAGGGCTTCGAGTGGTGTACCGTAGTGTATGGCGCGTGCAACGACTTCGTGAGTTCATCGTGGACCTCAGGGAAGAAGGGCGCTGGTTTGTGGCAGGGGGCCTGCTGGTGCCCTGGCAGGAACCATCCATGGTGGCTCCTCAGGAGAGGCCCATTCGATGTGCCCGTCATCCTCATGTAGACGTGATCCGCACGAGGTGCATGAAGAGCGAGGCATTTGGAACAACGCTCACAGAAATGTCTCTTTTAGAAACTGAGTGTCACAGCGGCGAACACAACAGTAGCAATAAAAGGATATATAGCGTTTTCCGCCGGATGGCCACAGGAGAGCAGCAACAGAAGAGAAACGGCTTCGAGGTGAGTTGAAGGCACTGTCCGCTGTTTGCAAGGCTCGCTCTAACTGTCTGGCTTGTTTCCACGGCGAAGGCTTCAGAGGAGTCAGAGACGTGAAGTGTCGCTGAAGGAGAGAAAATCTGCTAAATGGCCAAAATGGGCACTCTTTATAGGCTTAAGCCACGCCCATTTAGGCGCTTGGCTATAGGATGTGCAGTTGCCGCAGCACAGCCAATGGGCGAGCACGATGCTCTGCTTTGTTCGCTGTGCAGCTGCACTGCATTTTAAATTATTTGCTTCAATATTTCTCGAGGAAAGGAGTTCCCCACTGCGTATTAGCTACGCAATAATAAGTGACCGTTCTCGAAAGGGAACTGCATGACTGCAGAAGTACACAATTTGCAAGGAACACTGATACTAATATTAAATTATCAGTTTTTGACACTAATTGGACACACTCAACATGTAATACAAAACAACAATTACTCTTTGAATAAAAAAGTAATAAACAACTGGAAGGAAAAAAAGGACTAACAGGGAAAGCAAACACTAACAAAAAACAACTTCACTCTTACCTCACAGTTCTCTGGTATCTCGCCAATTAAACAAGGAATCGAGTCAGCAAGATGTAGTACAACTTGGGCTGTTCGTTTTGTCACAGTTGATTTATAAGTAAATTAAGTTAAAGATAACAAAAAGATAAAAAAGTGCAACCATAAAAAGTATGTTCTACTTTTAGTCCAACAAAAAATATATTACATTTAATTTTCACTCAAGCACCATGTTCATCTGATCTTCACATTTGCTTTGATTTACATGCAACATTTGGAATATTTTTGCATTATACCACAAAAGTTGGCAAGAAAAAAAAACACACCAGCACTTCTGCATCACCACAATAAAACATTTTAAAATACCAGGGCCTATGTTTAAGAATTCATGAAGACAAGGAAGAAAAAAGTCCCAAAAGTCTACAAATAAGGAGAAAGATCTGTTGACAAATGTGGTGTCTGATCATGACGCCATTGTATTTGTCACCATACATCATGAGGGGCTTATAATGCAGTTTAATGTAAACAAGCTGATAACAGGCCAACAGCCCAGACTTCACCACACCAGGGACAACCCAGCAAGTTTTATATGGACTGTCAAGCTCATTTGTGCAAGCAGTTTGTATTTTGGACTTTTTCTTTTGCAAGTGCAGCTTCACAACAGAGCGGTACATTTTACGGTAAATCATTATATATGCATATACCTACAGGGATTTTTAGCCCTTCCTGTTACAGAACAGTGGCCCGGTCACTATGTGATGCCGGTGAAGGAAAACGTTTCCTGACTTGCTCCTCCAAGTTACCAAAGTTTTGGCTATTGCAGCCCAACCATGAATATCGACTCTGTGGAGGTCCCAACGAGTTTGGTGGGAATAGGAGGGTTCAGGTGCACATTTAATTCTGCAGTGAGTCAATATACCATCGACAGTTGGATGTGGTTTGTCCAACGTGGTGGTATGCCGACATTACCCTGAAAACCATAGTTCCCTTTCGTAAGGGAACTCGACTCGGGAATGTCTTTGGAATGATGCGTCTGAAGTCTGTAATGGAACTACTCCAATCTTGATTGGTGCTATGTCTTTCGTCACTCGTGACGTTGCTTGTGACGGTGATCCGGAAGCTATAAAAGGACATCGGAACATAGCCGCGTCAGCTTTCTGTCTTCACCAAGCGTTCTGTGTGACTGTATTGTCTTATTTGGTGTTGTCTGTCTATCTCAATATATGGCGAATATAGAGAAACGACTCAGGTGGTGTGCATCCCCTTGCCCAAGCTATTTGAGCGAGGACGACACGCACTCGTTCTGTGTTGTTTGTCTGGGAGTGGAGCATGCACGGGCAGTGCTCGAGGGCACTGTCTGTGCAAACTGTTTTCAGTTATCTATGAAAAAGTTCCGCTCCCGTTTGAGCCTGTTCGATCAAATAGATCAGGCTCGCGTTTCCAGTGCATCAGGTCCCGCGTCTGTCGAGGCAGCGCGCCGCTTGTATGCACGGGATTCGCACGTGTGGCTGGCATATAATACTGAGATGGTTGCGACCCTTTCTCAGCGTTTATTAACCAGCTCCACTGGTCTCGCGCACGGTTCGGAAGCCCGCGTTGTGGCTTCTTCCGATCGTGTTAAAGACCTGGTGTTTGATTTATCTGGCTCCGAGGAGTTCGATATTTTCAACACCGAATCACGTGGATATTGGGATTCGCCACCCCATATTCCCGTTATTGTGGAGTTGCTGGAGGTTGTAACCAGGGCAGTGGCTAAATTAAATGTTGAATGGCCATTTAATAAGCAGGAAGCGACTAAGAAAAATTAAATGAATGAGCAGCCACCAGCTCCTCAGATTTTGAGAAGGTGGCCTCTCGTGCCCCCCCATATAAGGCTTGGGCCCAGAGGAAACATTCTCGCACAAAGCCCTCCATACTGAAGACAGGTCTGAAGAATGTCTCTCGGGTTAAGATGGCCCTGACCAAGAGGTCTTGTCGTAACACGCGGACCCTTATGGGCGTTCCCCCAGGAGGGTGAGTACAAGAGTCTCGCCCCCTTATGCAGCCCTTAGGAGATCGATGTTTGCTTCCCACCGCCGATGGCGCCTCGGGACACATCGGCTTCCAGCGAAAAATAATCGCAGTGTCCGCCGCGAAGACGTTGCGGCCCTGTCGAGTTCGCAGCCTCTTAGGAGGTCTGTAGAGAGCATATTTCAGTTAGTTGAGTTAGGCCTGGTTTTGGATCTCAAGGTACTCGATCAACCTCCGAGGGGGTTTAGATTCAAGATACCAAATTTCAGTCAAACCAGCTCCGAGGACTGGTCTTTCGTGATAGATCCACAAGCTCCTTAACTCCTCGTTTCCTTCTAACCCCATCACAGGAGGTTTCCGAGATTCGCTTTTGGGGGGAAAAGCTTATCAATATAGGGTTCTTCCTTTCGGCCTAGCCTTATCTCCTCGCACCTTTACTAAATGTATGGATGCTGCCCTTGCTCCATTGAGACATCAGGTGATCCATAGATGACTGGCTCATTCTGGCTCAGTCAGAAGAACTGGCGATTCAACATCGAGATATGTGACCCGATCTGGCGAAATGAGTCGGAAGTCGCAACGTTCTATTTTAAGATATGGGCCGATTATGTGGAAAAACAATGAAATAATAGATTTTTTTTTTTTGCTAATTTCAAAGAACAGACATTCAAAAATAATCTCCCAAAGTTTCGTAGTCCAGATAATTGAGTAAAGGTATTTAAATTACTATTAAAGTTTATGGAAATGAACATTGCTTTTCTCAACTCCTCTCGTCACCTCTGAGCATTTCCCGGGTATCCCCTGAAACGTCACTATCTCTGCTCTTTAAATGGTGTTACACGTTGTATAGAACCAATCAAAAAGCTTAGAAATGTACACAAATGCTGATCATTTGTCGATGGGAAGCCATTTCGACTGACCGGCACGCGATTGGTCCAGCCACCCTCCTGTCAGACTCGCAGTGAGCGCTCTGTGTAATAAACAAGCTAGCAGATCTCCTCAGAAAGATTAAATATTATTAATTTGAGAAATGTCGCTGTCAAAAGCGAGCAAAGTTGCCAAAGCGTCATCAAGCCCCCTGGCCATTGCACACTGAGTCCGCGTTTTTTTCGTATGCGTTTTTTCGTATTGATTCGGTGGCTCCGGATTGTCAAAACACCATTCAAACTGTTTGCTACGGATGCGAAAAACTTACGATTGTTTTTATATAACGGATGAAAGTTTCGTAGTGTGCACGCGTGATTGACATAACGTGATTGACAAATGTGAATGAGTGTAGCTATTTATCTGCAAGGAGAATCCATTACAATGTGTTTGATTAACCCAATATTTAACTGTTGGTATCTCCGTTTGTCACATTCACCTCCTTCATCTGTGTCTTCACTACACTTCCCAGCATTCCCGGTCTTCATCATCACCTGCGCCTCATCATCCTCATCATGATCACCATCACCTGTGTCCCATCACCAGCATGGACTATAAAACACTCACTCTCCCTGCAGTCACTGTCTGGTCTCGTCAATTCATGGCTCACAGACTTCCCGATCACCTACCTGTTCATTACCTGCTTCCCATCCGTCAAAGACCTGTCTACCTGAACTGATCATCCGTCAAGTCACCTGCAAGAGAGAGAGAAAGAGAGGAAAGGACATTAACCTCAGCTAAGCTTCCTTTTTGTTTCTATGTCATTTGGTTTCTCACCTGTTATCTCCGACTACGATCCTTCTGCACAAATAAAGCAGCAAAACTTACCATCTTGTCTGATTCGACTGTGATCCCTGACACCGTTATGAATTTGTTACGCTGTTATTGTCAACTAGCCTACACTAAGATATGATTGCATAGACTAGCATTATTTGATCTCTGTTTCCTTGTTTCCTTCCTTTCCTCTCTCTCTCTCTCTCTCTCTCTCTCTCTCTCTCTCTCTCTCTCTCTCTCTCTCTCTCTCTCTCTCTCTCTCTCTCTCTCTCTCTCTCTCTCTCTCTCTCTCTCTCTCTCTCTCTCTCTCTCTCTCTCTCTCTCTCTCTCAAAAATGTAGCACCTTTGTTCAATCTTTCTGATTTTTGTAAAAGGTAGGCCTGCTGTTAAATTATTTATTCAAATAAAAACTTTAAAATAATTTGAGCTTCAGCCTGGTTTAATAGCATTTATATATTAATGTCTTTGGTCAAATTAAGCTGTAAAATAAATAGTTCATCCCTTTAAATGTAATGGATTTTGAAAGATATCAACAAAAAAGGGGCAAAAAACTTTAAAAGCGATTTTCTCAGGTTTTCAATTAGAAAAAGAGGGCAGACGACCATAATTCAAATGTGTATATCTTTACAACCATTCAAGGTATGACTTTGACTAGGATATCAATTGAAAGCTTATGGTGTCCTCTTTCCATTAATACCAAAATCTCAATTTTTAAATTTGGGTCACTGTGACTCATTTTGCTGGATCAGGTCACATATTGTTTTGCGTCATCTGAGGTGCTTGGGGATGACACTCAATGTGAAGAAAAGTTCCTCAACTCCTACGTTCCTAGGAGTAGAGTGGGACTCAGTCACGATGCGGGCACAATTGTCTCCTGCTCGTATAAATACTATCTTAACCACAATGAAGAGTATTAGGTTAGGCCAGGCCTTCAATGTCAAACACTTTCAAAGAGTTTTGGGCCTCATGGCTGCAGTTTCCATCGTAGTGCCTTTTGGTCTGCTCCATATGCGGGCCTTGCAGTGGTGGCTCAGGGCCAATGGGTTTTCTCCGCTGGGGAACCCCTTTCGCATGATCAGAGTTACGCACAGATGCCTTCGTGCTCTTGTCATGTGGAAGAAACCATGGTTCCTGTCTCAAGGCCCGGCTTTGGGAGCACCATGTCAGAGAAAAACTTTGACTACGGTTGTGTCCCTCACGGGCTGGGGTGCGGTTATGGAGGGCCGTTACACCCGAAGGTACTTGGAAGGACCATCATCTCTCATGGTATATTAATCGCTTGGAGATGTTGGCTGTATTCTTTGCCCTGAGGCACTTCCTTGTAGACCTCAGAGGCCATCGTGTTCTCATTAGGACAGACAATATGTCGGTGGTCTCTTATATCAACCGCCAAGGAGGCCTGAAATCACCCTTTCTTTCTAGACTGGCGCATCAGATTCTTCTATGGTCCCAGGATAAATTTCTCTCTGTTAGATCTATTTATATTCCTGGGGTTGATAATGTGAGAGCAGATATCCTGTCGAGGCAGGGGCTGAGGCCCGGGGAATGGCGGCTCCACCCTGAAGTAGTTGAGCTCATATGGAGAGAGTTTGGCCGAGCGGAGGTTGACCTGTTCACCTCTCATGAGAACTCCCACTGTCCGCTCTGGTACTCTCTCTCACATCCAGTTCCTTTGGGCCTGGATGCCATGGTACAGATGTGGCCGAGGTCACATCTATACGCTTTTCCCCCGATCGCTCTGCTCCCTGGGGTTCTGGAAAGGGTCAGGAGGTACGGCGTGAGTTTACTCCTTGTAGCTCCGTACTGGCTGGCCCAAATTTGGTTCTTGGACCTTATAAGACTCTTGGAGAGTCCTCCCTGGCGAGTCCCTATCCCAGCCCGGTGGTACAATATTTCATCCACGGCCGGAGTTATGGTGACTATGGGTCTGGCCCTTGAGGGGGACCGACCCATAAATAGGTTGCCCTTTCCATCGAGGTGGTTAGGTCATCCATTCTAGAACCCCACTCTACTAGGAACTAAATATTTTTAAGAAAAGTTAGGTACGGCTTTGAACCCAGCTAAATACTGCCCACTGGCTTCAGTACTGGCATTTCATCCTGTTCTCTAACGGGACCTCCAGTTCATGCTTAGGGCCTCTGTGGCGGCCTCAGCGCCCTCCGCGAGCTTCTAAGGGTGAGCTTGTAGGGACATTCCCACAAAAAAAATCCATGTTTATGTAGATTGGAGGATGAATACTGTCATATAGCCTATTGGCATCAGGCTGACGGGTTATCCCTGGTACCCGTCATGTCCTGTAGATGAGTTATATGAGAATATATATAAGAATCTTTTTTAGTCTGCTTCCTGTTCGTCCTACTCCCTGGAAGAGCGGTGGCATTGCCCCCTCTCACTCGAGGGCGTGGGAGCCACTCTATCTTATTTCTGCCTCGACACTGAGGTGCCTGTAGGCAATAGCATGATTCTCCGGGTATTCATCATATAAGAATCTATTTGAGTCTGCTTCCTGCTCGTCCTGCTCCCTGAAAGAGTGGTGGTGCTGCCCCCTCTTACGTGATGACGTGGCAGCCACTCTACTTTATTTTTGCCTTGACACTGAGGTGCCTGTAGGCAGTATCATGATTCTTCAGGTAATCCATCCTCCATCACATGTGTCGGATGGTCAAGATCGTAGCCTTGGAGGCCCCTATGTTAGGCCCCGGGCTGGGAGGAGTTAAATCTATCTAGATGTATCAAGGGCTAGGAGCTATCCCCCTTTTTTCAATTAGTCAATTGGTTATCTATGGAAACCTCTCATAACTGATGTACGAGGTGCGCTCTTGCCTTCACCTCTCATCTAATATTTCTTTACTGTCTGGGGTTCCCATCCATGGGGTCAGTTGAGCCACGGGGTCAGTTGAGCCACAGGCTCCAGACCTCCCCTTCTTACACCAAATCTTATGACAATCTAGGTTGGATCTGCCTTCTCATTCCTATCGTCCGTGAGTGTGCCAGATGCTTCACACTAGGGCGTATTTCTCTCAGTGTGGCGGCGTGGGTATTCGTTCCCCAAAGCGCCGAGTATCGATTCAGCGTGAGTTCCCTTACGAAAGGGAACGTCTCGGGTTACTATTGTAACCCTCGTTCCCTGAGTGGGGAACGAGACAGTGCATCCCTCGGCCACACTTTTCGCGCTCCTGAGAACGACTTGCTTCGACCCTTCAAAAGCTGACGCGGCTATGTTCCGATGTCCTTTTATAGCTTCCGGATCACCGTCACATGCAACGTCACAAGTGACGAAAGACATAGCACCAATCAAGATTGGAGTAGTTCCATTACAGACTTCAGACGCATCATGCCGAAGGCATTCCCCAAAGCGTTGAGTTTCGATGCAGCGTCTCGTTCCCCACTCAGGGAACGAGGGTTACAATAGTAACCCGAGACGCTCTCCATACACCACAAAGACATGCTGTCCTGGTCACAGATGTTGGCGCACCAACAATTTGTCCACTTTTGAACTCTGATATGTCTCCCATTATATTGTGTGGATTGCAATATTTTATTTGAGTTATTTCTCTGCAAATTCAGCCTTCACACTCGGCTCTTTCTGATGGAAAATCAGTAAAGATTGGCAACTAGGCTGCACATATACACTCCTGGGCAACAAAAAATAGTAACAATATTTAGTGGCCTTTTAATGGTCTTAATCATTTTAATCACAAATCACTGGCCAGGAAATTAGCAATAATTGTACAAATACTGTAGATAAAGTAACTTAGCATGGAATAGCCTCCCCCAACTTGCAGACAGCTTTTTACAGGAAGAGTCAGTGCTGTTTCACTCAATTTCAATGATTTCAAACAGTTTGTGAGTAATCCCAGTTTTGAGTTTAATGTGAGACCATATATATTCAATATAGGGTGGACTGTTTCATTGTGATTCATCATTCCACACAACTCTGCTGAACCACTCTGAATCAAACTTCCCATATTTTGCCAAAAACTTCATTTTCACTTTGATGTTTTTCTGACACAGCAATGGCTTTTTAAGCAGTCAATTTATTTAAATGTTGCTAATTTCCTGACCAATAATTAGTGGTTAAGACAATTAAAAGCTTAGTGTTTAGGCATTTTGTTTCATTAGTGTTTCAGTTTTTATATATACATATATATATAAAATATATAGAAAATATATATTATATTATATATTATATATAGATAATACATGCAGGATTTGAGGGCGAACCAAACACAAATGAATCTTCCATGTGATTCATTCAAACATAATTCCACACAGAACTCAACACTCTGAACCATAAAAGATCCCGGCTCCAGCTAGTCTGCGCTAGCCAACAAACCCCCCCCCCCCCCGAAAGAACTTTATGGCCCTGCAGGCTCCAAAGGATGAGCCCAACTGGAAAAACGTTGTCAAAGTTAGATAGTTTGGAAAAGACTGATTGGTCCAGAGATGGACCCACCAAGATAACGACAAAGGTTGTTTGATCCCAGGACAACGGATTTAAAAGAGACCGCTGTAGTCGTAAATACCTCTGAAAGACCCAGAGCTGAAATCTCTCAAAACCACAGAGACTTTACATATAAAAATGCATAAAATCATCCCAAAACAATTCTTGACGGACTTATAATCAAACATCGTTCAACTACATAATTCTATATTGTGTACAACCCCTGTATGTCTATTAGGCTTAGATCACATATAAGTCATGTAATTGTTATAACTATTAGATGTGTGAATGAAAGTGTATCGTGTTTCCTATCAGTAAGATCATATGTTCTTAATTCAGAAGGTGGCTTGATTGAAATCTGTGTAAAATGTATTTAATGTTCTTATAATGGGAATCATGTCTAAACTGTATCCTCTGTACTCTGCTAAAGCTGGAGAGTAAAGGGATTCCAGATAACGCATGATTTACGATGCGAGGTGAAGAAAATACCACCTCTCAAATAACGACAGTGTCTAATTGGTCAGATCTCATCCAGCAGGCTGGAAAAACATGTGAATTAAAAATCTTAAACCCGAACAAAGCCAGAGAATAATGCTGCGAGAGTTATGTTGCGAATGTTAGAGATATACTAAAGAGCCATGACAGAGTAACAGACAGACGAGTAACCATGTAAGACGAGCAGACAAAAGAACCCAACATCAAGATCAGAATAACATGGGTTAAACAGCTTTATTCAAGCCATCTACTCGTCACACTTTCCTTTCTTTTCCTTAGTTTTCTTTTCTTTTCCGTTAAAAGTCTCGTTTCTAAGTTAAGTTTTGCTGCAAAGTTTTGATACAACGTTTTGACGGTAAAGCGATTCGAACTTCAAAGACTTTCATCCATCCGCCAACACATCACGTGACTGGCCGCCCAAGATCTATCCAGGCACGAGAAGACCAGCCAAGCAACGGACCCGGGAAACCCCTCTTACGCCGAGAAAAGGGAACCCCAAAGCAAGGACAAGCAAGTAGCCTTCAGACTCTTAACTGAACTGGTGCATTGATATAAAATTGAATAACCCGCCTAAGAAACGAGAAGGGTTAAATTAATGATTGATGGTTCATTCAGGTCATGTCTTATAAGTGCATATATAAACTTGGTATTTCATCATCTCACTCTTGAAACTCATTCTTTCCTCACCCTCTTTCTTTCTGCAACTCGTATGAATGTGTGCGTGTGTTTGTGTTAGATATTAGTTTTATGTGTTAGAATAATCAATAAAGTCTTGCTTATATTTTAAAGATAATTGTTCTTGTGTTATGTGCTTATAGATTTAATGTCTTAAACTGCTGATCTAAGTTACCTTGCTAATAAATAGTGTTTCACTATAGTTTGGATATTTATATCCGCTGCAGAGGTTATAGTACGGCCCGTTCGAATGAACGCTGGACGAGTCATTTGCTCGGCCGTAGCCTATAAGTGACTCTGTTAAGATTCCCTATAAATAAATTGATAATTCCTTTTGAGGTAAATTGGCCTGTCTGGCCCCTTAAATACATATTATTATTATATATTATTATACGTAAGTTGTCTTACATACAATATATATATATATATATATATATATATATATATGGCTGCTGAATTTTTAAATATATATTTAAATAGAGATTGTTTTATACTTTACCAAACCCAAACTTGTATGTTGACCTTGATAATTTTTGAAGGACTTTTAGCATTAGACTGTTAAATCTGGTACCACTGACTTATTTGCTTATTTCAGTAAGCCTGTGTTCGCAACTGCTGCTATACACTGAAAAAGTACATCAGCAAGTCAAACTGAGACTGCAGAAAGCATTGACTCTGGCTGCTGTTTCTCTTTGTGTGCCACTTTTCTATCACCGTGTTAGCAATGCAGGTGTTGGACTTGCATTTTAAATGGCACATGAATACTAATTTGTGTTGTAATAAGATCTTTGAAGTGTACAACACATAACGGTCACAGAATCATAATGCACAATTCCTCTTTGAATCTGGCCTCAAACATCTCACCAATGCAACAAGAGTCCCCCCTCTCTCTATCTGTCTGTCTGTCTCTCTCTCTCTTTCACGTCCACACACACACACACAATTCTGCCAATATTTTTCATTGTTATAAGACAGTTTTGGTTACAAGTCCCTCATGTATTCTTTAATTTCTTTCTTTTTCTTTACTGGATGTTTTGACTAGCAGTTATGACTTGCGTGGCAACGAAGGGTTCCACATAACAGACTTTAAGGTGTAGCAATTCATAGGAAATAGATGGCAGTAAACCCATTGGGAAGGGACCACTGGGACTAGGAGAGGTCTTTGCGTGGGCAAATAGGTGTAGGTCTTATTCACAGAATCTAAATTCTTTGAGAAACATGATTTATGAGATGTAATACCATTACACCCAACACCAATATTTTAAGGCCCGGAGAAAGTAGTTACTATGTCTGTTTTCGAAGAAATTGAAGGCAACATTTTGGAAGAAACCGTACAGCACCTTAAAACATCAACCTGCGCCCTTGACGCACTTCCCACATCTTTTTTCAAAAGTGACTTAGAACAGCTTAGAAGCAGATCTCCTAGAAGTGGTAAATGCCTCACTTCTCTCTGAGAGTTTTCCAAACTCCATGAAAACTGCAGTTGTCAAGCCCCTCCTGAAAAAGAGCAATCTGGATAAGACCATATTAAGCAACTATAGACTGATCTCAAATCTTCCTTTCATAGGCAAGATCATTGAAAAAGTTGTCTTCAATCAGGTGAACAAATTCTTAAGCTTGAATGGATACTTTGACAATTTTCAATCTGGTTTCCGATCGCATCACAGCACAGAGACAGCGCTCATAAAGATAATAAACAATATTTGCTTAAATACTGATAGAGGCAAATTATCAGTACTGGTACTACTCGACCTCAGTGCTGCATTTGACACTGTCGATCACGACATACTTCTTGACAGGCTTAAGAACTGGGTGGGGCTTTCTGGGATAGTCCTAAAATGGTTCAGGTCATACTTAGAAGGGAGAGGTTATTATGCGAGTATAGGAGACCATAAGTCTGAGAGGACATCCATGACTTGCGGAGTCCTTCAAGGCTCAATTCTTGTGCCACTCCTATTCAACCTGTATATGCTCCCAATGAGCCAAATAATGAGAAAGAACCAAATTGCTTACCACAGCCATGCAGACGACACACAGCTCTACTTAGCCCTATCGCCTAACGACTACAGCCCCATTGACTCCATGTGCCAATGCATTGATGAAGTAAACAGTTGGGTGTGCCAAAACTTTCTTCAGTTAAACAAAGACAAAACTGAAGTCATTGCATTTGGAAACAAAGATGAAGTTCTCAAAGTGAATGCATACCTCGACGCTAGGGGTCTAACAACTAAAAATCAAGTCAGGAATCTTGGTGTATCTCTAGAGTCAGACCTTAGTTTCAGTAGTCATGTCAAAGCAATAACTAAATCAGCATACTATCACCTGAAAAATATTGCAAGAATTAGATGCTTTGTTTCCAGTCAAGACTTAGAGAAACTTGTGCATGCTTTCATCACCAGCAGGGTGGATTATTGTAATGGACTCCTCACTGGCCTTCCTAAAAAGACCATAAGACAGTTGCAGCTCATACAGAACGCTGCTGCCAGGATTCTGAGCAGAACCAGAAAATATGAACATATCACACCAGTACTCAGGTCTTTACACTGGCTCCCAGTTACATTTAGGATTGATTTTAAAGTATTATTACTGGTATATTAATCATTTAATGGGCTAGGACCTCAATATATTGCAGATATGCTCACTGAATATAAACCTAACAGATCACTCAGATCATTAGGATCACATCAGCTAGAAATACCAAGGGTTCCCTCTAAGCACAGAGAGTCTGCTTTTACCTATTATGTCAGCCGCAGCTGGAACCAGCTTCCAGAGGAGATCAGATGTGCTCCTACAGTAGTCACTTTCAAATCCAGACTCAAAACACATCTGTTTAGCTATGCATTTACTGAATGAGCACTGTGCCACTGTTCGTCCGACTGTTTTTACTGTACTTTATTTTATTTTTTATTCTAAACTGTTTTAATTATTCTTATTTGTTTTGATTATTTAAATTTCTTCTATGTAAAGCACTTTGAATTACCATTGTGTATGAAATGTGCTATATAAATAAACTTGCCTTGCCTTGCCTTGCCTAAGATAAATATTTTGGACACTATTTTGAGAGAATACTGCAAGATGGACCAGTACCTATTTTGATTAACATCCTAAAAGCAGCCATAATTCACAAGGTTAGAAAATGCAGTTGAATTTGTTTTATTATCATTGTTTTCCTAGCGTATTATTTTTGTATGTATATATATTTTGTGCATGTTGGGACAAACTTCAATAGTGTTTTGTTTTAGCGCTTTATAATACATTACATACCACCTCAGGAATTGTTTTCAGTCTTTATTATTTTTGAGTAGGCCTAAATGACAAATCTTGACAGATTTGACTTTAACTGTCATGTTCTGCTTAAAGTCTCTCAGACCACAAGGCCATTTTAACAGCTTAAAAATATGTTACTTTATGAGTTTTCCAACATATATATATATACACATATTTACTGTATTAATATTTAATTTTGATGTTTTCAACTGACCATTTATTTTTATAATTGATCTTCAGTGGTTTACTGCCTCAACATTTCCCAGTATTTGATCAAAAGTTTTAACACTACATCTTATTTATGGGCATATACAAGAAAAGTGATGCTCAATATCCTAGAGAAGTCAAATATAGTGACAGTACTTACGGACCACATGCTCTATGATCCCCTGCACTGAGTCAGAGATGATGTTTGTGAAGTGAAGTTGGCATGAAAGTGCAACGCAAGCTGCAGAGAGAACTAAGACAAGCTTTTAGCACAAGTCCTATAATCCTATTGATCTTAAAGCCTAGAGTCCAGAGTGAGAATCTTATGCCTCTCATAGGGGTATCAGAGCACAGGGAGCATCCAGCAGCTTTATGAACATGCCACCTACAGCCCCTTCATCATCTTCCGGCCTGCCACTAGAGCTATTTCCCCTAAATCCCCTCTCCCACCCCCTCACCCATGAGTCCCATCAATATAAACCACAATCAATTTTCACCCACCTAAAACAGAGTCTTGCCTGTACTGCCCTACAAAGCAAAAAGGCAGTAACTGCTTTTTTGTCAAAAATGAGTTATTATCATTTTCATGACATTCAAGGCATCCTTTGTTATGTGACAAAACATCTTATCTCAAATGTGTGTCGTTTTGGAGAAAAATGGTAGTCGTTTGTACAGTAACTGCAAAAAGCCCTAGTGAAACAAAGCAAGAGTACAGTAACATCCATTACTGTATTCTTGTTATGTTTTACCTAACAAAAAATAACCGTGTTGCTGCGCAGTGTAGTTACTGTTGCCATGGTGAACACACAGCTGATTTCGCGGCATCCTCACGGGACGGTTTTAACATTTGCGATTTCACGCTTCTAACTTCACACAAATTTAGTTTGAGATGCAGTGTTTCCCCTAATTGTTCCCCTACCAAACTAACACACACACGCGCGCGCTGAAGCACGTGTGTAACGCTCGAGCTGTTTTTTTTGCCTATATGAGGACACGGTCTTCACGGCAACCCGTCAAAATAAAAGTTCGGTTTAACCTATTTTTTACAGTCTATGGGTTTAACTTGACAGAAATATATTACTGTTGTACAGTAGAATTTAGAAACGTCTCAATGTAATAATAATACTAACACTAATACAAATAAATTAAGATTAAAACTTAATTTTTCTTCAATGTTTTAATTTTAACAGTAAAGCTCATTGTTCAGCATGTTGTTTGACCAAAAATGTTTGTTTTTAAAATGTTGTATAAGTTTAATAATAGTTTATAATAAAAGTTTCATGATTTCAATTAATTAGACATGATTTTTGATTACTAAAAATTTACACCACATATCCGTAACACGCCCGCTCCGCAACACTAGTTTCGCAACACAAAAATTTTGAAAATGTTGTCCAAATGGTTCCATTTATTTCAAACACAGTGTATCAGACCCAGAGCCCAAGTTGTGGCAAAGTAGATTTGGGAGAATCTATAGTTACTGCCTTTTCCCTTCGTATGGTGCCACGTTTTTGGTAAGTAATACAAAGCAAGAATACAGTAACTGCAAAATAGGGGTAAAATATCAAATTAAATATGAGGATTGATATGTACAAAGAATAAGCTAATATAAAGTAACAAAACAGCCACATGTCCAATAATCTACCTACAACTACTTAGGCTGGATTACAGGATAACTTTAAAGTCATTTTTCTCTGTTCTGCACTCTGCGTAGTTACTGCCTTTTTGCTTTGTAGGGCAGTGTAGGTCACTTCCTACATATTAGTTTCAAAGATATTGAACATGGTAACCCCATGGTAAAAGCCATGCACAGTAGTGTTAATGAAGAGTTCATCTGTGACTAATATGTTGTAATGTAGATGGAGCCATTCCAAAACACGAAGATCTGACCTTCTCTATAGCTCCAATTTTCCGACTGGCCAGAGGAAAATTCCAAAGCCTACCGGTGAGTGATCTCAACAGTGCAATGTGACCTCCCGTGTTGCTCATCATCTACCGATGAGCCCCGCTAACTCTTTGGGTTGAAGGCCTGGTGGGAAGGAATAGTGTGACAGCCTGTCGTCTCCAACATTTGCAGTTTAAAATGCTACGCGCCACTCCTCCAGTCCACCCTGTCAGTTTGCTCTGCCTTCTTGTTGGTATTTCTTAAATGCCAGTGCCAGTCACGAATAGGTCAGTACAGACTATTGCAGTGAGCTTTGTCACTAATAAATGGGAGGTTGGCGGTAAAGTAGGAAATATTGCCCCACAAACAGCTACGGACAACATAAACAGCCACAGGTCCCATATGGCAAAGCATCACGTCGGGGAAGTGACAGCTTCTCCTGGGAATGAAGAAACACGTGTTTCCTCATAGTAGCAGGGTACAATCTAATTTCATACCGAGGGGATGGGCTTACCCTCACTGGCAATCTGAAAGCTTTTAGATGTACTTCTTAATGGGGTTTGGATTTGGGAGCTCAGCCAAAAGCTGAAAGACGAGCATTTTAGTAGCAACACCAAACGTGACGAAGAATGTAACCTGCTCACACTTAAAATATTACTTGGATTAAAATAATCCAACACCCGAGTGTTCTAGACAGAGCATATTTACATTCTCATAAGACAGAAAAAAATAGTACAGTGTAATAAGTGCACAAGAAAGTGACTGTTTGTAAACTGTACATGGTGGGGGTAAAGCATTATATCTAATGAGAATGAAGAGGCTAATGGCCAATAACAAATACTATGAAAAGCAAATGTGAAATCAATCAAACGAGGTCTAAAATGTAAAAGTGGCAGGTTCCTTTTTATGCTTTTGTTTCAGTCTGGCTGCTGACAATGTCAAAGCGGAGTCTCCAAAACAGTAAAGCGGCATGAATAAAGTAATTGACTCTGGCGCAGAAGCGACTTCCACGCTGTGGCTAATGGATTCACGAAAAGCCACACGCTCAGGATTAAGAGAGGCGAGGTGTGAGCAGACTGCGCTCTCTAATGCTAATTAATAGCCATTTAAGGAAGACACTCACACAGACACACAGCTGCCCCAGCCAAGTCAATTACAGCGTGGGAGGAGTACACAGAGGCAAGTGCTGTCAATCACTGTGGCTGCATCCGAAATCACATACTTCCGTACTATATAGTAGGCCAAAAACAGTATGTGACAAAAGAAGTATGTCCGAATTCACAGTACTCATAAAAGAGTAAGACAAGGCAAGGCAAGTTTATTTATATAGCAAATGTCATAAACAATGTTAATTAATATAGCAATGTTAATTCAAAGTGCTTTACATAGAAAAATAATTAAAATAGTCATAAAATAACAATAAAAACAGAGAATAAAAAAACAGAGAATAAAAATGATTAAGTAAAAGTTATAAAAAGAATTAAAAGAATAGAAAATATACATAGATAAGATAAGCTAACTGCCTGAATCACTAAGTTCGGGGCACCCCATCTAAATGGAAGAGGCAGAGAGCTTCAGTTCATGAGACACACTAGTAGCAACTTCCATGCTTACTAGTGACCTCTCGCGTGAGGTCTGAGTGTGTGCGTAAACTCACCGTCTCACTTCCCAAGTCTCTCAACTCCTCCAACCAGACAGCCCAAACCAAAAAAATTAAATCTTACTACCTGAATCACTAAATTCAGGGCACCCCTGTCTGAATGGGAGGAAAAGAGTATAGAGGGTATGTCCGTGACGTCACCGTCGGCCGGCAAAAATACTTTTCCCTATTAAATCCAGTCACGCAGCAGCTCTTTTGCCACTCAGTCCGGCTGAGGGGGAGTGTTCCTGCGAGAAAGTGACGTCAATGCTTACCCTCTATAGGCAAAAAGTACCCGGAAGACCTACTTCTTCCGGCGAGATTCTGAAGTGTGCATATTATGATGAACACTTTACTATCCAATGAGGCCACAGGAGAGGATTTATGAATGGCAGTGAAGTGACGTAACTGACGCTGGTAGGTCACGTGATAATGACAACATGGTGAATGAAGTATGTCCAGATTACAGTCATACTACACACACTCATACTATATAGAACATAGTTTTTTTAGTGGTCATGAAGTGATTACTAATTCAAAATAGGTACGTACTCAGAAGAGTATGCGATTTTGCCTCTAACGCTCAAATGGTGGAACTGAGTTTGCTAAGATTTTTTATACTGTGCTAACTAGAATATGTGCTAGACATTCCACCACTAATATCATTAAAGATGGACAAAGTTTAACAACCCTACTGAATACTTTGATTCATAATTAATTATATAA
Source organism: Rhinichthys klamathensis goyatoka (assembly GCF_029890125.1). Lineage (NCBI taxonomy): Eukaryota > Metazoa > Chordata > Actinopteri > Cypriniformes > Leuciscidae > Rhinichthys > Rhinichthys klamathensis. The sequence continues at coordinate 2,666,062 of NW_026606600.1, forward strand.
AAGGGGGAAAACCTTGGGATGCCAACCTATTTAGCAAATTAGTCTGCGCTGCACCTAAAGAGGCATCCAACAATCACAGGATTCAGAAAACAAAGAGGATCAAAGGCTTCTATATAATAATTAGGACAACCACACAGGTCCCCATGGGAATTAAAATTAATTGTCAGCCTATAGCACTAAACAGCATTTTACTCGATGATACTGGAAAATTAAAAATTACTTACCCTCAAGTTGTTCCAAACCTGTATGAGTTTCTTTCTTCTGTTGAAAACAAAAGAAGATATTTTAAAGAATGTTGGTAGCCAGACAGTTGATGGCACCCATTGACTTCCATTGTAGGAAAAAAATACTTTAATACTTATACTTATACTTGTACTTCTACAAGTCAATGGGTCCCGTCAACTGTCTGGTTTAACAGAAGAACGAAACTTATACAGGTTTGAAATAACATGAGGGTGAGTAAATTATGACAATTAATTTTTGGGTGAACTAACCATTTAACTAGCTTATCCAGGTAGTTGTGACGGTGATCGGCTGGATTGGCGCAGTGCAGAAGTGGATCGGCGCTCCACTTCTGCACTGCCTTTCCTAGGACTGTTTACGCACACACCTGTTTCCATTGATCACTCTCACACCTGCATCGAGTTCCACATGCAGCTCCACACACATTTATACCTCACTGTCACTAGCACCGAGTGCTAAGTCTTGAATGAATGTATGACTCACTGTTGTGTTCAATTCCTAGCGTTTCCTAGTCTGTTATCCTAGTCTGTTATCTTGTTTCCAAGTCTGCTTTTGAGCGTTTCCTAGTCTGATTTCCTGTCTGTGTTTGCGACCCTTGCTGAACCCGTTCCTCGATTGTCTGCTGCCTGCCCATTGACCCCTCGCCTGTTTGACTATTCTGTGAATAAACCTACGCTGCATTTGGATCCCTCTGAGTCTGGTGTTTCATGATATAAGACTTCGCAATCACCAGATCCAGCAGCATGTCAGCCTTGTATGCCTTCCAGTCAGCCAATGCGGATCTGATTGCTGTACATCAGGATCAACTCACCTCGTCGTTGGAGAGGTTGGCCAAGATGGTTTGCGGTCTTCATATTTCTACACCGGGACCATCACAGACTCAACCCGTCTCCACAGTTGTCAACCCTGAATCGATCCCGATTCCACGCCAAGCTCTCCCGGTAAAGTTCGACAGAAGTGAGGTCTCGCAATCCTCTGGTATCAGCCGCCTCGGAAGTGATCCGGACAGCCAGGTATCACGACGAGCTCACGCAACGATGCCGAACACGGATACGGGAGCTGAGATCATGCGACTCCGTCAGGGAGATCGATCGATTGAGTGGTATGTCGAGGAATTTATTGAACTGACACATTTCACGCTAATGAGCACCAACTGCTTAATGATCTTTTTCCACTGAGGGTTATCTGAACCGCTCCGGTCATTGATGCCCGACCCTGATCCTTGCGGTACTTTAGAGCAGTATATTGACATTGCCCTGCAACTGAGTGGTTCAGCTTTTACTGTGGGTAAGGTGGACGAGGAGCCCCGCGACTACACAGTATTCGCCAAACCAGGGTCTAGTCATGTCACGCTTGATGAGCTGGAGCTTCTTCACGACATGCCTGAGTCTCGTCCCGCCGAGACCGTTCTGCCAGAGTCTCTTTCTGCCGAGCCTGCACCGCCGGTCCCGTCCAGTCCAGAGCCCTCATCGCTGGTCCCGGCCAACCCAGTACCTTCGGAGTTTCACATCTGCCTTGACGAACCTGAGCTTCACGTCAGTCTAGACAAACCTGAGCTTCACGTCAGTCTAGACGAACCTGAGCTTCACGTCAGCCTCGACGAGCCGGAGCTTCATGTTAGCCATGACGAAATCGAGCTTCACGTCAGCCTCGACGAGCCAGAGCTTCAAGTCAGCCGTGACGAAACTTGAGCTTCACGTCTGCTTCAACGAACCTGCACCTCACGCCAGTTCTGATGAGCCTACTCCTCACATCAGTCCTGTCAAGCCGGCACTTCTGGTCCCGCCCGCTGCTGGTCATCGGTCGTCCGCCGAACATGCAGTTCCTGAGCCATTGTCAGTTCCCGAGCCATTGTCAGTTCCTGAGCCAATGTTAGTTCCTGAACCGGTTCCTGTTCCAACCTATGTCCCCGTAGGTTCCCCCAAGTATTTTTTTTGGGGGGGGGGGGGGGGGGGGCAGTAGGCTCCACGAAAGGACCATGAAGGTCGTGCCGCCATGGTCTCCTGAGAGGTCTTCTCTGCCGTGGCTGCCCGAGAGGTCTTCACATCCAGGGAAGCCTGAGGGGGCTCCACCCTGGCCACCGACTCTTCCTGCTTCGCCGTGGTCTTCGGTCTATCCTGCTCCGCCCTGGCCAACGACTCTTCCTGCTCCGCCGTGGTCTTCGGTCTATCCTGCTCTGCCCTGGCCAACAACTCTTCCTGCTCCGCAGTGGCCTCCGCCTCATCCTGCTCCGCCCTGGCCTCCGCCTCATCCTGCTCCGCCCTGGCCACCTGCCCAGTCAGGTCTGCCCACGCTCTGCGGCCCAGGCCCACCGTGGCTATGTCCTGGTCCCGTTCCCCTGCACGGGCCTGGCCCTCCATCCCTCCCCCAGGATCGCCTTCGCTCTACCCCCCGCCTGGATCGTCTTTGGAGCGTCTGGAAGCCGCTCCTTAAAGGGGGGGTTATGTGACGGTGATCGGCTGGATTGCCCTCGAGTGCTACAAGAGGGCGCTCCACTTCTGCACTGCCTTTCCTTGGAGTGTTTACGCACACACCTAGGGATGCACCGATGTGAAAATTTTGGCCGATACCGATAACCGATATTAATATTGCTGTTATGGCCGATACCGATATTTACCGATGTCGATATCTCTATATAGAAAACACATTTTTATGATAATCAAATAAAGAGCTTTTTTCCAAAACACATTTTTATTTTTTATTTTCAGAAATGACTGATATTGGGCACCTTTACCTGTGTGCAAAATATGTCATCAGATTTTCAAAAGAAAAAATAAATATTTGAAGAGTTCAGATGCAAAAGCCTCTAAACGCCACCTCCGTCAAAAATGAGATAATGACATTGAGTGAAAGCTATCTGAACACAGTACACGTTCAACAAATATATTTGCTTCAAATCCTCGAAATCTCAGCCTCAGCCCATTCAGAAATATCAGTTTGTCGGCAAAAGCCTCTAGACGCCACTTCCCTTTGGCAGCAAAAGCCACTACATCCCGAGAACCAATCAGAAGGCGCGAGCCGCGCGAATCAGTACAGGCTGTTTCAATAGAGCGGTGCGCTGAGGAGACGGATTTTTTGAGACGGCTGAGGAGATTGTTTTGTTTTTGGATTCAGATTTTTTACATTTTTAAGATGGAGTACGATGAAATGGAGGAGCCTGTCCTACTGACATCAAAAGGCAGAAGAGAACGTCGTTTATCTACCTCAAAACTCTTCCCGTTAATTTACAAGGCAAAAGAAAATCGGTAACTTTACAGTGAAAATAGCTTGGTCGCAAGTGTAGCATGCACTCATAACAGTTCTTGGTGCAGTGCTGTAACTTTGAAGGAATTTGATTTATTATACTTGAGATATACATTATAATATTACTTTACATTATTTAAGTCTTATAAGCTTCTTATACAAAATGCACAGATATTGATGTTTAAGAATGTTGCTCTGTTCTACTTGATTATACAAACTAAAACTATTAAACTATTTTAATCGCCAATTCTTTTTGCCAATGTGGTTGTACTGTGTGAATCGGGGGGGCTTTTGTCTTTATTCAGACAGGGCAGAAAGGTGACTGCAGAGAAATGGGGTGGGATTTGCAAATAATCGCAGATCTCATTCAGCCCCCCTGTAAAGAGGTGTGTCTACTGTTTAGTTTTGAAATGAATGTGCTCTAATCTTTTTCAGTGTTTCTAGTTAGATTTTTATTGATTTTTCAGCTATTTACTATGTCTTGCCCCAAAGAGGTGGATTTAGAGGTTTTTGCGAAAAAAGCACAAGTGGATTTAGCTGTTTTTGACGCAAAAGAAAATCGAATTTGTTAAAAATCACTGAATTGACTCAAGTGACATTTTTGAAAAAAAGTTATTTTATTCAATGACTAATAACCTTATCAGTACCTTTAAAATGAAACTACTGGACGTGAACATAGGAGCCTGATAAAAAATGCTCATTTAAAGAAAATAAGTCTGACGGATTTAGAGGGTTTTGCATCTGAACTCTTCATTTATATAAACATTTTTTTTTAATAAAGGATACAAGTCCTGAATTCACACTATGAATAAGCCAACCCTGAGTATTCTCAAATCTCAATAAACATCTAACTCACTTGAGACAAAGTTACTGTATTCTGTGAACATTGTACAACAGTTCAAAACTTTAAAGTACAGTAGTAGGCCTAAAATGGCCAAAGCCAAAAGTATTGAAAGGTAAAATGTGAAAATGGAGCCAGAACAAACTGGACTGAACAGACACTGGCTTTTGCAGTCTTCTGAACTGTAAGTACAGTAACTAAGTACTGTAACTACCAAGTACTTTAGGGTTAGGCCTAACCCTTGGCCTTCCCGGGCTTTGGAAGCAGACAAATGTTGTGCTTAACAAACAGGAGCATTTCTGCTCTCTCTGTACCGATCCTATTTCTCTTTTCACTGACAACGTTTGAAGCGCCGGAGAAGAGACGTTCACTTTCCACGCTTGTACAGGGAGCTGAAAGGTACTTGCGTGCCATTGGGGCGAGGGCAGGGAAGCGGGTCATGTTGCTTTGCCAGTACTGCAGCGGGCTCACATTTCTGGGGATGGTGGGCTCACTCAGGTAACCATGCACCTACAAGAAATATAGACAAGTGTAAATATACATCTCTGGCAAATCATCAGGAAATCATTATTCAACATTTGTATTCATGACACCAAATGAAATAAAATAACTGTTCATTCAGTTTTTCATGAGATTTTACTGTCAATAAATGATCTGATCACACAAAGAAATGTGAAAAACTTAATTTGAATGAAAGACTATTAAAAGATTATCTGATTCAAATAGTATGGTAACCTAGCCTACCTGCACACTCGTTGAACCTGTTGCCTGTTCATCCTGCTCCTTTTCCTCCAGAATTTCATCGAACATGTCCAGGAACGAATGCCCTTCACTTGGTGTACACATCCTCTTTTCTTGTGGTTCACCTTCTTCTGGCTCAGTGTCTTCTGTGTCTGGTGTAGGCCCAAATGTGGCACTGGCGCTGGTTGTCGCTGACACTGTCATCTTGTCCACTTCTTTCTCTAGCTTGTTTTTTGCCACTTGCTTGAGATCTGCATCAAAGTAGCGATCTTTGTATCTGGGGTCCAGGATTGTTGCCAAGTAGTAGAGTTGCTTGGAGAAAGTGGTTTCAAATCTCTTGTTCATGGCTTCAAGCAGTGCAGACTTGGTCGTTTTGACCCCACTGTCGGTTTCGGCTGTCTTGTTCAGAAAACGCTTGAGTGCCACAACAGACGGGATCACGTCAGCAGCTGTAGCTGTATGCGAGCTAATCTCTCTCGTCAACTCTTCAAAGGGTGCCAGGAGTGTGGTCATTTTCTCAATGAGACTCCACTGGTTTGCGTTGAGAGATACAGGCAGTCCGTGGTAAGCCTCGTACATAACCAGTGCGCGCTTTTGTTCCAGGAGAGTTGTCATCATCAGGAATGTACTGTTCCAGCGCGTTGGGACGTCCTGTTGTAGCATCTTGGTCTTCATTCCCATCTCTCTCTGGATGTCTCTCAGCCGAGAGGTACCAAGGGGGGAGCTTTTAAAATGTCCGACTATTTTTCTCGCTATAGCCAAAGAGTCAACAACGCTTCGCTGGCTTAGTACTGCATCGTGCACTGCTAACTGCCCCAGATGAGCCATACAGCCCAGGCTTTTAACACCACACTCCTCCATCGCCTTCACCATATTTCGTGCGTTGTCTCGAAGGACAACGTGCACATTTTCTTTCCGGATTCTCCATTCTGTAAACATGCCCTCAAACGCACTGGCTATGGCGGTACCTGGAATAAAAGGATTTAAAAAAAAAAGTTTAATCAAAGACATGTTAGCTAGCTGGCACATGAGTAGTATTAACATAAACCATGTGTCAAAAAAGGTGTTTTATGACTTTGATTTATGGTTCTGAGGTTCCCCTGTCTCTGATTTATGATGGGTCGCTGACAGGCTCCGGTATGTCTAGGCTGCGCGACGCCATGTGACATCCTCCTGCGTTGACATCCTGGCCAGAGTTGTAAAAGAAAGGTGTCTGGCCCTTGGCCTTCCGGGTTTATTGGCCGTCTACCTGCGCGATATAGGTGTTATGTCGTTGTGTATTCTGTCTGCTGGGGAGGCCCGTTTTCACACTTCGCCAAAAGCTGCGTGTATAAATGTGTGTTGAACGCGAGCACAGTCACTGAAGCGTACTAGTGTGTCGTGTCTCGTGTCAAGCATCACCGCTGTTTATTCTCGTTCTCAAACTATTTTCCAAGCCATATTGTGTTGTTGGAATCGCGAGTGCAAGAAGATGGAATCCAGTCTTAACAGTAAGTATTTTTTATTATTTAGTAACATTGTTAAGGATGATTATTTATTTATATGAGTGTCGCTGTTCTATTGCGTTACTTAAGGTTTTATCTGCCCGCTTCAGATGGTGATAGTTTGAGTCTCTTCGATCTTGTTGAGGAGATTAATTTCCTAAATCAAGCCGGCGGTACGTATAATTATGTTTAAATGTTGCATACGTTGTGTGTGTGTATGTGTTTGTGTGCGTGTGTGTGACGGATGATGTTTTGTTTTGTTTTCGCCAGGAGGCGTGGCTAGACCTAGCACAGCTGCTGCTGCGCACAACGCTGTTGCCTCTTCACGAGCGATCACGGAAGCACTTGTGCCAGGTATTGTTAAATGTTGTTACACCCGTGTTTAAACAGTGTTGTGGCTGTGTGAAAATATCTTATCTTCTCTGGGTTTTTTTGTTTTTACCAGGGCCGAAACGCGTAACTATCAAGGCCTTAGTACACGGACCACAGCGATGCCGCGAGTCTGCTAAAGTTGGAGTTATTCCCCTGGGTAAGTGCATTGTAATTTGGCTTTATCAAACAATGTTATGCTGCTATGGTTTGTTGATTTTGTTTTAAAACTTTAACACATGTATTTACAGATGGTTTATCAAACGTTGTGAGCAATGTCGGTGTGTCTGAATGTGTGAATAAACCGGATAAGGCTATCTTGAAGGGGATAGTGGCGAAACCGAAAAATAAGTTGAAACGTAAAGCTGCAGTGGTGTCCCATGCGGACGCAAAAGCTTCTGCTGATGGGTCATCGAGAGACGTACCACAGACATCTGTCCCAAAAAAGCCAAGACGATCAGCTGATAAAAGTAAGTAATGAACAAAAGCTGATGGATTGTTTTCTCACTAAATCAGAAAGATAAATATTGTTTATTTGAATGTGATAGTGAGAGGTCGAATGTGTTTGTGTATGTATAATGTGCCAATGCGCTAGTTTAGAACTGTTGTTATCATACATTAGCATTAATTGTTGGAAAAAAAACATAAAACCTGCATATCTCTTAGAGTAGGTGATTATTTATAATTTTAGGTGACACCATTGGAGAACTGTGTGTAAAAAAAAAAAGTGTAGACATGATGATTTTAGGCTGCTGCGCCATTCCATATTAGCATGGTCTTGTTTGATTGTTTGTTTATATATACATATATATATATATATATATATATATATAGAGAGAGAGAGAGAGAGAGAGAGAATTTGACACTACGTATTGTTTTTTAATGTTACATTAGTACCAGACTGATTTTTATTTTATTTTTAGTCTTAGAAAACATAGTTAATATTAATATTACTGTTATCATTATAATATTAACACACATTTGTACTAACTTTTTTTGTTTGCACCCTTTTCTACTTCTTAACAGAGGTGGTCGTAGTTCCCGATATAAATGATGTTCAGAGCTGGAGTGAGGGTCTGATACAATCGTGGGACGGCTGTGTATTTACAAACGACCCTAAAGAAACACCGCAGTCTGTTCCAACTAGCGAACGGGTCGTGGTCGTGGAAGAATCCGACCCTGAACAGCTGCCTTCAAATCAGGAGGCTTACAAACAGGAATCACAACCCGTTATAGACAATCAGCACATAGCCGGACTGATACAGGACTCTGTCAAGACCGCATTGAATGCCTTCGAGGTACGTTTTGACAAACGCCTTAATGCCATTGAGAGACGTTTAGATGCTTATGAGTCAACACAACAACAACAGGGAATTTGGCTTAAACAATGCATAGCAGCGCAACGGTTGCATAGTGGTACTGTTCAAAAAGTAGCCAGAGAACAAGGCCTGACTACAGAATTGTTAAAGCAACTGGTGCTCATGCTTAAAAAGAAACTTGGGTGAGTTGACAACATTTTATATATATATATTTTGCATACTATGTTTTTTTTTTTTTTTTTTTTCAACATTTGTCACAGTTTTTCATTCTATCTTTTTTACTGTATGGACACAGGGTTTATTATCCATAGTTTTTAAGGTGTTGCTACATGTGATTTAAATAAATAAAAGAAAAAAGATCTGATTTAAAAATGCCTAAACGTTGTCGGGAGCCAGATGGTTTTGATCAGGGTCCGGTAGCTAGGTTTAGACGAAACGATGGTAGCGTGGTGCCCCTCGAACAGTGCAGTAACACAGAAACATTGCTCTATTTAATACAGACTGTGGAGGATATGAATAGGTCAGAGTCTTCAACTGATACGTTGGTAGAATTATTAAACATCGTGAGATCAATGTCCGATGAGGATCCTGCCCCAAATAATGATTTTGAACACGTTGTAAATACCCAACAAGCAGGAGAGGTGTCAGAACCTCGTCCAGAACCAAATTCTGCATTTGATCATCTTGTGTCTTTTCACCAGTCAGGCGAGGGCCCAGGTACACAGACACATCGCACACTCAACCCTGAAGCGCCCAATATGGGTCTCACAGATAGAGATATAGAATCACTTGTAACAGTAGGTGGTGATGTTAGTGGGTACACGGTACTGCCACGAGCACGGTTCAATGGTCTGGAAGTCCACAGGCTTATAAATTTGCGAGAGATATCTTCGACAGATTTAGCAGCCTACACAGTGTTTTTACATGACACACTTTCTGAAATTGTGGAGTTTTCCAAACTGTTAGGCGGAGACGGGTGTTTAATCAGCATCACGTTGAGGGGATCGAGTTTGACATCAGATGTTAGTACACTTTTGACGGGTAGCAATGGTTATAGTGTAGATCTATTTATAAACGACCTTGAAAAAATAATGCAGAGCAACTCTGACGTACAGTTTGATGAGAGATTGAATTTAAGACTGTCGATAGCGAGAAGTAAACACGGCGGTGTTTATCTAAAGATCCGTGATCTTGCCCACAATGAAGTGATTACCAAAAACAGACTTAATCTGTTCTGTCCCACGAACATTTCAAACAATCTTTGTTTTCCAATCTGTCTGGCACATTTCCTAAATCCACAGAAACCACACGTAGAGCTTGAGTCTGTAGCATCTTCAATACAGAAGTCAGCTGGCTATGGTGATCAATACAAGATAGCGTTTAATGACATCAGACGGTTTGAACAGATGCTGAGCGTTAAAATAGTTGTTTTCTATCGGTCTGAGACGGGTGTTTTGGAGAAGTATACAAACACAGACGATCCGCATCCTAAAACAGTATTTTTGTACCTGCATGACAATCATTATTTTATGATTAAAAATCTACGTGCATTTATTGGCACCCCATACGTGTGTGAGTTCTGCCACCGAGGATTCACCTGTAGGAGAGATCACAGATGACGGTACATCTGCGATGTCTGTAATGACCCAGAATGTCATAAACACCCCAAAAAGCCAAAACATTGCGGCGACTGCCTGCGCTACTGTAAGTCTGACTATTGTTTCGAGATGCATAAAAAACCACCTCGGGGTATGCAATACGCACAGTGCGACGTGACTAAATATTGCGGTAAATGTAATAGACGTTACCATGTCAGCGGTACTAAACCCAAACCCCATAAATGCCCTGCAGATCGTTGTGTGCACTGTGGTGAGAGTTTGGTCACCGATGGTATGCATCAGTGTTTTATCCAACCAGTTAAGCCGGAGATGCCGAACGATCGTTACATTTTCTACGATTTTGAGACCCGTTATGAAAATGGTAAACACGTTGCCAATTTTGTATGTGCTATCACGTTTAATGGCGAGGAATTCATGGCTGAAGGGACCGATTGTGTGGATCGTCTCGTTAAAAAATTCAGACAACCACGTTACCTTAATTACACATGGCTTGCGCACAATGCATCAGGATTTGACAATTTCATAATTTTGGAATTCTTTACTAAGATGGGGATTGCTCCTAAAATCACAATGCAAGGTTGCAGGCTAATCTTAATGTATGACACAGCTTTCAAGCAACGTTTTATTGATACATATTCCTTCATACCCATGCGTCTGGCCAAGACACCCGTTGCATTTAATCTGACTAATGCAGAGAAGGGGTATTTTCCGCACCACTTTAACCGCGTTGAAAATGACAACTACATAGGCCCGTACCCTGACAAGAAATTTTACGGGTATGCAACAATGTCGAACCAAGACAGGGCTGCGTTTGATGATTGGTACAATACCATATCTGACAAAGTGTTCGATTTTAAAAAAGAACGTACTCGGTTACTAACGTAACCTCGGTTCTCTCTAGAGAGGGAACGAGTACTGCGTAATAGCTTACGCTAGGGGAAAAACTCTTTTCCGCGAGATATTGAAGCCAAAAATTATCCTTAATTTTTTATTAATGTAAAACGCTTTGCAGCAGCAAGCAGACATAGGCGAAACAGCTCGCGCGCCTATTGGTTGCTCTGCAGCAAATGCAGCAGCCTATCGAGAGAGACTCTGCGTGACGTAATGACCAATGGGGGCAATTCGCGCCCATATCGTCACGTCCCGCCAGAAGGGGCGTGGTCTCACCCTATAAATATGCTCGTTAGGCTGATACAAGCTGGTTTTTATCGCTGAAGCGAACCAGAGCGTATTCCAAGCACGGCAAGATACGCAGTACTCGTTCCCTCTCTAGAGAGAACCGAGGTTACGTTAGTAACCGAGTACGTTCTCTTACGAGAGTATCTCTCGTACTGCGTAATAGCTTACGCTAGGGGAACACAATGCAACACGCCGTGCGTACAGGGATCCAACACCAAAGTCCCGGGGGCCGAAGCCCAGGGCTCATGTAGTGCATAATCACCATAAACTCACATAGAGTGGAGGAAGAGAGGCTGGAAGCGTCATTCCCTATAAAAAAGCACCCAGCGGGGCTATCATATGACAATAAAACGCGCAGCCAGGGTGAAAGCTTTCAGCCTGATCTGGGTGGCCATACGTGTGTCAACACTCATGGGGCTGCAGTAAACTCAGCATCTGGGCCGCACAGCGGGGCAGATAGCACTGAATTTTAGACCGCCAAAAGCTTAGCTTGTAAGGCGGGTACCTCCAGGTTATAGTATTTTATAAATGTAGACGGCGAGGCCCAGCCCGCGGCCGTACAGATATCTTGCAGGGAAACCCCGCTCGACCATGCCCACGAAGAGGCCACGCCTCCCGTGGAGTGCGCCCTGACACCCAAGGGGCACTGTAGGCCCTTCGCAGAGTAAGCGAGCGCAATGGCATCCACTATCCATCTGGATAGGCTCTGTTTTGAGGCGGCGAGTCCCTTGGAACGCCCGCCAAACAAAACAAAAAGCTGCTCCGTCTGTCTGAAAACAGACGAGCGTGACACATAAGCTCTCAATGCCCTGACGGGGCAAAGGAGACTCGCATCCTCCTCCTCACTGAGAACCGGAAGGGCGGACAGGGAAATTACCTGGGCCCTGAACGGTGTATTGAGGGATTTCGGGACATACCCGTGCTTTGGTTTGAGAATGACCTTCGAGTCATTAGGCCCAAACTCCATACACGACGCGCTTACTGAAAGCGCCTGTAAGTCCCCTATGCGCTTCACTGAAGCGAGAGCCATGAGAAACACTGTTTTGAACGACAGGTGTTTCATGTCCACCAGCTGGATTGGCTCGAACGGGGCGCCTTTCATGGCCTCCAGGACCGTGGAAAGGTCCCACGTCGGGACTGAAGGGGGCCTGGGAGGGTTCAGCCTCCGAGCTCCCCTAAGGAAATGCACGACTAAGTCGTTTTTCCCCAGCGACTGGCCAGACACCGGTTTTGCAAACGTTGCTATGGCCGCCACATATACTTTGAGCGTGGATGGGGTCCTGCCCTTATCCAGTAGCTCTTGAAGGAAGGAAAGTACTTCCGAAACCCCGCATTCCACAGGTGAAAAGCTCTGGGCTTGACACCATGCAGAGAAAACAGACCATTTCGAGGAGCAGAGCCGCCTGGTAGACGGAGCTCTAGCCTGCGCGATCTTGTTTAACACTCCTTCTGGGAGGCTAGCGGGTACCCGTTGATGGCCCATGCGTGCAGGGACCACAACTCCAGGCGAGGGTGCCAAATCAAGCCCTCCGCCTGAGAGAGGAGGTCTCTCCTCAATGGTACAGGCCATGGGGCAGTGCTGGTCAGCTGCATCAGGGCAGGGAACCACGTCTGGTTTGTCCAGAGCGGAGCCACGAGCAGCACTGGGCATCCGTTCTCCCTGATTCGTTCCAACACCTGAGGCAGGAGCGAGACAGGAGGAAAAGCATATAGGGGGCAGCGGGGCCAAACATGAGCCAGCACGTCCTTGCTTTTCGAGAAAAACTCCGGGCAATGAGCGTTTTTGTGGGACGCGAATAGGTCCACCTGTGCTCTGCCGAACGTTTTCCACAGCAGCTGGACCGTCTGCGGGTGCAGCGACCATTCCCCTGCTGGAACATTGTTCCTGGACAGTCTGTCTGGTCCCACATTCAGGTGACCAGGCACGTGCGCTGCTCTCAGTGAGAGCAGGTTGTGCTGAGCCCAGACCAGGAGGCGTTCCGTCAGCCTGTGAAGGTTTCGTGACCTGACGCCGCCCTGGCGATTTATGTATGCCACCACTGACATGTTGTCCGACCGGACCAAGACGTGGTGGCCTGTTACCTGGGGACAAAAACGCCGTAGCGCTTTGTCGACTGCTATCATCTCCAAGCAGTTTATGTGAAGGAGCTTTTCCCGTTCTGACCACAGGCCAGCTAGCGGTCTGCCCTCGAGCAGCGCTCCCCACCCCGAGGTGGAGGCGTCCGTAGACACCACCTTCACACTCGAAGCGGTCCCCAGACTCACACCTGACTGATACCAGTCGGTTATTTTCCAAGGTTCCAGAGCTGAAACACACTGAAGGTCGACCCTGAGGCGAAACAGACCCGCTGTCCATGCCCTGGGTGGAACCCGCGCTTTCAGCCACATCTGCAGTGGGCGCATGCGGAGCAAGCCCAACTGGAGTACAGAGGCTGCTGAGGCCATCAGCCCCAGCATTTTCTGAAACCTTTTGAGCGGAACTATCGCGCCGTGGCGGAAGGATTTCGCGCCGCGCTGAATATTTAGCCCGCGCTCTGGTGACAGGCGTGCTGTCATGGACAGCGAGTCCAACACGGTTCCCAGAAAGGAAATTTTCTGACTGGGAGACAGTGAGCTCTTCGCCCAATTGACTGTGAGGCCCAGCTCCTCGAGGTGCTCGAGTAATGCGGCCCTGTGTTCTATGAGCTCCGATCGTGATCGAGCCAGAATCAGCCAATCGTCCAAGTAGTTCAGGACTCGCATGCCCTGAAGTCTCAGGGGTGCGAGCGCCGCGTCCATGCACTTCGTAAATGTACGAGGTGCTAGGGACAGGCCGAACGGCAGGACTGTGTATTGATATGCCTGGCCCTCGAAGGCGAATCTCAAGAATCGCCTGTGATGGGACGCTATTTGTATTTGGAAATAGGCATCTTTCAGATCTATCGACATAAACCAGTCCCCGTGGCGCACTTGCGCGAGGATTTTCCTGGTCATAAGCATTCTGAACTGGCGTTTCACAAGCACTCTGTTCAGCTGTCGTAGATCTAAAATGGGTCTGAGACCCCCATCCTTTTTCGGTACCAGAAAATATCTGCTGTATAGGCCCCCTTCGCTCTGAGCCTGAGATAAAGGTTCTATAGCCCCTTTGCTCAGTAGTTTCGCTATCTCGGCACGAAGTAGATGAGACACTTCGTTTTTCACCGTAGTTTCGACACGCGCCGTATAACGGCGCGGGCGTCGAGCGAATTGTAGCGAATAGCCTCTCTTTATAGTGTTCAGCACCCATTCTGATACCCCGGGAAGCTTTGACCACGCATCTGCGTGAATAGCTAGAGGCAGAATGAAATCCGGGCTCCGGCCGCGACAAAACGGCAGCTCGAGAGCCCGGGCATACTGGGAACACAACACCGTGTTTACAGCGTTCGGGGCGGGGGGCGCGCTGATCACAGCGGGCGGCCTGGCCGCGCTCAGCTTTTTTATGGCAGATTGTGCAGAAAAGCGAGCGGGGGAGATCCCGTAGGAATCGGCGTGTCTGTGAGAAAATGTGGGCGCGGGGCTGCGGGCACATTTATTACACTGAAAACATTGTCTGTCATGGCCGACTGAATGTGTGTTGGTTTCGTTTTTACAGAAACCAAGGGACACGCAGCATGTAGTGTGAGCGGGCATGGTGACATGGGCGCGTTTACTACATTGTTTGCACAATCGACCTGAGTCGATTTTATTTGTGCTAGCCCTGCACCGTGGCGGGCTGTGTCTGGGTGTGGGAATGGGCACTGGGTGGGCATTCTTACAACACTCATAACACCATCGGCCGTGGCCGGATTGTTTGTGCGAGCCCTGCATTTTTGCGGGCTGTGTTTGTGTGTAGAAATGAGCCCTGGGTTGTAGGCATTTTCAATACACTCATAACACCATCGGCTGTGGCCGGAATACCAGAAAATACACCATTTATGTGATTTATCTGGGTCGCCGTGGGAACAGCATTTGTGTGCAGGCAAGCGGGCATGGTACTGGCTTGCTTACTGCAAAATACACTGGAACAGTCACATTTTCTGGAACTGAACGAGCGAAAATTTCAGTGGAAGTCTGGCCACGGCGAGACTGAAACACCGTCGATTTCCTAGGAGGCTAGGAAGACTTGTGTTGGTTTCGTTTACAGAAACCGTGGTAGTGTTTGTGGGCACTGGGTTGTGGGCACATTCACTACATTTAATGCACAATTGACATGCGTCGATTTCATTTGTGCGAGCCCTGTACCGTGGCGGGCTGTGTTTGTGTGTAGAAATGAACACTGGGCTGTGAGCATTTTATTACACTTATAACACCATCGGCTGTGGCCGGAAAACCAGAAATACAATGATTAGATGATTTTTCTGGGTCGCCATGGAAACGGCCTTTATGTGCAGGCAAGCGGGCCGTGGTACCAGCTTGTTTACTGCAAAATACACTGGAACAGTCGCATTTTCTGGAACTGAACGAGCGAAAAGTTTCGGTGGAAGTCTGGCCGCGGCGAGACTAAATTTTTATCTGCTGCGAGAGCCGGGATCGAACACGGGTCTCTCGCGTGCAAGCTTCAGGTTCTGCCACTGGGCCACAGGGAGAACTACACTAGCGCAAGCAGATAAGAGAGCGTCATCACAGTTTTGTGTGTGTCGGCGTTTGTATGCAGGTGTGCGTGTTATACAACATGCTCATTGCTGCAATAATGACATTTTCAGCCGCTCAAACTAGGAGCTGAGAAATGTTTGAGATTAGTCCGGCCTCGGCGGGGACTAAAACACACTCTTTTCTCATTTGCCGGTGACGCACGCCCATGGGGGGGGGGGGTAGATTTCTTATAACGTAAAGAAAGCTAGCCGCGGTTTTTAGGGCTCGCGGTCTTGATGCTGGCCCGTTTCCTTGACGACTCGCGGACAGAAGGCGCGGGTGCCTCCCAATCGAGGCCGATGCTTCCCACGGCCTGAGAGAGCAGACGCATCAGCTCAGTCTCAATGCCGGCTCTCTTACCAGTGGTCTGGCGGGAAACGCTAGCGGAGGGGAGATCCACGGAGCTCGCCCAATCCTCACTATCGGATGCCAGAAGAGAACACGCCTCGGTGGGTTCGTCAAACTCGTGGATGGACGCGGCGGCAGGCAGCGGCCGTTGTCCGTCAGTGAGCGACTCGAGCGAAGCTGGCGAAGCTGGCGGGCGAACCGGCGAGCTTTGGCGGGCTGGAGAAAGCTCGGGAGCGCGCTGGGCGCGGCGCTTCTTGCGGCGCGGCACCACGGCGGGCTGCGGTGAAGGCTCGGAGAATGATGCCAGGCGAGTCCTCAGAGTCACCATGGGCAAAAACTCGCAATGAGGGCATCCGCCGTCAGCGAGCGCGAGAGCCGCGTGATCCTCACCCAGGCAGGAAACACAGATGACGTGCCGGTCTCCATCGCTGAGCGGGGCGCGGCACGAGCCACAGGAAGGCATCTTTAAAAAGACGCAGCTCTTTTTGTGAGAGAAGTGTGAGTCGCGTCAAGTAAGCGAGCAAACACTCTCAACAGAGTAAATACACACAGAGTATGAAAGGATATAGAACGCCGGAAAGCGCAGCAGGTACGGCAGTTGAAGGCGGCGAGGCCAGCGACTCCAGAGCTCGTCCCGCTGAAAGGCTTGCTTCGACGCCGCGGCTTCTCACTCCGGATCCAGCGATGCGTGTGCTTCGCTGAAGAGGTAAAAATCAGCTTGTATCAGCCTAACGAGCATATTTATAGGGTGAGACCACGCCCCTTCTGGCGGGACGTGACGATATGGGCGCGAATTGCCCCCATTGGTCATTACGTCACGCAGAGTCTCTCTCGATAGGCTGCTGCATTTGCTGCAGAGCAACCAATAGGCGCGCGAGCTGTTTCGCCTATGTCTGCTTGCTGCTGCAAAGCGTTTTACATTAATAAAAAATTAAGGATAATTTTTGGCTTCAATATCTCGCGGAAAAGAGTTTTTCCCCTAGCGTAAGCTATTACGCAGTACGAGAGATACTCTCGTAAGAGAACTCGCGCTTTATGGTAAAAACGATGTCGTTTTGCTGAGGGAGGCATGCATGAAGTACCGCGACGAATTCATTTTGTGTACAGGCCTTGATCCATTTAATTACACCACTTTGGCAGCAACATGTATGGCCACATATAAAACACACTACATCCCAAAAGACACAATAGCTCTGACACGTAACAATGCGTACACCAACCAGAACAAAACATATTCGAACATTTCAATTGAATGGCTCGAATTCATCCGAAAATCACGGGGCATAGAAATTCAACATGCTTTAAACACTGGTGAGGCGTCATTTGGGAAATACTATGTGGATGGTTTCTACGACGATGGCTACGTGAAAAAAGGATTCGAATTTCTCGGGTGTTTCTTTCATGGTTGTGAACGATGTTATAACCCCAACGACCTAAACCCTTTATCAAAAGTGCCTTATGGCGTTTTGAGAAGACAATGCGACGACAAGATTGAAATTTTGGAGCGTGCGTACGGTCTTCAGGTCGAGGTGATTTGGGAATGTGCATGGATGCGCGCTAAACAGAGTGATGTTGCAGTTATGGATTTCATGTCCACTTACAAACACACTGAAAGATTGAAACCCCGTGAAGCTCTATTCGGCCGCCGAACTAACGCATTAAAACTGTATCACAAAGTTGCGGAGGGCGAGCGGATTAGGTATGTTGACTTTACATCACTATATCCCTACTGTCAGGCTCGAAAATGTTACCCAATTGGGCATCCGGAAATAATACACAAGGATTTTCAAAACCTTGAAGATTATTACGGACTCGTCAAGGCAACAGTCCTTCCGCCACGGAAGTTGCTTCACCCCGTACTGCCTTATAGGACCGGGGGTAAGTTAATGTTCGCGCTTTGCAGGACATGTGCTGAACAGCAGAACCAGACACACCCGTGTGTGCATACTAATGAGGAAAGATCAATTCATGGGTGCTGGGTTAGCATTGAACTGTTAAAAGCCGTTGAGAAGGGTTATGTAGTGACAAAAATCGATGAGGTCTGGCATTTTCCCCAACGCTCTGAAACATTGTTTTGTGGTTATGTTAAAACATTTTTACAGTTCAAACAGGAAAGTTCAGGTTTTCCAAAAGACGTTGTGACCGACGCCGACAAAGAATCGTATGTTAGAGATTACTTTGAGAAAGAAGGGATTAAGCTGAATCTGGACAAGATTGAGTTTAATGCTGCACGTAGATCCATCATGAAGCTACTGCTTAACTCTTTGTCGGGGAGGTTCAGTATGCGCGAGGAGTTACCGACAACCGAAATACTAACAGACCCTGAACAGTTTGCCCGATACATTTTTGGCTCTGAGTATGACCTCAAGCATTTCTCATTTGTGTCAGACACTGTTGCAATCGTTCAGTGGGCTTACGCAAATGGGAAAGGGACCCAGACTCGTGACATTAACGTCTTTCTCGGGGCTTTTACAACGGCGCACGCGCGGTTAGAACTTTATGATCTTATGGACAGGTTGGGTGATAGACTGCTTTATTGCGACACAGATAGTGTTGTGTTCACGTCTAAAGAGGGTGAATATGAGCCCCCACTGGGGCCATATCTTGGTGACCTTACTGATGAAGTTGGGGATGGAGACCATATAGTGGAATTTTCGGCAAGTGGTCCAAAAAGTTACGGGTACAGAACTGCTAAGTGTAAGGTCTGTATGAAGGCCAAAGGCATCACACTGAATGCTGTAAACTCCGAGACCATTAGGTTAGACACATTAATTGGGCTTGTCGATCAATATGTGAGGGGGCGGGGTGATAGTAATTACATTCTCGCGTACACCGACAGTATAGTGAGGAACATAAAGCAGTTCACATTGCACAACAAGTCAGTTGTGAAAAAATTTAAAGTCGTATACAACAAGCGTGTACTGCTACCCGACCTAACTACGCTACCATATGGCTACTGACAACGTTTTTGGGCACCGGGGTGTGGTAGACCCGGATGGTTTTGATTTTAGATTACAACATCCTTTTTCATGTGTGTTAAGCGGTCCTTCTAGCTCAGGAAAAACATTTTTTGTAAAAAAGTTGTTGGAAAATGCTAAAAGTGTAATTTTTAAAAAAATTGAAAACATTGTGTACATTTATGACTGCTGGCAACCTATGTATGATGAATTGTTGAAACTGTATGATATTAAATTTATTGAAGGTATACCGCAGACTCTGAATGATGATCGCTTGTTTCCCACCAACAAGACCAATTTTGTGATATTGGATGATGTTATGAAAGATGCTAGCAGCAATTCAGAAGTTGAACGTTTGTTTACCAACTATATGCACCATAGAAGCTTGAGTGCAATATATATCGTACAAAACTTATTTTTTCAAGGTAAATCCAGTAGGACTATCAGTTTGAACACTAATTATTTGGTATTGTTTAAAAACCCTAGAGACAATACCCAAATTAATGTCTTAGCGCGGCAGATGTACCCCAGGAACACAAAATACTTTATGGAGTGTTATGAAAATGCTACCAGCACCCCTTTCGGGTATCTATTGATTGACTTTAAAGCGAAAACACCAGAACAGTACCGTCTCAGAACAGATATTCTGTCACAACATCCAGTTGTGTACATTCAGAAAAGAAAACATTGACAGAGAGATTTGAAAATGTCTGCAAGACTTTTAAGAAACCTACCTCTTTTAAAATTGTTACTAAAAGCCACGCCTAAACAAAGACGCGTTATTTTAGAGGCGGCTGCAGACGAACTCATTGTGACATTGTGTGAAGTAGCTCTTAACGTAGTCCACGGTAATATTCCGCTAACACCACAGCAATATCAGAAACTGAAGAGAAGAAGAAGTGAGATCAAAATTGTTGCAGATTAAAAGGTTGGAGTTAGACGTAAAAGACGGTTAATCAACCAACAAGGAGGATTTCTACTACCTTTGCTAAGTGCGGCAATCCCGTTTATAACCAGTTTGGTTACATCTAAATAAGTTTGGTGATGGAGTATGCCGAGAAGATGTTTTTAGTACCGCAACACCAGTTGGATAAGCTGAAATCCTCTAACACCCGTGAGTCTATACAACAGGTTGTGGAGAATGACCTGGACATGACTATAAGAAATATTTTGCACAGGTCTGATCTGGATCACCATGAAAAAGCTAAGATGTACACAGGTGTTTTGCAGCGGTTTTTAACACTCACTAGACAAGGGGATAGAGAATCCGGTACATTAACATTAAGGCTACCACAGCCTAGTAATGTTGAAAAAGAAGACCCACCCGCACCAGACCATGTGCGTCCCCATGACGATTTAGGTGATTTTTCAGATGAGATTTTAAAGAATATTCCACAGAGGAGTGTGAAAAATGTTCGTTACATTTTAGATAAAATGTCTAAAACTAAAGATGTTACTTCATGGACTGAGTCGGGAGAGTTTGTGTTTAAAGGCAGAACAATCCCTGGTTCACACATGCTTGACTTAGTTAAAAGCGTCACGGCTCCACAAAAGATTGTTGACGAGCGGAGACCTGGCGGGTGGCGTGAATTTCTGGAGGCTTTTGCTAGTTTAAATTTGCCATACTCTGTGGTACCAAACCACAATGTCAGACATGCAATTAACTCTTTCAAAACCAAATCGATCACGTCTATAACAGGATCATCTAAGAGGAGTAAGAAACAGAAAGACCCGAGTCGGTGGTTAAGTTTTTAAACTAAAAGTTTGTATGTATTGTGTTCTCAATTTCTCTCTTTTTTTTTTTTTTTGAGAACTTATGATTTGATGTATGTGTAATAAAAGTGGGGATAAAGAAACAAAATTCCGTTCTTTAGTTGTTTTTATTAAAATATTAAGCATGAGACATGAACATTTCACCCATTTGTACACACTGAACACATTTAAAAACATTTTCACTACATGGTGCTTGTTTTAGTTTTCTCACAAATGCTGACACCTTTTTGTCATTTTTAATAAAATCGTTGGTATACAATTTCATCACATAATCATAATCAAATCCCTTTGCCATGTGGTAGAGAAAGAACACACAATGTTGTCCACATGTATCTGATGAAAAATCTTGGACTTGCACAGTTGAATGTAGTACTTGACTAGAGTTGAGCTTTAAAAAGTTTTTGATAATCGGCGGAAAACCATGATAATCTGGTTTATTACCGAAGCTGTCGAAAAAACATCCTACACCATCCTCATTTATGTAGACAGCCAACCAGTGTTCCCCTGGGAGTCCTGAAGGATGTGTATTGATCAAAACCATTGCTGGTAGTTTTCTTAAAGGGGTTTTTGGTAGGTAGTCACATGGTAGAACTCCGAGAAAATAAGTATCGCATGAAACCTTATCCATGACAGCCGTAAGCTGTATAGTGTTCATTTGAATGTATTAGCAGTAATCAACCAGGACCTGTCGGCGATTTGACACTTCAATCAAACTATCAAACAATGCATAAACAATTAAGTTAATCGTACGTGGTAGCGGCTGTCTAAAACGGGCTTCTAGTCTAATATTCCCACTTTTGATAAGCGATACGTGCTGGCTACACTCCTGATCCGGTGTGAAATTGAACGCATAGAGTGTATAGCCGTGCAGAAAATCCTCTCTATCGATACATAGAGGTTGGTTTTTAAGATGCCTTCCAGAAGCCAGCGCTAGCTGGTAAAACTCCCGCACTGCAGAACCATTTTCATATTCAGGTTGCAGGGGCTTCGCTGGGTACTGTTGCCCATCCAGATAAATGGCCAGAAATTCTAAATCATAGTTTTTAAACGCAAATGGGTTTTTATTATAGGCACCCACAAATGCATCATTATCAACCATAGCTAGAACCAGAGATTTTGGCAGAGTTCCTAAGAACAAGTTTTCTTGATTGCAGACACGTGAGCCTGCAGGTATTGAGAAGTTTTTCAGACACACTCTGTCGATGGGGTATTTGGCTGTGGTTGAGAGTAGAGTTTGTGCATGCCCCAGTCTCACAGCTGGCGACACAGACACTTTTTTCACAAATAGCGACGCAGCCAGGATGTTTAGTTTATAGGCTGTAGCGTTGCTCCTCATCAGGCAGAATTCATCCTTACCTCTAGTCATTCTAATTTTAAGATCTAATCCATTAAGTAATAGTTTTTCCTGAAAGAAGATATCACTGTGAACAGGCGCGAGTAGTTCGACCACATTACTAGCGTTGGTGAAGGCTGCTCTCTTTGTCAGCCCGCGATTTTCCCCAGCCGGGTCAGCCACATCCATATGGCCCGCAGTGTCCAGGTAAAAGAGCCCTGCTGAGAAAAGCGTTTCAAGGGCGTCTTTACCATAATTGGTAAGACATTCTATCATACAGCGGTATGGGTATGTGCTAGAACTCTGTGATATAAGCCAATCTCCAAGCGACACATCCACTTGTGAAAAAATCGTAGATCCAGGATAGTTCACAAGACCTACGGGATCTCCGTCTGCAATATCCGTCCCATCAGCATTAGTGATTTTGAGGCGCAAAAAAAGTAATGTGTTGTTTAGATCTATGTAATCCTCCCCATTCCCCGCAATAAAAAATTCCAGCGGAGATGTGTCGGATATCGCTGATAGTGGTGGAACTTCTATATAAGTGTTTTTTTCAATTGCTGTTTGAGTTAGTGGTACAGTAAACAGATCCAGTTCAGTCTTTAAACACTCTTCTGACATGTTGTGTAGTAACGCCATGATTTAAAATATTGTTTTAACAGAGCTCCTTGATCTTTTTGAAGCAGTACGCTTAGCTTTCTCCTTGCGCTTGCGTTTTACAACTGATGTTTTCTTGGGAGGTTGTTTTGTTTTCTTCTGCTTCTGGCCACTCCTCCGCACCCCTGGCGGCCTAGATGCTCTTTTGCCAGCCATTACCATTAGTCCGGATCCGTCTTGAGCATCATAGTTGTTGTTAAAAGATCTTGATAACGTATTACTAACAACGTCACTTAGTATGTTTTTTGCGGCTGATTTAAGATGCGGCTTGGCTATGCTAAATCCTCGTTTTAGTAGGGGTATAGCCATTCTAAAGAGCCCCCGAAAAATCCCCCCCAAACCGGCCCCATACATGACTCCACCTCCTGCATACCCGGGGAGCCCGCTGCCTGCCTGATTCTGGTAATAGGCAACGTAACGCATAGGGTCAAACATTGTGATTGTTGAAATATGCCATTTTAAACAAAGTGTTTTACAGGCCTGAAGTGAAGTTTGATGCACACTTTCCCGTAAGAAAATGGGACGTGCTGGTTCTGATCGTCCTTCACTTCTATAACGATATCTGCGATGACTGATTTGTTGATAGACGCGTAGTGAGGTTTGTCGTATCGAACACTGACGGTGCTATTGTTGTCCCCTGTTATTTGTACACACTCCAGGAGCGGTACAAAAGCATCACCCACGGACTGGTAACGGATAATGTCCGTGTAGATATAAAGAGTATAGAAACCACCGTGTATGTCCGACTGATGCATTGCATATGTTACAATATCCTTTTCATAATTAGTTTTTTCAGGGTTTGTTTTTTGCAGAATAGAATCTCCTATAGGGACGCCTGGTTTCAATCCTAAAATAATGGCTAGTTTTCCATGGAAGGTCATTGAAATGTTAGGTTTTGCTTTCAGAAATACTTTGTTTTTTCCGCGGTCATAACCGAATTCCCCCTGAGGCGCTACTAAATCATTTATTACACTAACTAGGGATGGGACATTGTCGTAATACCCTGTTTTTATTGGTATGCGTAGTTTCGATAAGCTGGTCTTCTTCACATCTACACCATGGCGTAAGCTGTTAGTATACTTTTCACCATCGGTCGTGGTGGGTCCAATGTTTATCTCGAAAACGGCGTCGTTGCTGTTAAAGGTGTACCAGCTTCTAGGATATTCAATTTGAACAAGCCCCACCTCCCATTCTCCTTTTATATGTATAGTGGTAGCCAGTCTTGTTCTATAATTAGAGATTTTATTATTAGGGTATACAGACTGCGAAGCGTTGCAGGGTAGTGTGACATAAAATCCACCCTCAGCCATGTCTGGTTTTTATACAACTGTATGCATCCTGTGTGTGTGGTTTGTATTTATGGCTTCTGTACATCAACTAATTCTTTCTGGTCGATCCATGACGCAAACTTCGCTGGCCATCCGAGCCACTGCACCAGCACTAATGTTTTGCGACCCTACGTCTTCTTATCTAAAATTTTTTCAACTTTAAATGTCTTGTTTTTACTGACAAATATTTTTTGCAATTCTTCCGCATAAAAAACGCCGTCGATAACATCCCCGTCGTAATCACTCAATCTGTAAACAGGGGGTTCTCGTGGGATACACGCTGATATAGTAAAATACTCTTGTGTGTAGTTTTCCTCATACCCCTTTGCAAACGGTCCTCTGACTTTAGAAATTCGAACCACGTCACCAATCTTGTATTTAAATACGGGGTTAACACTATTAGGTCTGGTATCACCATATAGGTTATGCAGCACCACACACTCGTTTTCTTTCCCCACATCAATCGGCCTCATCTTGATGCTTCTGTGATGGCTCGCATTATATCCTTGTGTAATGTCTTGAAGTATGTCGATGTAACGTTTGGAGTTTGTAGCAGTTAAATATCTCCACATTCTACCTTTTAAGGTTCTATTAAACCGCTCGACAACACATGCCTTTAATTCTGTGGCTGTTGCGAAATGGGCTATATTGTACTTTTTTGTTACGTTTTGAAAATGTTTGTTAAAAAACTCCTTTCCTTTATCTGTCTGTAATTTCTGTGGTACGCGTCCCTCTTTCAGTATGGATTCAAAAGCTTTAGAGACCTCTACACCACTCTTGTTTTTTAAAGCCCTTGTCCATGCATATTTACTAAAGAGATCGATGCATGTCAGCAAAAAATGGTTGTTGTCATTTACCGGGGCATATGCAGACATATCGACTAGATCGGCCTGGAACTCCATGTCGATACCGTAGACAAAAACCCGATTCCTTTTGTATTTTAGTGGGGCCGTTCTGTGTAGTGTATATGCATCCTCGCCAACGAGCCAGTCTGAAACCTCTTTATCGGTTAAACGAACACCCGTTTCTTTTAAAACAGCTTCTTTTAAGCGTTTTTCCCCCCCTAAAGAACCAGGGTTAGAAGGTGTGTAATAAGTCTTTTTCATTTCTTCTGACATGTTTCCACTTCACGCTCCACAAAAAGAATAACACAGATGGTTTAAGTAATTTGGGTTTTTATTTCTTAAACAGTAAAAGGAAACAAAGGTATCATACAGCATCAATGTAGTGTAAAAAATTTATACACATCACAATGTTTTTTTCAAGAATGTAATCAACCAGGGTTTCAATAATTTCACAAACATCAGCCTGATTGTTTCTTGTCAATATGTCTACACATAGATCAGTCACATATGTACACAAGCACAAAATATCAGCTATTCTAATACAGCTGCCGCATTCAGTCATCAGGTCTAAAATCTTTCTGATAGTCACACAAATTGGTTCACCAGTATTAACGCATAAACGCATCATATCTGTCCATTCATTTGACACAGTTCTTACAACAGACATTTGTTTCATGAGGTTTGTAAAACGATTGGTATCTACAGCACATCTGTTTACAGTAACAGATACATTGGCACATTCATTAATAATCTTATACAACAAGCCTGTCATCTCACATCTAATACGTTGTTTAAGTAGACACTTTGCCAGACCTGTTGCAAAACACGTATTCCCCATGTCGGTGTTACAGTCACTCAACTTGGACAATACCTTTCCAGCTGTCCACAGCGTCATAGACAATTTGCTCGCTGCTGACGTCCACAACTTTCTCTCTGACTTCACGAAGCTTTTCCACAATGAAAACTTTGTCACGCAGTTCATGTAAAATAGCCTCCACTGAACCTTGAATCCTCTGGGGGTGAACCCTTAAACCACAACGGCTCAATGCTTGAGCAACGATGTGCTTAAGGTCTGGTTTCACCAGATTACGTGTCAGTTCCTCAAAGTAGGCGTCAAAGAAATAGGGACCCGGTTCAAACAGGCAGGAATGTCTAATCTGACTGGGGGGATCCACTTCACAACCCAAACAGATTTCTTTCAGCTTTTTGTTGATGACGTGTTCCAGAAGGACCACAACCGTCGCTTTTATGATTTTGAATCCGTCCGAGCGGATACAACTGTCTGTGTTGTCGATTCCAGCAAGGGCCGCAGCTCCAGCTATTGCACCAGTGTTGCCGTATGGTGTTGTAAGGAAGGTCATGTTGTGATATCCAAGATCCATGCAAAATTTATCCAACCAACTGTTGTCGCAAGTTTGTGGGTGGGGCTCCAGCGGCGTAGCATTGTCATCAGGCATCGCTGGGGGAGCCTCAGGGTTGTTGGTGTAGCAGTAGACTGTTGTAGATTCTTGAGACATGGTGAATGAATGTAGCAATTGTACCGATCTGCAGGCGTTTTTAATGGCTGTAATACGTGGGTGGGGTTAAGAGGCGGTCTTCAGCGTTGGTAACGCCCTGCTCAGGGTGAAACAATTTAATCTTTACAGAACTGTAACGGTCATACATGTCGCACCATCTAAACATCTTGTCAATGCATGTAAATACGTTGTCAAGTGTACGAACATCTTTCCACTGAAACAAAAATTTCATGTCGTAGCACAAGTGATGCTCAGATTCACGAACAGGCCACGCACGTTCGCAGAGCTTTGTCTTGTCGTTGCAGCAGAAAATATTAACACAATCGTCTGGTAACTTTTTACTATGGTCCCCGACCACACGAAATCTTGTGTCAGGAATTGAGCCATCCCACTCGGCTACGTACAACGGATCATCACCACAGTTGTTCAAATCTCTCCAAACGTAGTTGAAAAACAGAAACCAGTCCTTCTTGTGGAAAATCACACATGGGGTCTGTGATGTAAAATCGTCTTCAACATCTCCTGTGTAGAGTTTCACAGTACGCATCACCTTGTCAAACACATACCTCACCACACGACCACCAGACATTGAGAAATCCTGTTTCACAAGAGCACTGTCTTCATGAAGAAATCTTGTCAAGCTAACATTTAGCTTTTTCCTTGGAGCAAAAGTTATATCTTCTCTCATTTCAACAGGTCCTCTTGTCGGCGAAATACACATAACCTTTCTAGGGGTTTTAGGAGTTCTCGGAGTAGCCATTGTATCAGGAAAGTCGTAGAATGTCTTCTGTGTTCAACAGTGTAACCCCTAACCTTATTTAAAACTGCAACAAAAGACGTAGGTAGTGACGTAGTTGTGAAAAAGGCACACCTCATACCATAAAAACTACAATGGCAAGTTGCGAGGTGTGAGTTCATTAACCCAGTCGTAAAAACCAGTCAAAAATTTAACATCTGTTTGATCTGTTTGTTTGTTTTTTAAAAGTCCCCGGACATCGGCACGGATGATGTCACATGGCGTCGCGCAGACTAGACATACCGGAGCCTGTCAGCGACCCATCTTAAATCAGAGACACATGGATCCCCTCATCCCCTGTCAGCCATGAGGGTCATAAATCAGTCAAAAAGTGACACATGGTTTATGTTAATACTACTCACATGATACAATGCGTCTTTTTTCCCAACCAACTTCTGCCATTCCCGCATTCTGATCAGTCACGGCAGAAGTGGGTTGGGTGTATATATTGGCTATCTATAAAGTCTATATCGATTAGCATTACATTATAAACACAATAATCTATTATTATGAAAATACCTGTTATGGCTCAAAGAACACAGGTAAATCAAATATCATTGCAATCATGTTTACTGTCTTCAAAAGATCTTTATCTGCATTTGGGTATAAATTTAATAAATATTATTCCGGTCTATAGAAATCTAATGTAAACCTATGAGAATCTATAAATGTTTCTCCATATTATATTTCTTTTTTAGCTAAAAGCCCTGAGGGACGTTGTTTTGTCAAGCGCTGTCATGACGACAGCACAGGAGTTTTTTTTTTCTGAATGAGAGCGGCTGACGCTCACAATTCATATTAAAGTTATCGACACATTTTTTCATTACATCCTGACACAAATAAAGACATAACTGTCGCGATAAGTTTCTCAGAATACAATAGTGGTCAAATACTAAAACTTGAGTCTTATATCGTTTCGTTTTATGATGTAAAGTTCTAGTTTGTCAAGGTAATAACATTAACGTTAAATCTGATAGTATCTTTGAACTATTTAAACAAACAAAAACACTTCAGTGCGCCCGCACTGGCAACGGTTAACAGGTTAATTTAATTAGCATCTGTCCAAAAAAATAGCCAGGCCTACCTGTATGCGAGCCAGGGAATTCTTGGGCATGTAACACGGCTCTCTTCATCTCGAAGTTGTTATTAATCCACTGAGCTGTGAGGCTCAACATGCTTGTTTGGTTAAGGTCGGAACTCCAGATATCTGTTGTAAAACTGATGTCATTAGCATCGCTGTCGAGTAACTTGTGGACGTGGGTGGCTACGATATCATGTAAGGCAGGCAGGGCGACATCCGCAAAGTAACGACGACTTGGCTTGTCATAGCGGGGCTCAGCGACCTCAAGCATCTCTCTGAAGCCTTCCTCTTCCACTACTGAAAACGGTTGGTCATCAACAGCGATCATCTTTGTTATTGCCATGGTCAATGCCTTTTGCTTCGGGTGGTCCTTGTGGAATTTCTTGTTCTTTTCCAACAAGCGTTCTATGGGGCTACCGACTGGTGCAGCTGCTGTAGTGTTATAAGCATTTTTCTTCTGCTGCTTGTTAGCATTAGCTAGTTTTTCATATTCTGTGTATGCTTCGGGATGCTTGTTTTTTAAGTGGGTGATCAAATTGGTCGTGTTGAACGATTTGACACGAACTCCCCCTCGCATCACCCGGCCCTCACAATTATTGCATACAGCATATCGAGGATCCTCTTCAGACACTTTGAAGAACGACCAGACAGACGACATCGTTGCTCCCTCACCAAAGGCAAAGTTAAACGGACTTTTTTTGCCGCCTCCAGCACATTATGTGACGTGCGCTCGTGCAAAAACAAACATCCCCGCCCCCGCACTCACATCTACACGCACGTCAAATACACAGGAATGATTATCGGCCTGTTCACATCGGCCCTATTTTGACATCGGAACGATACCGATGTGTAAAAAATTGACCATATCGGCCGATATTATATCGGCGGCCGATATATCATGCATCTCTACACACACCCTGAACTGATTACGCACACACCTGTTTCCATTGATCACTCTCACACCTGCATCGAGTTCCACACGCAGCTCCACACACATTTATACCAAGGGCTAAGTCTTGAATGAATGTATGACTCACTGTTGTGTTCAATTCCTAGCATTTCCTAGTCTGTTATCTGGTCTTGATTCCAAGTCTGCTTTTGAGCGTTTCCTAGTCTGATTTCCTGTCTGTGTTTACGACCCTTGCTGAACCTGTTCCTCGATTGTCTGCTGCCTGCCCATTGACCCCTCGCCTGTTTGACTATTCTGTAAATAAACCTACACTGCATTTGGATCCCTCTGAGTCTGGTGTTTCATGACAGTAGTATTCAAAAAGCCATGCTTGTCGATCGGCTTTACAGTCTGCATGAAATTCAAATTCACCCTATTTATTTTGTAAATGCATGTTATAGATCTTATTGTGAACGATTCATCCATGTATTTAATTTATTTATTTTTACTCATTAATATTTGATCAAAATGCCATAATTCGAGGAAAAACAACAGTCTTTCTATCTGGTAACATATGTCGGTCTTGTCCAATCGTTTAGTCCGCTTAACACTAGAACGGCCACGGCGGTCATTTTGACCGTTTAGAATTTTATATCTGCAATAAATTTGTTGAAAAAATAAATAAAATCCTGCTGGTACCTGACTTTTCCTAAAAGTGTCTGTATTTTCATTTAAAATGTGTTTAATATAAATTACACATAAGGCAAAAAACCAAATGAACATATTTACCTATTTCGGCCATAGACGGTCATATTGACCGCACTGAATTTCGCGGTA
Source organism: Rhinichthys klamathensis goyatoka (assembly GCF_029890125.1). Taxonomy (NCBI): domain Eukaryota; kingdom Metazoa; phylum Chordata; class Actinopteri; order Cypriniformes; family Leuciscidae; genus Rhinichthys; species Rhinichthys klamathensis. The sequence goes on from NW_026606600.1 coordinate 2,696,090, forward strand.
TTCTTTTGTTACATTTCTCGCGGTTGACCTTTGTCTATTAGGAAATAATCAGAAGATTCAATTGCAAAATGACATTGAGAGCTGGTCAGATGCTGGGAGAGTTAAGGTGTGCAAATGTCCGGTACGAAGCCCTTGGCAGCACAGGGACGCTGCGTGAAGAACCAGGAGTGCTGAACACGGGATGACACACAGAAAACGGATACAGGCAGAGGCAGGGAACAAACACGCAGGAAAAATCCACAACGAGCTGACAAAGACTAGGCGACAACAGTAACACTAAAAAGGGTCGAATCGCTGATCAGTTGCAGCTGGCGCGTTGATCAGAGAGGGCGTGCTGATCAGCGGCAATGATCAGCGACCATGCACACACACACAACAAGACGATAAAGGAGACAGCGAATTCATAAACCGTGACATTGTCTCTCTCACTGTCAAAAGAATATCTAAATAATATACTTTTAGTTGTTATTATCTTGTTCTGAGTTATGTTGAATGGATATGGAAATATAGCTATCTGTTGTGGATATGCGATAATTACGGGCTATATGCTATTATTATTTATAAATGTAGGCCTATAAATAAACTTTTTTAAATGTACAGTTTGGTGTTGTTTTGTTTTTAAAAGATATCCTAATACAATAAATGCATTAATCTCTCAATTGGCTATTTATCATTAAAGATATAGAGTTTGCAATCTAACGGTCAAAATGAACGCTTGTGGCAGTTCTAGTAGTTATGGAATTCTGGCACTTCTAGTGTTAAACCCGCCCCTCCACAATCAACTTCAAGCTCACAGTCCTTTTAAAGTGGAACACACACGTCTCAAAATCCAATGATATAATGAAGTCCTATACAATTTATTGTTTTTCAAGAAACCGTATTATCAAGACGTATGTAACAATACGGAAGAAAGCTTCATCAATACTTTAAAAACTAGCATAACCCAGCCTGGTCTTTAATAAACCAGTCCAAGCTAGTCTTTTTAGCTGGAGTTCAGGCCTAACCGTTTCTGACACTTAATGTTTGAAATAGCCTGTGAAATGCAAATCTGACTATTCTTACGGTGTGTGAAGTACCACAAAAGTACTTGACACAGACTTGACACTCTCAAGTCTCAAACACAGAAATCGTTTATTTATATTAAAGTGTACATCTGTGTGCAGACCCTGCTTCAAAACTCAAAGAGCTCTTTTTAAACATTACGGTATATGTTTGATGCAGATGTGAAGAGTATCGCTTGTGTGCGAGGATGTATACAGCTGCACTAATGCCTGTGGGGCGTGTGTACTCTTCACAGAGATATATAGTGTAGCTTTAAGGCATTAAGATGATACTTCCTGCCCTCTTGCTGCGTTCCCGGCATCCTCTCAAGGACGAGTGTCAGAAAGCAATTGCTATTAGTCTGAGTATGCTTTGCTAGTGGATAAATTTAGGTAGCTTTTAGCAGATGAGTAACGGTGTCATCGATTAAGATTAGCGCCAGTTCTAGCATTGTGTCATAAAAACACAAAGATAGAACCCCTTCAATGTCGAAGGTAAGATGAACTGTAAGAATAATGAAAAAAGGGAAGTGAGAATGAGTGTGTGAAAGATAGAAAGAGAAAGAGAAGCAAACATCTCATATACATAATGTGGTGTATTAATAAACTACTCAAGCCTCCACCGCTTGATGGATGTGAGTGACATAGCTCGCTTGGCAGTTATAGGATTCAGCAATTGATGTCCTCTTTACAAGATGAAACCTCATCTAAAACCCCTGTGGAAAAATTAGGCAGTTAGCTTTCTCCCAAGGCAAACTGAACTACTTCAGATCACTATAAACTGTTTTGCTAAAGTATATAAAAGTAATTATGAGGTTCACATCTCACTTAATAATGCTTATGGTGTTTACACAGTAAGAAAGCCACACTGGAATGCCTTAAAACGATTCCTGACAGTCATCTGTAAGCCTTGATTTGCACTACACTTAAGAGTATTAGTGCCTTGTAAAGCAAGATCAGACATATGGGTTGAATATGGCAAATGATAGGTTATTTAACAGTGAAATGCACTTATAATGAGTAAAGGCATCAGGTGATTAGTCCAAATGAAAGCGAGCTGCACCATCTATAACCCACCAACGAAACACAGACAAGAAATACCGGCCCTCACAGACGGCTAAGAATCATAACTACTTAATGATAGTCCAAGATTAATTATATTTTATAATGTTCACATAAAGAGTGTTTTAATGGGTCTAGGAGCTCTGGAAATACATTAAATATTTTCATTTTGATAAATTATGTTATAAACGGTTAACCTTGCCCTGTCATTCCCTGTGTATGTGTTGTAAACAGTAGTAAGGAACTGATCAGTCAGCCTCACTGACATTCTGATATCCTTCAGAATTTCTGACAGCTGAATCTTTGCTTCTTTCATAGCAAAATGGAAGTTGATAATGATTATACATTTGTCATGCTAGGTCAGAGAGGAAGAGATATATTGTTTTATTGGTGTCACTATTTAACTATTTTAAGTATGAGGGTGATTTATTGTTATGGGGATAAAATCTCAAATTCTCTCTCAATAGATGATTAATCACTTTTAAGGCCCATTATTTGGATGTGTGGCCCTTCAAACTGATTAATGGCAACTGCTAAAAACAGGGTACAGTTCTAAGAGCCATTCATAAGATCTCACTTAAATTGGGAGTGGGACTTAAACAGCTGATGTTGTTGAATTATTCTTTGAGCACAGGAATCGACCATATACAATGCACTTTATTGTTGTTGAATAATGTAGCTGACTAAACTAATATCTCTGATTACTCTTTTAAAACTGGCTCACACTATGGCTCGCACTAATTTTTTTTGCTTTTGCACTGGCTCTTCAGTCTCACACTGCAAGTTTACACAATATACCCTAGATTCCGAACACTCCACATCAGAACCACTATAAGCTTTGCTTGCCATTGTCATTACAATGCATGTGCATCTTGTTTTCTCAACTGTGCTCAAGAATCACAAATCAAGTTTAAAGGAGCAGTACCCCCACCATTTGCTTCCCGTAAAAAAAAAAAAAAGACAAAAAAATATAGTTCAAACCTTAAAGTAATTTCTTTTAAGAGGAAAATTCAACTCAAAGCAAAACGAGAGAAGACAAAAAAAAGTGATCTCACCAAAGCCCTTCACACAGCGCGTTGATCCCGGGAAATTGGCATAAAATTGCTAGAGTGCCTTCTGTGTAAACGCAAACACGTCCCTGGATTGATGCCGGGATCGATTCCGGGATGGGGACCTAGTAACATTACCTGGATCAGTCCCGGAACGCGCCCTGTGTGAACAAAAGCCATGACCAATGCCGTAAGGGGTCGACTCTGTTGCTCTCAGAATAAAGTTTGTGTTCGTCATCAACAAAGAAAGAACAAAAAACTATCCGCGCTGAAGCTGAGATCATTTGCCAGCTTTGTGGAACAGTACGCGATGCGTTAGTGTACATATTTTCGACGCGTACGTTACACGTCACATCCTGACGTCACGTGTCTTTACGGAAAATCACTGGCAGTGTGAATGAACCAAAATCAAACGATCCCGGGACAAATCCTGGAACACATTATCCGTGTATTTTCCAGAATCTTTGTGTGAAAGGGGCTCAAGACTGTTGTTCCCTTGTCCTGGAATCCTCCATTTGGTGTCCAAAATAATCCACTACACAATTAATAAAAAAAAAGAAAAAAAAAAAGGTTGTAAATCCCACATCGCATGTGAATTTCCATTCCTATTTAAGTCCATTTAAAGAAAAACAAATATCAACATAGGCAGGCCTACAGGATTCCAAAAGGCCTCCTTTTCCTCCTTAAAAAAAAAAAAAAAAAAAACCTAATTAACCCTTTGATGCGCAAGCTATGGATACCCCTTCTAATGCGCAACATGGGTCTAAAAAGACCCGTATTCATTTCCTATGTTATTTCAGTCATGGCTGAATGTTTCTTTGCTGAATATTTAAAATATATGTATTTTATCATTTGTTATTCCAGGTATTGATTAAATATCTTGTTTTTGATTTCCACAAATCATTATGTTTATGTTTCCTTTCTTACTTTATAAACAAACACAGTTTTTGTATTTCTACATCAATTTTACATACACGGGTCTAAAATGACCCGTATTCATTTCCTATGTTATTTCAATCATGGCTGAGTGTTTCTTTGCTGAATCTTTAAAATATATGTATTTTATCATTTGTTATTCCAGGTATTCATTAATATCTTTGTTTTTGATTTCCACAAATCATTATGTTTATGTTTTCTTTCTTACTTTATAAACAAACACAGTTTTTGTATTTCTACATCAATTTTACATACACGGGTCTAAAATGACCGTATTCATTTCCTATGTTATTTCAGGTGGCTTTGACAGTTACAGATTTTAAAATCAAAAGGCGGGGAAAAAAGGACCCTAAACTCTTAACACATCGAACCATTTCAGCATAATGGCTTATTCAAGACTATACGGTTCTTAATAGAACTTTTAGGCCTATTACATGTAAATAAGCTTTAAAGGGGCATTTGGCAACTATTTCAACTTAATGAAACCGTTTAGAAATCATTTGGATGGTTTAATAATTGTTCTGGTGAAAATGGTGACTTTCCCTGCTCCCCCCAACGTTCCTAGGCGGAAAACCAACCTTGCAACATGGGGACTAACGTCCCAGTAAGTTGGAAACAGGAAGTCTTGTGAGAAGCGAGAACGAGTGAGAAACACAAAATGCTTTATGGCAATTCGACATAAACACACACGCCGCCCTCAATGTGTATGATGTATTACCCACCTCGGTATAGCTCCACACGATAAAGTTGGCCGGCTCCGATAATAACAAATGCACATGAGCAGCGGTAGAAAGGGGGAGGAGGGGCCGTAAGTGAGTTTTTTTACAACATTGTTGTGAAATATACGTCCCACAGCTGTAGGGGGAGCTCGTTGAGAAAACATGCGACAACAAAAGTGAAAATCAGCGAAGAAATAGCTAGAGTTGCTGAGTTCCCCTTTAAAAACCCATCTTTTTTTAGTGTAGCTAACATTAGCTAGCTAGAATAGAATATGTCGACAGCTAGCTAGCTCATAGTATTGGATATGTTTCTCTTTCTCACAAGTAATTTCTCACTAGGATTTCATGGTCAAGTAACCATATTCAAATATTATGTCCAGTTATCTTTTACAAAATATAAAATATTTTCTGTGGTTAAAATAAAATAAGACTTGCATCAAATATACAAAAGCAGCAGTGTTGAGTTGTGAAATGTGTGGCAGGTGAATAGTATTATGTAACAATACTATAGTAATAGTATTTATGCAGTAAATATGTTCCTACTTGCAAATATGTGCAAATATCAAAGGTTTCTATATGGGTCATTTTTGACCCATGTATGTAAAATGTATGTAGAAATACAAAAACTCTGTTTGTATATAAAGTAAGAAAGAAAACATAAATATCAATATTTAATGAATATCTGGAATAACAAATGATAAAATGCATATATTTTAAAGATTCAGCAAAGAAACACTCAGCCATGACTGAAATAACATAGGAAATGAATACGGGTCATTTTAGACCCATGTATGTAAAATTGATGTAGAAATACAAAAACTGTGTTTGTTTATAAAGTAAGTAAGGAAACATAAACATAATGATTTGTGGAAATCAAAAACAAGATATTTAATGAATACCTGGAATAACAAATGATAAAATACATATATTTTAAAGATTCAGCAAAGAAAACACTCAGCCATCACTGAAATAACATAGGAAATGAATACGGGTCTTTTTAGACCCATGTTGCGCATTAGAAGGGTTGTGATACAAAAACTATTTTTATTCAAAAAGTAAGAAAGTAAAAATAAAAATAAGGATTTGTGATGATCAAAAACGAGTTAATTGAGGAATACCTGGAATACTGAATGATGAAATTAATTTCTTGCAAAGATATAGAAAATTAAAACTCAGTCGGGTCTATTTAGACCCATGTTGTGCATCAAAGGGTTAAAAGTCCCCTGCACTTCCTGCTGTGTTCATGATAAGAAATGTAGGACATTTGCTCTACAACTAGGCTATGGTTTGATGGTTCAAAGTTATCATGCTTGTCCTCAAGAACCGTGATATATTGTTCTTTTAAAATGTTTGATTTAAATATATATATATATATATATATATATATATATATATATATATTTATGTGTGTGTATAAATTATGTGTGAATATTCCCAAACTCTCTGACAGTGTGGTCTATCTATAGCCCCTGTCACACAGAGCATTGATCCCAGAAAAATTACCATAGAATTGCTAGAGTGCATTCTGTGTGAACGAAAACACGCCCCGGGATTAATCCCGGGATGGGGACCTAGTAACATTGCTGGGATCAGTCCCGGAATGAGCCCTGTGCGAACAAAAGGAAGGACCAATGCCATAGGGGATATGTCGTAGTGATGACTTTGAAGCTGAGATCGTTCGCCAGCTTAGTGGAACAACAGTATGCGATGCAGTTTATGATCGAATCAGAAAAAAATGCTAGCATGGTTTCTCGAGAGAGAAATCGCAGATCATAAGCAAACTTAAGACACTGCGGATACATTACACGTCACATCCTGATGTCACGTGTCTTTATGGAATCTTTATTTTGACAGAGGGAGCGAGACTACTCATATGTACACTTCAGGCAGATCCATAGACAGCAATGCAACACGATTGTGACGTTACAACAGCAACTCAACTCAACTGCTCACACTTAATTTACCCACAAATGATCAAGGCCTAGGGTGTTCCATTTAAACCCATTACAAGGGTTCCACCAGTAGTAAGCTCTTGTGCAACGTTAGCAATGGCATACATCTGAGTGAACGAGACGGAGGGAAGTTAGCAATGGAAGGGCATAAAAAAACTTAAACGCTGCCAGAGATTAATAATGTCGGCTATATTGCCTGTCCATACCCTGCTTGTATCTGAGAATTTTAGAGATACAGTAGTGCCCCCTTGTGCTAAATTAATTTTAAATATGACAATATATAGTCGTACCACGAAAGTTGTTAACTGCATGGTTGTTTCAACCCATGGTTGGGTCAAATATGGACAAACCTAAAAGTTGGTTTAAAAATTAAAGTCCCTGTAAAGGCAATTCTCAAAAAAAATTCTAAACCCATTATAAATGTTAGAAATGTATTGCTAAAACATATTACAAAGACTGTGAATTACTGAATTGTGGAGTTAGACCGTTAAACAGTTTTTCACCATTGCTATTTTCCGGATTTTTTGGGCGGGGCTAAAACGGGGCTCGATGGAGCCCCTGACCTCGTGGACACGCCCCTACTTGATGATGCACTGAGGCCATTGAGGCTGGCTCCTCCCCTAACAATAGAGCACATTCGCATCAGTTTGGCACTCAATCGAGAGTTACTGTCAGTACTATTAGTTACTACAGCCTACAGTTTGCTATGCCTTCGACACGGAAATGCATAGGCTACTACCTGGATGCGATCAAGTACAAAACAGATCGGTGTCTTTATTTAAATTTCGTAAAAACGATCACATCAAGAAGAGGTGGATTAATTTTGTGAAGAGCCAACCTTGATGGAGAGCTGAGGATCATCGCCAACACCCGCCTCTGTAGCGATCATTTTACATGGATAGTTTTATAAACTTTCGTCGGAGACAACTGGGATTCACTGATAATCCGCTGTTACTGGTGAATGGGGCCGAACCGACTATCTCCCGCCTCGGCCCTAATATCAGCGTCGGCAGCTTTCCCGCGAGTGGGCGTGGTTTCAGCGCAGCCAGCGGACATGCCCCCAGCGTTTGAGAGCAGAGAATACTGCTCATTTTTTGAAGATTTTGATAGCTTATTTTATGTACTTGCCGGCTTTTTTTATCATTCAAATTTGGCTGGGTGGCTAATAACACATTTTTCTGTGGTGTGACAAACTCAGAACACATACTTAATTTTGACTTTACAGGGACTTTAAATTACATTCATCTTTAAAAACAAACCAAAGACATGTCCCTGTATGGCTTGGGGGATACGGATCTTGGTTTATAATGAGAAGTCTGAATTTTGGACAGGATGATCAAGACGTTTTTCTATTTCTTGACTTTGCCTTATACTGAGTACAATGAAGTCTGAGCTTATGAGCTGCAAGATCTATTGTGCTTTGCCTCGTGATTGCTGCTTCTAGCTATATTTATTATCATCACCATGATCATAATTAATATAATTGTTATGTATTTCTTTTTTCCCCCTTTTTTTCTAACTGGACCTTATTTATTAATTGTCCTGCCAGACTTGATACAGAAAGTGGTTAATCAAAGTGATCTGCTGTGGGGACAAACACAAAGTGCTGGACACATCTCAGGCGGCTTCTAAGTAAAGGCCATCAGTCTCCTTAATTAGGTCTTCTCATTTGAGCTGCGTCTAAAATCACCTCAGTGCAACTCCCTTTCTCAAGCTTTCACCAATTTTAATTAGGCCCACTGGAATGTTAGGCCTGATTTTCCTCTGTTCGTGCTCATTATAAAATTAAACAAATGAATATTTGACTTTCGTATGTGTCCTCTCCACCCAGGCACACAATGCTCATCTCCTCAAGCCCTTAAAATGAGGGGTAAAGAGAAAATAATTCCCTAAAGTGGAATAGTAAATGGAGCTGTGAATAAGAGTGTGATAAATGATCAACCTCTCTTCCCTCTAACCTGGGGTAATTAACCATGTCAACACAGGAGATTATACCCTTCTGTACTGCTCTTGAACACTGTCCAAACCTCCTGTCCTTCTGCCATCCTCTATTTCAACATCCTTTAATTAAGGTCCACCACATGCCCTCAACAACGGAGGACACACATAAAAAAAGGAATCGATACTTATTTTGAAAATAAATGTCACTTTTAATGAGTTCAAAATAGGACCTAAAATTTGAAGCTCTTCTTCTTAAAATCTTTTGAAAGGAGATATTTAGCTGTGAACCATGCACTTTACTGAAACAGATTTCTCTCAATTCTTAGCGTTCCGGACAACTCTCTTTGGTTTGTGGCAGTGATTCAATACAGGCCCTAAATTAAATGTGTTTTTGTCGAGTAGAGACAAGTGGAAGCATCTGTTGAAGATCTAAACTAGAGAATATCTCATGTTGCTTGTTAAGGGTGCTCAACTGGCCAACATGGGGCTGCTTTTCCATAGTCATCACTTATAATTGTTATAAATTACCATAAGTTCAACAGTAAGTTTCTAATGAGCTGAATAAAAGTAGGATGTTGATAAATTAGCCAAAACTAAGACACTTTTTCTTTTTTTTTTTTTGCATTTGACAAAGCAAAATGTTCGAAATGAATGATTTAGAAGATCTGAACGGAAATGAATTAGATGTATATGAATGGTGGCCTGTTATCTATATCTTCCTAAATTAAATGGCTGAATGTCGGAGTTTAATATGCAGCTATACACAGTTTCTCAATTTCCGCACCTGCTAAAGCCATTTGAATTGATTGATGGCAGCAGCCTCCAGCTCTCCATTTAATACGAGATATCCCACTTTCCCAGCTTCAATTTTTCCCCCCAGGTTTTTCGTTTGTTTATTTATTTATATTGTGTCTCAAAAAATCTGATATTCCTTTTTACCAGTGTTCTTATTTTGTTTGATCAGCTAGATTACATGCTGCGAGCTAGTCTGCTTCAAAGGAGCACATTCCGTTCATGTCCTCATTCTCCTTTGTATTACAATTACGCCAAAGAAGTGAGATGACAGTTTATTTTATTCCTCTCCAGAGGTGTAAAAAGTACCTGAAAACCGTTCTTAAGTAAAAGTACAGATAGCTTACAAAAAAAAAAAATATGACTCCACTAAAAGTTACAAGTCACCAATTTCAATACCACTTCAGTAAAAGTCATGCCTGGTTTCACAGACAGGGCTTAGATTAATCCATGATTAGGCCTTAGTTCAATTACAACATAGCTTTTATAAACATGCCTTAGAAAAAAAAAAAAAAATACTGGTGTGCATCTTAAGGCAAAAAAGAAAAGAAAAAAATGGCACAGACATATTTTAAGATATGTCAGTGCAAGTTGCTTTCAGTTAAAAAAGCTCAAACGTGCACTTTAGTCTGGAACTAACTTAAGCCTTGTCTGTGAAACCGGGGGTTTGAGTATCTGATTTTAACAGTACTTAAGCATTTTACTTGTACTGAAGCTCAAAGATGTACTAGTCCTCAACACCTAAGAGACATGCCAGTGAAAGACAAGAAACAGCTTATTTGTGAGGAGAATAATGACATGTTTATTTTCTAAACTTGAAATAAAACTGAACACCTCAATATTCCAATGAATTAAGGTCGACACAACAGCCTCTTCAACGTCTACAAATCAAACACTCAAGTCTCAGTTAAGCTCAAGTGTTCAAAAAGGGCATAAGTAAACCTATATCATTCAAAAATGTATTCAATATAAAACAATAATGTTAACTATAATTAAAGCCTTAAAACAGTCAATTTGCATTGAAGTCATGTCCTCATCTCAAATATAAAACACCTGAGATTCAGCAACTATCTACTGCACTCACCTTAAATTAGCCGTGTTGACAAGTTTCCGTGAGTAAGGGCAAAATAGACAAGTAAATTCAGTACCATGTATGCCGATATTGCTTCTTTTGTAACAGAAATAAACCGCTGCAGAAAAAGTGTGGGTGCCATGCAAAATGTAATGTTTAATTGCATTACTCATACAAATGTATTGAAGTAAAGAGTAGGTAGCAGTAGCTTTTTGTATATTTTGCACACCATGATTGTTATAAAAACTAGAAAATATTAGTCTTGTCTAATGTAAGTCAAAGTAAGTTGAACCTACGTTTGGATAATTTGGAAATTCTGAAGTGTGCATACGATTGACACTTTACTATCTATCCCATGAGGCCACTGAGAGGATTTGATAATGGTAGTGAAGCAACGTTACTGACACTGGTAGGTCATTTGATAATGACAGCATGGTGAAAATGCGACCAGATTACATTCATACTACACAAACACTCATCTGTCGTGAAGTAATTACTTATTCAAAATAAGCACCTACTCAAGAGAGTAGCCAATGCAATTTCGGACGTAGCCCTTGGATTTTTTTTTGTTTTTTGTCATGTGGACGTTGATTGATATCTTGAATGTTTAAGAACATATTTCAATGTGAAAAGTACTATGATAGATCATTAGTATTATTCAAATGTTGAACTGGGTAGATTGGGTATACAGGGGTATATTTGAAACACCTTAAATAACTTGCATGCCCAAAAAGTCTGATCTGTGATATTTTCTTCGCACATGCGTATTAGAGCCCTATTCGATCGTGGGAAATTTGAAGTACATGCGCTTCTCCAGTCCGAAGATATCGTTGAAAGTTTCTTTTTTCTATGTTGAGTTCACTTCACCAAGTCCATTCCACATTGAATAGCTTCTCATCCTTACATGCCTGTTAAAGTTAACTTACATGTTTGTAAACCTTAATCTGTGCTCTAAAAACTGACATATTGCATGACTTTGTGTCATGCAAGGTCATCATAAAATCTAGAGAAATGTACGAGGTGGTCAGCGGGGTACAGTTGAGACACAATGTATCAAATGTATACCCACAACTAGAATCCTATTGCGGCACAGCTTATGAAAACCCCAAATTCAAAATTAGAATATTGTGAAAAGGTTTTCATAGCTGTAAGCCATAATCATCAAAATTATAACAAATAAAGGCTTGAAATATCTCACTTTGCATGTAATGAGTCTATATAATATATTAGTTTCACCTTTTAAGTTGAATTACTGAAATAAATTAACTTTTGCACGATATTCAAATTTTTCGAGTTTCACATGTATAGTGCATTAATTGTAACTTATATTATACTGGATATTATTTAGTATTTTCATTTTTGTTGTTTTTTATTTACATTTTAATTTTGGGTTCATTTTCAGTACATTTGCATCATTAACGTGAGTAGTACTGGCAGCAGCTGTTTAGCTGTGACTAGGTGATGATGACTCAGGACGAGATGTCAGCATTATTGTTTTATTCATGTTTTTGTCACTTTGGATTTACCACAAAAAGTTTATATACACAGAACAGCGCTTGTTTTTCTGCCACAGGGGTATTGCAAGAGATGTGAAGAATACCAGCTGCTCTCCCAAGGTAGTGTATTCTGAGAGAATGCAATGAGAAATGCATAAAATTACAAGTGTAACCAAGAGTATGCAAAGATGTGAATATTTCGTCATCAATAGCAGTTAATTTTTGTGTTCATAACAACTGCAAACCACACTGACGATCATCTGAACTGTACAACAGGCCACATTTTATTTTACATACCTCAGCTGTCAGTCTCCAAAAAAAAACCTACTTTTGAGCTACATACCAAGTCATGGCAAATGACGCAAACAAACATTGAATTATATCAGACATGTGGACATATGAGACATATGACAGCTGATGGGCAAAATGCACAACTATCAAGGATTACTTGCAAGGAAAATAACTGAAATTGTCATGCTCCAAAAAGAAGATAAAGATGGCATTAAAATATATTTTTCATGACAATATAATGCCTGTTTGGTTGCCACGCCCTGCCTTGACCTTATGGTTATGCTTAGTCAGGCTGTGTGCCCTGCACAGTGGGTCACTACACATTTGATCATTTCAACAGTATCAAGATGGCAGATAAAGCGGTTTGAGAACCAGTATTTAAAGACTGACTCTAGACTTTAATGGAAAATGTGACAAGCTTTTTTGCAAATACTGCAAAATCATATTTTGTGCAAATAGATTTTCAGAGAGAAAAGTTTGCCAATATACGTATCTCTATGCCACCTCAACAGTACTCTATACAATTTGTATTTTTTATTTTTTACCAGAAAACGTCTCGGGTTATGACTATAACCCTTGTTCCCTGAGAAGGGAACGAGACACTGCGTCGTTGAAAACGACTCTTTGGGGGACGCTCCCTTAGCGTGCGCCTCTGAAGTATGAATTAAACTAATCCAATCCTGATTGGTGTTGCGTCATGACGTAACATGTGACGGCACATAAAAGTGACGCCGGCACACACACACACATTAGCCTCGCGATGAAGCAAGCCACTCCTAGGCATTGAGGGGTGTGGCAAAACGACGCAGTGTCTCGTTCCCTTCTCAGGGAACAAGGGTTATAGTCATAACCCGAGACGTTCCCTTTCGAGGGAACTTGCACTGCGTCGTTGAAAACGACTCTTTGGGGAACGAATGCCCATTAGGCCACGCACCGAAAAAGGCCTGCCCTAGAGTGAAACTGATCTCAGGCACTAGCTAGGACGAGAGCACATGTGCGCCAGGCGTACTAGGGAGGTGCAGACTAAAAACCTGATAAAAGCGTGCGGGGTAGCCCAACCGGCTGCCTCAGATCTCCTGGAGGGGCACTCCCGAGAGGAGGGCCCTAGAGGATGCCATGCCTCTAGTAGAAAGAGCTCTTACGGCCAAAGGTGAAGGCAAATTGCGCACCTTGTAGGCCTCCTTATGGTTTGTATCGCCGGGAGCCCCTAAAAGGTGACCCAAAACACACTACAGTAGGTCCGACCTCCTCCAAGAAGAGGACCTCTCAAGGTAAATACTCGGAACATGAGGTGGAGGATGAAATACTTGCAGGACCATGGACCTAGCCATGTTAAATTGCACTTAAGGCACATAGCTGGGTCTCGGATGCAGGATGGCCTCAACTCCGCCGGGGGCACACCCCAAGCAAGCTGGCGATAATGCCAGGGCTTGGAGATCTCCCAGTCTCTTTAAAGAAATAGCTAAGAGAAAGGCTATCTTGAACGTGAGGTCCTATGTGAAGCCGACTGGAGGTATTCGAAGGGAGCCAGGAATAGCCCTTTGAGAACCGCCGCCAGGTCCCAGGAAGGAACCCTGGACCTGACTGTTGGTCTCATCCTCCAAATACCATGGAGAAATAGTATGACCAGTTGGTGCCTCCCCAAAGGCCCAACATTTAGTGGTGCATGGAACGCCGCAATGGCAGCCACGTACACCCTAAGTGTGGATGGGGAGAGATTCGCAGAGAAACGATCTTGAAGAAACTCCAGAACTAAAGCCATTGGGCAGATAACTGGGCCTAACTCAAGTTCTCTACACCAAGTGGAAAAACATTCCACTTGAGGCCATATAATCTCCTAGTAGACGGAGCCCTAGAGATAAGTATGGTTTCGACCACCCCAGATGATAGACCAGCATCTAGGTACTGAGCCCCCTCAGAGGCCAGACCCACAATTTCCACAGCTCCGGACGAGGATGGAATATAGTGCCCTCCGCCCTGAGACAACAGATCCCTCCTCAGAGGAATCTGCCATGGCGGAGCTATCAGGAGTGAAATTAAGTCCGAAAACCATACTCGGGCCGGCCAAAACGGGGCTACCAGAAGAAGACTGATGCCCTCCTGACGGATCCTCTCCAGGACTCCCGGGAGCAGAGCGATCAGGGGAAACGCGTACAGGCGAAGCCTCGGCCAGGCCTGTACGATGGCATCCAACCCCAGCGGGGCTGGATGAGTGAGGGAGAACCAAAGTGGACAGTGGGACGTCCCTCGAGACGCGAACAGATCCACTTCCATTGTTCCAAACCTCTGCCATATCAACTCCACCACCTCTGGATGGAGTCTCCATACCCCGGGCCTCAGCCCCTGCCTCGACAGGATGTCTGCCACAGACCCCTGGCAAAGCGGCCGTCCATGACCGTGCCCCAGCCAGTAAGGGAAGCGTCTGTCGAAACGGTTTTCCGGCGACACGACACCCCTAACACTGGCCCTTGGGACAAGAACCAAGGTTTCTTCCATATTAATAGGGAACGAAGGCATCTGCACGTAACCTTTATTATACGGAACGGATTCCCCTTGGCTTTGAGCCACCACTGAAGGGGCCTCATGTGATGAAGGCCCAAAGGAATTATGTTGGATGCCGCTGCCATGAGGCCTAGCAGTCTTTGAAATTGCTTTACAGTGATGGCCTGGCCTAGCTTTATCCCTGACACCATGGCCAAGATGGGACATATGTGCCCGCATCGTAACCGAATTCCATACCACGCCCAGAAGAGTAGTCTTCTGAGCTGGGTCCAACACCTTTTTCTTAGTGTTAAGTCTCAACCCCCGGCTCTGAATGTGGCCAAGGACGACATCTCGATGCCGAACTGCCATTCCTCGAGACTGGGCCAATATGAGCCTATCGTCGATGTAATTCAGTATACGGATGCCCTGAAGCCTCAGTGGAGCCAGAGCCGCATCCATACACATAGTGAACGTGCGGGGAGAGAGTGCTAGGCCGAACGGAAGAACCCGATATTGGTATGCTTCGCCCCCGAAAGTGAACCTCAGGAACCTCCTGTGACATGGAAGGATGGAGACATGAAAATAAGCATCTTTTAGATCTATCGTGACAAACCAGTCCGCGGATCTGATTTGGTTGACGAAAATGAGAATAGTAGGCATTTTGAACCTGAATCTCCTCAAAGAACGCTTCAAAAGCCTTAGATCTAAAATCGGCCTCAGTCCGCCATCCTTCTTTGGAACTATAAAGTACCGGCTGTAAAACCTGGACTCCCTGTCTGGTAGGGGAACACTTTCTATGGCCCCTTAATTCCAGTAGAGTCTGTACCTCTTGTTCCATAACCCGAGCCTGTTCTGGAACCACTGCAGCCCTCAGAGGTCCTACACTACAAATAGGACCTCTTTCCTCAAGCCCTAGTGGCCAGCCTCAGCCGTCAACCAGCTCCTCCCATCGGCAAGAGCAAAAAGAGAGCGCTTCCTCTGTTGCCAGGCTCCCACAGGAGGGGCTCTAGAGGCAACACTCTCTTTTTGCTCTTGCCGATGGGAGGAGCTGGTTGACGGCTGAGGCTGGCCACTTGGACCAGCCCTCCTCGATCCAGATTTAGAGCGGTGAGGGAGATACTGTTGGAACGCCGCTGACTGTTTTTTCCCCTTCCTGAAACCTGTCGACGACTGTAGTGACAGCGACGGAGAACAGGCCAGAAGGTGATAGCGGAGCATCCAACGGAAAATATTTGTCTTTCTCTTTATTCCGGACAAATTTAGCCACAGATGTCTCTCCGTAGCCACCATAGTTGACATAGAGCGGCCAATGCCACGTGCCGTCTCCTTAGTGGCCCGGAGAGACAAATCTGTGGCTCTTCTCAACTCCGCGAAGTCAGCAGGAGTTGGTCCCTAGCCCTCATTTAGATCTTTAAGAAGATCGGCCTGGTACGCCTGCAAAATCGTCATTGAGTGCAGGCATGCACCAGCCTGACCAGCCGCCATATAAGCCCGGCCAACCAGTGCAGAGGTGTCCCTGCACGGTTTGTTGGGCAGTGCCGGGGCTTAAGATGCTGCATCAAGAGAAAGATAGCTCGCTAAAGCTTCCTCCATCTGCGGCATCTTGCCAAAAACCCGCCTCTCTCGCACCCACCACATTCGTATAATCAATGTGAATGTGATGAGATACGTAAAGAGTGGGATTTTTCCCAGGATCTAGCTCTTTATGAAGGTCTTGGAAAAAACGGATAGCCCCGGCGCTGAGGTTGTGAACGGTGCTGCAGGAATCTCTCGTCTAGCTTGCTTTGATGGGGATCATCCTGCTTATTTTGTGGCCAGCTGATATACATATATATATATATATATTAGGGCTGTCAGTTAAACGCGTTATTAACGGCGTTAACGCAAACCCATTTTAACGGCGTTAATTTTTTTATCGCGCGATTAACGGTCTTTTTGGCCTAGCAAACTTTGTAGGTTTTTTTTCACATGCTTTTGCAACAGGACGGCATGCGGGCCGCTGCGCTATGAAACCCATTCATTTCAATGGCTTGCGGCGCGCGAGGACGTTTTGAAAGCGCAAGCGGATCTAGCTAGACCGGAAACAAAACAACAGGCACGCCGCACACACTTGTTTGGGCTTGCGAGCCGGATGCGCGAGCGCGAATCTCTCTGCTCGAGTCGCGCGCGCTCTCAGATACACGCTGCTCTTGTAAGAATTTTCTCTGGGCTCACTCAGACAATATGCCTGCACTTAAAACGTGTTCAGTGCAATCGCGAATCTCTCCTCTTCCCCAGCTAACAATTTTAGGTTATAAGAATGTTTTCATAACGTTCCCATTAAGTTATAAAAACGTTATTTCTGAATGTTATAGGAACGTTCAAAACGTCCAGTTTTGAGTGGATGACGAGCGTGCTGCGTGAGACGCCGAAATGGATGCCAATAAGATTCTGAATGGAAAGTTTACTTTTAAAAAGTTGCCAAATGGTTCCATTGACAAGACCAAAGTGATCTGTGTGTTTTGTCGTTGTGAACTGAGCTATCATCATCGCAGCACGTCCAGTCTGAATACCACTTGATGATGGCCAGCACACACACACACACACACACACACACACACACACACACACAGCTGATGCGAATTCTCCGCCCCCTCGTCAATATCAGGACCTCGTCAGTATTTATTTCACCCTTTTATTGATGGACAGTGTTATATTGTGTGAGAGATTATTTGCTCCAAGTGATAATGTTTTAGTGTGAAATTGAACAGTATATGCCAATATTGTTTTCAATAAAAAACATTTGCACAAAGCAAGCCGATCCACTTTTCCATGTTGATAAGAGCATTAAAATGAGAAAAAAATAATGGGACAAAAAGAAATCAAGAGACATTTAGAATAGATAAAAATGTGCGATTAAATGCGATTAATCGCGAGTTAACTATGACATTAATGCGATTAATCGCGATTAAATATTTTAATCGTTTGACAGCACTAATATATATATATATATATTTATTTATTTATTTATTTATTTATTTATTTATTTATTTATTTATTTATTTATTTATTAAGTCTGGCCACATGAGCAGAAACATGAGCCGGCGAGTGTGACTCATGTTGCTCGTTCCCGATGCTCAGCACATCTACTTCATCAGAAACAGATAGCTCGAGCACCGGGCACTCGTCACGGGCAGAAGAAGCCGCATCGCGGGCTTCTGCGTCGTGAACGAGTGTCATAGAATCTGCGGATAATGAACGAAAAAGTGCCTCAGCAGTCTCGTTCTCATCCGCGAGATCCTTCTGCGATACCCACGATCTAAGCCGCCGCGCCGCCTCAACGGACGCGGGACCCGAATCGCGGGGATCGCGAGCCTGGCCATCATCAGAAAATAATATAGCCAAGTGGGAGCGCAGCACTCTAATAGGAAGTGCTTCACAGTGTTCACAGGCAGCCCTCTCAAGAGCTCCCTGTGCGTGCTGCGCCCCTAAACAATACACACACAACTGATGCGTGTCCCCACCCGTGAGATATCTAGGGCAGGGGTGCACACACGTAGTGTATTGTTCACTCGCCATAATATAGAGCTAAACAACACCAAATAAGACAGACAGTTTCACAGAGAGCGCTTGCTGAAGAGCGAAAGCTAATGTGTGTGTGTGCCGGCATCACTTTTATGTTCCGTCACATGTTCCGTCATGACGCAACACCAATCAGGATTGGATTAGTTTCATTCATACTTCAGAGGCGCACGCTAAGGGAGCGTCCCCCAAAGAGTCGTTTTCTTTCTTTTTTTCTCCCACCTCCACCCCCCCTCTTCGGAGGACAACTTTATTTATTTTATTTTATTAAACTGTAATATCTGAATGAGTTTGAAAACAGAATGAGTTTGAGTCTTGAAGTGGTATTTTAGTAAGTTGCACCAAACGTTCGGAACCAAGACGGGAAAGAGACCTGTACCTTGACTGCTCTGGCTTAGAAATGACCTAGAATCAGGATTGCCTAGACATAGACTGGTAACAGGCTTGTGCTAACTGTAGACCACGTGGACAGTCCACAGACTGATAACGGGATTGTGCTGACTGCAGACTGCTGGGCCGGAACACAGACTGGTAACTGAATTATGCTGACTGCAGACTGCTGGACTGGTCCACAGGCTGGTTACGGGCTTGTGTTAGTTGCAGATTGATAGGCCGGGACACAGACTGGTAACGAGTTTGTGTTGACTGCAGGCCACTGGGCTGGTCCACAGACTGGTAACGGGAATGTGCTGACTGCAGACTGCTGGGCTGGGACACAGACTGAGAGCTGGTTTATGCTGACTGCAAGCCACTAGGCTGGCCCACAGACTAGTAACAGGCTTATACTAAATGCAAACCACTGAGGTCTGATCCACAAACTGTGAGCTGGCTCAAACTGGTTGTTGAATGCCAGATCCACAGCTTGTAAGCTGGCTTGGGCTAGTTGTTGGATGCTAGACTGGACCATAGATTATGAGCTGACTTGAGCTGGTTGTTGGATACTAGACTGGTCTACCAATTGTGGGCTAGCATGGTCTGGTTGTTAAATGCCAGACTAGTCCACAGACCGTGAACTGACTTGGGCTGGTTGTTGGATGCCAGACTAGTCCACAGCTTGTGAACTGACTTAGGCTGGTTGTTGATTGCCAGACTGGTCCACAGATCGTAAGCTGGCTTGGGCTAGTTGTTGGATGCTAGACTGGACCATAGATTATGAGCTGACTTGAGCTGGTTGTTGGATACTAGACTGGTCTACCAATTGTGAGCTAGCATGGTCTGGTTGTTAAATGCCAGACTAGTCCACAGACCGTGAACTGACTTGGGCTGGTTGTTGGATGCCAGACTAGTCCACAGCTTGTGAACTGACTTAGGCTGGTTGTTGAATGCCAGACTGGTCCACAAATCGTAAGCTGACTTGGGCTGGTTGTTAGATGCCAGACTGGTCCACAGATTGTGAGCTCGCTTGGGTTGGTTATTGAATGCCAGACTGGTCCACAGATCGTAAGCTGACTTGGGCTGGTTGTTAGATGCCAGACTGGTCTACAGATTGTGAGCTCGCTTGGGTTGGTTGTTGGATGCCGGATTGGTCCACAGATTGTAAACTGACTTGGGCTAGTTGTTGGATGCCAAACTAGTCCACAGATTATGAGCTGGCTTAGGCTGGTTGTTGGATGCCAGACTGATCCACCTACTGTGAGCTGGCTTGAGCTGGTTGTTGAATGCCAGACTGGTCCACAGGTTGCGAGCTGGCTTGGGCTGGTTGTTGTGTGCCAGACTGGTCCGCAAGCTGTGAGCTGACTTTGGCTGGCTGTTGGATGCCAGGCTGGTCCACAGATTGTGAACTGATTTGGGCTGGTTGTTGGATGCCAGACTGGTCCACAGACTGTGAGCTGACTTGGGCTGGTTATTGGATACCAGACTGGTCTACAGGTTATGAGCTGACTTGGGCTGGTTGTTGAATGCCAGACTAGTCCACAGACTATGAGCTGGCTTGAAATGGTTGTTGGATGCCAGACTGGTCCACAGGCTGTGAGCTTACTTGAGCTGGTTATTAGATGCCAGACTGGTATACCGATTGTGAGCTGTCATAGGCTGGTTGTTGAATGCCAGACTGGTCCATAGACCGTGAGCTGACTTAGGTTGGTTGTTGAATGCCAGACTGGTCCACAGATTGCAAGCCGGCTTGGGCTGGTTGTTGGATGTCGGATTGGTCCACAGATTATGAGCTAACTTAGGCTAGTTGTTGGCTGCCAGACTAATCCACAGATTGTGAGCTGGCTTAGCCTCGTTGTTGGATGCCCAACTGGTCCACAGACTGTGAGCTGGTTTGGGCTGGTTGTTGAATGCCAGACAGGTCCACAGGTTGTGTGCCGACTTGGGCTGGTTGTTGGATGCCAGGCTGGTCCACAGATTGTAAGCTGATTTGAGCTAATTGTTGGATGCCAGA
Source organism: Rhinichthys klamathensis goyatoka (assembly GCF_029890125.1). NCBI lineage: Eukaryota > Metazoa > Chordata > Actinopteri > Cypriniformes > Leuciscidae > Rhinichthys > Rhinichthys klamathensis. The sequence goes on from NW_026606600.1 coordinate 2,716,871, forward strand.
CTGGTCCACAGACTGTGAGCTGACTTGGGCTGGTTGTTGGATGCCAGACTGGTCTACAGATGATTTTTGGATGCCAGACTGGCCCACAGATTGTGAGCTGGCTTAGGCTGGATGTTGAATGTCGGACTGGTCCACAGACTGTGAGCTAGCTTAGGCTAGTTGTTGAATGCCAGATTGGACCACAGACTGTGAGCTGGCTTGGGCTAGTTGTTGGATACCAGACTGGTCCACAGATTGTGAGTTGGCTTAGGCTGGTTGTTGGATGGCAGGACTGGTCCACAGACTGTGAAACGACTGATGAGTCGTTTTCAACGCACAGTGCAAGTTCCCTCGAAAGGGAACGTATTATTATAATGAATCATTTTTGGTGTATTGGGAACTAAAGCTGAAGATACCTTTTGCATTTATCAGTAATTCTTAATAAAGATGAGGGGTCTGAGTCTTCAGACGATGTCCTGAATGTAAAAAATTAAGATAAATGTATTTTTCAACATTTGGTTAGTGGTCTTTGGAAGATTTGCACATCTGAAACTGTAACTTGACTCCTTGCAGCTTCCTGCTGCTTCCAGCATCTGCGCCCAAATGGTAGGTGGAATGTTGTCGGCAGTCGAAAGACTCCTAAAGATAATCAAAGGCAAGGGAGAGACAGCCACCAGAGCTCACTGACAGCCTAAAAAGTGCATATGCAAGTACATTTCACACAAAAGCCTGTATGTTTTATTTTTTCATTTCTTCAAACTTATAGCAATTTTGTCTGACAATCCTGCTAGGTCCATCAAACATTTTGTTGCACATTGAAGCTCTGTAGTATACATCGGCTCATAGACACAACTTTATAGTCTATATGACTCATGCTATAATGCATGATTGAGAGTCTAATCACATTTCATTTTAATATGTTTTGCATATTATCATGTACTTTAATTTCTTAACAAGGGAATTATCTAAGTGATGTGATGTGAGATTTACTGAATGTGGTTGCATTGCAATGGTATACTACTTTCTAAAAATACTTTTTCTAGTTTGTGGCATTGATTCTGAATTTTTACATTTAATTCACATATTTCTTTACCCAGTTTCACAAATGGTCTGTAATCTTCCCGTGGCATACTGGATACCTTTTATTGCTAATGTGGCGGTACGCTGGTATTACAGGTAAAAAGAATTTCGACAACGCCACCCGGGGAATTTCGCCCCGGGAAATATGGACAACACCCAAATTATTATTATTAGGTCACTCAGGTTCACGTCCCTAATAAAGGTAGGAAGAGACGTGGATATGAAAACTGCACAAAAGTTTTATTAATACAGAGTTTAATTTAAAGCAGCAGGATAATCACATTAAAAAGGCAACCTGGAGCTATACTGGCAAGGTTTTAAGTAACAAAACAACAAACACATTCAAATAAACAAAGACATACACATTGGAATAAACAAAAACAATAAACACACACACGCAACCTTTTCTTTACTAATGCACTGGTCACAAAGACACACAAAAAAAAAAACACACAGACTGACAGGGCTGAGGTAAACCACGGGAAGAGGGATCACTAAACTAATTCACTGAAAGCACACTCACACACACCAAAGACATCAAAAGTGTCACGGCAAACATTCAGAGAAAACACCACCACCACCACAAGAGATCCTCAACCCATGGAACCCCAGCACCTGACAGGAGACCACAAAAGAAAAAAAACAAAACAATTTATAACCAAACTTCAGAATACTAACTGCAATAAACCACAGTTGGATGGTGTTTATGGTACAGTCATGAGCAGATAATATCAATAATAATATCAATACTATCAATTAGTAAACAATCACAAATATCATACAAAGGTGTAAACAACGAAAAGAAAAAGAAAACAAATAAATTACTCAATTCCCACAATGGGCTCGCAAGCAGATGGTTTGGTGCTTCGATTTTAGGCACTAATAACGTTAAGCGTCCGCCTCCAAAGTTCAGCAAACAAAGTACCGTTAGATCAATATATCAAGTAAAACCAGACAGTAACGATCCCCTTCATCAGTGGGGTGACATGATCTTCTCACAGATGGCAACGAGGAAGCAACAAGTTTGTAATGTAAACTTGTAGCAACAGCAGAAAAGGCAAAAGCCACGACCGATTATAGCACCAGCAGGCAAAACAAATCCTAAGCCAATGCAAATAAAAACATCACTAAGATTTATACCTCAATTGTTAAATTTTCAGCTCGTACTACAGTTGTATGCACAATAACACTTACCGGAAGGGGATGATGCGTTCACACAATGTGCTTGTCCTTTCACAGGCACGGATACTCAAATCATGCAATCCGCTGTTCAGCTGGACTACAGGGACACTGCACATAACTCAAAACAATCAGCCGATCCTAAAGCCCGGAACGAAAACAAACAATACGCTTTCCACAAACAGTTCACACATACCTGAAAGGCGAGCAGCCAGCGAATGCACCCACCGCGACAAGCCGAGGGAAACCGGAGAGGAAAGACAGGCTAAACACAACACTAATCGTCAGTCCCATACATACAACTATATGCTAACGCACATACCTACAGCCACTGTCAACAACAGAAGGAGTCGGACGTGACGCATCCCAGGCCATAGCCAACCACCTCTGAAATAGGAAGGATTCCCTGCTGATAGGTGCTCACTAATGTCAATCATCTCGTTCATTCAGTTACATTCCACCCCCGTACATTCGACGCCTCGGCGGTGAACTAAACAGAACCTACACCGAGTCATCAGTTCCAAGGCCGGAACCAAGTAACAGCTGTACTACCCACTATACTAGACACTGTACCTGCCCCCAATGATCGCGGGAGGTGATGGACATTAGGATGCTGCCCAGCAGTACTCCTTCCAGTCCTCCTAAGTACAGCAGAACCCGAAGGAAAACTCATTACAGGCTGCAAGTTCCCCTCTGTCTCAAGGCTTTCTTATGCCCTCTGAGCTTCACCCGGTGGTACCCCCTCAGACCTCTGAAGGACAGAAGGGGCAATACCCCTAGGCACCTGCCCACCACTAACTTGCTGTGCTTCCGGCACGAGGACAAACAAGTCTCCCTCATCTAACTCTTCCTCTCTACGAAGCTGTACAGATTCAAACACCAGGCTTTCCTGCAAGGCAGGGGAAAGGTTCCTGCTAATCTGAGTTTTCAGCAAGGATCGTTGCACTTGCTTTACCTTATCCAAATCTGTGGCGGGGGCAATAGTATACACCACAACCCTGTCCCTAGTGCCTTCAAGACTTGGTACACCACTGAACTCCACAGGTCGTTGATCTTATGTCTACCTCTCACGCTATGGTCGCGGAGGTATACCAACTGACCCTCCTTCAGTCGTGCTTCTCGTACCTGCAGATCATGCCTGGCCTTCCGACGATCTGCCGCGGCCCCCAACCGCTCACGAGCACCCTCAAAAGCAACCTGCAACCGATCCTGATGCTCCAGGACCCACCTATGCACACTACCTGCCAGTGGTTTTTCAACCCTACCGAGCAGGAAGTCAACTGGAAGTCTAGGCTCCTGCCCAAACATCAAGAAATAAGGGGACTCCTCCGTAGCTTGATGAGGAGTAGTATTATAGGAAAAGAGTACCTGAGGAAGACAGGCTGGCCAATCCCCCTTCTTTGATACCGGCAATGTGCGCAAAAGATTGTGCAAAGTTCTGTTGAAACGTTCGCACTGGCCATTTCCAGCCAGATGGTATGATGTGGTGCGCGATTTTTCAACTCCATATAAGCAACAAAGCTGCTGAATGTATCTGACTCAAAATTATGGCCCTGGTCTGAATGGATCCGACCAGGCACCCCAAATTTGCAAAACCATTCGACTACCAGCACCTGAGCCACAGTCTCAGCTCGTTGGTCCCTGGTGGGTACAGCCAAGGTGTACTTGGTGAAAATATCGGTCATGACCAAAACATTCTCGAGACCGGTACTTGAGGGCTCCAACAATGTAAAATCTAAAGCTACAATCTCATTTGGCCGTGCCGCCAACAAATGTCCCATGAAGCTAGCATGGGTAGGCTGATCACCCTTAGCACACTGGCATCTCTCACATTCTTGGCACCAGCGGGCAATGTCAGAGGACATCCTTGGCCAATAACATCGCTGCTGTACCAGCTGGGTGGTGCACTCCACCCCCTGGTGCCGGTGCTGCTGGTGAAGTTGAGTCAGTACTTCAGACTTCATGGCCACCGGCAAAAGCACTTGGAGAACCTCCTCCCCACCATCCGGGCAAAACACCCGGCGGTAAAGCACTCCCTCATTCTCCACCAAGCGGTCCCATTGCCGCAACAGAATCACAGCAGACCTGGAGAGTTTCTTACGCTCCTCCGAGCTAGGAGGTGACTTCCGCCTCCAGAACACCAACAGCTCCCTAATGACTGAATCTGCCTTCTGCTGCATGCACATATCACTGGTAGGACAGGGAAATGATGCAATTTGATTCACCCAAGTCGTCAAACCACCTTGGGCGGCTTGACGCAACAATACTGGGACAGCTGCACCCCGGCACAAATCCTGATCTCCCTCCCCCAGGAAGTTTTGGCGTGACAAAGCATCAGCATTGCGGTTACTCTTACCTGATCTATATTTAAGCTCAAAGTCAAAGGCTGCCAGTTGGGCAGCCCAACGCTGTTCCATGGCCCCCAACTTGGCAGAGGTCAGGTAGCTAAGAGGGTTATTATCGGTGTACACCATACACCTATGCCCCAGTAGATACTCCCGGAACTTTTCAGTCATGGCCCACTTGAGCACAAGAAACTCCAGTTTCATAGAACTATAGTTAGATGTATTGCGCTCAGTGGGCCTAAGACCCCGGCTACCATAAGCGATGGGATGCACCTTGCCTTGCTGTTCCTGTGAGAGAACCGCCCCTAGTCCCCCATGGCTGGCGTCCACCTCCAGGATGAACGGAAGTGAAAAATCAGCATAGGCAAGTACTGGGGCTGTGGTAAGTTTCCTCTTTAACTCCTCAAAGCTACTCTGACACTCTGCAGACCAGGCATCATCGACACGCTTCGACTGCCTTGAATGCTTCGGACTTGTCAGCTCAGCCACCAACCCATGTAGGGGGGCAGCTAGCCTAGCGAAAAAAAGATTCAAAATTTGTCAAGAAGCAACTCTCTGTAATGGTGGACACCATAGAACCGGTGTCGACCAGGCAAGGTACCTTGACCCCACCCATACCCACGATGAGTTGAGGAAAAGTTGACATAAAACGAGACATAAAATCTGAACCAGTCAGAAAACCCGAGCCTGTCTTTTCCCCAACCAAGCTGTGGCCCTGCAGCTCAGGGGGGATTAGTTTCCCAACGACTGTCTAGATGGTGACTGCGCACTCCTCGTTAAAGAGGAACCTGCGAGTGCTGGTAGAAAACGAGAAGGTCGCCGCTCCCCATCACAATCTCCGGCATAATGGCCAGGTTGTTGACACCTTCTACAAATAATCTGATTAAGCCGGGATGATCGCATTCGGGGTTGGGGATTTTAAATTTAGTATAGCTAAATATTAGTTAGTTATACTTTACTTTAGTTATAGCTAACCAGTATAGCAGTAGGTTGGAGATGGACTAACTGTTTTAATTCACGTCGGAGGGCACCATCATTAACATATTCCACGAATTGATCACGCAGCAGAGTTTCCGCATTAGGCATGCCATAAGGTGATTGACATTTTACCTTTTCCAGAAGACTCATCAGAACCAGGGAGAACTCCAATAAGCTCTCCCCATTCTGTTGTCTCCTGGAAAAAAAACTACTCCTGAAGAGCAACATATGATTTTGTACAACCATACAGGTCACGCAATGCCTGAATAATTTTCTCCGGATCCTCCCTCTCATCCCTCGACCGATAACGAATCTCTTCCCTTGCTTCTCCCTCCAGATGATCAACCAGGAAAAATGCCTGATCAGTATTAGAGAGTGTGACAATCAGCGGCTGGAGTGCCCGCATGAGCCACTGGAGGGCACTCTCTTCCTGCGTTATGTTCCACCATGGACTCATTATGTTTTATTATGGTTTCATCAGTTTCACCTGTGCACCCTCAGCAACCCTTTATCTGGACTGTTCTGTTCTGTGCCCATTTGTGAAGTATTGTTTTACCCAAACTCTGTCTTAGTTTGTACCTCTTGTTTCTCCGTGCTTGGACTTGATCTTTTGTGTTTGAACTTGGACTCTGATATAGTTTTGTGAACCTTTGCTGCCTGCCTCTAACCATTGCGTGTTTGACTACGATTCTGGATTGCCCTTGACATCTTTTTAGTTTTTGTCTGCTTGTTCTCAGTTTGTCATCTCCTTCAATAAATATCTGCGAATGGATCCAACCGCCTCAGCCTCTTCGTGACAGAATACTTCACCACATCAGGATCCAGCAGATTACCGAACAACTCACCGCAAAATGGAACCAGCAGTTGCTCCAGCAGTCTCTTCCATAGTCGTCAGCAACCGGGCCCTGAGAGAATATCTCTCGGTAATGTTTCAAGTGAACCAGTCCATCCAAAGCTATGCTAAGGACTTCCTCTCCATTTGCCATCTCGGAACGCTCGATGGAATCCAGCTCATAGGCCTGTTTCGGAACGGGCTGGATTACCGGATCGCTCGATGGATGCCAAGCGACATTACCGATTGGACTCTGGACCGGTACATTGCTGAGGCTTGCTTCGTGGACTGTTCCATAGCCACGTTCCCGTCCTATCCGGCCGAGCCAGCTCCTCACTGCAGTCTTACCAAACCCGCGACTCACGTATGCCCACTCGAGCCCGTATTCCGCACTGGTCCTGTTGGATTTGCCAATCCGGAGACCGCGGAGGTTCCGCCGGCCGAGTCAAGTGAGTCAAGTGCCGCCGAGTCAAGTGAGTCAAGTGCCGCCGAGTCAAGTGAGTCAAGTGCCGCCGAGTCAAGTGCCGCCGAGCCAAGTGAGTCAAGTGCCGCCGAGTCAAGTGAGTCAAGTGAGTCAAGTCCCTAGTCAAGTGAGTCAAGTGAGTCAAGTGAGTCAAGTCCCGAGTCAAGTGAGTCAAGTCCCGAGTCAAGTGAATCTAGCCCCGAATCAAGTCCCGAGTCAAGTGAATCAAGTACTGTGTCAAGTGAGTCTATCGAGTCTACTGTGTCAAGTGAGTCTACTGTGTCAAGTGAGTCTACCGAGTCTACTGTGTCAAGTGAGTCTACTGAGTCTACTGTGTCAAGTGGGTCTACTGAGTCTACTGTGTCAAGTGAGTCTACTGAGTCAAGTACGTCCAGTAGTGAATCTAGCCCAGTGAAGCGCCGTCGCAGAAGGAAGAGAGGGATGACTCGTTTGGCTCGCCAGGCTCCGGAGGGCGTTCCCAGACTCCTCGCCCTGCCGGCCCCGCCTCTGTGCCTCGCCCTGCCGGCCCCGCCTCTGCACCTCGCCCTGCCGGCCCCGCCTCTGCGCCTCGCCCTGCCGGCCCCGCCTCTGCGCCTCGCCCTGCCGGCCCCGCCTCTGCGCCTCGCCCTGCCGGCCCCGCCTCTGCGCCTCGCCCTTCCGGGCCCGCCTCTGCGCCTCGCCCTGCCGGCCCCGCCTCTGCGCCTCGCCCTGCCGGCGCCCTTCAAGCACCTTCCTCCCGTGGATTTCCCCAAGTATTTTTTTGGGGGGGGGCAGGAGGTACCCTGTGAGGGCCTTGGGGGCTGCGTCTACATGGACCTTTGCTAGTAGGTACCCTGAGAGGGCCATGGGGGCGGCATCTACATGGACCTTTGCTCTACTGCCTACGTCTGAGCTTCCTGGATTACTGGTTCCGGCTAGCCCAGTTAGGTGTTTTCTACTCCGTTCCCGTGTTCAGTGTGCTCCGCCCTGTTCTCCTGTCTGTTGTGCTCCGGCCTGGTTCCCTGCCAAGCATGCCCCGCCTGGGCTGCCTGCGAAGCTTGCTTCTCCGTGGTCCCGGGTCTTGCTCCTGTCTCCAGGTCCCCTGCCTCTCCACGGACCTGGCCCTCCATCCCATCCCCCGTTGACCTCCCCCCAGAGCTCTTAGGAGCGTCTGGAAGCCGCTCCTTAGAGGGGGGGTTATGTGACAATCAGCGGCTGGAGTGCCCGCATGAGCCACTGGAGGGCACTCTCTTCCTGCGTTATGTTCCACCATGGACTCATTATGTTTTATTATGGTTTTATCAGTTTCACCTGTGCACCCTCAGCAACCCTTTATCTGGACTGTTCTGTTCTGTGCCCATTTGTGAAGTATTGTTTTACCCAAACTCTGTCTTAGTTTGTACCTCTTGTTTCTCCGTGCTTGGACTTGATCTTTTGTGTTTGAACTTGGACTCTGATATAGTTTTGTGAACCTTTGCTGCCTGCCTCTGACCATTGCGTGTTTGACTACGATTCTGGATTGCCCTTGACATCTTTTTAGTTTTTGTCAGCTTGTTCTCAGTTTGTCATCTCCTTCAATAAATATCTGCGAATGGATCCGACCGCCTCAGCCTCTTCGTGACAGAGAGATGGCGAAGCCGCATGCAGGCCTCAGCCTCCTCCACCCACTCATCGATAAAAATGCCAGACCTACCATTAAATTTTGGACACTTTCTGTCACGAGGAACAAAAACGAATCGCTCCGTTGCACTGGAACCAGTGGGCGGAGGAGGGTCCACAGCAGCAGGTATAGGAGCACTAGATGAACCAGGCTGTGCAGCCGACATCTGCTCCTGTCGCAATCTTTCATTGTCTGCCTTTAATTGGATTACTAATTCTCTTAACTCACGTAGTTCATCGTCCATGATTACGTCCATGCATTCAAAATACTAGGTAGGATGAACGCATAGTTGTCTTTCCATTCTTCTTTGTATGACCTATTTTCGCTGTCAAAAAAAAAAAGAAGTTTAGTATGTGAGGATGCCAAAGATTAATTCTGAGTGTAAAAGTAGGCTACATCAAATAATTATTGCAATAAGTTAGGCTCCATTGTGTAACAAGAAAAATAAAATGATACACATTTATTATTCACAATATGGAAAGAGGAAATAAAACACAGTTCGTTAAGAGCATGACTCAAACATGCCATTAATGGGCTTATTCAAGTCCTCTTTTATTTTTTAATAACTGCTTAATTTATCCAGTGTAAAAACCGGACACCGCCACACAAATGTGGCTTTTTGTTAATGACTGTCCTACTACAGGATTTACCACAGAGTAACAGCTCTCTACCAGTTACAAAATACACTGTAAAAGTCTGTTACAGGCAATTCCCGTTGCATTTTTCATCAATTAATTTCTTTCTAATGTTCTGGCCCGCCATCTAGTGGCATTTATTTTTGGCCTGATGCCAAACTTACGCAAGTAAAAAAGTCAAAAAGGGCAACCCCTTACCTAGATGTTCCCTTTCAAGGGAACTTAATGGTGCGTCATAATGTTGACACTATGACAATTTTAATACCCAATTTGCCATGCTTAATAAGTGCCTGCCTCACTAAGCTGCGAATATATACACAAACATATATGAGCTAGAACCTAATACTCAAGGACTGGAAAGTCCCTTCAGGTTTATTTCTGTGACCTCTTGAGGAAGGGCATTATTAACATCAACCCATACCCCGGGGAGCCTATAAACTCCACTTTAACAACCAAAAATGCTTGGGGAGGGCCAAGCTCTAACCCTTTGCCTCATCGGCTAATGATTGTCTATTTCCATAGCTCTAGCAAAGAGGACAAGAGAGTAGGCTGCCACAGCACAATGCCACTTTTATCCTCTCTGTTCATACTCCTCACAGACTTTAGGAAATGTGTTACACACTGTAGATCCACTGGTTAGACAATAGCCGATGAATTGAGACGCGAGAAGCGGAATTGCCCATCTTCCTTCAGCTATGTCTAATCAACCCTTATGAACGTCATACTCCAGCAGCGTTACTAAGTGGAGATTAGACATATCCTATATTCTGCAGAGCCGCATGGCCAGACCTGCTGCCACACATGCGTTGCCATAAACTGTTAACTTTTGGCAGTTTTCACACCCCATACACTGTTACAGTGGGAAAAGCGAATAACATTTGCCTACGCTGCTCTCAGCTGATCAAAACTGCCACGTTGCACAAGCAAACACGGAGCACGGGCTGCCAGATGCAGACGAGTCGATTCTAATCTCTCAAGAAAATAATCGAGCAAGAGCTGAGCTCTCTCACCATGTTCCATCACAGTGAATGCATTGAGCAAGCCAAAGAGAAAAAAATGACGCATCGCCTGAAAATTGGCTACCTTCCGTCAACACAACAGAACTATTTTCAGGCACTGCGTCATATCATTACGCCTGCTGCTCTCATGGTACGGCAGTAAAGTTTCTTGATTATTACGCAGGAATGAGAGTATAGTTCCTAGCCATATCAGCCTAGAAAATCGTAATTTTACATTTTCCGTCGGTCTTAGTGAACGATGTAACTACAGAAGAGTCAAGTTTTAAATAGGAAAAATATCGAAACTCTTTGGTCATTTTTTTTTGAGAAATGCTAATGGTCTTGTCCACTTCAATGATGTATGCTAAGCTATGCTAAAAGTGGTACTGCCAGAACCGGAGATCGGCTGAATGGATTCAAAAACGGTAAAACTCAGTTTAACTCTGGGGGAGTTGTAAAATGAGCCTATTTCCAAAAAAAGTGGAGTATCCCTTTAACATTATGACGCAGTGTTGAGTTCCCTCAAAAAGGAACTGGTTTAAGTTATTATCAAATGCATTTAGTCAGGTTCGTTATATTCTGATTTTAACCTTTGTGGGAATTTTTTGGGGATTTGCTAGACTATACATTTTTGGAAAGGTTATTGTATAAGGAGTCAGAAAATCAATGTTTGCATTTGCTCAGATGTCATATTGAAGTTTAAAAATGGCCGCCGTAAAATTTAAAATTGTAATATCTCGACTTCTGAATAAACTGGAATGTTGATTTTTACTGATAAACCCACACTGTAAGGGTCAAGGAATCCAATGGTGCTAGTTAAAAAGCTACAAGATGTTACCACATTAAGCCATAGATGCATAAGTAAGTAAACAATTACCCTGTGTGGTTGTTTTCTTGCAATATCTTTGTAATCATTCCCACAATAAATATTACATGTTTTAATGAGTGATATAAAAAATCTTTATTTTTTGAAGAACAGCTGGAATATGAAATAACTTTTCATTACAAAGACATGTACATTGCTAACCTACTAGAATGCGTGCTGAGTGTGATCCACAAACAAAGTAGCAAAGTTCCTGTTGAAAGATTTTATTTGCAGTGATTTTTCGAGCCAATGGCTCTTCCTCAGACTTGCTATATCAGAAGTGTCATCCCTTAAGAACATTGTTTTACAGACATGCATGACTTGAGGACCAATCACCTTGAGCAGGCAATATATCAGTCACCAAGAGTGTCATTCCCTTTGTGTCTGTTGAGGCAGACCATGCATGCAAACACCTAAACAAGCTAATGAAGATTAGCTCTGGGATCATTGGCATCTCCAACAATGCCAATGCCAGACAGATATTTTTCATGGTCACACCAGAACTTTCTCGTATGTCAAAAGAGTTCAAGAGTCAGTTTGACATGGAAGCTGACAGAATCAAAGAGCATCATGAGCTTGGGCCAAATGCAGTCAAGAGGGCACATGATACAATCGACAAGATCAAGACAGCCATACTCAGCCATGGAAACCCCTTTACCAATGAAGGTGACAACCTGCACAATGTGATCACGCAAGCCTACAATCCCAGATGAGTATGTACAACAGATCTTGAATGCTGATGTCACTGGCCAGAAGTTGTATGAAGACTATGTGTCAGAGCGTATCAATGGAGATGTCAGCCTCTGGGCCCCTGTGAAGAAAGAGAACAACAAGATGTTCCTGTCTGGGAACAAGAAGATTACAGTGAAACTCAGAGACAATACTGTGGATCTGAAGGAGACCAAGGACCTGTTTGCAAGGCTGATGGTACTTGCTAGGTCAAATCGAGACATCAACCAGAAAGAGGCCATAGGAAACTATGAATTCACTCTGACACCAAGAGCACTGTTCGCTCCTGATGGAACAATTCTGCCATGCAATGACAAGTCCAAGTTAATCCATCTACTTGAGAAGTTGACAAAAGAAGACATGCCCCATGAAGACCATCAGCTGCCTCAAGTTGGAAGTTCTACTCACCAAGATGTAATGCATACAGGACTCACAGACCTCACATCTACTGATCAGCCAAGTCGGAAGATAGTACTGGTGGACGGTATGGTGCTTGTGCAGAAGCTGAGCAAAAAAACAGCGACTGTATTGACAGTCAAGGATCTGAGTGGCTGCTTAAATGACAGACTGATGCAACTAACACGAGATTATGATGAAATCATCCTCGTGTTTGACACATATAGGGCAGATTCTCTGAAGAGTGCAACTAGAGATAAACGAAGACAAGGAAACGCTTCTATTCAGTATCAAGTCAGAGATGACACCAGCATCAAACACATCCCAATGAGCAGGTTCCTCTCCCATGACAAAACTAAGAGTGATCTGACTGAATATCTTGCTGCCAAAACTCTGGAGTACAACAAGGGATCCTCCAAGCTGATCATCACATCTGCTTCAGGGCTCACTAGGAGCAACAAAGACCTTGTCTTTGAAGAAAACAACCACGAAGAAGCAGACACACTGCTGATCCACCAGGCTGTGCTGGCTTCACAGAGAAACCCACATGAAGCACAGTTGGTGTTTTTCTCACCAGATACAGATGTTTTAGTGCTCATCACAGCAAATTATGATCTCATGTTGAAGAACACGTCCATTTGTATGGCCTCTAGTGTTGTGCAGATTGAACCACTGTGGCGAGCTCTAGGTAAAGAAAGAGCAAAGGCTTTGCCAGCCTTCCATGCATTCACTGGGGCTGACAACACAGGAAGGTTCTCCCGCATAGGCAAGGCAACCTGGCTGCAGGTCTACCTCAAAGCAGATGAAGATATTGTCAAAGCTCTGCAGATGCTTTTGGATGAAGCAGATGTGACAGAAGGAATGCTGTCAGCCCTGGAATCCTTGTGCAGCTTACTCACCCAAGGGGATCAACATCAAGGCAATCCCTCAACTGCGATGGCATCTCTTCTGCAAACATAGGGCAGAAAGTGACAAGCTCCCTCCAACACTTGGAACTCTGAAGCAGCACATCTTGAGAGTCCATGTCCAAACAAGAGTATGGGCACAGGCAGCCATTGCTCTGCAGGATCCACCGCTGGATCCTCTTCAAAACGGATACTTCAAACACTCAGATGGCATGCTCAAACCAGTGACCACGGAGGTCCTCCCAGCCCCAAAGGCCATCCTTGAGTTGGTTCAATGCAAGTGTGAATCTGACTGCTCTTCTGGGAGGTGCTCCTGCAGAGCTAAGGACTTAGCCTGTACTGACATGTGTCAGTGCAGCAGCCAGTGCCCGAACGATGACGATTCCCAAGCCATGATGTATGAAAGCGATGATGATTATGATGATGTATAGAAACTGTATAATTAAAAAGGTTGCTTAATCATACTGTGGTCTAAATGTGCATGTCGATAGTTCCAGAACATCCACGTTTTACATTAGCTAATTTTAAACTCTTCAATAAAAGGAACTCTGAGTTATCTGACCAACTGCTTGTGATGTGTAGTTTTTTTTTACCCATATTGTGGATGTATTTCAATGGGATGATTAAAAAAAAACATTGTTTTTAAGGAACATGGAATATTAAATGCGAACAACTTTTCATTACAAGGATGTTGCAAGAAAACAACCACACTGGGTCATTTTTGACCCATTTATGCATCTTTGGGTTAATGTGGTAACGTCTTGTAGCTTTTTAACTAGCACCATTGGATTCCCTGACCCTGAAAATGTGGGTTTATCAGTTAAAATCAACATTCCAGCTTATTCAGAAGCCGAGATATTACAAATTAAAGTTTTACGGCGGCCATTTAAAAAAAATCCAATATGGCCGCCACATAGACATCTGGGCAAATGCAAACATTGATTTTCTGACTCCTTATACAATAACCTTTCCAAAAATGTATAGTTTAGCAAATCCCCCCAAAATTCCCACAAAAATATATAGTGAACCTGACTAATTGTATAACAGCTCAAATACCAGGAGTATTACAAATTCAGATTTTGTCTCTGAAGAGATCCGATAACATATTAATAACCAATTAAAGCATAACAACCCCCTCATTAGCCAGCTAACTCTCCAAGGGGCATTTATGTCATTCATAGCTGTATTAGTTTATTATATGAGATATGATTTATCTCTGAACTCAGCCTTCATTGTCAGTCATCTCATATTAACAAGGGCTTTTCTTTTTTTTAATTAGGGCCCAAGCCTTGAAAAGGCGAAGGCCCTATTGTTTTCCTAAGGATTATTTATAAGGGCCCAAGCCTTGAAAAGGCGAAGGCCCTATTGTTTTCCTAAGGATTATTTATTATTATTATTAGGGCCCAAGCCTTGAAAAGGCGAAGGCCCTATTGTTTTCCTTAGGATTATTATTATTAGGGCCCAAGCCTTGAAAAGGCGAAGGCCCTATTGTTTTCCTTAGGATTATTATTATTAGGGCCCAAGCCTTGAAAAGGCGAAGGCCCTATTGTTTTCCTAAGGATTATTAGGGCCCAAGCCTTGAAAAGGCGAAGGCCCTATTGTTTTCCTAAGGATTATTATTATTAGGGCCCAAGCCTTGAAAAGGCGAAGGCCCTATTGTTTTCCTTAGGATTATTTTTTTTTTTTCTCCTCTTTTATTTTTCTTACGACTATTCGGGCACTTTTGGGGCTCTTAACGTGCACGAAAACTCTTGAAACTTTGCACACGGGTCAGAACCCGCGGCCATCAGGGTCGGGGTGAAGATGGTACCCGGGCGTGGCAGGGGGGCTCGACAGCGCCCCCTGGAATGGGCTCCGAAAACTTGGTCCATAAATCAAACACGCTTGTATGTAAGAATATGAAACTCGGTACACATATAGATCTCATCGGTTCATATATACTTCATGCTCTTACTTTTTACCCCAGCCCAACAGGAAGTCGGCTATTTAGGGTTGTTTGTAAAACGCATGCAATGGAATTTAAAGTACTTCTCCTAGAGAATTCAAAGAAATGCCACGAAACTCGGTCAGCATGAACTCAAGACATTGAGGATGAAAAATTGCGAGGGGATTTTTGATATGTCGAACGGTTTGGCCGTGGCGAGGAAACGAAATTATGGCGAGAAACGTGAAACAGGAAGTGTGTTATAACTTCTACATACATTAACTGATCTTGATGAAACTTCAGCAGTGTGTTCGCTGTAAGAGGCCGATCACATGGATGTTACTTTTGTGAGTCAAAGTTATAGCGCCACCAACTGGCAGCAGGAAGTGTGTCACTTTCAAAATGCTTTGAAAGCACCCTCTTATTTTTACCCGATTTGCTTCAAACTTCACTACTATAATGTAAACATACGCCAGATGTAGACCTGTGAATGGATTCTTGATATCTTTGATACTGTTACCGTGGCAACACATCAAACTTCAAAATTCTTTTTTGAGGCTTTTGAGACTCTTAGCATGCTTGAAATTGCATGAAACTCGACAGACATGTCACATATATTAGCCAGTAGACATGTGCAAAGTTTCAGGAACGGGCGTGGTGCAGGGACTCAGTAGCGCCACCTTTTGACAAAAGTGAGAGGGTTAGTTTCATAGTTTTACCTGCAATCTTAAAACTCGGTAGGCATATTGTTCAGATCAAGCCGGACAACTTTCTAATTTACAGATTTTGGTTCCGAACAACAGGAAGTCAGATATTTTGGTTTGAATGGGATGTTTTGGAGTAATCTCTGTCACTCTCTCCCTCTCTCTGCATACCTCTGTGTCTGTGGGGGGAGGGGGATGTGTCTGTTTGAGTGACAAAGCTTTTAATTATTGTTGATCAAGGTTTTGGGGGCTTTTGGGGCCCTTAACATCCTCTAAAACTCTTGAAACTTTGCACACGGGTCAGAACCCGTGGCCATCAGGGCCGGACTGAAGCTGGTACCCGGGCGTGGCAGGGCGGACCGACAGCGCCCCCTGGACTGGGATTCGAACACTTGTCCATAAATCAAAGACACTTGCATGTAATAATATGAAACTCGGTACACTTATAGATCTCATTGGGTTGAACAACTTTCGTGCTCTAAGTTTTACGACATCCCAACAGGAAGCCGGCTATCATGGTTTGTTTGGAAACGCATACCCCTGAAATTCTATTTAATTCTCCTTGGGAATTGATCGGATTTCAAGCAAACTCGGTCAGCATGACGTCAAGACATTGATGATGCTAAATTCCGGAGGGATTTTTGATATCTCGAACGGTTTGGCCGTGGCGAGGAAATTAATTTTATGACTAAAAAAGGACACATAAAGTGTGTTATAACTTTGCTCGTTTTACCTACAGTAACAAAACTTGCCACACATATTGTTCTCATCAAGCCAATCGACTTTCTAATTTAAAGTCATTAGCTCAGAGCAACAGAAAGTCAGATATTGTAGTTTGAATGGATTTCTTGTCCCCCTGCCATTCTGTTTGTGTGTGTGTGTGTGTGTCTGTGGGGGGAAGGGGGAAGGGGGAAGGGGCTCTTTGAGTGATAGTTTAGTTTAAACACCAACTCATACATAGGGCCATACTGCCCTCTTGTGTTCAAAATTATATACATATTTGGTATGTGACTGAGGATCGAGAGCTTTTAAATACGGACGTCCACATTGATAATGGTGGCGCTTGCAGAGCGCTCGAATGAATAAATTAACTAAACGTTCGCTCAGCTCTGCTCGCTCGTCGCCATGGACGCGCACCGTTATGAATGCCCAGTGTTTCCCCTAGGATTTTTTTTCAGGGGGGGGGGTGGGGGATTGGGGGAACTGCTAGTGTTGCGGAGCAGGTGTATTACGAATACGTGGTGTAAATTTTTTAGCAATCAAAAAGCATGTCTAATTAATTGAAATAGTGTATTATGAATCATTAAACGTATACAACATTTAAAAAAATATATGAAAAAAAATGTCACACTAATTCTGTGTTGTGTTTTTTCTGGTAATAAAATGAAGACATAAAACACAAATTTTATCATTTATCATCAATTTTAATCATATGAAATTAAATAAACTTTTTGTCAAATAACGTGCTGCACAATGAGCTTTACTGTTAAAATTAAAACATGGATTATTCCTTAAATTCAGTTTTGATGATAATTTATTTGGATTAGTGTTAGTATTATTACATTGGGACATATCTAAATTCTACTGTACACCGGTAATATATTTCTGTCAAGTTAAACCGAACTTTTATTTTGACGGGTTGCCGTGAAGACATTTTGAGTTTGTTTGTTTATGTCATAATGATAGTTTTTCTCAAATGAAGCGGTTAAATGATCACGAAGTGACTTTCGGAGTGGATCTAGAGCCTAAATACTAGTATCTATTAATAGGTACTAGTATCTAAAAGGTAATTTTCTCTCTCTCTCTCTCTCTCTCTCTCTCTCTCTCTCTCTCTCTCTCTCTCTCTCTCTGAGCCAATATGGCAAGCCGTTTTAACATTTAATCATTTTAACCTACTAGTCTCTATTTTCATGCTACTAGTACTTATTTTTTAGATACTAGTATCTATTCCATTAAGTACTAGTACTTATACATTAGCGACCAGTGCTTATTCTGTTTAGAATATTCAAAGTGCTTATTCAATTTTTAAGCTTATTTATATTTTCAGAGCAGAAAATCCGATTTTTCTGCTTATTCAATATTGCATCTAAAATGTAAGTGACTTGACGTGTGTGTGTGTGTGTGTGTGTGTGTGTGTGTGTGTGTGTGTGTGTGTGTGTGTGTGAGAGAGAGATTGTGTCTGTTACAGTGACAAGAGTTTAACCCTTTAAGGCCTTGTCTTTTTGGATATATATCTTTTTTTTTTTATAAAAAAAAAAGTGCATACACGCCATATATTTTAAATGTATTGTTTGCTTTAAATTAAATTAAGATTGTATGTTTGGTAATTGAACCTAAATAAATTTAAAACTAATGTGCTATATTTCAGATAAATATATTTGTTTTCCTTCATTTTAATCAACACTAACTTTATTCTCATCTGAATTATAAATAACTTATTTCTGTATAAAATAAAAAAATCCCGAATAATCCAGACCAACCAGAGCGCACTATTTCTACAACATCATCAGTGTTGAAGCAGAACTACCAGAGCCGTTCGGCAGATAGCGAGCAGATATTTTGTGTCACGTCGTGCACAATAACCCTAAAGGCACCAGGGTGGCGGTGCCACCGGCTTTATATATATATATATATATATATATATATATATATATATATATATATATATATATATAAATATAGCTGCGAGCAGCGATGAAGGGCCAAAGCCGGCGGCACCGCCACCCCGGTGCCTTTAGGTAACTAAAGGCACCGGGGTTGCGGTGCCACCGGCTTGGGCCCGTAATCGCTGCTCGCAGCTATATTTATATATATATATATTTATTATTATTTTACTACCTTTTGGGCACTTTTGGGGGCCTTAACGTGCTCAAAAACTCTTGAAACTTTGCACACGGGTCAGAACCCGCGGCCATCAGGGCCGGGCTGAAGCTGGTACCCGGGCGTGGCAGGGGGGCTCGACAGCGCCCCCTGGAACGCGGTCCGAAAACTTGGTCCATAAATCAAACACGCTTGCATGGAATAATATGAAACTCGGTACACTTATAGATCTCATCGGTTTATATATCCTTCATGCTCTTACTTTTTACCCCAGCCCAACAGGAAGTCGGCTATTTAGGGTTGTTTGGAAAACCCATGCTCAGGAATTCAAAATACTCCTCCTAGAGAATTCAAACACACGGCACGGGACTCAGTCAGCATGAAGTCATGACACTGAGGATGAAAAATTGCCAGGGGATTTTTGATATCTCGAACGGTTTGGCCGTGGCGAGGAAACGAATTTATGGCGAGAAACAAGAAACAGGAAGTGTGTTATAACTTCTGCATACATTGACTGATCTCGATGAAACTTCAGCGGTATGTTCGTTGTAAGAGACCGATCACATGGATGTGACTATTGTGAGTCAAAGTTATAGCGCCACCAACTGGCAGCAGGAAGTGTGTCACTTTCAAAATGCTTTGAAATCACCCTCTTATTTTTACCCGATTTGCTTCAAACTTCA
Source organism: Rhinichthys klamathensis goyatoka (assembly GCF_029890125.1). Taxonomy (NCBI): domain Eukaryota; kingdom Metazoa; phylum Chordata; class Actinopteri; order Cypriniformes; family Leuciscidae; genus Rhinichthys; species Rhinichthys klamathensis. The sequence continues at coordinate 2,736,025 of NW_026606600.1, forward strand.
TCTGTATAATGTAAAAACACGGCAGATGTAGACCTGTGAAAGGATTGTTTAATATCTAAGATAATGTTGCCATGGCAACGCATCAAACTTTAATATTCTTTTTTGATGCTTTTGAGACTCTTAGCATGCTTGAAATTGCATGAAACTCGACAGACACATCACATTTATTAGCTAGTAGACACGTGCAAAGTTTCAGAAACGGGCGTGGTGAGGGGCTCAGTAGCGCCACCTTTAGTCAAAAATGGGGTATTAGTTTTACCTACAGTAACAAAAATCGGTATGGATATTCGTCTCCTCGAGCCGGACAACTTTCTAATTGACAGTCATTAGCTCCGAACAACACAAAGTCAGATATTTTGGTTTGAATATGATTTTCAGGAGAATTTTCTCCCTCTGTCTCTGTGTGTGGGGGGGTTGGGGAATTTGACTATTATTTTAATGGTGTTCAAGGTTTCAGGGGGCTTTTGGGGCCCTTAACGTGCTTGAAAACTCTTGAAACTTTGCACACAGGTCAGCGCCCACAGCCATCAGGCCCGGGCTGAAGCTGGTATCCGGGCGTGGCAAGGGGGCTCAACAGCGCCCCCTTGAACGGGGTCCCCAAAACTTGGTCCATAGATCAAACACGCTTGCATGAATTAATCTGAAACTCAATACACATACAGATCTCATCGGGCCGAACAACCTACCCTCGGTCAAGTTTTACGCCAGCCCAACAGGAAGTCGGCTATTATGGGTTGTTTGGAGAACGCTTGCTCAGGAATTTGAAGTACTTCTCCTAGAGATTGCATCCGTTTACCGCCAAACTCGGTCAGCTTGAGGTCAACACATTGAAGATGCTAAATTGCGGACGGATTTTTGATATCTCGAACGGTTTGGCCGTGGCGAGGAAACGAATTTATGGCGAGAAAAGAGAAACACGAAGTGTTATAACTTCTGCATACATTAACTGATCTTAATGAAACTTCAGCAGTGTGTTCGTGGTAAGAGGCCAATCAGATGGATGTAACTATTGTGAGTCAAAGTTATAGCGCCACCAACTGGCAGCAGGAAGTGTGTCACTTTCTAAATGCTTTTGACAAAAGTGGGGGGGTTAGTTTTATCTACAGTAACAAAACTCGATATGTATATTGTACTCTTCGAGCCGGACAACTTTCTAATTTACCGTAATTAGCAACGACCAACAGGAAGTTAGATATTTTGGTTTGAAAATTGTCATTTTATGTGTCTCTCTCTGAGCCTACGTCTCTGTGTGTGTGTCTGTGAGTGTGGGGAGGGGTAGGGGGAGGGGGAGGGGGGCTAGATTAACCATTTCACTGCTGTGTGGTTTTGCCTGCATTAAAAAGGAAAATAAATGGCTTACGCCTTGTATTTTTTAAATAGGTTTTATTAATAAGTAAAGGCATATAACCAAATTAATTGTAGTGCATTGAAAATAGTTTTATATAATTAGTTTATTAATTAAATTAACTTGGTCCATAAACTTGGTCTGAAAATTTGGTCCATAAATCAAACACACTTGCATGTAATATTATGAAACTCGGTATATAGATCTCATCGGGCCAAACAACTTTAAGCCAGCCCAAAAGGAAGTGGGATTTTGGTCTGAATGTGAATGTTTTGCAAAACCAGCCTCTACATTTTTACCCACTCCTCTTAAGTGGTTTATTCTATTCCCACCAAACTTTTTTAACATGATGAAAATACATTAAAGAAGCATAATTGTGAATATCTATTGAATATCTCAAATTGTTTTGCTATGGCGAGGGATTAAAATCATGTCAAAAAAATAAACACTAAAAGCCTCATATCTTTTAAAAATTTAATTATACACCATTTATTTCTAGATACAATTATAGAAATAACAGAACTAAACCCATTTTATTCTTGTTTTCAATTTAAGAATAATGTAAAAGTTTAAAAACAGCCAGGATTCACTATTCAGTCAAAAAATAAATATATCAAGTGATACATAGGGCTATACTGCCCTCTTGTGTTCAAAATCAGGTAGGCCTATTGTATTTAAATATATTAGGTAGCCTATGTGACTCCGAGAACATTTTCTCACCGGTTATTTGACGTGTAACACCGCCGGGGGGCTTTTAAATCGCTAAGTTAAAAGTGAAAGTAAAGTAAGGACGTCCGCACGGATATTTATAGTGGTGGCGCTCGCAGTGCGCTCGAATGAATTTCTATGGAAGTAGAAATGAAAAAAAGTTCGCTCTGTTTTGCTCGCTTGTCGGACGCGCACCGTTATGAATGCCAGTGCAGCCACATACTTTTTAGTGTCACCAAAGAGTATAGAAGAACAAGAGGCGAAGCTCTGATGCTTTTTTGGTAACAGCTAACCGCTTCGGTAGCGCGGCCGCCATTTTGGGGTGAAAATTCCAACTGGAGTGACTGAACAACAACACAGATAACAGTTTTTTGAGGTAGTTTTTTCTTGCATTAGTGAGTATTTCCATTTTATGCAACTTTACACATCTACTATTATTAGTTACCAACTCCACTAGGCCTGAAATATATTTTGTACGTTTTAATCCCCTGGATCATGCTACAAACATGATGACCTTAACATGATGCATTGCTGTGTCCGTTATCATATAATTGCCACTTTGGACAGTGGCTGTGTTTTTTTTTGTTTACATAGGCTTGCATGAATGAGACAGTGGATGTTTATGGATTGGTCATTGACTCTTTGAGTAAATCGATTCGTTTTAAAATGCTGAATCATTTGTGTCTCTTACAGCGACAAGAGTTTAACCCTTGTTAAAGTTTAAGGCCTTGTCTTTTTGGATATATATATTTTTTTTAAATTCCAAAATATGCATACAACCCATATATTTTAAATGTATTGTTTGCTTTAAATTAAATTAAGATTGTATGTTCATCTGAATTATAAATAATTTATTCCTGTATAAAATAAAAACACATTTGAACTTTCTTTCTTAATCAATGTAGAATGTGTAATTGAAAAATAAACAGATTAGGGCTCTGAAGACAATAAATGAAAATCAATGCGATATGGTGAATGTCCAAAAGATGGCTCCCACAGACTGTTTTTAAATGAGGTTGGATAAATATGTTTTGCTTTTAGACAGTGTGTGCGTGTGATTTTAGTTGGGTGACAGTTGTAGGTTACAGTTTGACAGGAGTTTACAGTTTGACAAAAGCACTTTGTTGTGTTTTATTGCGACTGTACACACATATAAGTAAACAATTTGCAGTTTGAATGATGTCCTCTATGAACAAAATGACAGAGTATGTTTTTATGTGTAACAATGTTCAATCTCACACACACACACACACACACACACACACATTGCATCATTGCAATCTTGACATCGCAGCCTGTTCATTATAGCCTTAATAATATATAATGATAAAATAGTCAACCTAACATTACCTAACACTAGTGCCTATTCTTTAGATACTAGTGCTTATTCTTTAGATATTCTTTTGAATACGTATTAGTAGCTAATGAATAAGTACTGGTATCTATTTAATAGGTACTAGTATCTAATGACTTAGTACTAGTATTTATTGAATAAATACTAGTATCTATTAATGGGTACTAGTATCTAAAAGGTCATTTTCTCTCTCTCTCTCTGAGCCAATATGGCAAGCCGTTTTAACATTTAATCATTTTAACCTACTAGTCTCTATTTTCATGCTACTAGTACTTATTTTTTAGATACTAGTATCTATTCCATTAAGTACTAGTACTTATTCATTAGCGACTAGTGCTTATTCTGTTTAGAATATTCAAAGTGCTTATTAAATTTTTATGCTTATTTATATTTTCAGAGCAGAAAATCCGATTTTTCTGCTTATTCAATATTGCATCTAAAATGTAAGTGACTTGACGTGTGTGTGTGTGTGTGTGTGTGTGTGTGAGAGAGAGAGAGAGATTGTGTCTGTTACAGTGACAAGAGTTTAACCCTTTAAGGCCTTGTCTTTTTGGATATATATCTTTTTTTATTACAAAATGTGCATACAACCCATATATTTTAAATGTATTGTTTGCTTTAAATTAAATTAAGATTGTATGCTTGGTAATTTAACCTAAATAAATTTAAAATGAATGTGCTATATTTCAGATTAATATAGCCTATTTGTTTTCCTTCATTTTAATCAACACTAACTTTATTCTCATCTGAATTATAAATAACTTATTTCAGGAAGTGTGTTATAACTTCTGCATACATTAACTGATCTTGATGAAACTTCAGCAGTGTGTTCGTTGTAAGAGGCCGATCACATGGATGTGACTATTGTGAGTCAAAGTTATAGCGCCACCAACTGGCAGCAGGAAGTGTGTCACTTTCAAAATGCTTCGAAATCACCCTCTTATTTTAACCCAATTTGCTTCAAACTTCATCTGTATAATGTAAACACACGCCAGATGTAGACCTGTGAATGGATTCTTGATATCTTTGATACTGTTGCCGTGGCAACACATCAAACTTTAAAATTCTTTTTTGATGCTTTTGAGACTCTTAGCATGCTTGAAATTGCATGAAACTCGACAGACACGTCACATTTATTAGCCAGTAGACATGTGCAAAGTTTCAGAAACGGGCGTGGTGCAGGGACTCAGTAGCGTCCCACCTTTTGACAAAAGTGAGATGGTTAGTTTCATAGTTTTATCTGCAATCTTATAACTCGGTAGGCATATTGTTCAGATCAAGCCGGACAACTTTCTAATTTACAGATTTTGGTTCCGAACAACAGGAAGTCAGATATTTTGGTTTGAATGTGGATGCTTTGGAGTAATCTCTGTCCCTCTCTCCCTCTCTCTGCATACCTCTGTGTCTGTGGGGGGAGGGGGATGTGTCTGTTTGAGTGACAATGCTTTTAATTATTGTTGATACAGGTTTCAGGGGCTTTTGGGCCCCTTAACATCCTCTAAAACTCTTGAAACTTTGCACACGGGTCAGAACCCGCGGCCATCAGGGCCGGACTGAAGCTGGTACCCGGGCGTGGCAGGGCGGACCGACAGCGCCCCCTGGACTGGGATTCAAACACTTGTCCATAAATCAAAGACACTTGCATGTAATAATATGAAACTCGGTACACTTATAGATCTCATTGGGATGAACAACTTTCGTGCTCTAAGTTTTACGACATCCCAACAGGAAGCCGGCTATCATGGTTTGTTTGGAAACGCATACCCCTGAAATTCTTTTTAATTCTCCTTGGGAATTGATCGGATTTCAAGCAAACTCGGTCAGCATGAAGTCAAGACATTGATGATGCTAAATTCCGGAGGGATTTTTGATATCTCGAACGGTTTGGCCGTGGCGAGGAAATTAATTTTATGACTAAAAAAGGACACATAAAATGTGTTATAACTTAGCTCGTTTTACCTACAGTTACAAAACTTGCCACGCATATTGTTCTCATCAAGCCGATCAATTTTCTAATTTAAAGTCATTAGCTCTGAGCAACAGAAAGTCAGATATTGTAGTTTGAATGGATTTATTGTCCCCCTGCCATTCTCTGTGTGTTTGTGTGTGTGTGTGTCTGTGTGGGGAGGGAAGGGGAGGGGAGGGGAGTGGAGGGGAGGGGAGTGGAGGGAGGGTTGGTGTCTGTGTTTATGTGTGTGTGTGTGTGTGGCTGGCTGTATGATTTTTCCTGCATTAAAGGATAAAGAAATCTCTAAGTCCTTGTCTTTTTGCATAACAATTTTGTATTTCTTTTTAAATTACAAAATATGCATATAACCCCCATCTTTTAAATGTAAGATTTAAAAGATTAAAGATTTAAATTTAAAGATTTAAATTAAAAAAAAAATTTAAAATTTAAAGATTTAAATGTAATTGTCATTTAAGTTCAGTAATTTCACTCAAATGACAATTAATAGGTAATCTTCATTGCCATTTAAGTGAAATTACTGAACTTAAATATACAAGCTTGATAAAAATGATAATTCTAGAAGAAAATTTCAAATGGCTTTTGCATCTGAACTCTTCATATATTTAAATGTTATTTTTAATGTGATTACCAAAACATTATTTGATCATCCTTCAAAGATGACACCCATTTATAAACCTGAAAGTTTCAAGATGTAGGAAAACTCACACTTATTTAAAAAATATTTTTTCTTTTAACAAATAGGAAATTTCTCTGGCATTTCTTACTTTTTGAAAACGTACCGAACCGTGACTTTAAAACCGAGGTACGTACCGAACCGTGATTTTTGTGTACCGTTACACCCCTACAGGTAAAATAAGTGTTTTCTTACAATATTAATGGGAATTTTTCAATTTAAGAATAATGTACAAGTTTAAAAACAGCCAGAATGTGCTATTCAGTTAAAAAATAAATACATCAAGTAATACAAAGGGCTATACTGCCCTCTTGTGTCCAAAATGATATCAACTCAGTACATAAAACTTTTTTATCAGGTATGGCTATTGTAATTAAATATAAATATATTAGGTATGTGGCTGTGAGGATCTTTTCCCACCGGTTAATCGACGTTAGACACCAGCGAGGCCTTTTAAATCGTTAATATAAAAGTGAAAGTAAAGTATAAGGACGTCCGCACGGACATTTATAGTGGTGGCGCTCGCAGTGCGCTCGAATGAATTTCTATGGAAGTAGAAATGAAAAAACGTTCGCTCTGTTCTGCTTGCTCGTCGCCATGGACGCGCACCGTTATGAATGCCAGTGCAGCCGCATACTTTTTAGTGTCACTTTAAAATTAGCACCATATCGGGGGCCGATTGTTTCCGGTTTTCAGGTAAAACACAACAACAAATGAGTAAATGACAGATTCGCTTAAATAGGCGCTTTTACACAAAATATTCCGTCATCATTTTTTTCAGTCAGCTCTTCACTCTCGTGATTAATGAATTTTGACTCCTGTTGCTGATCTTTGCTGCAACTTTCGTTCAGCTCACAATTTAGTAAGCAAACACGCTTCAAATGTGTTTTTATTTTATTTTTGTGTATACATGTGTGTGTATATATATATATATATATATTAAAATCATGTCAAAAAATAAACACTAAAAGCCTCATATCTTTTAAAAATTTAATTATACACCATTTATTTCTAGATACAATTATAGAAATAACAGAACTAAACCCATTTTATTCTTGTTTTCAATTTAAGAATAATGTAAAAGTTTAAAAACAGCCAGGATTCACTATTCAGTCAAAAAATAAATATATCAAGTAATACATAGGGCTATACTGCCCTCTTGTGTTCAAAATCAGGTAGGCCTATTGTATTTAAATATATTAGGTAGCCTATGTGACTCCGAGAACATTTTCTCACCGGTTATTTGACGTGTAACACCGCCGGGGAGCTTTTAAATCGCTAAGTTAAAAGTGAAAGTAAAGTAAGGACGTCCGCACGGATATTTATAGTGGTGGCGCTCGCAGTGCGCTCGAATGAATTTCTATGGAAGTAGAAATGAAAAAAAGTTCGCACTGTTTTGCTCGCTTGTCGGACGCGCACCGTTATGAATGCCAGTGCAGCCACATACTTTTTAATGTCACCAAAGAGTATAGAAGAACAAGAGGCGAAGCTCTGATGCTTTTTTGGTAACAGCTAACCGCTTCGGTAGTGCGGCCGCCATTTTGGGGTGAAAATTCCAACTGGAGTGACTGAACAACAACACAGATAACAGTTTTTTGAGGTAGTTTTTTCTTGCATTACTGAGTATTTCCATTTTATGCAACTTTACACATCTACTATTATTAGTTACCAACTCCACTAGGCCTGAAATATATTTTTATTTTGTATGTTTTAATCCCCTGGATCATGCTACAAACATGATGACCTTAACATGATGCATTGCTGTGTCCGTTATCATATAATTGCCACTTTGGACAGTGGCTGTGTTTTTTTTGTTTACATAGGCTTGCATGAATGAGACAGTGGATGTTTATGGATTGGTCATTGACTCTTTGAGTAAATCGATTCGTTCAAAATGCTGAATCATTTGTGTCTCTTACAGCGACAAGAGTTTAACCCTTGTTCAAGTTTAAGGCCTTGTCTTTTTGGATATATATATATTTTTTTAAATTCCAAAATATGCATACAACCCATATATTTTAAATGTATTGTTTGCTTTAAATTAAATTAAGATTGTATGTTCATCTGAATTATAAATAATTTATTCCTGTATAAAATAAAAACACATTTGAACTTTCTTTCTTAATCAATGTAGAATGTGTAATTGAAAAATAAACAGATTAGGGCTCCGAAGACAATAAATGAAAATCAATGCGATATGGTGAATGTCCAAAAGATGGCTCCCACAGACTGTTTTTAAATGAGGTTGGATAAATATGTTTTGCTTTTAGACAGTGTGTGCGTGTGATTTTAGTTGGGTGACAGTTGTAGGTTACAGTTTGACAGGAGTTTACAGTTTGACAAAAGCACTTTGTTGTGTTTTATTGCGACTGTACACACATATAAGTAAACAATTTGCAGTTTGAATGATGTCCTCTATGAACAAAATGACAGAGTATGTTTTTATGTGTAACAATGTTCAATCTCACACACACACACACACACACACACACATATTGCATCATTGCAATCTTGACATCGCAGCCTGTTCATTATAGCCTTAATAATATATAATGATAAAATAGTCAACCTAACATTACCTAACACTAGTGCCTATTCTTTAGATACTAGTGCTTATTCTTTAGATATTCTTTTGAATACGTATTAGTAGCTAATGAATAAGTACTGGTATCTATTTAATAGGTACTAGTATCTAATGACTTAGTACTAGTATTTATTGAATAAATACTAGTATCTATTAATAGGTACTAGTATCTAAAAGGTCATTTTCTCTCTCTCTCTCTCTCTCTCTCTGAGCCAATATGGCAAGCCGTTTTAACATTTAATCATTTTAACCTACTAGTCTCTATTTTCATGCTACTAGTACTTATTTTTTAGATACTAGTATCTATTCCATTAAGTACTAGTACTTATTCATTAGCGACTAGTGCTTATTCTGTTTAGAATATTCAAAGTGCTTATTAAATTTTTATGCTTATTTATATTTTCAGAGCAGAAAATCCGATTTTTCTGCTTATTCAATATTGCATCTAAAATGTAAGTGACTTGACGTGTGTGTGTGTGTGTGTGTGTGTGTGTGTGTGTGTGAGAGAGAGAGAGAGAGAGAGAGAGAGAGAGATTGTGTCTGTTACAGTGACAAGAGTTTAACCCTTTAAGGCCTTGTCTTTTTGGATATATATCTTTTTTTATTACAAAATGTGCATACAACCCATATATTTTAAATGTATTGTTTGCTTTAAATTAAGATTGTATGCTTGGTAATTTAACCTAAATAAATTTAAAATGAATGTGCTATATTTCAGATTAATATAGCCTATTTGTTTTCCTTCATTTTAATCAACACTAACTTTATTCTCATCTGAATTATAAATAACTTATTTCTGTATAAAATAAAAAATCCCGAATAATCCAGACCAACCAGAGCGCACTATTTCTACAACATCATCAGTGCTGAAGCGGAACTACCAAAGCCGTTCGGCAGATAGCGAGCAGATATTTTGATATTTTGTGTCACGTTGTGCACAATAACCCTAAAGGCACCAGGGTGGCGGTGCCACCGGCTTTTTATATATATATATATATATATATATATATAAATATAGCTGCGAGCAGCGATGAAGGGCCAAAGCCGGCGGCACCGCCACCCCGGTGCCTTTAGGTAACTAAAGGCACCGGGGTTGCGGTGGCACCGGCTTGGGCCCGTAATCGCTGCTCGCAGCTATATTTATATATATTTATTAGGGCCCAAGCCTTGAAAAGGCGAAGGCCCTATTGTTTTCCTTAGGATTATTATTATTATTATTATTATTATTATTATTATTTTATCGACTATTCGGGCACTTTTGGGGCTCTTAACGTGCACGAAAACTCTTGAAACTTTGCACACTGGTCAGAACCCGCGGCCATCAGGGCCGGGCTGAAGCTGGTACCCGGGCGTGGCAGGGGGGCTCGACAGCGCCCCCTGGAACGGGGTCCGAAAACTTGGTCCATAAATCAAACACGCTTCCATGTAATAATATGAAACTCGGTACACATATAGATCTCATCGGTTCATATATCCTTTGTACTTTTACTTTTTACCCCAGCCCAACAGGAAGTCGGCTATTATGGTTTGTTTGGAAGCGTATGCCCCTGGAATTCGATATACTCCTCCTAGAGAATTCAACCAATCGCAAGGAAACTCGGTCAGCATGATGTCAAGACATTGAGGATGAAAAATTGCCAGGGGATTTTTCATATCTCGAACGGTTTGGCCGTGGCGAGGAAACTAATTTATGGCGAATAATGGAAACAGGAAGTGTGTTATAACTTCTGCATACATTAACTGATCTTGATGAAACTTCAACAGTATGTTCGCTGTAAGAGGCCGATCACATGGATGTGACTATTGTGAGTCAAAGTTATAGCGCCACCAACTGGCAGCAGGAAGTGTGTCACTTTCTAAATGCTTTTGACAAAAGTGGGGGGGTTAGTTTTATCTACAGTTACAAAACTCAGCGTGTATATTCTTCTCCTCAAGCCAAACAACTTTCTAATTTAAAGTAATTAGCTCCGACCCTCAGAAAGTCAGATATTGTGGTTTGAATAGGGTCATTTTCTCTCTCTCTCTCTCTGAGCCAATATGGCAAGCCGCTTTAACATTTAATCATTTTAACCTACTAGTCTCTATTTTCATGCTACTAGTACTTATTTTTAGATACTAGTATCTATTCCATTAAGTACTGGTACTTATTCATTAGCGACTAGTGCTTATTCTTTAGTACTAGTGCCTATTCTTTAGATACTAGTGCTTATTCTTTAGATATTCTTTTGAATACGTATTAGTAGCTAATGAATAAGTACTGGTATCTATTTAATAGGTACTAGTATCTAATGACTTAGTACTAGTATTTATTGAATAAATACTAGTATCTATTAATAGGTACTAGTATCTAAAAGGTCATTTTCTCTTTATCTCTCTCTGAGCCAATATGGCAAGCCGTTTTAACATTTAATCATTTTAACCTACTAGTCTCTATTTTCATGCTACTAGTACTTATTTTTTAGATACTAGTATCTATTCCATTAAGTACTAGTACTTATTCATTAGCGACTAGTGCTTATTCTGTTTAGAATATTCAAAGTGCTTATTCAATTTTTTTGCTTATTTATATTTTCAGAGCAGAAAATCCGATTTTTCTGCTTATTCAATATTGCATCTAAAAATGTAAGTGACTTGACGTGTGTGTGTGTGTGTGTGAGAGAGAGAGATGTGTCTGTTACAGTGACAAGAGTTTAACCCTTTTAGGCCTTGTCTTTTTGGATATATATTTTTTTTATTTAAAAAAATGTGCATACAACCCATATATTTTAAATGTATCGTTTGCTTTAAATTAAATTAAGATTGTATGTTTGGTAATTGAACCTAAATAAATTTTAAATTAATGTGCTATATTTCAGATCAATATATTTGTTTTCCTTCATTTTAATCAACACTAACTTTTAGGGCTGCAACAACGAATCGATTAAATCGATTAAAATCGATTTTTGAAAGAGTTGGCAACGAATTACATAATCGATTCGATGCATCGCGCGACACGGAAATGTTTGAGTATAAAAAAAAAATTGGAGTTGAGCGCGGAGCACTGTCGCTCAATCGCGGAGCGAGCGCGAGAGAGACCGAGTGTGTCCGAGATCGCGCGCACGAGAGAGAGAGAGACCGAGTGTGTCCGAGATCGCGCGCACGAGAGAGAGAGAGACCGAGTGTGTCCGAGATCCCGCGCACGAGAGAGAGAGAGAAAGAGAGAGAGAGACCGAGTGTGTCCGAGATCGCGCGCACGAGAGAGAGAGACCGAGTGTGTCCGAGATCGCGCGCACGAGAGAGAGAGACCGAGTGTGTCCGAGCATTGGTAATTTGGTACATACTACAGTAATATATAATTAGGCCTACTATATAAGATATAAATAAAAATAACAATTACATTCTTACCACTGAATTAGCTGACTGTGATTTGAATCAGATAGACAGACGATGAAAACAGTTTCTTTTCTGTCCAAATAGCCTACCACTACAAGGGCAGGGGAATATTTTTTCCACAATTTGCAGCACTGATTTTTTCGATCTTTACTCTAATGACTCAGAGAAACACTATACGTATATAAACAAAATACCTTACACACCATAGGAGATGGTCAATCCATTGTATTTGTTTTTAAAATATTATTTAATATTGTATTTATATTTTATATACATTGTATTTATAATTAATATTAGGATAGACTACAGATATTATCTTCTCTTATAATTATTATTATTGCTATTATTATTACCTATTATAGGTAATATGATAATAGGTGCATTTGCTTGTTAAAAAATGTCAAACATTTTGTTAAAGATTATAACATCTTTGACTAAAACAAAACACAAGTTTGTGAGTGTGTGCATCTGTGAGTGTGAGAGTTTGTGAGTGTGTGCTAGTGTGGTGTAGAGAACAAGTTCTGACGTTCAAACAAATCCTGTTAAGTTTTCTGATTGGTATTTTTCTTTATTTTTTATCAATTATTTATTGTTCTGACAGCAGCTCACTTTATTTTTAAAAAGCATATATTATTTGGCAGATGTAAAGCATACATGTGTATGTTTTTGGTTAGTCTATTTTTTTGCACTGGACTTTTTTTCACGGTGAATTTGCACTGTCAGTTCTGTTTTTTAATAAAGGATTGGAAATTAATGCTTTTTTTTATTATCCGATTCATCGATTAATCGTAAAAATAATCGACAGATTAATCGATTATTAAAATAATCGTTAGTTGCAGCCCTACTAACTTTATTCTCATCTGAATTATAAAGAATTTATTTCTGTATAAAATAAAAAATCCCGAATAATCCAGACCAACCAGAGCGCACTATTTCTACAACATCATCAGTGCTGAAGCGAAACTACCAGAGCCGTTCGGCAGATAGCAAGCAGATATTTTGTGTCACGTCGTGCACAATAACCCTAAAGGGACCAGGGTGGCGGTGCCACCGGCTTTATATATATATATATATATATATATATATATATAAATATAGCTGCGAGCAGCGATGAAGGGCCCAAGCCGGCGGCACCGCCACCCTGGTGCCTTTAGGTAACTAAAGGCACCGGGGTTGCGGTGCCACCGGCTTGGGCCCGTAATCGCTGCTCGCAGCTATATTTATATATATATATATATATATATATATATATATATATATATATATATATATATGCCACCGGCTTGGGCCCGTAATCGCTGCTCGCAGCTATATTTATTATTATTATTATTATTTTATCGACTATTCGGGCACTTTTGGGGCTCTTAACGTGCACGAAAACTCTTGAAACTTTGCACACTGGTCAGAACCCGCGGCCATCAGGGCCGGGCTGAAGCTGGTACCCGGGCGTGGCAGGGGGGCTCGACAGCGCCCCCTGGAACGGGGTCCGAAAACTTGGTCCATAAATCAAACACGCTTCCATGTAATAATATGAAACTCGGTACACATATAGATCTCATCGGTTCATATATCCTTTGTACTTTTACTTTTTACCCCAGCCCAACAGGAAGTCGGCTATTATGGTTTGTTTGGAAGCGTATGCCCCTGGAATTCGATATACTCCTCCTAGAGAATTCAACCAATCGCAAGGAAACTCGGTCAGCATGATGTCAAGACATTGAGGATGAAAAATTGCCAGGGGATTTTTCATATCTCGAACGGTTTGGCCGTGGCGAGGAAACGAATTTATGGCGAATAATGGAAACAGGAAGTGTGTTATAACTTCTGCATACATTAACTGATCTTGATGAAACTTCAACAGTATGTTCGCTGTAAGAGGCCGATCACATGGATGTGACTATTGTGAGTCAAAGTTATAGCGCCACCAACTGGCAGCAGGAAGTGTGTCACTTTCTAAATGCTTTTGACAAAAGTGGGGGGGTTAGTTTTATCTACAGTTACAAAACTCAGCGTGTATATTCTTCTCCTCAAGCCAAACAACTTTCTAATTTAAAGTAATTAGCTCCGACCCTCAGAAAGTCAGATATTGTGGTTTGAATAGGGTCATTTTCTCTCTCTCTCTCTCTGAGCCAATATGGCAAGCCGCCTTAACATTTAATCATTTTAACCTACTAGTCTCTATTTTCATGCTACTAGTACTTATTTTTAGATACTAGTATCTATTCCATTAAGTACTGGTACTTATTCATTAGCGACTAGTGCTTATTCTTTAGTACTAGTGCCTATTCTTTAGATACTAGTGCTTATTCTTTAGATATTCTTTTGAATACGTATTAGTAGCTAATGAATAAGTACTGGTATCTATTTAATAGGTACTAGTATCTAATGACTTAGTACTAGTATTTATTGAATAAATACTAGTATCTATTAATAGGTACTAGTATCTAAAAGGTCATTTTCTCTTTCTCTCTCTCTGAGCCAATATGGCAAGCCGTTTTAACATTTAATCATTTTAACCTACTAGTCTCTATTTTCATGCTACTAGTACTTATTTTTTAGATACTAGTATCTATTCCATTAAGTACTGGTACTTATTCATTAGCGACTAGTGCTTATTCTTTAGTACTAGTGCCTATTCTTTAGATACTAGTGCTTATTCTTTAGATATTCTTTTGAATACGTATTAGTAGCTAATGAATAAGTACTGGTATCTATTTAATAGGTACTAGTATCTAATGACTTAGTACTAGTATTTATTGAATAAATACTAGTATCTATTAATAGGTACTAGTATCTAAAAGGTCATTTTCTCTTTCTCTCTCTCTGAGCCAATATGGCAAGCCGTTTTAACATTTAATCATTTTAACCTACTAGTCTCTATTTTCATGCTACTAGTACTTATTTTTTAGATACTAGTATCTATTCCATTAAGTACTAGTACTTATTCATTAGCGACTAGTGCTTATTCTGTTTAGAATATTCAAAGTGCTTATTCAATTTTTTTGCTTATTTATATTTTCAGAGCAGAAAATCCGATTTTTCTGCTTATTCAATATTGCATCTAAAAATGTAAGTGACTTGACGTGTGTGTGTGTGTGTGTGTGTGTGTGTGTGAGAGAGAGAGAGATGTGTCTGTTACAGTGACAAGAGTTTAACCCTTTAAGGCCTTGTCTTTTTGGATATATATTTTTTTTATTTAAAAAAATGTGCATACAACCCATATATTTTAAATGTATCGTTTGCTTTAAATTAAATTAAGATTGTATGTTTGGTAATTGAACCTAAATAAATTTTAAATTAATGTGCTATATTTCAGATCAATATATTTGTTTTCCTTCATTTTAATCAACACTAACTTTTAGGGCTGCAACAACGAATCGATTAAATCGATTAAAATCGATTTTTGAAAGAGTTGGCAACGAATTACATAATCGATTCGTTGCATCGCGCGACACGGAAATGTTTGAGTATAAAAAAAAAATTGGAGTTGAGCGCGGAGGACTGTCGCTCAATCGCGGAGCGAGCGCGAGAGAGACCGAGTGTGTCCGAGATCGCGCGCACGAGAGAGAGAGAGACCGAGTGTGTCCGAGATCGCGCGCACGAGAGAGAGAGAGACCGAGTGTGTCCGAGATCCCGCGCACGAGAGAGAGAGAGAGAGAGAGAGAGAGAGAGAGAGAGAGAGACCGAGTGTGTCCGAGATCGCGCGCACGAGAGAGAGAGACCGAGTGTGTCCGAGATCGCGCGCACGAGAGAGAGAGACCGAGTGTGTCCGAGCATTGGTAATTTGGTACATACTACAGTAATATATAATTAGGCCTACTATATAAGATATAAATAAAAATAACAATTACATTCTTACCACTGAATTAGCTGACTGTGATTTGAATCAGATAGACAGACGATGAAAACAGTTTCTTTTCTGTCCAAATAGCCTACCACTACAAGGGCAGGGGAATATTTTTTCCACAATTTGCAGCACTGATTTTTTCGATCTTTACTCTAATGACTCAGAGAAACACTATACGTATATAAACAAAATACCTTACACACCATAGGAGATGGTCAATCCATTGTATTTGTTTTTAAAATATTATTTAATATTGTATTTATATTTTATATACATTGTATTTATAATTAATATTAGGATAGACTACAGATATTATCTTCTCTTATAATTATTATTATTGCTATTATTATTACCTATTATAGGTAATATGATAATAGGTGCATTTGCTTGTTAAAAAATGTCAAACATTTTGTTAAAGATTATAACATCTTTGACTAAAACAAAACACAAGTTTGTGAGTGTGTGCATCTGTGAGTGTGAGAGTTTGTGAGTGTGTGCTAGTGTGGTGTAGAGAACAAGTTCTGACGTTCAAACAAATCCTGTTAAGTTTTCTGATTGGTATTTTTCTTTATTTTTTATCAATTATTTATTGTTCTGACAGCAGCTCACTTTATTTTTAAAAAGCATATATTATTTGGCAGATGTAAAGCATACATGTGTATGTTTTTGGTTAGTCTATTTTTTTGCACTGGACTTTTTTTCACGGTGAATTTGCACTGTCAGTTCTGTTTTTTAATAAAGGATTGGAAATTAATGCTTTTTTTTATTATCCGATTCATCGATTAATCGTAAAAATAATCGACAGATTAATCGATTATTAAAATAATCGTTAGTTGCAGCCCTACTAACTTTATTCTCATCTGAATTATAAAGAATTTATTTCTGTATAAAATAAAAAATCCCGAATAATCCAGACCAACCAGAGCGCACTATTTCTACAACATCATCAGTGCTGAAGCGAAACTACCAGAGCCGTTCGGCAGATAGCAAGCAGATATTTTGTGTCACGTCGTGCACAATAACCCTAAAGGGACCAGGGTGGCGGTGCCACCGGCTTTATATATATATATATATATATATATATATATATAAATATAGCTGCGAGCAGCGATGAAGGGCCCAAGCCGGCGGCACCGCCACCCTGGTGCCTTTAGGTAACTAAAGGCACCGGGGTTGCGGTGCCACCGGCTTGGGCCCGTAATCGCTGCTCGCAGCTATATTTATATATATATATATATATATATATATATATATATATATATATATATATATATGCCACCGGCTTGGGCCCGTAATCGCTGCTCGCAGCTATATTTATTATTATTATTATTATTTTATCGACTATTCGGGCACTTTTGGGGCTCTTAACGTGCACGAAAACTCTTGAAACTTTGCACACTGGTCAGAACCCGCGGCCATCAGGGCCGGGCTGAAGCTGGTACCCGGGCGTGGCAGGGGGGCTCGACAGCGCCCCCTGGAACGGGGTCCGAAAACTTGGTCCATAAATCAAACACGCTTCCATGTAATAATATGAAACTCGGTACACATATAGATCTCATCGGTTCATATATCCTTTGTACTTTTACTTTTTACCCCAGCCCAACAGGAAGTCGGCTATTATGGTTTGTTTGGAAGCGTATGCCCCTGGAATTCGATATACTCCTCCTAGAGAATTCAACCAATCGCAAGGAAACTCGGTCAGCATGATGTCAAGACATTGAGGATGAAAAATTGCCAGGGGATTTTTCATATCTCGAACGGTTTGGCCGTGGCGAGGAAACGAATTTATGGCGAATAATGGAAACAGGAAGTGTGTTATAACTTCTGCATACATTAACTGATCTTGATGAAACTTCAACAGTATGTTCGCTGTAAGAGGCCGATCACATGGATGTGACTATTGTGAGTCAAAGTTATAGCGCCACCAACTGGCAGCAGGAAGTGTGTCACTTTCTAAATGCTTTTGACAAAAGTGGGGGGGTTAGTTTTATCTACAGTTACAAAACTCAGCGTGTATATTCTTCTCCTCAAGCCAAACAACTTTCTAATTTAAAGTAATTAGCTCCGACCCTCAGAAAGTCAGATATTGTGGTTTGAATAGGGTCATTTTCTCTCTCTCTCTCTCTGAGCCAATATGGCAAGCCGCTTTAACATTTAATCATTTCAACCTACTAGTCTCTATTTTCATGCTACTAGTACTTATTTTTAGATACTAGTATCTATTCCATTAAGTACTGGTACTTATTCATTAGCGACTAGTGCTTATTCTTTAGTACTAGTGCCTATTCTTTAGATACTAGTGCTTATTCTTTAGATATTCTTTTGAATACGTATTAGTAGCTAATGAATAAGTACTGGTATCTATTTAATAGGTACTAGTATCTAATGACTTAGTACTAGTATTTATTGAATAAATACTAGTATCTATTAATAGGTACTAGTATCTAAAAGGTCATTTTCTCTTTCTCTCTCTCTGAGCCAATATGGCAAGCCGTTTTAACATTTAATCATTTTAACCTACTAGTCTCTATTTTCATGCTACTAGTACTTATTTTTTAGATACTAGTATCTATTCCATTAAGTACTGGTACTTATTCATTAGCGACTAGTGCTTATTCTTTAGTACTAGTGCCTATTCTTTAGATACTAGTGCTTATTCTTTAGATATTCTTTTGAATACGTATTAGTAGCTAATGAATAAGTACTGGTATCTATTTAATAGGTACTAGTATCTAATGACTTAGTACTAGTATTTATTGAATAAATACTAGTATCTATTAATAGGTACTAGTATCTAAAAGGTCATTTTCTCTTTCTCTCTCTCTGAGCCAATATGGCAAGCCGTTTTAACATTTAATCATTTTAACCTACTAGTCTCTATTTTCATGCTACTAGTACTTATTTTTTAGATACTAGTATCTATTCCATTAAGTACTAGTACTTATTCATTAGCGACTAGTGCTTATTCTGTTTAGAATATTCAAAGTGCTTATTCAATTTTTTTGCTTATTTATATTTTCAGAGCAGAAAATCCGATTTTTCTGCTTATTCAATATTGCATCTAAAAATGTAAGTGACTTGACGTGTGTGTGTGTGTGTGTGTGTGTGTGTGTGAGAGAGAGAGAGATGTGTCTGTTACAGTGACAAGAGTTTAACCCTTTAAGGCCTTGTCTTTTTGGATATATATTTTTTTTATTTAAAAAAATGTGCATACAACCCATATATTTTAAATGTATCGTTTGCTTTAAATTAAATTAAGATTGTATGTTTGGTAATTGAACCTAAATAAATTTTAAATTAATGTGCTATATTTCAGATCAATATATTTGTTTTCCTTCATTTTAATCAACACTAACTTTTAGGGCTGCAACAACGAATCGATTAAATCGATTAAAATCGATTTTTGAAAGAGTTGGCAACGAATTACATAATCGATTCGTTGCATCGCGCGACACGGAAATGTTTGAGTATAAAAAAAAAATTGGAGTTGAGCGCGGAGGACTGTCGCTCAATCGCGGAGCGAGCGCGAGAGAGACCGAGTGTGTCCGAGATCGCGCGCACGAGAGAGAGAGAGACCGAGTGTGTCCGAGATCGCGCGCACGAGAGAGAGAGAGACCGAGTGTGTCCGAGATCCCGCGCACGAGAGAGAGAGAGAGAGAGAGAGAGAGAGAGAGAGAGAGAGAGACCGAGTGTGTCCGAGATCGCGCGCACGAGAGAGAGAGACCGAGTGTGTCCGAGATCGCGCGCACGAGAGAGAGAGACCGAGTGTGTCCGAGCATTGGTAATTTGGTACATACTACAGTAATATATAATTAGGCCTACTATATAAGATATAAATAAAAATAACAATTACATTCTTACCACTGAATTAGCTGACTGTGATTTGAATCAGATAGACAGACGATGAAAACAGTTTATTTTCTGTCCAAATAGCCTACCACTACAAGGGCAGGGGAATATTTTTTCCACAATTTGCAGCACTGATTTTTTCGATCTTTACTCTAATGACTCAGAGAAACACTATACGTATATAAACAAAATACCTTACACACCATAGGAGATGGTCAATCCATTGTATTTGTTTTTAAAATATTATTTAATATTGTATTTATATTTTATATACATTGTATTTATAATTAATATTAGGATAGACTACAGATATTATCTTCTCTTATAATTATTATTATTGCTATTATTATTACCTATTATAGGTAATATGATAATAGGTGCATTTGCTTGTTAAAAAATGTCAAACATTTTGTTAAAGATTATAACATCTTTGACTAAAACAAAACACAAGTTTGTGAGTGTGTGCATCTGTGAGTGTGAGAGTTTGTGAGTGTGTGCTAGTGTGGTGTAGAGAACAAGTTCTGACATTCAAACAAATCCTGTTAAGTTTTCTGATTGGTATTTTTCTTTATTTTTTATCAATTATTTATTGTTCTGACAGCAGCTCACTTTATTTTTAAAAAGCATATATTATTTGGCAGATGTAAAGCATACATGTGTATGTTTTTGGTTAGTCTATTTTTTTGCACTGGACTTTTTTTCACGGTGAATTTGCACTGTCAGTTCTGTTTTTTAATAAAGGATTGGAAATTAATGCTTTTTTTTATTATCCGATTCATCGATTAATCGTAAAAATAATCGACAGATTAATCGATTATTAAAATAATCGTTAGTTGCAGCCCTACTAACTTTATTCTCATCTGAATTATAAAGAATTTATTTCTATATAAAATAAAAAATCCCGAATAATCCAGACCAACCAGAGCGCACTATTTCTACAACATCATCAGTGCTGAAGCGAAACTACCAGAGCCGTTCGGCAGATAGCAAGCAGATATTTTGTGTCACGTCGTGCACAATAACCCTAAAGGCACCAGGGTGGCGGTGCCACCGGCTTTATATATATATATATTTATTATTCTTTTTCTATCAACCTTTCGGGCACTTTTGGGGCTCTTAACGTGCTCAAAAACTCTTGAAACTTTGCACACGGGTCAGAACCCGCGGCCATCAGGGCCGGGCTGAAGATGGTACCCGGGCGTGGCAGGGGGGCTCGACAGCGCCCCCTGGAACGCGGTCCGAAAACTGGGTCTATAAATCAAACACGCTTTCATGTAATAATTTGAAACTCGGTACACATATAGATCTCATCGGTTCATATATCCTTCATGCTCTTACTTTTTACGCCAGCCCAACAGGAAGTCGGCTATTTAGGGTTGTTTGGAAACGCATGCTCAGGAATTTGAAACACTTCTCCTAGGGAATTCCGCTGTTCGTCTCCAAACTCGGTGTGCATGAAGTCAAGACATTGAGGATCCCAAATTGCGAACGGATTTTTGATATCTCGAACGGTGTGGCCGTGGCGAGGAAACGAATGTATGGCGAATAATGGAAACAGGAAGTGTGTTATAACTTCTTCATACATTAACTGATCTTGATGAAACTTCAGCAGTGTGTTCGCTGTAAGAGGCCGATCACATGGATGTGACTATTGTGAGTCAAAGTTATAGCGCCACCAACTGGCAGCAGGAAGTGTGTCACTTTCAAAATGCTTTGAAATCACCTTCTTATTTTTACCCGATTTGCTTCAAACTTAATCTGTATAATGTAAACACACGCCAGATGTAGACCTGTGAATGGATTCTTGATATCTTAGATACTGTTGTCGTGGCAACGCATCAAATTTTAATATTCTTTTCTTATGCTTTTGAGACTCTTAGCATGCCTGAAATTGCTTGAAATTGCATGAAACTCGACAGACAGATCAGATTTATTAGCCAGTAGACATGTGCAAAGTTTCAGAAACGGGCGTGTTGAGGGCTCAGTAGCGCCACCTTTTGTCAAAAGTGGGGGGATTAATTTTATCTACAGTAATAAAAATCGGTATGTGTATTCTTCTCCTCGAGCCAGACAACTTTCTAATTTACACTCAATAGCTCCAACCAACAGGAAGTCAGATATTTTGGTTTGAAAATTGTCATTTTATGTCTCTCTCTCTCTCTGAGCCTACGTCTCTGTGTGTGTGTGTGTGTCTGTGAGTGTGGGGAGGGGAGGGGGAGGGGGAGGGGGAGGGGGAGGGGGGCTAGATTAACCATTTGACTGCTGTGTGGTTTGGCCTGCATTTAAAAAAGAAAATAAATGTCTTACGCCTTGTATTTTTTAAATAAGTTGTATTAATAAGTAAAGGCATATAACCAGTTGAATTGTAGTGCATTGAAAATAGTTTTATATAATTAGTTTATTAATTAAATTAACTTGGTCCATAAACTTCGTCAGAACATTTGGTCCATAAATCAAACACACTTGCATGTAATATTATGAAACTCTGTACTCATATAGATCTCATCGGGCCAAACAACTTTAAGCCAGCCCAACAGGAAGTGGGCTATTTTGGTCTTAATGTGGATGTTTTGCAAAACCAGTCTCTACATTTTTACCCACTCCTCTTAAGTGGTTTATTTTATTCCCACCAAACTTTTTCAACATGATGAAAATACATTAAAGAAGCATAATTGTGAATATCTATTGAATATCTCTAATTGTTTTGCTATGGCGAGGGATTAAAGTCATGTAAAAAAAAAAAAAAAAACACTAAAAGCCTCATATCTTCTAAAAATGTAATTATACACCATTTATTTCTAGATAAAATTATACAAATATCAGAACTAAACCCATTTTATTCTTGTTTTCAATTTAAGAATAATGTACAAGTTTAAAAACAGCCAGGATGCACTATTCAGTTAAAAAATAAATATATCAAATAATACATAGGGCTATACTGCCCTCTTGTGTTCAAAATCAGGTAGGCCTATTGTATTTAAATATAGGTAGCTGCTATGTGACTCCGAGAATTTTTTCTCACCGGTTATTTGACGTGTAACACCGGGGGCTTTTATATCGCTAAGTTAAAAGTGAAAGTAAAGTAAGGACATTTATAGTGGTGGCGCTCGCAGTGCGCTCGAATGAATTTCTATGGAAGTAGAAATGAAAAAATGTTCGCTCAGCTCTGCTCGCTCGTCGCCATGGACGCGCACCGTAATGAATGCCAGTGCAGCCGCATACTTTTTAGTGTCACTTTAAAATTAGCACCATATCGGGGGCCGATTGTTTCCGGTTTCCAGGTAAAACACAACAACAAATGAGTAAATGACAGATTCGCTTAAATAGGCGCTTTTACACAAAATATTCCGTCATCATTTTTTTCAGTCAGCTCTTCACTCTCGTGATTAATGAATTTTGACTCCTGTTGCTGATATCTGCTGCAACTTTCGTTCAGCTCACAATTTAGTAAGCAAACACGCTTCAAATGTGTTTTTATTTTATTTTTGTGTATACATGTGTGTATATATATATATATATATATATATACATATATATATATATATATAGCTTATGTTTCAAATATGAGTTAATTAACAATCGTTGGAAAGAATGATACTTTTAAACATATCACTCAACCGTCATTAGGTGTCGCCAGGCGACCGTCTTAATGAGCGAGTCATTGATTCATTCGTTCAAACGATTCGTTCGAACGGCTGAGTCATTCATGAATGAGACAGATTATGGATTGGTCGTTGAATCTTTGAGTCAACCGATTCGTTCAAAATGCTGAATCATTCAGTAATGAGAAAACACGTTGCTGTGAGATGCTCGATGGTTCTGCTGTGATCTTTGTTTAACTATTTTCGCTGCTGAAACAGAAAAAAAGTCAATATTGCATCTAAAATGTAAGTGATTTGACGTGTGTGTGTGTGTGTGTGTGTGTGTGTGTGTGTGTGTGTGTGATTGTGTCTGTTACAGTGATTGTTTAACCCTTGTTAAAGTTTAGGCCTTGTCTTTTTGGATATATATCTTTTTATATAAAAAAAATAGCATACAACCCATATATTTTAAATGTATTGTTTGCTTTAAATTACATTGAGATTTGTATGTTTGGTAATTGAACCTGAATGAATTTTAAATGAATGTGCTATATTTCAGATCATATATTTGTTTTCCTTAAAATTTGAACTAACACTAACTTTATTCTCATCTGAATGATAGATTATTTATTTATGTATAAAATAAAAACACATTTGATTTTTCTTTTTTAATCAATGTAGAATGTGTAACTGAAAAAATAAACAGATTAGGGCTCTGTTCGAGGACAAGAAATGAAAACCAATGCAATATGATGAATGTCCAAAAGATTTTTTTGCTTTTAAACTGTGTGTGTGTGTGTGTGTGTGTGTGTGTGTGTGTGTGTGTGTGTGTGTGTGTGTGTGTGTGTGTGTGTGTGTGTGTGTGTGTAAGAGATTTTGGTTGGGTGACAGTTGTAGTTTAGCAGTACAGTTTGACAAAAGCACAATGTTGTGTTTTATTGCGATTGTACACAAATATAAGTAAACACTTTGCAGTTTGAATAATGTCCTGTATGAACAAAAGGACGGAGTATGTTTTTATGTCTACATTGTTCAATCACGCCTCACACACACACACACACAAACTATTTTTCTAATCAGATCAGGCAAATATTCTGTCTTGGCACACTTCATATAACTTTCAAACTTGTGTACTTATTTCATGTGTCCATTAAGTCCATGAGACCGTAGGGTGTCTCATTTTTCATTTTAGGTTTCAGAAGGTTGCTCACGCATACTTTGTGGTTGATATGTGCCCTCAATGCACACTTTTGCAGAGCCCACACCAATGCAACCTCTACAGCACACATCTTCTCAAAGGTCAAAGCGGGGTTACGTTATTACCCGTCATGCACAGTAACCCCAAAGGCACCGGGGTGGCGGTGCCACCGGCTTGTTTTTATATATATATATATATATATATATATATATAAATATAGCTGCGAGCAGCGATGAAGGGCCAAGGCCGGCGGCACCGCCACTCCGGTGCCTTTAGGTAACTAAAGGCACCGGGGTTGCGGTGCCACCGGCTTGGGCCCGTAATCGCTGCTCGCAGCTATATTTATTATTATTATTCTTTTTCTATCAACCTTTCGGGCACTTTTGGGGCCCTTAACGTGCTCGAAAACTCTTGAAACTTTGCACACGTGTCAGAACCCGCGGCCATCAGGGCCGGGCTGAAGCTGGTACCCGGGCGTGGCAGGGGGGCTCGACAGCGCCCCCTGGAACGCGGTCCGAAAACTGGGTCTATAAATCAAACACGCTTTCGTGTAATAATTTGAAACTTGGTACACATATAGATCTCATCGGTTCATATATCCTTCATGCTCTTACTTTTTACACCAGCCCAACAGGAAGTCGGCTATTTAGGGTTGTTTGGAAACGCATGCTCAGGAATTTGAAACACTTCTCCTAGGGAATTCCGCCGTTCGTCTCCAAACTCGGTGTGCATGTAGTCAAGACATTGAGGATCCCAAATTGCGAACGGATTTTTGATATCTCGAACGGTGTGGCCGTGGCGAGGAAACGAATTTATGGCGAATAATGGAAACAGGAAGTGTGTTATAACTTCTTCATACATTGACTGATCTTGATGAAACTTCAGCAGTGTGTTCGCTGTAAGAGGCCGATCACATGGATGTGACTATTGTGAGTCAAAGTTATAGCGCCACCAACTGGCAGCAGGAAGTGTGTCACTTTCAAAATGCTTTGAAATCACCCTCTTATTTTTACCCGATTTGCTTCAAACTTCACTACTATAATGTAAACACACGCCAGATGTAGACCTGTGAATGGATTCTTGATATCTTAGATACTGTTGCCATGGCAACGCATCAAATTTTAATATTCTTTTTTTATGCTTTTGAGACTTAGCATGCCTGAAATTGCTTGAAATTGCATGAAACTCGACAGACAGATCAGATTTATTAGCCAGTAGACATGTGCAAAGTTTCAGAAACGGGCATGGTGCAGGGACTCAGTAGCGCCACCTTTTGACAAAAGTGGGGGTGTTAGTTTTATAGTTTTACCTACAATCATAAAACTCGGTACGCATATTGTTCAGATCAAGCCGGACAACTTTCTAATTAACTGTCATTAGCTCAGACCAAGAGGAAGTCAGATATTTTAGTTTGAATGTGGATGTTTCTGAGAATTTTCTCTCCCTCTCCCTCTGACAGAGAGAATGCACCCTGCCATTCGTGTGTGTGTGTCTGTGTCTGTGTGGGGAGGGGGGGGGGGGGGGAGGGGCTCTTCGTGTGATAGTTTAGTTTAAACACAAAATTATACATAGGGCCATACTGCCCTCTTGTGTCCAAAATTATATTTATATATACATTATACATATATTTGGTATGTGACTGAGGACCGAGAGCTTTTCAATACGGGACATTGATAATGGCCACGCGCAGAGCGCTCGAGGGAATTCCTATGGAAGTAGGAATTAACTAAAGTTCTGCTCGCTCATCGCCGTGGACGCGCACCGTTATGAATGCCCGTGCAGCCGTTAGTTTCATTTTAAAATTAGCGCCTTTTCTGGGGCCGATTGCTAGAATTGTGAGTTCAATAGCATATTATTCTTCGTGGAAACCACAACAACAAAAGAGTATAAAAGTTTGGTGTGAACGCAGCATAATGAACAAGCTGCGATCTCAAGATTGCAATGCTGGAGTGTGTGTGTGTGTGTGTGTGTGCGCGCGAGAGAGAGGCGCGGGCGAACTGTGTGTGTGTGTGTGTGTGTGTGTCTGTGTGGGGAGGGGGGAGGGGCTCTTCGAGTGATAGTTAGTTTAAACACAAAATTATACATAGGGCCATACTGCCCTCTTGTGTCCAAATTATATTTATATATACATTTATTTGGTATCTGACTGAGGACCTACAGCTTTTAAATACGGACGTCCACATTGATAGTGGTGGCGCTTGCAGAGCGCTCGAATGAATTCCTATGGAAGTAGAAATTAACTAAACGTTCGCTCAGCTCTGCTCGCTCGTCGCCATGGACGCGCACCGTTAGGAATGCCAGTGCAGCCGCATACTTTTTAGTGTCACTTTAAAATTAGTGCAATAACGGGGCCGATTGCTTGAATTGTGAGTTCAATAGTCTATTATTTTTCACGGAAAACACAACAACAAAAGAGTACAATGATAGATTCGCCTAAATAGGGGCTTTTACATAAAATAGCCTATTCCGTCATCATCTTTTTAGTCAGCTCTTCACTCTCGTGATTAATGAAATTTGACTCCTGTTGCTGATATTTGCTGCAACTTTCGTTCAGCTCACAATTTAGTAAGCAAACACGCTTCAAATGTGTTTTTATTTTATTTTTGTGTATATATATATATGTATATATATATATATATATATATATATATATAGCTTATGTTTCAAATATGAGTTAATTAACAATCGTTGGAAAGAATGATACTTTTAAAATCACTAAACCGTCATTAGGTGTCGCCAGGCGACCGTCTTAATGAGCGAGTCATTGATTCATTCGTTCAAACGATTCGTTCGAACGGCTGAGTCATTCATGAATGAGACAGATTATGGATTGGTCGTTGAATCTTTGAGTCAACCGATTCGTTCAAAATGCTGAATCATTCAGTAATGAGAACGCGTTGCTGTGAGATGCTCGATGGTTCTGCTGTGATCTTTGTTTAACTATTTTCGCTGCTGAAACAGAAAAAAAAGTCAATATTGCTTTTAAAATGTAAGTGATTTGATGTGTGTGTGTGTGTGTGTGTGTGTGTGTGTGATTGTGTCTGTTACAGTGATTGTTTAACCCTTGTTAAAGTTTAGGCCTTGTCTTTTTGGATATATATCTTTTTATATTAAAAAAATAGCACACAACCCATTTATTTTAAATGTAGTGTTTGCTTTAAATTACATTGAGATTTGTATGTTTGGTAATTGAACCTGAATGAATTTTAAATGAATGTGCTATATTTCAGATCATATATTTGTTTTCCTTAAAATTTGAACTAACACTAACTTTATTCTCATCTGAATGATAGATTATTTATTTATGTATAAAATAAAAACACATTTGATTTTTCTTTTTTAATCAATGTAGAATGTGTAACTGAAAAAATAAACAGATTAGGGCTCTGTTCGAGGACAATAAATGAAAACCAATGCAATATGATGAATGTCCAAAAGATTTTTTTGCTTTTAAACTATGTGTGTGTGTGTGTGTGTAAGAGATTTTGGTTGGGTGACAGTTGTAGTTTACAGTTTAACAAAAGCACAATGTTGTGTTTTATTGCGATTGTACACAAATATAAGTAAACACTTTGCAGTTTGAATAATGTCCTGTATGAACAAAAGGACGGAGTATGTTTTTATGTCTACATTGTTCAATCACGCCTCTCACACACACACACACACACACACACACACACACAAACTATTTTTCTAATCAGATCAGGCAAATATTCTGTCTTGGCACACTTCTTATAACTTTCAAACTTGTGTACTTATTTCATGTGTCCATTAAGTCCATGAGACCGTAGGGTGTCTCATTTTTCATTTTAGGTTTCAGAAGGTTGCTCACGCATACTTTGTGGTTGATATGTGCCCTCAATGCACACTTTTGCAGAGCCCACACCAATGCAAGCTCTACAGCACACATCTTCTCAAAGGTCAAAGCGGAGTTACGTTATTGCCCGTCATGCACAGTAACCCTAAAGGCACCGGGGTGGCGGTGCCACCGGCTTGTTTTTATATATATATATATATATATATATATATATAAAGGCACCGGGGTGGCGGTGCCACCGGCTTGTATATATATATATATATATATATATATATATATATATATATATATATATATAAATATAGCTGCGAGCAGCGATGAAGGGCCAAAGCCGGCGGCACCGCCACTCCGGTGCCTTAAGGTAACTAAAGGCACCGGGGTTGCGGTGCCACCGGCTTGGGCCCGTAATCGCTGCTCGCAGCTATATTTTATTATTGTTTCTTCTTAATTGTTATTAAATTTGCCCTGGGACCAGCAGGGATAAATACACCAGCAGTGCATTTATCGTTATTTGATTACTTTAATCAAAATATGAGAGAAGAACAGTAATCGGTAAGTGGAAAATTCATGTGTGAAATTGAAGTAAAATAAATGAATTCATAAATAGAAGAAAAAAGAAATTAGAGAATATAAATAAATTAATGGAAAAGGGAATGGATTTGTATATAAATTGCCCATGTGTGCTTACAAGTTAATATTCTAATAAAGTACAAATATTTTTTTGTTTCAATTCTTCATTTCTCTATTTTAGATTTTCAAAATAAATCATAAGTTCACTTCAGGGCTTTAGTATTTTGTCACGGTTTATGAATTTGCTGTCTCTTTTTGCATCTCATGTTATGTGTGTGTGTGTGTATGTTTCATGTGGGCGGTCGCTGGTTATTGCCGCTGATCAGCGCGCCAGCTGACACTGATCAGCATCCCCTTTATATTCTCACTGATGTTGCCTTGTCTTTGTCAGATCGTTGTGGACATAGACATCATATAGATAGACGCCCTATCGACCGCTACTGCCTATTGGCGCGGACGAGCCGCGGGGCCACCATCTTAAACCGGTCACCCGCTCCGCTCAGTGTAATCTGTTTGGCAGGTGCAATAAGCTGTCAGCGCATTTAATTAATCATATCTCACTGAATACCGAACTGATTTTCACGCGGGTTTTTTTGCTGCAAAGGTCATACACGTAGCTACGATACAGGACACATTGAATATTTTACTCACAAAATACAAACAATAGTACAGTATTGTTAAATGTTAAATCTTACTTTTGAAAAGTAATCCCCGAGTGATGGTCCGCCGATTTGAGCAGGAATATGCTGCACAGTGCTCTGGCATCTACTGCTGCTATGCAACGCAAATAGGAGTATAACCGGTTTAAGATGGCGGCCGCATTTCTTGCGCCACAGCGGCCAATAGGGCATCTAGTCTCTATATGATGTCTATGGTTGTGGATGTTCCCGCTCGTGTTTCCCTGCCTGTTTCCTGTGTCCTTGTGATCGTCGTGTTCAGCACTCCTGGTTTGTCTCGTCTTCGTCTTCCGACTCTCCGTTCCCGAACCAGCCTCTCGTGCCTCTCTGGACTGATCACCATCATCATCACCTCCTTCCTCCCCGGAGAGATCGGGTTGTCCACAGCGTCACTGTGCTGCTAAGAACTTCAGACCGGACTTTGCACTTCATTCTCGCTCCCAGCATCTGACCTGTTCTAATAAAAGATTATTATTAATTTGCAATTGAATCTTCTGGTTTTCATTACAGAACGATCTGACCAACATGGATTCAGCAAATGCACCAGAACTGAATGAGTTCCTGTCCCGAAGCATATCCAGAATGGATCAACAAGAAGAGAACCTGACCATCACGGGACGAGCAGTGCAAGCCTTAGTAGCACAGGTGTCCGAGCTCACCCAAAAGCTTCAACACCTGGCTAGTCCCACTGCGTCCAGCCCACCGCCTGTTACCCCCACACCATCTGCAATCAGCCGCCAGCCTGAACCACGCTTACCAACTCCCGAGTTGTATTCCGGTGAGCCGAACTATTGTAGAGCATTTTTGACGAAATGTTCTATGTTTTTCTCCCTTCAACCACAGACTTTCTGCACAGAGGAGTCGAAGGTAGCCTTCGTGCTGACCTTACTTTCAGGACGGGCGGCTCTGTGGGGAACGGCGGTGTGGGAGAACCAACATCAATGCTGTTCCTCGTTCCAGGCACTTTCCAATGAGATGAGACAGGTCTTCGACCGAGCAGTTGCAGGACGGGAGGCAGCACGTCAACTCGCTGACCTTCGTCAAGGGAATAGATCTGTGTCGGATTACTCGATTGATTTCCGTACCCTGGCTGCCGAGTGCCACTGGAACGAGGAAGTGCAGTGGGACAGGTTCCTGCATGGGTTGGCTGACCGCATCCAGAAGGAAATCTTCACCCTGGACCTGCCTAAGAAGCTTGACAGTCTCATTGAGTTGGCGCTGAGGGTGGACGCTCGCCTACATTTCGTGGAATAGCAGACCAGGAAGACACAGCTTCCCTGGAGCGTCGAAAGCCCTCAGGCCAGTGGCTGTGATGCAGTCAGTCCCACTTTCGATCACGGACCATGCAGGTGGGTAGAGCTCGGCTTTCCCGGGAGGAGATCAAGGGGTCTTTGTCTTTATTGCGGCGGAGCGGGCCACTTTTTGAGCACCTGTCCCGTAAAAGACAGACCCCGGCAGTAAACAGGAGGCTACTGTCGTGCAGGATCTCCACAGGCAAGACCTCATCCTCTACTCTCCTCCCGGTAAGACTGCTTTGGGCAACCCGGTCCTACAACTGCCAAGCTCTACTGGACTCGGGGGCGGAAGGTAATTTTATGGATTTAACACTAGCTCAAAGACTCAAGATACCTATCACTTCTCTCTAGAATCATATCTCTGTCAGCGCTCTCAACGGTCAAGAACTTCCAGACATAACATTCACCACTAACTCTCTGACATTCGTTACATCCGACAACCACACGGAACAACTGTCATTTCTCCTTCTAAATTCACCCTTGGCGCCCATCGTCCTCGGTAATCCGTGGCTAGTCCAACACAGCCCGAGGGTTGACTGGGGACACAATTCTATTTCTTCTTGGAGCACTCAATGTTATGCCAGCAGCCATATCACCCTGTGGCCCAAGACTGGTTGCCCACTGAAGCTAAGTAGGGCTGAGCCTGGTTAGTACCTGGATGGGAGACCTCCTGAGAAAACCAGGTTGCTGCTGGAAGAGGTGTTAGTGAGGCCAGCAGGGGGTGCTCACGCTAACGCCCCAGTATAGTGACGGGGACACTATACTGTCAAAGAGTACTGTCCTTCGGATGAGACGTTAAACCGAGGCCCTGACTCACTGTGGTCATTAAAAATCCAATGGCACTTCTCGTAAAGAGTAGGGGTGTAACCCCGGTGTCCTGGCCACATTCCACTTATTGGCCCCTGCCAATAAACACCTATAGCTGGTGTGTGGTGAGTGCACTGGCACCGTTGTACTGTGGCTGCCGTCGCATCATCCAAGTGGATGCTGCACACTGGTGCTGGTTGAGGAGAGAACCCCTGATATGGTTGTAAAGCGCTTTGGGTGTACAGTAGTACATATTAAAGCGCTATATAAATGCCTCATTCATTCATCCATTCATTCATTCATTCATTCATTCATTCATTCATTAATGCGTCTTGTCTGATGTCTGCTTGTTCGTCTGTCGTTCTGTTTTTCAGAAGGAGTCAGTGAATTTATCAAATGTGCCCGCTGAGTACCTTGACCTGGAGGGAGTGTTCAGTAAGTCCCGTGCTGCTTCTCTACCTCTGCATCGTCCTTATGACTGTGCTATAGATTTACTCCCAGGTAAGTCTCCGCCTAAAGGCAAGCTTTACTCACTTTCTGTTCCTGAAAGGGAGGCCATGGAGAAATATATTTCTGATTCACTAGCCTCCAGATTCATCTGCCATTCCTCTTCTCCAGCGGGGACGGGGTTCTTTTTTGTGGGGAAGAAGAATGGCTCCCAGCGACCGTGTATTGATTACCGAGGGTCGAATAACATCATGGTAAAGAATACTTATCCTGTCTTCAGCCTTCGAGTGGTTGCAGGGATCCTCCGTCTTTACGAATTTGGATTTATGTAATGCTTATCATTTGGTTCGCATCAGGAAGGGGGATGAATGGAAAACCGCGTTCAACACCCCCAGGGGGCATTTTGAATATTTGGTTATGCCTTTCGGGCTGTCCAACTCCCCAGCGATTTTCCAGGCACTCGTCAATGATGTGTTGAGAGACATGGTAGACAAATTCATATATGTCTACCTGGATGACATATCGATATTTTCTTCTTCTCTCCAGGAACAGGTTCAACACGTCAGACGAGTGCTTCAGTGGTTGCTAGAGAATGGGCTTTTTGTCAAGGCGGAGAAATGCGCTTTTCATGCACAGTCTGTTCCTTTCCTAGGTTACATCGTCTTGTCTGAGGGAGTGCGTATGGATCCTGACAAAGTTAAGGCTGTGATAGATTAGCCAAGTCTAGATTCCTGTAAGGCCCTGCAGAGGTTTCTGGGGTTCGCCAACTTCTATCTGCGTTTCATTCGCAATTTCAGCCAACTAGCCGCACCTCTGACTGCCTTGACCTCCCCCAGAACGACATTCAGGTGGTCCGATACAGCCGAGGCTGTATTCGCCAACCTCAAAAGCCGCTTTGTTACGGCTCCCATCTTAGTCGCCCCTGATCCCTCACGTCAGTTCGTGGTGGAGGTCGACGCGACAGCGGTGGGGGTAGGGGCAGTTCTCTCCCAAAGGTCTTCCGCAGACGACAAGATGCATCCTTGCGCATTCTTTTCCCACCGCTTATCACCTGCCGAACATAACTATGACATTGGTAACAGAGATTTGTTGGCAGTCAAGTTGGCGTTGGAGGAGTGGCGTCATTGGTTAGAAGGGTCGGGGGTACCTTTTATCGTCTGGACTGATCATAAGAACCTTGAATATATTAGATCTGCTAAAAGACTCAACTCCAGGCAGGCTCGATGGGCACTTTTTTTTCGGACGTTTTGACTTTTATCTCTCATACCGCCCGGGTTCCAAGAACATCAAGCCCGATTCCTTATCTCGTATTTTTGATCCATCCGAACGCCTGGTTACTCCCGAGTGCATTTTACCCGAGAAAGTAGTTATCTCCACACTCACATGGAAGGTCGAATCGAAGGTCAAGTCGGCCTTAGAAGGGGTAACGCCTCCACCCGGTTGCCCACCAAGTCGATTGTTTGTACCGGAGGAGATACGGTCCGAAGTCATTCGATGGAGTCATTGCTCCAACATCGCTTGTCCAGGGGTAAACCGGACTAGCTGTTTAGTAAAGCAATGGTTCTGGTGGCCATTAATGGCTCGCGACATTCACAGTTTTGTTTTGGCTTGCTCTGTTTGTGCCATTGGTAAGACGTCTAACCGACCTCCTGATGGGTTACTCCATCCGCTGTCTGTCCCTCCGAGACCCTGGTCCCACATAGCGCTCAATTTTGTCACCGCCCTCCCACCCTCTAATGGCATGACGGTTGTTTTAACCGTAGTGGACCGGTTCTCGAAGGCAGCACATTTCATCCCCTTGCCCAAATTACCTTCAGCCAAGGAGACAGCGGTGGCTGTTGTAGACCACGTCTTTCGTTTACATGGCCTCCCGATGGACGTGGTCTCCGACAAGGGGTCCAAATTTGGGTGCAAATTCTGGAGAGAGTTATGTAAGTTACTAGGGGCTACAGTCAGTCTGTCTTCGGGTTACCATCCCCAGAACAATGGTCAGACCGAGCGAACCAACCAAGACTTGGAGAGAGTGTTGCGATGTTTGGTGTCCAAGAATCCTTCATCCTGGAGCCAACAACTTTCTATGGTTGAGTATGCACATAACTCGTTACCAGTGTCATCCACGGGCCTCTCTCCGTTTGAGTGTAGTCTAGGGTACCAGCCACCTATTTTTCCAAGTCTGGATTCCGGAGTCGCCGTCCCCTCCACTCACGCCTTCGTCCAGAGGTGCCACCACACATGGACCAGAGCCCGTGAGACTCTGCTCCAGGTGGGGGCACGCACTGAGGCTAAGGCTGATCGCCACCGGTCAAGGCCTCCCGTATACGTCATAGGTCAAAAAGTGTGGCTTTCTACCAAGTACATTCCACTCTGCTCCGTGTCTAATAAATTAGCTCCCAAATTCATCGGCCCGTTCACCGTAACCAAGATCATTAGTCCGGTGACAGTTCGCCTCAAACTTCCTCCGGCGTACAGGATAATTCATCCCGCCTTTCATGTCTCCAAATTGAAGCCTGTTTTTTATTCTCATCTTAATCCGCCGGCCCCGGTTCCCCCACCCCCGCGACTCGTAGACGGGGAACCTACATATTCGGTCAATCGTATTCTGGACTCGAGCCGGAGGAGACGCGGATTCCAGTACCTGGTGGACTGGGAGGGTTACGGTCCGGAGGAGAGAAGTTGGGTTCCTGCTAGGGACATTCTGGATCACTCCCTTATTGATGATTACAATCAACAGGTAGGTCCCTCTGGGAGCGCCAGGCGGCGCTCTTAGGGGGAGGGGTACTGTCACGGTTTATGAATTCGCTGTCTCTTTTTGCGTCTCATGTTATGTGTGTGTGTGTGTATGTTTCATGTGGGCGGTCGCTGGTTATTGTCGCTGATCAGCGCGCCAGCTGACACTGATCAGCGTACCCTTTATATTCTCACTGATGTCGCAGTGTCTTTGTCAGATCGTCACATCGCAGATGTTCCCGCTCGTGTTTCCCTGCCTGTTTCCTGTGTACTTGTGATCGTCATGTTCAGCACTCCTGGTTCGTCTCGTCTTCATCTTCCGACTCTCCGTTCCCGAACCAGCCTCTCGTGCCTCTCTGGACTGATCACCATCATCATCACCTCCTTCCTCTCCGGAGAGATCGGGTTGTCCACAGCGTCACTGTGCTGCTAAGAGCTTCAGACCAGACTTTGCACTTCATTCTCGCTCCCAGCATCTGACCTGTTCTAATAAAAGAGTATTATTCATTTGCAATTGAATCTTCTGGTTTTCATTACACATTTAAATAAACAAAACATGAGAATTTTAGGGCAGGTCTATATTTTTAAACTGACATGATGAATTGAAATTGTCCTATGTTTTCTAATTTGGGGAAAATAAACAGAAAGACTGCAGTTGTCCTGGTGCGCATCTACAAAGAAAGCAAACACATTGCCAGTATTTATCTGTATTTCATGTCATTTTTACACGGGAAGTACATCCCACCGAGCACTCTGCAGAGAGAATTGTCTCAGTGATTTAATACCCTGCCATGCAGTGTGTGTGTGTGTGTGTGTGTGTGTGTGTGTGTGTGTGTGTGTGTGTGTGTGTGAGAGTGTGTGTGTGTGTGTGTGTGTGTGTTTTGACAGCACAGCAGTGAGAGTTAGAGGCTTGGTGAGTAATAGGTGATGGTACTTTGCCAGACTTGCTCTAACGTTCATAAATTATAAAGCGAGCAATTATGGCTTTTTCCAGAAATTAGCCTAGGGAAGCTGAGTGTATTTATATAATATATACTATGTATACTGTTCCACACCTGGGCTTCCATGCACCCGGTGTCAATAATGTATGCTTCCCTGTCTGTGCAATGTGTATAAGCACATTATCATAGTGTCTGTGGTGATAATGGCAATGATGCTATTCGGTGAAATGTTCCTCTGGATTATTAGTTCATCCCTGCAAACCAGAAGCCAGCCAAACATCTGTCAATTTGACAATGACCAGTTTTTGTTTTGTAATTGTATGTGGAGATATTTAATGTAAATGCCTGCTTGCGAACACATTTGAAATTCCCACTAAAACCTTAATGATTGTGATGAACATTGCTTTGCTATTATTATTATTAATATAATGTGCTGAAAGAAATCGAGATTGAATGCAGTGATTAAAGACAGAACAAATATCTAGTACATTGAACAAAGTTACAAAGGTAAAATATTTCCATGTGTTTAAAAAAGGATATATTTTAAAGTCTTTTATCATTTTAGCACAATTATTCATATTTAAATGGAAAACTTTCCTTGTTGTTTATTTTGCTAAATATAATTTAATTATCGCCATATATCTGATGTTATCTAATACTGCCTATCACGGTAATCTGACATTCGTGCAAATCATCTTTTTTCTCTCGTGCACTCTATTTGTTACGAGTCCATCAAACAACTGCGTTAAGTCGAAATCAGTCAACAAACACCGTGGGTCATGGCATCTTCTCTTGTTATTGTCACTTGCACAGCCTGTCACATGTTTAGTGTAGACTTATCTGTCAGAGGTGGGTTTCACATGTTATACATGCAGGGAAATAGTTAGGATGACAAAGAAGATTTTAGAATTAGAGACACGCATCCAAACTTTAATCAAGGATAGTTTGAATGTGTGGCGGAAGGATGGTATTACAGGTAAAGACAATTTCGACTACGCCACCCGGGGAATTGCGCCCCGGGAAATATAGACACTCAAATTATTATTCTTAGGTCACTCAGGTTCATGTCCCTAATAAAGGTAGGCAGAGACTTGGATATGTAAATTGTACAAAAGTTTTATTAATACAAAATTTAAAGCAGCAGAATAAGTCACATTTGAAAAAGAGAGGCGACTTGGAGCATCACTGTTAAGGTTTTCAGTAACAAACACACATTCAAATAAACAAGGACATACACATTAAAATAAATGAAAAGACACAAACTGGCAGGGCTGAGGTAGACCGCAGGAAGAGGAATCACTAAACTAATTCACCGAAAGCACACTCACAACACCCCAAAGACTTCAAAAGTGTCACTGCAAACGTTCGGAGAAAACACCACCACCAAAAGAGATCCTCAACCCATGGAACCTCAGCACCTGAGTGAAATCACAAAAGGAAAAGAAAAACACAATTAATAACAAACTTCACAAATACTAACTGCAATAAACCACAGTTGGATGGTATTTATGGTACAATAGTGCACAGATAGCAATAATATCAGACAATCACAAGTATCATACAAAGGTGTAAATAACAAAAAGGAAACAAATAGCAGATGGGAGTGCTTCGATTTGAGCACTAATAACGTTAAGCGTCCGCCTCCAAAGTTCAGCACACAAAGTAGCGTTAGCTCAATATATGAAGTAAAACCAGACAGCAACAATCCCCTTCATCAGTGGGGTGACACGATCTTCTCACAGACGGCACGAGGAAGCAACAAGTTGTTAAATGTAAACTGTAGCAACAGCAGAAAAGGCAAAAGCCAGAACCGATTATAGCACCAGCAGGCAAAACAAATCGCCCGGACGAGAGGGAAAATCCTAAGCCAATGCAGAGAAAAACATCACTAAGATTTATGCCTCAATTGTTAAATTTTCAGCTCGTAACTACAGTTGTATGCACAACAACACTTACCGGAAGGGGATGATGCGTTCACATAATGCGTTTATCCTTTCACAGGCACGGATACTCAAAATCATGCAACCCGCTGTTCAGCTGGACTAGAGGGACCCTGCACATAACTCAACACAATCAGCCGATCCTAAACCCCCGAATGAAAACAAACAATACTTCCCACAAACAGGTCGCACATACCTGAAAGGCGAGCAGCCAGCGAATGCACCCATCGCAAAAAGCCGAGGGAAGCCGGAGAGGAAAGACAGGCTAAACAACACTAATTGTCAGTCCCATACATACATGAAACTAAAAACAAAAAGTACTATATACTAACACACATACCTACAGACAGCTACTGTCAACAACAGAAGGGGGGGAGCCGGACGTGACACATCCCAGGCCATAACCAACCATCTCTTAAATAGTGGATACTCCTTTCTGATTGGTGCTCACAACCGTCAATCAACACCACTCATCTCATTCATTCGGTTACAATCGCAAGTGCTCAAGATACTGCTTTGGAAGCGACTAGTTTAGCGAGCCTCGTACATTGTTCTGTTTGCAGAGCCCAGCCACTACAGTAAAACTATTGTCAGTTTCCAGCCACTGTTAAATGTTTGCCAGGATCCAGAGCACCTGACATCAAAGCAAATTTAAAAGTGCTGGCTAATGCTAAACGTAAATACTCTAGGATTGTTATTCACGTCGGCACTAATGATGTCTGACTTCGCCTGTCGGAGATCACAAAAAATAACATTAAAGAGGTGTGTGAACTTGTATGTACAATGTCAGAGAGTGTTATATGCTTTGGACCCCTCCCTGTTCGTCAGGGTGACGAGATAGGCTACTTAGCAAACTGTTGTCACTTAATGACTGTCGGTCTAAGTGGTGTCGGCAGAATAATATATGCTACACAGACAGTTGTAAAGGTTTCTGGGGCAGACCTAACCTGTTGAAATGAGATGGTTTGCATCCCTACTGGGCTGGTGCCGCTCTTCTGCCACATAGTCTTAGCGTTGGCACTTGACTGACTGGGGCCCAGGTCAGTAAGCAGACAGACTGGCTCAACCAACTGTCTGCTAGCCACCTCACGTCACATAAGTCAGATAAATCAACACATACAGACTCTTTCATCTAGATATCACCAGAGACTGTGTCTGTTCCTCAAACTAAATACAAAAAACTCCCAAACCCATTTAAGGGTAAAAATTCAATTGATGTTCAACAAACAAAAAATAATAAAAATACAGTAATAAAGCTTGGTTTGCTGAATATTAGATCCCTTATTACAAAAGCACTTATTGTAAATTATATGATTACTGGTCATAACCTAAATGTGCGGTGTTTGACAAACCTGGCTAAAACCAGGTGATTAGATAACTTTAAATAAGTCCACCCCCCAATATCACTGTTATAAACATGAGCCTCCTCTGAAAGGCAAAGGGGGAGGTGTTGCTGTAATTTATATTAACATTTTCAGTATTACTCAGAGGTCTAGTTTCAAGTATAATTATTTTGAAGTGATGGTGCTTTATGTAAATCTATCTACTAAGTGATAAATCCTGTTTGACATTTGTACTGGCTACTGTATACAGGCCACCAGGGCACCATACAGACTTTATTCAATAATTTGCTGATTTTCTATAGGAGTTAGTACTGGCTGCTGATAAAGTCTTGATTGTTGGTGATTTTAACATCCATGTCGATAATGAAAAAGATGCATTGGGATTAGCATTTATATACATTCTAACTCAATTGGAGTTAGACAACACATATCAGGACCCACTTAATATTGTAATCACATTTTAGATTTTATATTGTCACATGAAATTGATGTTCATGGCGTTGAATCTCTTTAACCTGGAATAATTAATTTTATTCTCATCTTAAACATCACAGATCTGCACTCAAAAGGCTTTTTTTTTCAATGGTAGATTTTCTAATATTTATATAATAAAAATACATATGTGGTTGTTACGGCGTCTAGCCCTGGTGATTCCCTGCACTCTCAGTCCCGTGCTCTCTCTCCTGAATACTAAGGGTCTCATCCTTCAGCTTAGTAGGGATCATTACGCTCTGATTGCATTACACCTGTTCTGTATCTACTCTGGTCCCTAAGCTATATCTGCCTCGTTAACTCGGCACCCTGTGCGAAGTATTGTTTCACCCCGTGTTTCATGTCCGAGCGCTCTCCAGTTTCCTTGACTATCTGTGTGACTGAACCTAGCCTGTTACTAACCTCTCTGACTGTCTGCAGCCTGCCAAGTGACCGTTGCCTGCACCTGGATTCTGACTCTCGCCGCCAGCCCTGAACCTTGCCCGTCTCCGGTTATCCTGTTGTCTGCTGCCCGCTCCGAACCAAGCCTGTTTCTGACCCTGAGTTTTGGCCACAGCCCCAGACTCCAGTCTGGTCCTTACGAGCATACCTGCCTTGTGTTATCCTTCTACTGAAAGCGTTATGTTTGTTTGAGACAGCTTATTAAATTGTTGCAAATGGATCTGCCTCACATGTCTGACTCGTCACAGAATACTTCGCCAAACGAGGATCCAGCGACAATGACTGCTCTGTCGGCCGCTTTCACCGCCCAAGCCTCTCAGCTGGCCACCCATCACCACCAGTTGTCCCGTTTGACCACTCTTACAGAGGAATTGATTTCACGGGTTCAAACCCTGCAGAAGTCTACAGCGGGATCAACGGCCGCTTCAGCGCCCACTACACATGCTCTACCTCCGGACTCACTTAATGCGGCGAGCGCTAATCCTCGCCTCGCGCTTCCCGAGAAATACGAGGGAGACCCAGGTAAATGCAAGGGCTTTATATTGCAGTGTTCACTGTATCTCGCCCAGCAGACTTCCCTACACGCCACAGATGCAAGCAAAATCACCTTTGTATGTTCATTACTCACCGGACGCGCGCTGGAGTGGATCACCGCGGTCTGGAGAGTGGATGGGTCCGCCTTCTCATCTTACGGAGAATTTCTGGAACGTTTCCAAGCGGTCATTGAACATGCCAAAGAGGGGAAAGGAGCTGAGGATCTTCTTTTGGAGCTCGCGCAGGGAAGGACACCCGCCTCGGAGTACGCGCTCAAATTCCGAACTCTGGCAGCTCAAACCAACTGGACGGAGAACGCTCTCAAAGTGGTTTTTCGGAGGGGTCTCAATCACGAATTACAAGCCGAGCTGGCCTGTCGCGACGAGAGAAAGGACTTTGATCAGTTCGTTCATCTCACCATCCAGATTGACAACTTGATGCGCTCACGTCGCTCTCGCCTCCGCTCAACGAGCACTTCGCGGGACATCTCCACACCACCTGCTTCAATTTCCTCCGCTGACGCCTACGAACCCATGCAAATCAACGCGTCACACATATCCGAGGAGGAGAGGGAGCGCCGCAGGACCCTGAAATTATGCATGCACTGCGGAGGAGATGGTCACTTTCGTCTGCACTGCCCCCGACGTTCTACACTCAAGGAAAAAACCTCGGTCGGTGAGTCTAACCCTTGACTGTTTAAATCCACTTTCCTGTATCTCAGTGCCTCTTGAATTCTCTGTAAATGGACAAACTGTTAATACTTTAGCCTTAGTTGACTCAGGGGCAGCCGGGAATTTTATGTCTAAAGATTTTGCCCAGGTCCACGAGATAGCTCTAATTCCCTGCACATCTCCGCTTTCAGTTGAAGCTGTCGACGGACGCCCACTCGGCACAGGTCACATCACACACGTAACACAGGAACTTCACATGCGTACTGGTCTGCTTCATCATGAGAAAATCCATTT